>NW_028270166.1:18615327-19298637 GCF_037043375.1 Chiloscyllium plagiosum
GGGAGATGCCAAAAGAAATCAGTTCTCCAATGGAACGTAAAATGTTGTGGACATCAAATAAAAACTGGATTCAATTCAGCTGCTGATGCATTGTCTTACAGAGGAATGCATTTGTACATTTTATAGGCTGACTTGTCATAATCATGTGACTTCTGAAGTAGTTAATTTCAGTTGATGCAGAAGCTATTAAAAGCCTTGATATGAAACTTGGTTCCAGATGTATACATTTTAAATTGTGTAGATTTTCAGAGTTGTAAGGGAGCCTGCTATTTTAGGAAACAGCAAGGAAGAATTAGAACAGCAGTCAGCAATTTTGATTTACTGGCTGAACCAGAATGGCTGTACATTTTGCAGTCCCTGATGCTTCAGAAGTGTAAGGGCATATAAGACAAAATATGAACATTGTCCAGTCTCAATGGCAAAATTATCAATAGTTTCAAAGTTATCTGAACAAATGAAAGTCAAAGCTCCGTTGTCGTTGTCAGTGCTTTAAGTAGTATTTGCACACTAGAGCTCCCTGTAGAACAGAAAAGCTGAACTTTGAAGGCCTGAAAGGCTAATGTTTGAACTTGCTCTTAAAAAAATATTTGTGGAAAGGCCAGAGGAAAGAATAGACCAATTATGGAGATCTCCACATTAAAAAAACACATGTCCAGTGTGGGGAAAGCAGGGCAGTACGGTGGCTCAGTGTTTAGCACTGCTGCCTCACAGCGCCAGAGACCCAGGTTCAATTCCCACCTTGGGCAACTGTTTGTGTGGAGTTTGTACATTCTCTCCGTGTCTGCGTGGGTTTCCTCCAGGTGCTCTGGTTTCCTCCCACAGTCCAAAGATGTGCAGGTTAGGTGAATTGGCCATGCTAAATTGCCCGTAGCGTCAGGTGAAGTGGTAAACGTAGGGGAATGAGTCTGGGTGGGTTGCTCTTCAGAGGGTCGGTGTGGACTTGTTGGGCCGAAGGGCCTGTTTCCACACTGTAAGTAATCTAATCAAAACAAAACTTCAAGAAGCTAGATTACTTTACACGCGTGTTTAGTTTGCAGGAAGAAAAGCAAACCTATGAAGGTGGCTACTGGAGTAATGTCAGATGATGCTTCTGACCAATGCTTCTAAGCCATAAATCAGTTTGATATTGTCAGGTCAAAGATGATAAACGGCTTGTGACTCATGGAACTGTAAATACAGAAGTGAATGTGAAGTGTCAGTAAGATCGTAGATGGTTGTGCAACATCATGAGTTTTACAGACCTGTGATCTGAGAATGAAACACTCAATGTATAGTTGAGGCTATATGAGGGAACATTACTCATCCCAAGAGGACAAACAAAAATGAGACCCAATCCAATGGGAAGACTGAACATCAACAGTTCCAATTAATGGCTACTTGTAATAACAACAAGAAGCATACTATATAATGAAACAGAAGTGGAGTTTCCACTCTATTGCACATCATCAACTCAATTCCTCAAAAGCAGGATAACTGCAAACAAATTGACTTTTAGAAACAAAATACATTCAATGCAACTCAGGTTTACCTGAAGCTGTGCACTAGTTTCAATAATACTGTGCTAGAAACATACCCTTCCCACAAAAGTGACCATGCCCCTTGACAAATTAGTCACCTTTGGGAGTTTCTGAAAATTAGATTCACTTGTGTGCCTTTGGGTAGACGCAAAATATTGTACCGAGTCTTCAGGATGATGAGTTTGAAAGGTTTGCAAAGTTTTTTAATATGCTAAGGAACTGACTATTGTAACCTGATTTTAAGTAGCAAATAATTTTGTCCAAATTTTTAAAATAATTTCAAATTTTCAACTTTAAAATCTTATGTTTTAATACAAACTGATTTCCGGCGACAATCAAACTTTTCCAACTTACATAGTTACTACAAGGTTACTCAAAAATATATCAAGGATTTTTTTTTCTCAACAATTGCATTATAGAACATTGAACAGAGCAGTACAGCACAGGAGCGGGCACTTCGGCCCATGATGTCGTGCTGAACATGATGCCAAATTAAACTAATCCCTTTTGCCTGGCCTTGATCCATTTCCCACCGTTCCTTGCATATTCATGTACTTGTCTAAAGGTTCCCTAAATGCCCCGATCATATTTGCCTCCACCACTACCCCTGGCAGCTTGTTCCAGACTCTGACCACTGTGTAAAAAAACTTGCCCCCACATCTTCTTTGAAGTTCCCCCCTCTCACCTTAAAAGCATGCCCCCAAGTTTTAGACATTTCAACTCTGGGAAAAAGATTCTGACTGTCAACCCTATTTATGTATCTCATAATTTTGTCGACTTCTATCAAGTCTCCCTTCAGCCTCTGTCGCTCCAGAGAAAACAACCCAGGTTTTTCTAGCCTCTCCTTATAGTTCATACCCTCCAATCCAGTCATTGTGGTAAATCTCTTCAGCACCCTCTTAAAAGTCTCCACATCTTTCCTGTAATGTGGCAACCAGAATTGAATGCAATACTCTAAGTGTGGCCGAATCAAAGTCGAATAAAGTGGCCACATGACATCCAGACTCTTGTACTCAATTCCCTGAACAATAAATGCAAGCATGCCACAAGCCTTTTTGACCACCCTATTTACTTGTGTGGCCACTTTCGAGGAGCTATTGACTTAAACCCCAAGGTCCCTCTGTACGTCAATGCTGTTCAGGGTCCTACCATTAACTGTATACTTTTCCTTAACATTTGATCTTCCAAAATGCAGCACCTCATACTCACTCGGATTAAACTCCAACTGCCATTTTTCTGCCCATTACTGAAACTGATCTATATCCCACTTTTTCCTTTAACAACCTTCTACATTCTCCATAACTCCACCGATCCTTATATCATCTGCAAACTTACTAAAACACCCATCTACATTTTTATCTAAGTCATGGATCACAAACAGCAAGGTCCCAGTATGGATCCCTGCAGAACACCACTGGTAACAGTCCTCCAGCCAGAGAAACATCCTTCCACCACTGCCCTCTGCCTTCTGTAGGCAAGCCAATTCTGAATCCACGCAGCCAAGTCACTGTGGATCCCACACATCTTAATCTTCTTGATGAGCCTACCATGAGAGACCTTGTTGAAAGCTTTACTAAAATCTACGTAGACAGCATTCACTGTTCTAACCTCATCAATCACCTTAGTCACCTCCTCGAAAAATTCAATCAAGTTAATAAGGTATGACCTGCTCTATACAAAGCCATGTTGACTGTCCCTAATTAGGTCATGCTTTTCCAAATGTATGTAAATCCTATCCTTAAGAATTCTCTCCAATAGCTTCCCAACCAGTGATATGAGACTCACCTATCTATAGTCTCCTCGATTATCCTTATTCCCCTTCTAAAACTGAGGAATAACATTAACTACTCGCCAGTCCTCCGGGACTTCTTCAGTGGCTAGCAAAGATACAAAGATCTTGGTCAAGGCCTCAGTAATCTCCCCACTTACCTGTCTCAATAATCTGGGTCCCATTAGACCCCAACGCCTTTCCAGAATTTGTTGGTTTATAGCAGATTGTGAATTTGATATTTGAGTTTAAATCTGGGAAAAACATATCTCCCAAAATGGCTGAAATTTACATTGGAATTACTCAGTTACACCCAAGGCAGAATCTCTACTTCATTTCCTCCAGTCACATAAATATTGTCACTATAAGAACAGACCTGAGGCTGGGAACTTTGCAGCAAGTCAGTCACTTTCTCAATCCAAAGTCTGTCCATCATCTACAAGGTACAAGTCAAGAGTGTGATGGAATCCCTTGCATTTGCATGGATGTGTACAACTTCAACAATACCCAAGAAACCTGACACACAGGACCAAATGAGCCCAATTAATCAGCTCCCCATCCACCACGTAAACATTCACTCCATCTATCACTGGTACACAATGACAACAGGGTTTTTCAGCGAGATGCACTTCAGCAACTTGTCTAATCTTATTTGACAAAATCATCCAAACCTAACACATGTGTTCCTTGGACCTAAAAGGACAAGGACAAGAAATGTGAAAGCTTCACAGAATTCCAACTTGGAATTTTATCACTGTACCTTCACTATCATGGCTCATTCCCAGAACTCACTGTCCAACAGTGCTGCGCAAGGACTGGAATTGTTCAAGAAAGCAGGTGACTACCATGTTCTCAAGGGTCATTAGGGATAGTAGCAAATCCGAACTTTGAAAATGGCACTCACATCACAGAACAAATATAAAAACTTTTAATGTTTCAGACATATAAAATGATAACTTTTCAGTTGCTGTAGAGTGTTGGCTTGGCTGATTCTGTCTCCTTCTCAACAATTTGAGGATTCAATTCCAACTCCAGCACCTAAAGCAATACTTGCATTTATAAAGAAAAATATACTAAGTAAGAACTTGGATTTGTATGGCACCTTTCATGACTTCAAGATGTTACAAATCACATTCCCACCTATTAAGCTCTTTTGAAGATTTCTCTGATTTTTAGCCAATTAAGTATTATTTTGGAAGTTCAGACATGATTGTTTTGTAGGAAAACACAGCAGCCAATTTGCTCACAGCAAGATACCAGAATGAAAACGGTGACCTTTGAACGATATTCTGATTGAAAAATGTTGTTTGCAAGAGAAGTAATTTTGGGAGAATTGTATGCACTTCTTGTATAATACAATTGTGTATTTTACATCACACAAACCACGCCAAAGAAATCTCAATTTAACATCTTATTCAAAAAATACTATCTCTATCTATTTATGCATTGCTACAATAAAGCATTAGCCTAAACAATGTACACGGATCTGTAGGACTGGGGTGGAAACCGGAATTTTCAAGAGTCCTACCATTGCGCCAAGCGTGGAATTGCTCGAGGTGCTGGCGGTTGAGTGAGATGTTAAGCCAAAGTCCTTTCTGCTGGTGCAGATGAATATAAAAGATTTCTTGATGCTATTCAAAGATAAGTAGAATAGGCATCTTTGTCAACATTCGACTGAAGCAGCTTACTGGTCATTCTTCCTATTCTTCTGCTTTAGGGGTCTTAGTGGATATGATTTGGTTGCCTGATTTGGCAACATGCCAACAGTAACTGCAAGCCCAAAGTAAACCATAGACTGTGACGCACTTTGGGCATTCTGTGATGTGAAAGACAGAACCAAAAAGTAAGTCATTTTGTTTTACTGGAGGCCCACTGACAGTAATCACATCATAACCCAGCATGGACTCAATACCCTTGGGAGCCGAGGAGAGAAAGGAGAAGGAAATTTAAATCATTCATTAAATGCTTGTGTGTGACTCAGTGATTTTTATACTAAGCGTTATTTTAGACAGTCTAAAATCCCATTCATAGAAACATCGCACACTGGAAGCAGTCCAAACATTAAAAATCTACTCACCTCTATCTTTGATATTACTAAACTGACTGATCTGTGACTCCTAGCCTCTAATTAAGCAATATTGAACAAGTCGGATTACACTGGATTGTAATTGAGGGCTGATAGCTTGACTGAGTTCACAGGTTGAAACATTCAAGTCAGCTGCCTCTCCTCAATTACAGATTACTGTACTGTCACGTGTATAATTACTCTCCAATCACACCAGTGCTGTTCATCTTTCTATTCTAATTTGTATTTAACTTTTAACTACACTGCTGCTTTATATCCCCCCTCCCCCGCCACCCAACCCCCACTGCCCCCAAGCCTTGGCTCAGTGTCAGTGTCAGTGTCAGTGTGAATGCCTCTCAAACAGTAGTTAGTGGATTCCAGTTCCACCCCAGACGCTTATGCCACATAATCTAAGCTGACACCCACGTGCAGAATTGCTGGGCTGAAATTCCCCAGCCTTGCAGTTGATGGACCAGGACGGGGGAGGACTGGGTAATAGGCTGACATCAAGAGGGAGGTCCGGCCAACATGTTTTGTTGCCAGAGCTACAGGGAGGGACTGAATAGGCTGGGGCTGTTTTTCTTTGAGCGTCGGAAGCTGAGGGGTGACCTTATGGAGGTTTACAAAATCATGAGGGGCATGGATAGGGTAAATAGACGAGGTCTTTTCCCTGGGGTGGGGGAATCCAGAACCAGAGGGCATAGGAAAGATATAAAAGAGACAGAAGGAGCAACTTTTTCACGCAGAGGGTGGTGTGTGCATGGAATGAGCTGCCAGAGGAAGTGGTGGAGGCTGGTATAATTACATTTAAAGACATTTGCTTGGGTATATAAATAGGAAAGGTTTAAGGGATGTGGGCCAAGTGCTGACAAATGGGACCAGATGAATTTAGGATATCTGGTCGGCATGGATGAGTTGGACTGAAGGATCTGTTTCTGTGCTGTACATCTCTGACTCTATGACTGTATATGGAAAGCTCAGCAGTGAGGCCACCCATCGGGAAGCCAATTAATCCACATCGGGATCCAATTAAGAGCCACCTCTCACTCCTGTTGGCATTTTTCTATGTCAGGAATATTCTGTTGCACCACCACTTGGAGAGGTCGTGAGGTAAGCCTTTTGATTTAATGCTATTTTTAAATCCTCCTGTTACCCACAAATAAGATACACATTCCTTGGAAGCAAACTTGTTTTAGAGTCCCCAAAATTTCCACACAGGGAAATTCAGATTGCTTCCATTTCTCCATCTAGCAAAATGCCGTGCATCTCAAAGACTAATCTGATTAGATCAGAATGCAATCTCATACCCTTTTATTATTTATGGACAGAGTGAACTGGTTCATGAGCTAGTTGAGATTCAATCGAAATGGGATTCAGAGAATCACCAAATCATAGAATTATTTCAGGACCGAAGGGGGCCAATCAGCCCATCATGTTTGCATCAGCTCTCCAAATGAATATTTCATCAGATGTCATTTTCTGGCCTTCTCCCCAACACATTGCTTCTTTTCAAATTGCCTAACTCCCTTTCAATTGCCTTGATTGAACCTGTCTCGGCCACATGCTCAGTGCATTCCAGGTCCTAACTACTTTAGGGTGTATGTTTGCTCGCTGAGCTATAGGTTTGATATCCAGATGTTTCATTACCTGGCTAGGTAACATCATCAGTGGTGACCTCCAAGTGAAACGAAGCTGTTATCTCCTGCTTTCTATTTATATCTTTCTCCTGGATGGGGTTCCTGGGGTTTGTGGTGATGTCATTTCCTGTTCGTTTTCTGAGGGGTTGATAGATGGCATCTAGATCTATGTGTTTGTTTATGGCATTGTGGTTGGAGCGCCAAAAATAAAACCCCATTTCGACTGGGACAACACATCTATCCTGGGACTGGCTAAGCAAAGACATGCCAGAGAATTCCTAGAGGCCTGGCACTCCAACCACAACGCCATAAACAAACGCATAGATCAAGATGCCATCTATCAACCCTTCAGAAAATGAACAGGAAATGACATCACCACAAACCCCAGGAACCCCATCCAGGAGAAAGATATAAATAGAAAGCAGGAGACAACAGCTTCGCTTCACTTGGAGGTCGCCACTCATGATATTACCTAGCCAGGTAATGAAACGTCTGGATATCAAACCTACAGCTCAGCGAGCAAACCTACACCCTAAACCTCAACCTGAGCTACAAACCTTCACAAACCATCCTAACTACTGGCTGACTAATAAGATTTTTCTCCATATTGCTTTAAACCTTTGCATCTCACCACTGGGTCCCTCCCCACCCCTGCCCCACAAACTCCCAATTCACCCCTCCCCCTTCCCCTCATCCTTTCTTGATCCTTTGTGTGTGGATAGTTTCGATCCAACAGATCTCGCTAGGCCCCTCATGATTGTGAACACCTCTACCAGATCTCCAGAACTGGACCGAATGTTCCAGCTCTTTCGGAACTTGTGTCTTATAGTTTGCTCATGCACTATCTGCCCTTGTTAAAACCCAGATACTGTATGCATTGTTTAACTGCTCTCTCAACTTGCCCTGCTATCTTTAATGACGAATTGAATTTATTGTCATGTGTACTGAGGCACAGCGAAAAGCTTTGTCTTGCGAGCAATACAGACAGATCACATGGTTAAATAGCATAGGTAGTAAATAATAGGTAAACAGCGGCAAAAACCAAAACACAGGTACAGGCGAATGCTAAGAATTTGTGAGTCCCTTCAATATTCTAACAACAATATAGTAGAAGCTTTTTCAAAACCAGCTGGTGCGTGTGTTCAGACTTCTGTACCTTCTCCCTGACGATAGAGGTTGTAGAAAAGCATTACCAGGGTGGGATGGATCTTTGAGAATGCTGGCAGTCTTTCCTTGACAGTGGGCCTGGTAGATGGATTCTATAGATGGGAGTTTGGCCTTTGTGATTGTCCAGGCCGAGTTCACCACTCTCTGAAACCATCTCCGATCTTGAATGGTACAGTTGCCATACTAGGTAGTGATACATCCAGACAGAATGTTCTCGATGGTGCACCTATAAAAGTTGGCAAGGGTATTTGCCGTCGTGCCACATTTCCTCAGCTGCCTGAGGAAAAAGAGACGTTGTTGGGCCTTTGTAACCAGTGCATCCACATGAAGAGTCTGAGAAAGTTTATTATGGATGACCACTCCCTGGAGCTTGACATTCTCACTCGTTCCACCTCTGTGCTGTTAGTGTGTAGGGGAGCATGAACAACATCCCCCGAAAATCAATAATGAGTTCCTTGGTTTTCCGGGCATTGAGAGCTAGGTTACTCTCAGTACACTAACCCCCCCCCCACATTTTTCCAGATCTTCCACCTCCCGTCTGTAGTCTGTTTCATCGCCACCTAAGATTCGACTGACTATGGTGGTGTCATCAGCGAACTTGTAAATGGCATTAGTCTGGTATTTGGCGACAGAGTCATGGGTATACAGTGAGTAAAGTAGGAGGCTGAGTACGCACCGGTGGGGTGCTCCAGTGTTGAGTGTTAGTGAGGATGAAATATTGTCCCCAATCTTCACTGATTGTAGCCTGTGGATCAGGAAACTAAGGATCCAGTTGCAGAGAGTAAGGCTTAATCCGAGATCACTAAGTTAAGTAATCAGTCTCTGGGGATAACAGTGTTGAAGCTGAACTGTAGTCAATGAGTA
This sequence comes from Chiloscyllium plagiosum, assembly GCF_037043375.1. NCBI lineage: Eukaryota > Metazoa > Chordata > Chondrichthyes > Orectolobiformes > Hemiscylliidae > Chiloscyllium > Chiloscyllium plagiosum. The sequence goes on from NW_028270166.1 coordinate 18,624,346, forward strand.
GAATTCTTATATAGCTGTTCTTGGTGTCAAGATCTTATAGGGAGGAGTGAAGGGCAAGTGATTTGGCATTTGACGTGGATCTGTTGGTCCAATAGGCAAATTGGAGTTGGTCAAGAGTAGTAGGGAGGCTAGAGTTGATTAATGCCATGACCAGCCTTTCAAACCACTTCATGACCACCGAAGCTAGGGCCAGTGGGCAGTAATCATTGAGACATGCTGCATGAGCCTTCTTAGGCACAGGGATGATGTTGGCCTCTTGAAACAGGCAGGGACAGTGGCCTGTTGCAGGGAGAGGTTGAAGATGGCCAAGAAAACCTCTGCCAGTTGATCTGCACATGCTCTGAGTGCACAGCCTGGTACTCCGTCTGGTCCAATCACTTTCGTTGGATTCACATGAAGGAAAACTGATCTGACCTCTGATGCAGTGACTGTTGGGATAGGTTTGTCAGGACTTGTCAGAATAGCACATGCACAATTGGGTTGCTCCGCTCCTGCGTCCTTTTTAGATAAATTCCCTTTATTTTCTACTATCTTTCTATGTTCTTCCTTCCAAAATGAATCATGTCACATGTCTCCATATTGAACTTCATCTCCCACCTGTTTTCCCATTCCACCAACTTGTTTACTGAAATTCTACATTCCTCTTCTCCAAGTTTCCAATGCTTCCAAGTTCAGTGATCATCCACACGTTTTGAATTGTGGTCTGTACGCAATGCTGTAGGGTGTCAATATAAATCAGAAAAAGCCAGGGGGCCATTTGAATACAAACCATCCTCCATTCTGAAGAATATTAATTAACTGTGTATTCACTTCATTCATTGCCATAAGGGAAAAAAAGCAGCAGGAAAATTCGAGCATTTACCTCAACCCGAGAACTCCCCTTTAACTCCAAATCCAATGTCAAACACCGAATAATTTTCCAGTGAGCTATGGTCTAAGTAGCTTTTTGATATTACTCTTTGGCATTTCGTACAAACCAACAATGCAAATCCATACAGCACTTGGCATTTCAAATGTACAGATATACTTGTCTAGGTTAGTTTTGATAGAGAATAGACAGATTTTTAAGGAATTGACTTTATAAATAAACAAACATTAAATAACCTCAGACCAAGAGAGGAGTTGAGGACGGTAAAGAGTAGTGACTAAAAAGTGCCTGCACTATTAACAAGTGGCTTCAATTCACAAGGAAAATGTCAAAACATGCCTCTTTGTCTTAGAAATTTCAAAGAACTTTGGAATATTTTGGTTGAATTATTGCACCAGCATAAATTAACATTAAGAGTGTCCATGGCCACAAGTTCATAGTTATCCAATGTATAATTAAAGAGCATTGTCGTAATGTTAAGTTGTTCTAGATAACTGAGAACACATAAGATTATCTACTCTACCTTTACACGCAGTGATTCTATTTTATTGATGGTATTTCTTGGATTCCAAGAATTGTATTTATACACTTCCATGAGGCTAAAGTGCATGCATCACACTAATTGAACAGAACTTATCGATTTGTTTCAACGTGATAAACTCTTTTTGTCACTACAGTATTATTCACATCGTCAGAACTCTAAGTCCAGATAAGATTCCTCAACAAGCAATAATCTTTGGATCACCATCAATATTTTTACACAGTCTACCTCATAAAAAGGACTCCAGTTGTTCTGCTGCGCCCACCACTGCCTCCAGATTTCAAGCCCAGCAGTGCAGAAGTTCAAATGTTGCCAAGCTAGCAATAGCCATTCACAGTCGCAGTATGTGAGGAAGGAGAAAGTGAGCACTCCAGATGCTGGAGATCAAAGTCAAAAGGTGGTAATGGAAAAGCACAGCAGATCAGGTAGCATCTGAGGAGCAGGAGAATTGATGTTTAGGGCAGAAGTCCTTCATCAGGAATGTGTGGGGGGTGTAGAGGGGTGGTGGTGAAGGGGGCTGGGAAGGCGATAGGTAGGTGCAGATACAGGGTGATGGTGATAAGTCGGAGGGGAGGGTTCAGCAGATAGGTGGGCAGGAAAATGGACAGGAAGGATAGGTCAAGAGGGCAGTGCCGAGTTGGAGAATTAGATCTGGAATGAGTTGAGAGGAGGGGAGATGAGGAAACTGGTGAAGTTGACGTTGATACCGTATGGTTGGAGGGTCCCAAGGCAGAAGATGAGGCACTTCTCTTCCAGAACCGGGGACTTGGATTTGGCAGTGAAGGAGGCCCAGGAAGTATGCTGGAGATGGCTGATATGGGCAAGTGAGCAACTGTTTTCCTGACAGGGGCCTGGAAGTTCTGATGGACAGGAGGGCCTTGTAATTCATTCAGGTTAGCCAGAGGACACAATGGCACCAGATGATGCCAGTCTAGACTGAGGTTTCTATATGGGTCAGTGCAGTGTCCGCAGTCCGGTGGAGTACCCAACAATAAAGAAGGAGTTAATGGTCTCCTACGTTCCACAAAGCTAAGTGTCACCATCTTTTCTTAACCCCCTCACACTCACTCTAACTCTGCTAAGGCACCCACCTCCTACTACGTTTCATGGTCTTATACTCTCACTATTACATTTAACATCTTCCTTCAGTGATTATCCCCATTCCCATCCCCATTCCCTCAGACTGCTAGGCCCCATACCCTCTGTGCATGGGACACCTCAGCACCCTTCCCTCAGGTATACCAGCACTAACAGCTGTGCCAGCCCCTTTCATCTCATTCAATCCCTGCTCAAACCTCCTTCCAAGAGAAAACAGCCCATAAGAGGGCACAGTAGGGAAAGACTGGCATTCATCTGATGACCTCCTACAAGGAAATAGTCCTTGCTATAACAGGAGAGAACCCTGATTGCTCATGTGGTGATTCCGAAACCTCCAAATCTTAACAATCAAGTAAAATTTATTGTAATCTGCTGCATTGTTATCTATTACTAATACATCTACCCCTTTCTCATAAATCATTCACTTTCATGTCCTCTGTAGGCACCAGCAATACCCACAAAACCTCCCCCGGAAGGGACCAACCTCTCTGGCCATCAATTCCTAGGGGAAGAATGTGTAAGTCTTTGACAGGAAACATTGTAAGGCCACCTCCTGCACTTTCTGACAGCTCAAATACTGATATATATATTTAGCTGGATAATTTAACTAGGTTAAAGTTGGGTGCACAATCTTCTGAGACCATCACTCTCCACAGCTGGCTGAGGAAGAAATGACCCAAGTCACCTGCCAAAGACCAGGCATGTGTTCAACCCCAGGCAGAGAGGATCTGTGAGTACTAGCCATTAAAGATTTAACTGAATGGTACAAGCAGCCACAGGAGCAGTAGGAAACTGGATTGAAGCTTGGACGAATCCACCAATGCTGTCTGTGGTATGTGATTAGATTCCCTACTGTATAGAAACAGGCCCTTCGGCCCAACTTGGCCACACCGACCCTCTGAAGAGTAACCCACCCAGACCCATTCCCTACATTTACCCCTGGCTAATGCACCTAACACTATGGGCAATTTAGCATGGCCAATTCACCTGACCCACACATCTTTGGATTGGGGGAGGAAACCGGAGCACCCAGCGAGAACGTGCAAACTCCACGCAGACAGTTGCCCGAGGCGGGAATCAAACCCAGGTCCCTGACGCTGTGAGGTAGCAATGCTAACCACTGAGCCACCGTGCTGCCCCTTCCTCAGTTTACCTCAGAGGGCTATTGAGGCTGTGCTGTTCACTATATTCAGAGCTAAGATAAATCAACTCTTAATGAATTTGATGAACGGACACTTCATGATAAATAGAATCTCATTTTTAAATATATTTTCATTTTACATTGGTCTGTTTGCTGCCTTTTTAGCTGCAGTTGGAAGAGTGATACTAGGAAGGAGACACTACCTTAGTGACACACAATATTACAGCCTTTTCTGAAGAATTACCATTCTTTCCTGAGCATCCGTACTAGTGTATAGCATTGCCCTGTTTGATTGTGGGGGTATTGTGTGTTGTAAAGCTTTCCAACAGTTTGTATCTCTAACCTCTATTACACATCAGAAAAAGCAAAGAATGAACAAACTAAAAAGTGGCTTTTACTGTTGGGAATGAACAGGGATTGATTGCCTTTCCAGCATCAATATATTTATTGTCAATGAGTGATGACTTCATCCAACTCGTTACCATTGGAAGCAGTTACCAAATAAGTTCTTTCAGCTTTGTCTCACCCATGCTACTGCCCTCTATCATGATACAGGGAATGTTCCTCCTGATCAATGTCCTCATCTTTCTCCTTAGAAGAATGCTGCTGCTCTAACATCTCCCCACTGTCCATCCATTTCCTCTTTTTGCCTGCTTCAGTTGTCCAGACCATAACATGCACGGTTTAGTGACACACTCTGTCTGCAGTGTACTGCAGTGAAGCCCAGACAGTAGCAAGCATTGAGACATCAAGTTGAGGAGACACCATCAAGCCCTGTGATTGCTCCACTGGAAGACTGTATCTATATTCAACCTCAGTCAGGGAGTTGTGTAATAGAATCATTAGCCATGTGTGAAGATGCTTGTCTTCCACCAACCATCCTTGTGAGCCATTCCACCTTTGGATTGAAGAAGAAAGTTGAGAGTTCTCAAACATACAGGCTCCTTGGAAGCTTCAATACTACTGCACCCACACCCACCAACCTCGCCGCCTCATGGCTGAACACTTCAACTCCCCCTCCTACTCTATCAAGGACATGCAGGTCCTGGGCCTCCTCCACCACCAGACCATTACCACCCAACACCTGGAGGAGGAAAGCCACATATTCCGCCTTGGGACCCAGCAACCCCATAGGATAAATGTGGATTTCAACAGCTTCCTCACTTCCCCTCCCCCCACATTACCCAGTCCCAATCCTCCAAATTGGCACCACCCACTAGACCTGTCCATCACTGTCCCCTCTAAGCTATCACCTTCACCCTCGCCTTCATCCACCTATCGCTTTCCCAGCTACCTCCCCCCAACCCCATCCCCCTCCCATTTATCTCTCAGTGCCGAACCACAAGTCTCATTCCTGATGAAGGGTTTATGCCTGAAAAGTCAATTCTCCTGTTCCTCGGATGCTGCCTGACCTGCTGTGCTTTTCCAGCTCCATGCTCTCGACTCTGATCTCCAGCATCTGCAGTCCTCACTTTCTCCTAGCTTCAAAACTACCTCATGCAGATATCTAAGATGTGGTAGCAATGATTGTAGATGATTTCGATATTGACTGATTGGAAACCTTCCCTACTAATGAAGCTAATCATGTCAGGACATGTTCTCTCACCACAACATGGATACCGTCTACAACACCCTGTGTCTGGAATGCTCCAGTAGATGAAACAGTTATGTCACATTGATCATGGCAATGGTACTGTACCTCCCTCATCTGAAGGACATGCAAAAGGAAAGACAAAAGACTGTGGCTCTCCTTCACTTGGTCTACATCATAACAGCATTTTTTTCTGGAAACTCTGTATTTGGAGGCTCTTTAACATCTGCCACAATTCGCTGCTGCTCCTGGGCTTCCAAGTGCATATATTCCCTGTCAATTTTTGTGGCTGCTTGCAGTCCCATTGTCACAGAGACAGTGACAAGCGCGGAGTCCCGATCCATTGGTGTCAATGTGATGCATAATTTGTTTGCCATGTCTCAGCTGGGAGGCCTGGAGGCTCACGGGATTGAGTGGGGAGATGAAGACTTCAATAAAAATGTTGCATGGGAATGTGGAGAGACTCAATCCTGATTGCGTTGACTGGGGAGTGCGAGGTAAAAAGGAATATGAAAGTGTTAGTGGGGGGTTAGTCACCTGCATGAACAGTCACCTCAGTCTGTGCAGCGTTAATTTGTGTTGCCCTTTATCTCTACCCGAATCACAAATGCATAATGGAAATGAAACATGACAGCCAGCGCACTTGGAGTCAGTGGAATAATCATAGAATTTTACAGAAGGAGGCCATTTGTCCCAACATTTCTGCAATATGGGTGTTTATTTGTCTGAGCTCTACTTATAAGGAATGTGAGTCCCTTCAAAGGACAATGCATTAATCTGGCACTTGTACTTCATAGACTTCAGGTTGAATGTGTCAAAAACAAATCCTGGTCACAAGTAAAGGTGACCATGACATTGATTATTGCAAACTAATCCTAACAATCTAATGAAGTGGAAGTAATCACAGGCAACTGATAAAGAGCTCCAAGCACATTCCAAGGTCTCATTGATTACAGAAGGGTGTAGAATTGCTGCCCTCACACATCAAATTGTAAGTATTCCACTCCATGCTCTTACATGCAATGCTGCCTTTCTTGATTGTGTCGAAGATGAGGCAATCTTCCGAGGCAGAATGTAAGGAAATTACAGGGGAGGAACAACATCTTCAGCATGATAGAGCACTGCAGCATTTGGCGCAAGAGACCAGATGAGACTTAGTTGATACTTGAATACAATAAATCTGAGATAAATGAAATTATGATTTGTTGACTAAACATTTGTTGCACTTAAAAGGCAAGGAGTCTCTGTTCAGTCCCAAAAGCAAATGTCACTTTTTAAATTATATTTTCTTTTCTTTATCTGTTGTTTGATGGAAGTTAAGTTTACAACTATTTGAGGCTTTGCAGCATCTGATGAAAAGTGACAAGATATTACTCCACGCTGAACTGACAGGGTTCATACGTGGTACAGTGTCTTGAATCGGTCACCTCTATGGCTTCATTGTTGTACTTGCAGTTTAATTGATCATTGGTCAGACAGGTGATAGCACAGTTGATGACATTTGCCATCACTTTACTGATTATCAAGATAGTTTGGTAATTGGCCATGTTAGATGTGTCCTGCTTTTTGTGTACAAAATATACTTGGGGAATTTTCCACATTATTAGGCAGAGATCAGAGTTGAAGCTGTACTAGAACAGGTTGACTAGCTGAGCAGCAAATTTGGGAACATAATTCTTCAATACTATTGTTGGAATGTTGTCAGGGCTCATAACCTTTGCTGTGTCCAGTACTTCCAATTGTTTCTTGATGTCACGTGGAGTAAATTGAATTGGTTGAAAACTGGCATCTGAAGATTATGGTGAATGCTTCAGCCTTATTTTTTGCACTGCAGTGCTGAGAATGGGGATAATTGTGGAGCCTCCTCGTCCAGTGAGTTGTACTGTAGAGCTTAGATCTGATCCATTGTGGTGTGATCAGTTGACTTTGTATATCATTCATCAAAAAGTGTGGTGCTGGAAAAGCACAGCCTGTCAGGCAGCAATTGAGGAGCAGGGGAGTCGACGTTTAGAGCACAAGCTCTTCATCAGGAATGTGGGAGGGGCCCAAGGGGGCTGAAAGATAAATAGGACAGGGTGGGGCTGGGGGAAGGCAACTGGGAATGCGATAGGTAGTTGCAGGTGGGGGGGTGATGGTGATAGGTCGGAGAGGAGGGTGGAGTGGATAGGTGGGAAGGAAGATGGACAGGTAAGACAGTTCAACAGGGCGGTGCCGAGTTGGAGAGTTGAATAAGGTTGGGGGAGGGGAGATCAGGAAACTGGTGGAATCAACATTGATCCCATGTAATTGGAGGGTCCCAAGGAGGAAGATGAGATGTTCTTCCTCCAGGCGTTGGGTGATTAGGTTTTGGTGATGGAGGAGGCCCAGGACTTGCATGTCCTTGGCGGAGTGGGAGGGGGATTTGAAGTTTCGCCCACTTTTTGAATCAGTGCATCATTTGCTGTTTATGCCATTTGGCACACGGGTAATCCTGTTTTGTAGCTTTGCCAGGTTGACACCCTACTTTCAGGAATCTAATGAAGGAATTTTGCCTGAAACATCGATTTTCCTGCTCCTCGGATGCTGCTGACCTGCTGTGCTTTTCCAGCTCTCCCCTCTCTTATGTGGTTTTTAACAAATGGCTTCTTCCACCACACTGACTTCTAATTTCTTTCAGTTGCAGTAGACTGAGGAATTGCATCTAAAGCTTTCTGGGCATGCCGTGTAATAATATACATTCCACAGACTAATTGAGAAAAAGTCAAGGCCATTGTTTTAAAAACAAATTAATGTTGAGCACATAGCCATTTAGCAATGATGTAGCAATGGATGTTTGTAGTTTGTTACCACCCAGGAGAACATCTTTCATTTAAATGAGCTTTTATGAATACATCATAACTTTAAATATCCCATTTAATATAAAAACCACGCATGCTCACTTCAACATTATCTTCACTCAAAAGGCTCTTGAACCAGTGGAAGGATCATACATTTTGAAACTGTTTATACACTGGAGCTTTAAACTCCTGTTAAATAAATGTAATTTAATACATAAATCAGATTTTCTATCAAACTGCACAATTCCCAGGACATTTAACAAAGTGCTGTGTTCTTTGTCATTCCCATATTACTATGGGCTCCCTGCTGGCTCTCTATTTACTTACACTTTTTAGTGATTTATAGGCATGGTGCCTGTGATGGATGTCAGTCTTCAGTTCCCTTAAGGGAAAACAATGATGTCAGATGCACAGAGTTGACTCTCCAAGGCACATGTTCCTGAATGCTGTGTTACTTGCGTAAGCATTTTACAGTGAAAGAAGCAATTCATACTTCACACATTAATCTTATCATTGATTCCACTTCAGAGCAATAATATAATATAGATATATTCAAAGTATAAATCCTTCCTTTTAGCAGGATTTCCATCTCTTCTCCTATCCACTTTTAAGCTTTAACATGACATTCGTCTCCCTTAAGGTTGGGAACAGCAAATCATTACAGCTTCTGACTTCAGTTCCCGGAATTAGTAATGGGCCATTTGTCACTTAGCCTACATCCTATTCAGTTTTGATGAGCTTAAAAGTTCAGTAAGATTAGACACACCAGCAATGGCTCTCCCTTATAAGTCAATTAATCAAAAAAGTTTCTATGTGGACTTAAAGCATCAAAACCAAAAAGATCCTAGCTTTGAGAACTGAGTTGATTGCTATTAGTGGCATTACAATTGGCCTAAAACCAAGCAAAAGGGAAAAGGACATGACAAAGTCAATCACTGCAGAATATTTCTGGTGGACAGCATACTATGTGGTCATTGGCTGAGAGTATGATTAGTTCAGTTTTGGTGAATTTCATTGATTATTGCTCATCAATTCCACAATGTTTAGGAATGTACAAGATGCGTGGCCACTAGTGGGCAAAATCGTTGCTTCTATGATTTATCTGAGTCTTTGTATCTGGAATTGTGAAAGGAGATTTATCAGCACATCATCTGCTTGGGGACCCTGCAGCCTCCCAGATTCAATATCAAGTTAAAAAACTTGAAGGTTTGAGCTCTCCCATGTCCCTACCCCACCCCCCACACACCAGACCTTGTAATCACATAGTGTGCTATTACACACAATCCATGTTTGCCACTAACTAGTCCCCATTAATAGCTAATCACAAACCTAGCCACGTCATTATCCAACCCTTTGTCCAACTGCTCCTCTCTCTCTTTGGGTTCTATCCCTACCTATCATTTACTCCTTACCCCTCCCCCACCCTATCTTCTGCGCAGAAACCAACATTTTCCTATCTACCATCAGTTCTGAGGAAGGATCACTCGATTCGAAATGTTAACTCTGATTTCTCTCCACAAATACTGCCAAACCTGCTGAGCTTTTCCAGTAACTTTTATTATGGTCTCTGATTTACAGCATTCGCAATTCTTTCATTTTTAAAATTTTGTTTGTTCTCAGGTTGTGAACATTATTGGCAAGGCCAGCCTTTATCTCCCATTCTTAATTGCTCTTCAGTAGGGTGGTGAGCCACCTGTAATGTCTTGTTAGACATTTTAGAAGGCAGTTAACAGTTATTGACATTGATGTGGATCTGAAGTTGTATGTCGGCCTGGCCAGTCCTGATGGGTAGCACGGTGGCTCAGTGGTTAGCACTGCTGCTTCATAGCACCAGGTCCCAGGTTCAATTCCAGCCTTGGGTGACTGTCTGTGTGGAATTTGCACATTCTCCCTGTGTCTGTGTGGTTTTCCTCTGAGTGTGATGGTAAGTTTGACCACTTACCATCCTCTCCAAACACTGCAAAGTAAATCAAATATGTTTGTATGATAATCTTATTGATCATTCATAATGAGACTAGCATTTTATTTTGCAAATATCTATTAACCAATTGAGTCTAAACTCTCTGGCTGCTGCCATTGTGTCATTTGAACTTTATCTCCAAAATATTAGACTAAACCTCTGAGATTAAAATTCACTGCAACACACAATCCACAAGATCCTTATAATCTGAAATAACATACAATGCAATACAACATTACAATCCACTAAAACATGTAACACAATACATTACAATCCACCACAATATTACAATTTACTACAACAAACAATGCAATGCAACACTACAATCCACTACATACAAATAATGGAATGCGACATTACAATTGATTAAAATATACAATCTGGCAAAAATTACTGGTAAACCAGAAGATTGGGAATGTTTGAAAACCTAACAAAAGATTACCAAAAAAATTAATAACGAGAGAGAAAATAACTTTGAGGGCAAACTAGCAATTAATATCAAGACTGACAACAAGAGCTTTCTTACATAAATAAAAAGGAAGAGAGCGACCAAAATAAACAAAGGCCCTTCAACAATGAGGCTGGAGAAATAACAATAGGGAAACAGAAAAAGATAGAAAAATTGGATAAATATATTGCATCAGTTTTCACAGAGGAATTGCATAATATAATTCCTAAACAATCAAGAGGCAAAAGGGTGGGGGGGACAAAGTAAATACAAGAATTACCACAGGAGAAAACTTCCTAGCGAAAGTAATGGAACTAAAGGTCAGTATGTCTCCTGGACATGATTGGTTTTTTTTTGGATATTAAAAGAAGTAACTCCAAAGGTAACCTTTAGATTCTGGAAAAGTCACAGACATTTGGAAAATTGTTAATTCAAAACCTTATTTCCAAAAGGGAAAGAGACCCAAAAGAGTAAAGGAAGCCCAGTTAGATTAACATCTGATACTAAAAAAAAGTTAGAGTCTATTATAAAAGACGTAATAACTTGAAAAATTTGAAATACATAATATGACCAAGTAGAGTCAGCATGGCTTCATGAAGGGAAATTATGCCTGACAAATTTACTGGAATTCTTTGAAGTGGTAATAAGTAGGATAGATGCCATATACTTGTATTTTCAGAAGGCATTTTATAAGCACCACATATTTAGCAACATAATAAGAGCCCATGGTGTTGGGGTAGCATATCAGCACAGATAGAGGTTTGGATAATGAGAAAAGACAGAGAATTGGGGTAAAGGGGAAATTTTCAGAATGGTAACTAACGGAGAGCCACTGGGATCAGTGCTAGAACCAAAATTATTTACAATATATATTAATGACATGAGAAAAGTAAATATGCTATCACCAAGTTTGCGGATGACACAAAAATGAATGGGAAGACAAATGGTGAGGATGACACAAAGAGTCTCCAAAGCAATTTAGGCAGGTTAAGTGAGTCGGCAAAATTTGGCAGAATATACTGTAGGAGAAGGTGAAATTATGCAACTTGGCAGGAAGAATGGAGAAATTAAATATACTTAAATGGGAAAAGACTGCAGAAAGCTGCAGCGCAGAAGGATTTGGAAGTCATAGAGTAATAGAGATGTACAGCACGGAAACAGACTCTTCGGTCCAACTCATCCATGCAGGCCAGATATCCTAACCTAAACTGATTGCATTTGCCAGTGATATCTAAACCCTTCCTATTCATATATTGATTCAGAAGCCTTTTAAATGCTGTAATTGTACCAGCCTCCACCACTTCCTTTGCAGCTCAATCTATATGTGCACCACCCTCTGTATGAAAATGTTGCCTATTAGGTCCCTTTTATATCTTTCTTGTCTCACTCAAAACTCATGCCCTCTCCTTTTGGACACCCCACCCCAGGGAAAAGACCTTGTGTATTTCTCCTATCCATGCCCCTCATGATTTTATAAACCTCTATAAGGTCATCCCTCAGCTGCCGATGCTCCAGGGAAAACAGCCCCAGCATATTCAACCTCTCCCTAATAGTTCAAATCTTCCAACCGTGGCAACATCTTTGTAAATCTTTTGTAAATCTTCATCAGGTGCTCCTTCATCAACTTTCACAACATCCTTCCAATAGAAAGCAGACCAGAAATGCACTCAATATTTCAGCCGCAACATGACCTCCCAATTCCTTTACTCAATGCTCTGATGAATAAAGGAAAGCATACCAAATGCCTTCTTCACTATCCTATCTACCTGCAACTCTACTTTCAAGGAACTATAAACGTGCACTCCAAGGTCTCTTTGTTTAGCAACATTCCCAGGACCTTACCATTATGTGTACAAGTCCTGTTCTGATTTACTTTTCCAAAATGCAGCACCTCACATTTATCAAAATTAAACTCCATCTGACACTCCTCAGCCCATTAGCCCATCTGATCAAGATGAAGTTGAACTCTGAGGTAACCTTCTTCACGGTCCACTACATATCCAATTTTGGTGTCATCTGCAAAAATACTAACAATATCTCCTATATTCACATTCAAATCATTTATATAAATGACGAAAAGCAGTGAACCCAGCACTGATCCTTGTGGCACACCACTGGTCACAGACCTTCAGTCGGAAAAGCAAGCCTCCACCATCACCCTCTGTCTTTAACCTTTAAGCTAGTTCTGTATCCAAATGGTTTGTTCTCCATGAGGAATCTTGTCGAACGCCTTACTGAAGTCCATATAGATCAAATCTACCGCTCTGCCCTCATTAATCATCTTTGTTACATGCAAATTCATGAAGCATTCCTTTTTTTTATGGGCGGCACGGTGGCTCAGTGGTTAACACTGTTGCATCACAGCCCCAGGGTCCCAGGTTCGATTCCAGCCTCGGGCGACTGTCTGTGTGAAGCTTGCACATTCTCCCCGTGTCTGCATGGGTTTCCTCTGGGTGCTCCGGTTTCCTCCCACAATCCAAAGATGTGCAGATCAGATGGATTGGCCATGCTAAATTGCCCATAGTATTAGGTGCATTAGTCAGAGGGAAATGGGTCTGGGTGGGTTACTCTTCAGAGGGTCAGTATGGACTTGTTGTGCCGAAGGGCCTGTTTCCACACTGTAGAGAAACTAATGTTAAAATAAAGACTCAATAAAGTTCGTGAGACATGATTTCCCATGCACAGAGTCCTGATGCATCATGAAAAAAAGAAGTATCTGAGTTCAGCAGGTTATAGGGAACATAAATGAAATGTTAGCCTTTATTTCAAAGGAAATGAAATATAAAAAAAGGGGTGGTTTAGTTAAAACCAGAAAATGGCACAGCTATAGTAAACCATACCTAGACTATTATCAACAGTTTTGGCCTTCTTATCCAAGGATATGTTGGCAATGGAAGCAGTCTCAAGAAAGTTGGCCAGAGTCAATCCTAAGTATAAATATAAAAATCACACAACGCTAGGTTATAATCCAACAGGTTTAATTGGAAGCACACTAGCTTTCGGAGCGTCGCTCCTTCATCAGGTGCTCCTTCATCAACCAGCTGATGAAGCAGCAACGTTCTGAAAAAGCTAGTGTGCTTCCAATTAAACCTTATAGATTATAACCTAGCGTTGTGTAAATTTTAACTTTGTACACCCCAGGCCAACATCAGCATCTCCAAATCATGACTAAGTATAAATGGATTTCTTCTGAGTAGATTATGCCTGTACTTACTGGAGTTTAGGAGAATGAGATGCAACCTTGTTATATGACTTACATATTATTATATGATAAACATATCTGATTCTTAGACAGCTTGACAGGGTAAACATTGAAAGGCTGTTTGCCCTTGGGTATAGGGCATAATCTCAGAGTAAAGAGTCATCAGTTAAGGATGAGAAGGAATTTCTTCGGAGAGGCTAGTGAATCTATAGAAATCATTCCCACAGAGGGCTATAAAGGTGGATCTTAAGTTTGTTCAAGGCTGAGATAGATATATTTTTAATCAGTAAAGGAATCAAGAGTTATATGAATAAGGCAAGAAAGTGAGGTTGAGGATTATCAGATCAGCCAAGATCTTATTGAATGGCAGAGCAGACTCGATGGGCTGAATAGCCACTTCTGCTCCTAAGTCTGGTGGTTTTAAACTGTTATCACTGTACTGCCATTCCCTATCAGATGCAGTGAATAATAAAACAATATTAGAACATCACACTGTCTTGAATACAGCTTAGCTTAGATGCTTTGCAGAATGTCGCTGGATAACAGTAAATTATAAATATCAGTCCATGGTCCCTGTCATGAAGATCACTTCATCACAGGATGAACTCCAGGGTATAACATTTTGTCCCACATCCTGACTCATAACTACTAACTTCTGTAGCCAAGTACTTATAGAAAAACAGTCAAGGTACCGACATCTTTCTTTGAATAAATGAGAACCCAAAACTGTACTATCAGGCATGTCAGAACAGCTTGCCTTAACAATAGTGCTTCTGATTTGATATAATATTTTATTGGTTCTGATAGCAATATAAACCTGTACATGCCTCTGGAAGATTGGTGCTGACCGTTAAGTCAGAATACACCCCATCTAAGGCAAAAAATGTTTCTTTGAATTAACCATCTTCATATTTGCACCTTATACCAGTTATGTAAACTTGTTTTCAAAATATAAAGCATTTAAATTTAGCTGCAGTATACATTGTGACTCTGATATGTCATGGCAATACTAATCTCTAAAATTAAATCACTTAGTTTTTAAAAATATTTATAACATATCTCGTTTCAAATTGGCGTCAAAACACAGTGAGCGACAATCGCCTTTAACCTCTGCCCATTACATCGAAACAATAGAGCACACCAGCAAATTATACCATTATGTCATTCGGCTGAAAGGAGTTAATAGTGTATTGTATTTCTTATTAACTTTTATCCAGAGAAATAGATAAAACATTCCCTCTCATTTTTAAACAACCCCTATCACGCATTGTGGAAATACTGTGAAGGAGTTGCTGCCTGGATCATGTACCATCACAGATGTACAATATTTAGAGAATTAATAATGAGATTTCTAATGACCTTCATTGAAGAAATGTGCTAGATCCATTCATTCTTTGTTCTCCTTCTTTTTCTCATTATTCTCCGTTACATGATTATTTTCTGTGATGCCTCAGCATTAATTAGTATTACCTTTCTTTTGCCAATTTTCTCTCCATCTCTCCTAAAGGTGTTTTTGCATGTTGGTGTGCAAGTACCAATCTCCACATCAGGTGTCTTGTATAAGAGTCTGCTAGTTATCAGCAAACACTGACTGTAAATATTAGTAGCAAGTGATGCTGCAGTTGGGCATACACCTGGTTTGTAATTTTATCAGGATCTGAGCGAGGTGGGCAATGAATGTGGACAAGAAATGCAGCAAAGATCACCTTGCCCCATTTTTTCACAAGCAGCATGCTGAGATTCTCACTAGACAGCGGTGAGATGCCAATTAGTGTAGTTTAATGCTTGTTAAACACCTGTTAACTGTGCAACCTAGCTCATTAATATTCAGCATTCTATCTTACTAAATTCATCAATCAAGCTCAGTGCCAGGAAAACTCGACAAGGAAATGAGGGCAAGTACCTATGAATTTAGCCTGCTGTCTTGCTCCAAACAACCTCCGTTTTGGAATACAGGGACAAATATCTCAACACTCCATCAGCACTGGCCACAAGCAAGCCACGTCCACAAACATGGGCATCCAGCCTGCGTTGGCCTTGAAAATCACTTGTGGAATACCTCCAATCCATTTGAAGGATCCTGTGCAGGGCAATGCTGCAGCTCAGGCTGCACCGGCAACACTCAATGTAATGCTGGTACAAGGACACTCAGGGACACAGCCAGCTCATGGGCTGGACCAGGCTCTTCACTTGGTCTCATTATCACTCACTCATTCTGAACCTGCCTGAATGCTCACAGCTTCCCAGCCTTGCCTTGCCTTGCCTTGCCTTTTTGTGCTTTGCCCCTCAGCCAGAGATATCAGGCTCCTATCACTGGTGTCTTGCCTTGCCATTGAACACAAAGCCAGGGAGCTTGTCACCGTTGTCAGCAGGCCTAACTCAAGTGAAGGAGGACAGCGTCCATTCAGGACCCTGACAAAATAAGTCAAGGCAATGTTTGATACTCATCTCGGCTCTGCCCTGGGTGGTCGGAGTCAGGATGACAGGATGATAAGGGGTGACAGGCTGAATGACGGACAGCCCACAACCCATTTTAGTCTTTCTGCCCTATAGGTGGCACGGTGGCTCAATGATTCGCACTGCTGCCTCACAGCACCAGGGACCCAAGTTTGATTCCAGCCTCGGGCGACTGTCTGTATGGAGTTTGCACATTCTCCCTATGTCTGCATGGGTTTCCTCCAGGTGCTCCGCTTTCCACCCACGGTCCAAAGATGTGCAGGTCAAATGAATTGGCCATGCTCAATTGCCCATAGTGCTAGGTGGATTAGTCAGAGGGAAATGGGTCTGGGTGTGTTACTCTTCAGAGGGTCAGTGTGGACTTGTTGGGCTGAAGGGCCTGTTTCCACACTGTAGTAAATTTCATCTATTGTGGGTTGTTTTCTTCTTAGAGTGAGAGAGACACAGCAAACAGGAGACACAAGTGGGTGGCACTGCTATTACTGTAGGAGTGGGTGGAGAGGTGTACCAAACAAATGAGTAGGCAGTACAAAAGGCATGCAGGCATGGTGGTGCTGGGGTTTGGGGGGGATGAGAGTGAGTAAGGGAAGTTGCTATGGACAATAGTGAGCATGGTAGAATATGGACATTGGTGGAGGTGGGTACAGAAGCTTTGTGTAAGTGTAAGGTATCAGAAGAGGGTGGTCCTTGCACTGGTGTGCTGAAAGGCTCTTTCTACACTGCCATGCATTTCTCCAGATGGTTAAGGAGAAAGTGAGGACTGTAGATACTGGAGATCAGAGTCAAGAGTGTGGTAATAGAAAGACACCATTGGTTAGGCAGCATCCGAGGAGCAGGAAAATCGATGTTTCAGGCATAAGCCCTTCATTGGGAAGTAAGCCCTTCCTGATGACGGGTTTATGCATGAAACATCAACTCTCCAGTTCCTCGGATGCTGCCTGACCTGCTGTGTCTTTCTATCACCACACTCTCGACTCCAGATGGCTAAAACTGCTTTAACCCAGACAGAAAACTTAGACCAAACTGGTGTTGTGGCCTCCATTCTGATTCTCGGGGAAGAATAAGTTTCATCTGTGTACCACCTCACCTGGCAGAGAGCCAACACTCTGCCAGCAAAGCTGTGTATCAATTTTCCCTCGACCAAATCTGGGCCAAATGTCGGGAACTTTGCATGGCAGCTTTGCACTTGTAGTACTCGTCCAGGTGCCCAATGGGTTTTTTGAGATGATGTGGGTGCATACAATGCCAATGACAATCAAGATATCCTTTGAGTAGTGATTTGTTTTGGAAAGTGACATGGTAAGTTGGAGTGGAAATTGGATATGAGAGACCATAGGGATGGGGTAGGTAATTAATGAGGTAAGACACAATGAGGGATTTTATTGGCAACAAATCCTCCAAAAACCACAATACAACTCAGTCTTTGCCAAGAACTTGTAAAATTTCACGTCTTGTCTGGCATGCAACTCATTTCCAACAGGATTTATTAGATACCGAACACTTCCTTGATTTCTCCATCCTAAAGTGGGAATTGAGGCTCGATGTAAAGCTCCTATTAATGTCTTACTTAAAATCAACTTATTCATCACAGTCACAAGATCGAAACTGGGATTAAATTTTATCTATATGGCTCAGAAATAGCTGAATAAATCAAATGAGTCACTGGGAATCTTCTGGCAAACTTTAGTTAGTGAAAACCACTCATTATAACCAACTTTTGCTCTAGTCTGGCTGAAAATTCCATAATGATCAATGATTGATCTCTAAACCTATGAAAAATAAATGCAAATTGATGAGGTGCTGGATCCAACCCAGTGGGATCATTCACAATGGTATCTTTGTGAACGACAAAGAAATTAAGACATTTTATCAATTCCAGCTACACTCATGGATCACACAATTTCCTGTAAAGTCTTAAACGTGGGCACAAAGTGCAAACAAATGAATGATGCAAGAGCTTAATTTATACAAGCAATCATCTACACATTGAGGAGAAAGTGAGGACTGCAGATGCTGGAGATCAGAGCTGAAAATGTGTTGCTGGAAAAGCGCAGCAGGTCAGGCAGCATCCAAGGAACAGGAAAATCGACGTTTCGGGCATAAGCCCTTCTTCAGGAATCAGGAAAGTGTGTCCAGCAGGCTAAGATAAAAGGTAGGGAGGAGGGACTTGGGGGAGGGGCGTTGGAAATGCAACAGGTGGAAGGAGTTCAAGGTGAGGGTGATAGGCCGGAGTGGAGTGGGGGCGGAGAAGTCAGGAAGAAGATTGCAGGTTAGGAAGGCGGTGCTGAGTTCGAGGGATTTGACTGAGACAAGGTGGGGGGAGGGGAAATGAGGAAACTGGAGAAATCTGAGTTCATCCCTTGTGGTTGGAGGGTTCCTAGGCGAAAGATGAGGCGCTTTTCCTCCAACGGTTTTGGAACTGGTCCTCCTGGGAGCAGATGCGGCGGAGACGAAGGAATTGGGAATATGGGATGGTGTTTTTACAGGGGGCAGGGTGGGAGGAGGTGTAGTCTAGGTAGCTGTGGGAGTCGGTCAGTTTATAGTAAATGTCCATGTTGATTCGGTCGCCCGAGATAGAAATAGAAAGGTCTAGAAAGGGGAGAGAGGAGTCTGAGATGGTCCTGAGATAGAAATGGAAAGGTGTAGGAAGGGGAGAGAGCCCGAGATAGAGATAGAGATCGACCGAATCAACCCAGACATTTACTATAAACCGATCGACTCGCACAGCTACCTAGACTACACCTCCTCCCACCCTGCCCCCTGTAAAAACGCCATCCCAAATTCCCAATTCCTTCGTCTCCGCCGCATCTGCTCCCAGGAGGACCAGTTCCAAAACTGTACTACCCAGGTAGCCTCCTTCTTCAAAGACCGCAATTTCCCCCCAGACGTGGTCAACGATGCCCTCCACCGCATCTCTTCCACTTCCCGCTCCTCCGCCCTTGAGCCCCACCCCTCCAACCACCACTAGGACAGAACCCCACTAGTCCTCACCTACCACCCCACCAACCTCCATATATAACATATCATCTGCTGTCATTTCCGCCACCTCCAAATGGACCCCACCACCAGGGATATATTTCCCTCCCCTCCCCTATCAACGTTCTGAAAAGACCACTCCCTCCGTGACTCCCTCATCAGGTCCACACCCCCCACCAACCCAACCTCCACTCCCGGCACCTTCCCCTGCAACCGCAAGAAATGCAAAACCTGCGCCCACACCTCCCCCCTTACTTTCCTCCAAGGCCCCAAGGGATACTTCCATATCCGCCACAAATTCACCTGCATCTCCACACACATCATTTATTGCATCCGCTGCACCCGATGTGGCCTCCTCTATATTGGGGAGACAGGCCGCCTACTTGCGGAACGTTTCAGAGAACACCTCTGGGACACCCGGACCAACCAACCCAACCACCCCATGGCTCAACACTTCAACTCCCCCTCCCACTCCACCAAGGACATGCAGGTCCTTGGACTCCTCCATCGCCAGACCATAGCAACACGACGGTTGGAGGAAGAGCGCCTCATCTTCCGCCTAGGAACCCTCCAACCACAAGGGATGAACTCAGATTTCTCCAGTTTCCTCATTTCCCCTCCCCCCATCTTGTCTCAGTCAAATCCCTCGAACTCAGCACCGCCTTCCTAACCTGCAATCTTCTTCCTGACCTCTCCACCCCCACCTCACTCCGGCCTATCACCCTCACCTTGAACTCCTTCCACCTATTGCATTTCCAACGACCCTCCCCCAAGTCCCTCCTCCCTACCTTTTATCTTAGCCTGCTGGACACACTTTCCTCATTACTGAAGAAGGGCTTGTGCCCGAAACGTCGATTCTCCTGTTCCCTGGATGCTGCCTGTCCTGCTGCGCTTTTCCAGCAACACATTTTCAGCTCGAATCATCTACACATTGCCTAATGTATAATTCTTTTCCCATCTACTGTACTTGCCAGAAAGTGCTGGTCAATCACTTTACCCTGATTATTTTCTTGATCTTTCTTTTGATCTGGGTGTTAGGATGTATTAGCAGCCCCAGTCTCGGTAAACATCCTTGTAAAGAGGATATTTGGAAACACTTAAACTGCTAAATGTGGAAATCTTCCTCAACAGTATTCCAAAACATTTGCTTACAAAGTAAAAACTCTGCATTTTAAACAGCTACTTCAGCACTTCAATTAAGTCTGGCATCCCAAAAGGTCCCACCTTTGGATCAATGAACTACTTTGCCTGGTGGATTCCTACTACTCCAGGAGTTGAGTTTGAATCAGTCACAAATCAATTCCTCTGTTACTGTTCTTCCAAGTTTTGTTTGCTTTTTGCAATCCTGGTACCTAAAATTATTTATGATTGGAGATCTCTGAGTGGGAAAAACAATTGATACCTCATCGAGTATGGTAAGGTGATATCTATTGATTGCCTGATAGATAAGTACCTACCTTCTCAATCCCATTCTGAGATTAGATTCCCTATAGTGTGGAAACAGGCCCTTCGGCCCAACCAGTTCACACTGACCCTTCGAAGAGTAACCCACCCAGACCCATTTCCCTCTGACTAATGCACCTAACACTAAGGGCAATTTAGCATGGCCAATTCACCTGACCTGCACATCTTTGGACTGTGGGAGGAAACCGGAGCACCCAGAGGAAACCCATGCAGACAAGGGGAGAATGTGCAAACTTCACACAGTCACCCAAGGCTGGAATCAAACTTGGGACCCTGATGCTGTGATGCAGCAGTGTTAACCACTGAGCCACTGTGCCGCCCCTTTCTCAAGCTTAAAATCTATTATCTTGAGGTCACAAGAGAGGTAATGAGAAATGATTAGATAAATTGGAATTGGAGAGAAACTCACACCCTTCTCACACCCTTCTCACTGCCTCACTAATAAAGTGCACACATGACTTTCTCAATCCATAACCATATATGGTCAATTAATGGCCAAGTGGTGGAGAGATGGTGTTCAAGCGGCCAGGATTGGAAAGATTAGTGGAGAGTAGGGTGGCTTCTAAACACTAGAGCTTTGCCCTCCAAAATCATTCTCCCAAGACCAGAGCCCATTGAGTATAATTAGTATATCACTTCTTGCTGCTGGATTCCCCAAGGCCTTGACAATCAGGATTTAGCAGCTACCTGCCTCTAAGTGGCCTGCAGCTACTGGGGACCCAGGTTGCCAGTGCCAAGGTGGATATGTGTGATTTACCAAGAAATGCACTAAAGCCTGCCCATCATCACTAAAAGGGCTGAGTGGCCTACGATACTGCAAGTTTTCTTGGCAGTGGGGTGGCATATTAGATACCAGCTGATACAGCCAACCTCACAGTTTAAAAAGAGTGAATGTTTCAGCCTATCTTAAGAGAATCTCTTTTCACTTAGGTACAAAATTGAACCGTGCCTCCAGTTTATTGCAAGTGGATTTTTCACTGGTTTTCATTTAATCTTGTAATCACTATTTCCAACTGGAGATTGAGACTACTTTTGTTCCATACAGCTATATACATAGAGGACCTTAGATGTTTTGCAAGGTAGTGCTGTAGATCTTACTCTGTAGCCAGTTCAGTTTTGAAATAATTTAAAATATGCAACTTACTTTATACTTCTATTAATTAAACTTCCATCAATTTGCTCTAAGTTTTGACATTTTTTTCAGAAGTATGCTTGCTATTTTTCAATGAGTGACCTGTTAATGTCATACAAAAAGACAGCAAAGATTTTTTACTTGGTTAGCAGCAGAGCCATTTGTGAATGACTTATTTCAATAAACATACAATTCAACCAGTGACTTAATGGATGTCTGAACTGCCTAAATAACAGGTGGTCAATTAAATGCCATAAAGTTTCTGGGTTCAGTGTCTGATCTACTCAGGTAACCTCAGGTTTTCAACTTGAAAGACCTCAACAGCTGGACTCAGAATAAGTGGTCATGAATTCAGCCAAGACTGCTTCACTGCATGTCAAGCTGAATTCTCACACCATACATTGTCGAATATTCAATGGATTCTGTGTGTTTGTGGAGGAAACAGGGTGAGACCAAAACCGTGATGCTGTTCACATCCAGGTGAGCGATAGGCATTCCCCAGTCTCACCCTGAATGCTGATTATGTCTGCAACCAAATGCATTCCAATACCCGGCGAACGGTAACTTTAACCTCTTTTCAGAAACTGAGAAAAGATAAAAGGAGAAAGGTTAAAAATACATTAGAGCAAACCATCCCGATGAGAGGAAAATTGTTGCTGTGGTAATTGGATATATTTAAAGGAATGAATTAGCAACCATTTCATTAAATTTGGCATGAACTGTCTATGGCCTTTTGACGTTGGAATCAAATCCCAACAATGAACAGTGTTATTAACCTACACCAAAGTGTTTTTGTCAGTTCGGCCTTAGATTTCTTGTAGAATAAAACTCATGTTAAAACCATCCAAATTACAGTCAGTTTAGAATTGTCCTGATCCATCTTTGGTAAAGCCTCCATTAACTAAATATAAGAGCATTTTCCTGCTTTAAAGATTATGGGGTTTTTCATTATCAGCTACTTTCTTTCCCCCACCCCTGAGGCTTGTTGATATTTCTATTCTTTCTTCAGTGAGATCTGTGTGGATGTATGTGATTCACTTAAAGAATGACACAGTCTTGTCCAGCCTAACATGTGGAGACGTGAAATGAAATAATACTGTTGACATTTACACACAGCCCTCTCTGGGGCTCTAGTCAGACTACACAGCAGGCTGGCTCGAAGGGCAACTAATTGCTTTAGTATGAGAGAACACAATTCCAGAAAGCATCTGATATTCTGGTCCTGAGTGGGTTGGAAATGGATGTGGAGGTAGACGCTGTCAGGCAGGAGAGGTCTGATGTATTCATATATTCTCAAACGAGGCCAGGCAATCTGTTTCAAGAGCTTTGGTAGCTCAGGCCTAAAATAGGTTGCCAAGGTAACCCAAATATCAAGCCTTTGTTGAAGCCACCCACTGTTTAAGCACACTCTTTATGTGTAATTTTTCTCTCGATACTTCACATAAGAACTGATTCACGTAGTAAAACAGCAAGGTTTTTTTTGGTCAATAGATTTTTATCAAATAATTCTGACTGCTGTGAAAGTCATTGGAAATGCATTTTCTTTTCATTCACCAAATGTGTGGAGTTGCATTTGGCAGCTGGGCTTTTTCAAACGTTTATACATAGATACCTATCCATATAAATAAATGACTTCACCTCTTCTTAGCTATGTGATACACCTATATCTAACCATTGACCTATATAGAGCTGTCAACAATTCACAGTTCTTATTTCTCCTCTGTGGCTCAGTAAGTGAAAACACGAACCAGCATTCTATTCAATACCACAGATCAGAAAGGTTCCCGGGTTCAATGCACAGGACATGCTAACTGCTCAAGAGTGAATGGGGACATAGAGGGCACTAATATTAATGTCAGCACTACAGGACCAAAGAGGAGAGAGCAATCCACTAGAATTCTGGCTCCCAATCATTGTTCAGTGATGCACAACAGCCTTTCAAATATGGCGCCTGTGCCAGAAACCCTGTGATGTTCCAGCAGTAGTGAGTACTCCCACATGATGTGAGTAGGAGAATTGGGCTAGCATTGGAAGAGAGCGGCACCATGGAAACTTAGTATGGAGTTAATAAGGTGATTTTATGATGATGGCCTGAGAACATTTGCCAGGCTTCATGGAGAGAAATCCTTGATGAAACTCGACACGGAGCTGAATTTTGGTGAAACACAGCCTGAGGTCACTTTGACAATGTATCAGAGGCCTAGCACTGCCTAGGACTCAAGCTGAGCATGAGAAGAAGGCAGAAAATTCCTGTAGGCAGGATACCTCTCTTTCTGATTCAATTGGTTCATTACATGCTTTTGAGCTGGTCAGGCTTGAACACAGGCTTCTTGGTTTAGAGGTAAGGACACTACCACTGTGCTTCAAGACACTCCTATCTTTTACATCATGGATGTATTATACATTGGTTTTGGTTTGTTTCTATTCTCAAATTTTAAAAAAAATCTTTTATTTTTCCATTGCATCTTAATAGCAACATCTTGTACATAGAGTGGAGGTGGTTGGGTGAGGTTTATTGTTGCAAAATATACAAATATGAAAAGGTTAAATGAAGTTAAACTGAAGCTCCATCCACTCTGATACACAACCCAGCCACTGGGTGGAGCGCCACACTGTTTGGACAGATCACCATCTTGAGTGGTTCTTTTGAGGAGGAGGACATGGTTGAACATTACCTTTAGCGTGATACAGCAGTACAGCATTGAGCACAAGAAACCATCTGTGACTTAGTTGAGATCTGCCTCAATAGATGTCAGTCGGGTGAAGTGATCATGCATCAACTGTACATTTGTTGTTGCTCAAAAGGCAAAAAGCCCCTGTTTTCAACATTTTGAGAATAGAAACTAATAGAATGTTAAGTTTAATGTAGGAGAAACAAATACAAGAGTAGGTGATTACATTTCAGTTATACAAGGTATTGGTGACACTGCAACTGAAGTACTGTGTACAGTACTGGTCACCATACTTACAGAAGGATGTTAATGCACTGGAGACTGTTCAGAGAAGCTTTATGCAATTACTGTCTGGAATAAGCTGATTGCCTTATGAGAAAAAGCTAGACAGGTTAAGTCCGATTCATTTTGCAATATTATTACAAGTGAACCATACCAATCCACCTGAACTGATGAACTATTCATTGAGCCAGTAATGGTAGTCAGTTGACACAAAACAGTCAACACCGCTGATAGCTTTAATATGAAAGAAGTCTATTAGGCAAAAGAACACATACTATGATGGAAGCCATCCAACCCCTTGCAAGAGACCAGCTGCATGAACAGTACATGATTCTAAAGTTAGAACTGTATCATTCATCAACACAGTCATCTTCCATGAAGGACATTTATGAAATCAAAGGTCCTCAAGATAAGGTAATGGACCACCAACAACACCAATGTTAACTGTCAACCAATTCCTTAGTGAAAGCAATTCACAAGACAAAGGATCCTCCAGAGAATAGATAAAAGAATGATAATATCAAGGTCAATAACTCTCAAGCCAATGACCTTACAATCTTCCAAGTCTGAAACAAATAATATTCTGGAAGAATGATCAAACCAAAATTAGTTCACTTAGAGTTTTGAAGTCAGAAACATGGGGGAGAATGGATAGTGTTAAGTATAATGCAAATTGCTGAAACCCTAATGAGTATTTGGTAAACTAAAGGCCAAAGGTTTGGAGGAGGGATGTTCATCACAGATATAGAAGGACTCATCTGAGCCATGGTGAAGCTCCACATACTTTGATAGCGCAGTCACTAGGTGGAGCATCAGGTCATTTGGGCAATTTTAACCAATTCTGGGCAGTTGAGGTAGAGACAATCATTTCGTCTATTCTTCGTGTTACAATCTGCATCTTGTGACCTGACTATATTTAGTAAGATGCAAAAAAAACTTACTTTATTCCATAAGACAAATGCCTCTTCTGCTGAAACTTATTCCATAGAATCATAGAAAGGTTGCCACACAGGAAAAGGCCATTTGGCTCATTGCGTCTATCCTGGCTGAGGATTTTAAAACTACCTACTTTAATCCCACTTCCCTTTCGGGCTACAGAATTTGGTGCAGAGCCAGGTGCTTCTGAAATGAGTTGAGGATTTCTGCCTCAGCCAGCAGCATAGCAGGGAATTCTGGACAGCCACCACCTCCTGGTGAAAAATGTTATTCCTCATGTCCATGATAATCACTCTGGCAATCACATTTAAACTGCACCTCAAGGCCTCCCCCCTTAAGGAAACGAGTCTGTCCTTTCTACTCCATCTGGACTCCTGATAAGTATGTACACCTCAATAAAGTCATCCCTCAGGGTTCTAAGGAAAACAACCCTAGCCTATCCTTTAAGCTGAAATTGCAAGCCCTGCCAAAATTCTTGTAAATCTCCTCTGTTCTCTCGGGACCCAGAGCAATTACATTCTTCTTGTAATGTGGTGACCACAACTGTATACAGATTTCCAGCTGCAATCTAACTATTGTCTCCCTACAGTTTCAACACTACATCATGGCTTTTGTTCAATTCTATAACTCATCCAATAAAGGTAAGTTTCCATATGCTACTTTTACTAGCTGTGCACCTTTCCTGAAACCTTCAAGGACTTGGGAATCGTGCATAGACTCATGGTGTCATACAGCATGGAAACACACTCTTCGGTCCAACCAATTCATGCCGACCATAAACCCAACATAAACTAGTCCTACCTCTCTGCACTTGGCCCATTTACCTCCAAACATTTCATCATCATTTACTTATCTAAATGTCTTTTAAATGTTGTAAGTGTACCCGCATGGCCCATTTCCTCAGGATGTTCATTCTCCAAACAAATCGCTTTCTGTGTAAAACAATTGTCCCTCAGGTCTTTTCTAAATCTTTCTTCTCTCATGTTAAAAAATATATCCCGCAGTCTTGAAATTCCCCATCCTAGGGGAAAAGACACTTGCCATTCACTCCATTTAAACCTCTTGTTATCCTATAAACCTCAATAAAGTCACCTCTCAACCTCCTATGCTCCAGTGAAAAATGTCCCATTTATCCAGCTCTCCCCATAACTCAAATCCTCCATTCCTGGCAACATCCTGGTAAATCTGTTTTGAACCCTCTCCAGTATCCTTCCAATAACAGGGAGACCAGAACTGGAAACAGTATTCCAGAAAAGGCCTTCAAATGCACTTCTAAGTCTCTCACTTCCTCTGTCCCTTCAGTATCCTTCTATTTATTGTGTATTCCATAGCTTTGTTTTCCCTCATTCAAGTGCTTAATTTCATTCCTCTCCAGATTAAATCCCATTTTCCAATTTTCTGGCCACTCAGGCAAACCATAGATATTTTTGGCTCATCTTTCACCACATGCTAATAGAAAGCTTCCGAACTAGCATAGGAATAAGGTCTCGGAGCAGCTTCGCACCTGAGGGACCCAGACCTATCATCCCTAATACAAAATTATATTATGAAGCAAAGGCTTCACTAGTATATCATTATAGTAATTTATTTTTTCTATAGCAGATGAAACAGACAACACAGTATCTTATAACCTAATCTGAGAAAGCAAAACTCCACAGATATCGTAGAAATAATTAATTAATTAGCCAGGCTCCAAGCATCAGCTCCTAGTTATCAGTGACATTTTTCATGTTTAAGTATTGACAAGATAGTCTCATCAAAAATTCCAAATGTGAAAGTTGACTTGTTCTTGGGATAGGTGCGCATTAAATATTTAACCAACACTCACTACAGTTATACTGCTCATCCTGAATAAACTCTCTGTGTCGCTCAAGTACAGCATGAAAGTAACTTGAAACAAGAATAGAGGTCCATTAAAATACAAAATATCAAACCCAAATAAAGTAGTTTATAGTATACTTATGGAAAGTAGATTTTTCAAAAATAACATGCAGTTTTGATTCCAAATTTTCAAATGATCTTTTACAATAATATCTAATATCAATTCAAATTCAAATTGAAGATGACTAATGTTTCACTATAATTTAAAATTGCAAATCACTATTTTTCTCCAATATTTAATAAAAAGCAATGAAAATATAACATTAAAAGATGAATATGATGAAGACAAAGTGACTCATCAAAAATCTCTGTAGATAAAAGAAAAAGCTCAAATATTCTTAAACACTCATTTTCTTCAGGTAATAAAGAGAGTGAGTGTAATCTGTTTCCAATCCTGTGATGGTTATTCTGTCACTGACTTTCTCATTTGAACCTCTAGCCAAGGCTCTCCTGCCATTTTTATAACACTTCTCTCCTGCAATACTTTAATTCTCTTATAAGATCTTTAATAAGGTGTGGCTTTAATGAGTTAGGAGAAAGTGAGGGCTGCAGATGCTGGAGATCAGAGTCAAAGAGTGTGGTGCTGAAAAAGCACAACTGGTCAGGCAACATCCAAGGAGCAGGAGAATCAACGTTGCAGGTATAAGTACTTCATTAGGAATCTTCAGGAATCCCTGATGAATGGCTTATGCCTGAAATGTCTATTCTCCTGCTCTGTGGCTTTAATCGGTATCAACATTTATTTTCCTGTTAATCAGAGTTTTTAAAAAGTTGATGGGCTTTTAAAGCAATTAAAGGTGCATTCTCAGGGCACCAATCACATCTCATTTGTACAAGAGAGATTGTCATTTTTCAATACGCTCTTAAAGCATTCTTTAACGAAAAAGGGAAAATACTTGTCTCTCCACTGCAAGGCAATTTTTCATCTTTAAAACTAATTTTTAAATCATCTTATTAAGTTGCAAAGAAAGAAGCATGATAATAAATGCCCTCTTTGTTATCACAGAATCACATTGCACCAGAATGCCTACCAAGTGCTTCAAGGAGGAGCCAAATATTCTAGAACTGCTCTGGTGATGCTTCAGAAGGCTCCCATTCATTCAGTTCATGAATGGAACAGAGGATCAGGATTGGCGTTTAATGGGTGGCTGAGCCAACAGCACATTTTACACGCTTGTCAAAAGCCCAAATTACAACAGCAACAATTTGTATCTATATAGCTCCTGTAAGGCAGTAAGAGTTCCCAAGCTGCCTCTTAGCTGTTCTAGCAGACAAAATCTGGCTGAAGGACCTCACAGTGCCAGCGACCCAAGTTCAATTCTACGCTCAGGCGATGGTTGGTGTGGAGTTTGCATGTTCTTCCTGTGTCTGCGTGGGTTTCCTCTGGGTGCTCCAGTTTCCTCCTATAGTGCAGGTTAGGCAGAGTAGCAATAGGAAAATGCAGGGTTATAGGGATAGGTGGGGTTTCCGGGTAAGATGCTCTTTGGAGGCTGAATGCGCTGTTTCTAAACTGTAGGGATTCTATGAGGAGGTGTTCTGAAGAGTGAAATTTGGTCAAGCTGTTACATTTTCCTCCGGGTGCTCCGGTTTCCTCCCACAGTCCAAAGATGTGCAGGTCAGGTGAATTGGCCACGCTAAATTGTCCGTAGTGTTAGGTAAAGGGGTAAAGGGGTAAATGTAGGGGAATGGGTGGGTTGCGCTTCGGTGGGTCGGTATGGACTTGTTGGGCCGAAGGGCCTGTTTCTACACTGTAATGTAATCTAATTATAAGAAGTACTGAAAAGGAGGAGAAAGTGGAAGAGAGGTAGATATATTTATGGAAGGAGCTTTAGGGTAGACAGCTGAAAGTACAGTCTGCAGTGATGAAGACATAAAAATGGGCATTGGCCAATGGGACAAGATTGCAGGACAGCAGAGATCTCGGAGGACCATAGGGCTGAAGTAGGAATAGTGTGGAAGAAGTGGGAGCTTGGGGAGAATTGAATACAAGGCTGGGTCAGAAAGGCTGACTTAATGTCACCGGACTGATAATCCAGATGGTTGCGCTAGCTGGAAAAATTTAATCAGGTAATGAATTTGGAAGAAAAAGCTCGTGGTACACAATTGTTGTAAATTGTTGTAAAACCATTGTTGTAAAAATCCATCTGGTTCAGTAATGTCATAGTCATACAGCCATACAGCATGGAAACAGACCCTTGGTCCAACTCGTCCATGTCGGGGTTTGGAGGGATATGGGCCGGGTGCTGGCAGGTGGGACTAGATTGGGTTGGGATATCTGGTCGGCATTGACGGGTTGGACTGAAGGGTCTGTTTCCGTGCTGTACATCTCTATGACTCTATGACCATAATCCCAAACTAAACTAGTCCCACCTGCCTACTCCAGGCCTTATACCTCCATACCTTTCCTATTCATGTCTTTTTCTGACCTGACCGACTTCATTTGACTCCAGATGCACAGCACTGTGGTTGACTCTTAACTTCCTTCTGAAAGAGCCCTATCAAGTTTGTTGGCAATAAGAGACACAAACAGCCACTGGTTTGTCAGAATTCTATAAAAGCATAAGATATTAGATAGAACGTCCTGCTGGATGGAGAGCTACAGGCTAATGTAATGGGTAAATGAGAGTCAGTGTGCATTTTTAGATTAATCACATTTACACTAAGCTTGATCAGGACTAAAATATTCATAAAATGTCATTACAGGTGCCATGCTGTTTTGTTGAATGTGTTCAGGAACTACTGTGTCTCTTTTACAGATTCCTGTTTCTGATGTGTTTTAGTGTTTTGTTATAAAATAACGCACATTTTCATCAATTCAACAGCCAAAGAATATTACATGAATTAGTCATTTGAGACTTGAGTGAAACTTTGAATTTTTAATGTTTATTAATACGCCTTAGCACAAAGGGAATCCTCAAATCACCAACAATTTTTAGAGTGGCACTTTAACCCAACATGAAAAGGAATTCTTGTATTTTATTGTCAGTAAAATTAATGAGAAAAGTAAATGTAGCCTCAAGGACCTAATCAAACTTAAATGTGATTTATTTGAATTTATGATGAAAAGCTCTCTGATTTAAGGATACTCCCAAGTTAGGGAAAATAAATTGCATTGGTCAAAGTAAGGGAAACTTCACCAGAATGAGACTGAGATAGAATGGTAACTGGGAATTTGGGTTAAATGGGAATTTGACTAGTAAATATTTTGCAAATTTAATTATAGGGAAAAAATATCACATGCAGAACCAATAGCCTTTAAAGAAGTTAAAATTACCTAGTTAACGAGGTAATACTTGATAATGACAGTTTCCATTAAACACCTGAAATTCCTTGTTTGAATTAGTGTTGATTATGTCTTCGGTAGTTAAGGAAAGAAGTGATTCATAGGAGCTCTTTATATAAGAGCTTTTAGTGGGCGGCACGGTGGTTAGCACTGCTGCCTCACAGTGCCAGAGACCCGGGTTCAATTCCTGACTCAGGCGACTGACTGTGTGGAGTTTGCACATTCTCCCCATGTCTGCGTGGGTTTCCTCCGGGTGCTCTGGTTTCCTCCCACAGTCCAAAGATGTGCACATCAGGTGAATTGGCCATGCTAAATTGCCTGTAGTGTTAGGTAAAGGGGTAAATGTAGGGGAATGGGTGGGTTAAGCTTCGGCAGGTTGGTGTGGACTTGTTGGGCCAAAGGGTCTGTTTCCACACTGTAAGTAATCTAATCTAATCTAAATTCAAAACATACAGTGAAGATGAGGGGGAATTTTGCTGGGGGTGAAATGGAGTAGTTGTGAATTTAGGGAAAGAGTGGTTTTAGTTAAGGTTTTCCCTCTAGGAAATCGAGTCTCTAGAGTGAAAGGTGAGCAGGGAAGAACATAAAGCAAAGATTGAGAGGCCTATCTAAGCTGAGACCAATAGCAACATAACATCATGAGTGCAGGAAAGGCAACTGATTAGTGAGTATGTATTTCTGATTTTTGAAGTGAATGTTATGTAAATAACTTATGTTTAGGTTTTGGGACATTTCCATCTTTCTCTATGAAAGATCTTGTTAACTTTTCAAAGTAAGTCCATACTTATTCCACAAAAAACATAGTTTTGGAGTTAGAAATGGCAGGTCAGAAGGTCTGTGGGACCTGTGCTCTGAGGTCAAGGAAGTCCCATATACTATATCCCAGGGAAAAGGAGCAGCAGGAAACACCACTGACTGCAAAAGCATGAGCTTTAATTTTGGAATTTGTGCAGAGACTGTGGTCACTGTTGTGCACTCTATGAAGAGTGATTTGAATACTTCTAATAGTGAGTGATTAGAAATATACAGGCAGTGTCCATGTTTTGAATGTTCTTTCTCAGAAGGGAAAGAGGGAGAGATGTTTTTCCATTCATGACTGGATGTTTCTCCAGTATTGTCCCAGCCCCAAGCTGGTTATGCCCAACCCAGGAATTAGTCACAAAATTGTGCTTTGCTGAGTACTCCTGAACATAAAACTGGTCTTGGTTGCAAAATCAATCACAAATCTGTCACTATGCCCTTGTACATTCATGTACAAAATGGAGGTATATAGCAGCCCACCCACTGAATTTAGGGAACTTTGTGAATACAAGGTGCAATGAATTGTAATAGTTTTATTTTAAAACTTCCACATCTTCTGCAGACTCTTGATTTAATGCAGAGTCTAGATTAGCGTTGCGCTGGAAAAACACAGCAGGTCAAGCAGCATCTGAGGAGCAGGAAAAGTGGAAAATCAAAATGAGGTCCTGAACGAAGAATTCAGGGAGCTAGGAGAGAAGTTAGAGGAGGACCTCAAAGGTAATGATCTTGGGATTACTACCAGTGCCATGTGCTAGCCAGTGTAGAAATGAAAAAATAGGAAAAATGAACAAGTGGCTTGAGGGAGGGGTTCAGATTTGTTGGACATTGGGACTGGTTCTGGGGAAGATGGGACTATTACAAAATGGACGATCTACATCTGAACCAGACTAGAACCAATGTCCTTGGGGGGGAGTTTTTGTTTCAGCTGTTGGGAGGTTTTAAACTAATGTGGCAGGGGGCTGGGAACCAGAAGAGAAAACAAGTATGTAGTGAGGTGGAGACTGTAAGAATCATGAAGATAGCATAAAGGGAAGAGTAGGCAGAGAGCAGATGAATGCAAAAGAACTGGTGGCCTGAAATGCATCTACTTTAATGCAAGGAACATAATGTGTAAGGCAGATTAACTTAGGGCTTGGATTGGTCCCTGGGAGTATGATATTGCTATCACAGAGACTTGTTTGAAGGAAGGCCATGATTGGCAACTAAATGTTCCAGGATATACACGCTTCAGACAGAACAGAGAGGGATGTAAAAGGGTGCATTGCTGGTCATGGATGATATCGTGACTGTGCTAAAGGAGGACACTATGGAGGGCTTGGGTAGTGAGGCATTATGGGTGGAGCTGAGAAATAAGAAGGGTGCAGTTACATTGTTGGGGCTGTATTACAGGCCTCCCAACAGTGAGTGTGAGGTAGAAGAACAAATAGGTAAACAGATTATGGAAAGATGTAGAGGCAATAGGATGGTGGTGATGGGAGATTTTAATTTTCCCAACATTGACTGGTATACATTTAGCGTCAGAGTCTGGATGGGGTAGAATTTGTAAGAAGCGTCCAGGAGAGTTTTCCAGAGCAGTACCTCAATAGCCCGATGAGACAAGGGGCCATATTGGACCTGGTACTGGGGAATGAGCCAGGACAGGTGGTAGAAGTTGTGGGTGGGGGATTTCTTTGAGAACAGTGACCACAATTTTGTAACTTATAGAATACTCGTAGAAAAAGATGAGTGGTCCTAAGGGAAGAGTTCTAAACTGGGCCAAGGCCAATTATATCGAAATTAGGCAGGAGCTGGGAAATGTGGATTGGACACAGCTATTTGAAGGGAAGTCCACATTTGATATGTGGGAGGCTTTCAGAGATGGTGCAGGATAGGCATGTCCCATTGAAGGCAAAGGGTAGGAAGGGAAAGATTCGTGAACTGTGGATGATAGGAAAAATTGTACGACTAGCCAAGAGGAAAAGGGAAGTGTACGTAA
This sequence comes from Chiloscyllium plagiosum, assembly GCF_037043375.1. NCBI lineage: Eukaryota > Metazoa > Chordata > Chondrichthyes > Orectolobiformes > Hemiscylliidae > Chiloscyllium > Chiloscyllium plagiosum. Next base: position 18,657,870 of record NW_028270166.1, read on the forward strand.
GGTCCATGCAGCTAAGAACAGAATGCGCCCTGAAGGAATATTGGAAGAGTAGGGCAAGCCTTAAATGAGGAATCAAGTGGGCTAAAAGGGGTCATGAAATAGCTTTAGCGAGCAGAATTAAGGAGAATCCCAAAGTGTCTTATTCTTATATAAGAAGCAAGTGGATAACTAGAGAAATGATTTATCCACGAAAGGATAATGAAAGAAGGCTGTGTCTCGAACCTGAGAGAATGGATGAGATTCTGAATGATTACTTTGCATCAGTGTTCACTGAGGAGAGGAACTTGATGGATGTTGAGATTAGAGACAAAGGTTTGATTAATCTGGATCATGTTGACATAAGTGGGGAAGATGTGTTGGGTAGGCTACAGGTGATTAAGATAGACAAATCCTCAGGACATGATGGGATCTATCCCAGGTTGCTGAGGGAGGCGAGAGACGAAATATCTGGGGCCCTTACCGATATATTTGTAGCATCCTTAAACACAGGTGAGGTGCTGGAGGACTGGAAGGTTGCTCATCTTGTCTCCCTGTACAAGAAGGGTAGTAGGGATATTCCAGGTAACTACAGACCAGTGAGCCTGACATCAGTGATGGGAAAGTTGCTGGAGAAGGTAGTGAGGGATAAAATCTATTTATATTTAGAAAAGAATGGGCTTATCAGTGATAGGCAACATGGTTTTGTGCAGGGGAGATCGTGCCTTACCAACTTAGTTCTTTGAGGAAGTGACCAAGTTGATAGATGAAGGAAGGGCTGTTGATGTCATATACGTGGACTTTAATAAGGCATTTGATAAGGTTCGCCATTGTAAACTAATAGAGAAAGTGAAGTCACATGGTGTGCAGGGTGTTCAAGCTAGGTGGATAAAGAACTGGCTGAGCAACAGGAGACCGAAGTAGTTGAAGGGAGTTTCTCGAAATGGAGAAAGGTAACCAGTGGTGTTCCACAGGAACCCAGTGTTGGGGCCACTCTTGTTTGTGATATATATATATACATGATCTGGAAGAGGGCACTGTTGGTATGATCAGCAAGTTTGCAGATGACACGAAGATTGGTGGAGTAGCAGAAAGCATAAGAGACTGTCAAAGAACACAGGAGAATATAGATAGACTGGACAGTTGGGTGGAAAAGTGGCAGACGGAGTTCAATCCAGACAAATGTGAGGTGATGCACTTAGGCAAGTCTAATTCTAGAGCGAGTTATACAATAAACGGAAGAGCCTTTGGAAAAGTTGATGAGCAGAGAGATCTGGGAGTGCAGGTCCATTGTACTCTGAAGGTTGCTGCACAGGTGGATAGAGTGGTCAAGAAGGCATATGGTATGCTTGCCTTCATTGGAAGGGGTTTTGAGTATAAGAGCTGGCAAGTCATGTTAAAATTGTGCAAGACATTGGTTCAGCTACATTTAGAATACTGTGTACAGTTCTGGTCACCATATTGCCAAAAGGACGTGGAAGCTTTGGAGAGGGTTTACGAGGATGTTGCCTGGTATGGAAGATGCTAGCTATGAAGAGAGGTTGAGTAGGTTAGGTTTGGTTTCATTAGAAAAAAGGAGATTAAGGGGGGCTTGATTGAGGTTTATAAAATCATGAAGGGCATAGACAGGGTGGATAGAGATCAGCTTTTTCCCAGAGTGAAGGATTCAGTAACGAGAGGTCATGTTTTCAAGGTGAGAGGTGAATAGTTTAAGGAGGATACACGCGGCAAGTACTTCATAGAGAGGGTGATGTGTATCTGGAATGCATTGCCAGCAGAGGTAGTACAGGCAGGCACGGTAGATTCATTTAAGATGTATCTGGACAGATGCATGAGTAGTTGGGGAGCAGAGCGGTACAACGCTTAGGAATTGGGTGACAGGTTTATCCAGTAGATTTGGATTAGTTCAGGCTTGGAGGGCCGAAGGGCTTGTTCCTGGGCTGTAAATTTTCTTTGTTCTTTCATTTTAAAATGAACGATTCATTCCTGATGAAGGTCTTTTGCCCGAAATGTCAATTTTCCTGCTCCTTAGATAGTGCCTGACCTGCTGTGCCTTTTCAGCACGCCACTCTAATCTAGACTCTGGTTTCCAGCATCTGCAGTCCTCACTTTTGCCTCTTGATTTAATGCAGTAATTTTTACCTTTTTTTTGTACACAGTCCAAGAAATAAGGGTCCTCCACCCTTAGGAGCTATGAAACAACATTTTACAAATGCATTTCATTGAAAAAGTATATGCTGCATAGATAATAAAATATGAAACTTACATCTGTTCATCTCCATTCATCCTGTACACAAATATTGTATATCTGTATTATCAATTCTCTTAAATTTTCAACTTATTCAATTATGATGTTGTGGCAATGCGTTTGTTATCTCATGGCTTTTTTGCATTGCTGTGAAAAGTCTTTAAGTTTGAATCATTGTATCGCTAAAATCCATCTGAAAAATCTTACATTTCAGACTTTAAGCTTTCAATAATGCTGATGGACCAAAGTTAGAATAGAAATGTATTGTCTTGTGTACTTTTACATGAAAAATACTGGAGTTCTATAAGTTGCCCCAAGGTGACACCTATATCAATGATAGAAGTCATACTTAATTTTACCTTTTTTAAAACTTAGGACAAATCCTTCTCTCCCCTCGTCCTCGTCCTCATCCTCTCACTGTCTAAATAAACTACGTAGTCATGTACTTCAGCTACTATTTGATGCAAACATCTTTGGAATGTAGCTGCATCACCCAACATTGACATAACATATTTTATGTAGTAATATTTTCTAGTATTCCCTCATGAGATCACTTTTGGAAATATATTGCCAGTCTGTTGGTATAATCTTCTAGCCTAATTGGAATCTGTTTTCATGACTGTATTTAATTGTCTACAGTCTATGTAAAATCTAGACAATCCATCAGGCTTAGGAACTAACAATAGTGAACTACAGATGCTGTGGCTAGGTCCATTCAAGTGGTTTTCTGGTTGTACTGAATCACTTTCCACCTGTGCTTGATTTTCTCTGCTCAATTGATAAGGATATTTTATTAGCACAGAGTCTCCTATGTTTACATTGTGTCTCCCTAACCTAGTACACTAAGGATTTCCTTAATCTCCCTAAGTAACCTTACCAGAATTTCCCATTGTCTTTCCTCCAATTGCAAGAATAGTGTCTAACTATTCTAGTATTTTCATACTGGCTAGTTGTGTTGGATGAGATTTGAGAATGGTCTACCCTTCCATCCTGCTCATTCTTATTGTCGGTGTCATCCTCCACCACTTTTATCACTTGATGAACTTGCTCTTTCTCATCTTCGCTATGTAGATATTGCTTCAGTACATTCACATGACATTCACATGACATCACTGATTTTTCTTCTTGTGATTAGGAGTAACTACCAAATAAATCACTTTTCTAAACCTTCTAGCTATCTCGGAACCACCACCAAATTTTGCTTTCTGAAGTTCACCTTGTAAAAGCAATAATATTGGTACTTCATCTACTTGAAATGTCCTAGCCATAGCACGTTTGTTTAAGCATATTTGTGATGTTTTTAAATATCCCTGCACAACTTTATATGTTCTTTTCAATCTCTCTAGAAACATGGACATCTTTTGAGGATTCATTGCTTTGCAGGCAGAGCTTTTCCTGAATCAATTTTAATGGATCTCTTATCTCATGGCCGTGGATCAGTTCAGTGGACTAAACTCAATGGATTAATTTGAGGACTGTTTGGGAAGAAATAGTAAAAAAGCAAAACCTTTTTGACAAAAGCCCTTTTATATCTTACATGTCCAATGTTTACCTCAATTGTGCTCGTAGCAGCTTTTCACCTTCATGCTTTCCACTTCTCATTTCCAAGCGATTAGCCTAGTGTCTGCTGGGGTGGGTCAGAGATAAATGGGTTTGATCCTGTCCATCATCGTTTGCAGATTGGATGGCGAGGTCTTGCTATTCTCCTCAAGGTGAAAACACACAGTTGCAGCTTACTGATCCATTCAACCTGATATGATAGCTGTTGAAAAGAAATCAATATAAATATGTAAACATGAAAAATATGCCTTTGGTCAAAAGTAAGATAATTAATTGGTCATCTGGGATGCAACAGGAAAATTCTTTAGGGTTAATAATTTTTTAAAAATATTTGTCATAGTTCTTCCAATGAGTGTTTCAATTAATTGAAACTAAATATCAAATACTGAGAATTTATCAGGCAGAGATCCAATAGCAAATAGATTCTTGCAATAAAAATGTAAACACTCAAAGTGACAAGCACGAAGGCAGTTCCAAGCCTCAAATACAACAAAGCATGTTGTGGGAGCACTGCTACTCTTAAGTTAACTGAAGTGATTGTCTCAACTGAATTTCGGCCACACAATTGAAAAGGCCTCATGTCATAATAGAGTCTCTACTGTGTGGGGGCAGACCATTTGACTCATTGAATCCACACTAACCCTCTGAACAAAATCCCATCAGACCCATCCCTGATTCTATCCCTGTAACCTTGCATATCCCATGGCTAATCCAGCTATCTTACATATCCTAAGTCAATTTAGCATGGCCAATCCACTTAACTTGCACACCTTTAGACTGTGGGAGGAAACCAGGGCACCTGGAGGAAACCCACGCAGATACACGGAGAATGTACAAACTCCACACAGACAGTGGCCCAAGGATCGAATGGAATCTAATCCCTGGTGCTGTGAAGCGATAGTACTAACCACTGAGTCACCATGCCACCCTTTCTTTATTAGTGAGGCACAACTTTAGAAGGTATAGCCTCCAAAGTATTGTTGCAATCATCAAAATAAAAATCTTCTCAGTGCTCGTGGAGCTTCTGACAGACTCTAACAAAGATCCAGTTAAAAACAAAAGGCAGCAAATATAGCACCATTATAAGTATAATGGTTGCAGACTGCATATATTTGATTTGTTTCTAAGATATAAGACCATTTCACTTCATAAAGTCTTTGTTGAGGTCTTGATCAATGCCCCAATTCAAAAGAAAAGGAAACAAACATTTGTGTTTATATAGAACCTTTCCTAACCACTGGATGTCTGTGAATGTTTTCCAGCCAATTTAGTACTTTTGAAGTGTGTTCATTGTTGTGATAGGGAATGTATCAGCCAACTTGCACACAGCAAACCTCCAGAAACAGAAATGAGGTTATAATCAGATAATCATTTTTTGTGTGATAACTCTATGAAATAGTGCCATTGAATTTTTAACGTGCTAAAAAATATTGTTTCTCTATCATGAAGAAAAATAGCAATGACTAGCTATCAAACTGCATGGTCAACTTTTTTTTTAAAGAAATGTATTGTATATTCCAGTCAGACCTGAGCTGTGGGAGAAATTGAGACTCCAGTATGGAGGAATGTCAGAGGAGCTGCCAAACAGAGTCTTTTCTGTCTGTTCTAATAGTTGAGCTGGGTGTTAATGCTTCTTACCACTATTCAAGGAAAGGAACATGGACTTCTCCTGACAGCTTGATCAACATTCTTCCTTCAACCAACTAAATCGAAACCCTTTGTAAAATCTTGATATAAACAGAGTGGCTTACAAAGCAATCGTTTCATATTTCATTCTGTGTTATATATTGAATAATTTAAGAGGTGTGATCAGGCACTATTCAAACGAAAACCGTTCTTTTCCTTTCTAATAATTGTTACCTTATTCTGAACTTAGAAAGCCTGCAGCCAGCTGAATTTATCAAACACAGAAGAGATCTTTTCTGATTCACTGATTACATTGCCTAACATTAGCAGTAGTAGCCATGGTCCCAGAGGACGGCTCTCTCATTAAACAGAGATGACTGGCAGTGAATTCAAGCTGAGGGTCACCTGCTTTGGTTAAGGGTGAGGCTGAAAAAGCAAGACTTTCATGGTAACCTCAGCCAGTGTGAGAGTTGAACCCATGCTGTTGGAATGCTGCCTGGCCTGCTGTGCTTTTCCAGCACCACACACTCAACTCTGATCTCCAGCATCTTCAGTGCTCACTTTCTACCTGCTGGAATTATGCTGCATTGCTGTACTGATTGGAACCAGGGCCCGGTGGATCTCATTGACTATGAGATCCTTGATTGGGGTTGTTGGCACTACCTGTCACTGGCCACTTGGGTGTTTCTTTTCTTCCTGGTGGTGGAAACTGAATAAAGACTTGTGCACCTTGTGTCTTTCACTGTGTCTCACACCTGCATGTACACACACAACATGGGTGTGGGGGAATTAGTAAGCACTACCTCAGTTAGGCAGTAGTGTGGGGGTAATTGTTTAAAAATAAATAAAAAATAATAAATAAACAGGAGATTTTATGACTGCACTGAGCTGGCTGGTCTACACATGTAAATAAAGGATGACTTTGTGACAGGAGACTGGCCTCTCTGCAATTATTTCAGTTGCAAAGCAACTGAGCTAACCAGCGTGCTATTATCCCACCATCTCAACCCTCTGGGATTTGGAATCGATGGGGGACATCAGCCAATCAAAAGGTGTCTCCCCAAAGGGAAGAGGAACACAATGCAAAAAGTTTCAGTCCCTTGACGCACATTTCTTTTAGTTGTTAAATAAATAACTGAATATACAGATCTGGAACCACAATGCTTGTCTGACTAGCTGCCTACTCTGTCTGGTGTCTACCTACGTCTCTGGATGTTTTCCAGTCTGTCAATTTGCTTTCCTCTCTGTCTGTAAATCTCAAACAGACATTTTTATGTCACTATCATTATTCATTTAATATTGGTCATAAAAATAAACTTATTTAAATTTAAAATATCTATTCCTTTTTCCTGTTCATGTTGTCATCCCCTAATTTATTCTTGAATTTATTTGTATAATGTATACCATTTTTTCTCTCTGCTTTTTAATGCATATGGGCCCTATTCCAGAATCCTTTTGCATATTAACATTTTGCTAAATCTTTTTCTCCTATTGAGGCAGGATAGAATTTATAAACATTTGGCTCCACAGGCTGTGCCATGGGAAAGTAATAAATACAGCACTTAAATAGGCTAAATTAGAGAAAGCTACAAAAGGATGTGTTTTTCAGACAGTTCCAGCGTGATTAAAGGAATCTTTAGTGCTATGTGTGAAATAGAAATGAAGTATAGCTATGAGCAGATGAATTCCCATTGAACCATTGCAAGAATCCAAACCATCAAATCTCCATTCCTCTTCCAACTTAATAGCAAAGTAAAATGTAGCAGAGTTGCAGATTATTTCACTTGTGGGGGATAAGAGAGGGGGAATCACAAATGAATCTGTGCTCAAGTGAAGCTGAAAGAAAACGTTTGGCCTTGCTCTAATGAACTGAACAACTTCAGATAAAATTGGATTTCAGACTCAGGTTACTATTTATCTTATTTATCCCAAAAGAGGTCTGCAATTAACGTTAGAAAAAAATGAACAAAGTTCATGTACAAAAACCGAAGGAAGTGCAATCATTTTATTGAATGCCAATTGGGGTAATGTGAAATAAATGCTGAGAGATTGAGTTCACTAAAATTTATGAAGGCATTACAAATAAAAGACATTAAAATGATACATTCCTGAAAGTGAAGATACTTGAAGAATCCAGAAGTCAATATTTAGAGTGGCATGGTGGCTCAGTGGTTAGCACTGCTGCCTCATAGAACCTGGGTCCCAGGTTCAATTCCAGCCTTGGGCAACTCTGTGTGTGTGTGGAGTTTACACATTCTCCCCTTGTCTGTGTGGGTTTCCTCCACATGCTCCAGTTTCCTCCCATAGTCCAAAGATGTGCAGATCAGTTGAATTGGCCGTGCTACATTGCCCGTAGTGTTAGGTGCATTAGTCAGAGGGAAGTGGGTCTGGTTGGGTTACTCTTTGGAGGGTCAGTGTGGACTGGTTGGGCTGAAGGGCCTGCTTCCACACTGTAGGTAATCTTATCTAATCTGTTACGGCAGAGACTATAAACTAGTCAGTATTGTGACATGTGACATTTTGATATGAAGTACCTTTCCATCCAGCATTGACTTGGTCTCTGCAGTGTAGTCACTCAGTTGTGTGTGCAATGTACAGTAAGCATAGAAACCAGACTCTGTATTTAAACCTCTAACTATTTACATGGCTACAATATCAATGCTGTTAATAAACTTCAATACATCCCTCTCAATAAGAACTCAACTGCCTGTTGTATATCTAACATGAGCTATGTTCAGAATACCACAAAGTATATCAGTCAAAGGGTGAAAACAGACTAAGTACTAATACACCAATTTGAAAACCTGAAATTAGGTTAACATTTTGTTCTGCAGTTCTGATTACTATAATTTGAACTTTCCTGAAAGTGCTGAAAAGATATCAGAAGAGGCAAAAATTAGATGGCACCAAAAATCAGGAGCCGAGATTGGGATGTGAGATGAAGTGGCTCTGTTAACGGAGGCAAAACGGTGTCTTTATGATGCTGGCTCATTTACACGATCTCAGAGGGCAGCCAGTACAAATGGCACTGCCTATCAGTTGATAAGAATCCCTAAACTGATATTTGCTCGCACTGCTGAAAGGAAAGGTGCATTGTGGCTGGAGAAGCAGTGAAGACACCTATGAATGGAATCCAACATGGAAAGGGCAGAAGAATGGTTGAAACTGTGAAAACTGGGATACCCAGACTTTTTAATGCTAGCCCAGGTGAGGAAAGTGGAACAGGGACAGATGTCCAATACACATAACCAATGGGCTCTCTCGACACATTGTGAAATATTGGTGGGTACAATGAGCCAGCCAGTTAATGCCACAATTCTGGCTCCAAGGTCTGGATACAGTGTCACAAGAAGTTTAATTACCACACATGAGTGGTTAGGTCAATGAGTGCACCATGAGTTTCAGCTATGGCTGAAATCACCATATCTCTGTAACGCACTTACCAACAATTTGTATCAACAGAACTCACATCTAACACGGAAGTTACAAAACAAGCTGCACAAAATAGTCTGAAAAATACCTCAAGCTTAACACTCCTGTAGATCTCACACTAACACCTCACAGACTGCATATACATACATCCAACCAGCCATTGCCACTCAAACCACTTGCAGAACATTCACTGACGCACAATGCTCTCTTCAGCAGGGAGACGATGGTGCAGAACTCGAGGCCGGAGAAACTAACCAGTGCCAGAAAGGCACATCTGCATAATTTAATGCTCAAGATGCAGATGGTCATGCTGATTATTATCAAAAGTGCAATAGCAATCTCTGAGGCAGAAATGAAGATCACACCTTTTATATTTAATCATCCTCAGCGCATACAATCTACTGCCTCCTCAACCCACAGTCTCTTCTAATTTACAAAGATGGGGATGGTATATGTGCACAGTCATCTTACTTTTCCATGTCTTCCAGTCAGTCCCCCGTGCCTTCCACGTTTCTTTATTCTTGTACCTTTGACCTTTCAGAACCAACAAGTGCATCCTGTTCAAGCAGTGGAGCAAAGGTCATGAGGACACACTGCCACTTGATTGTAATCTGTCTTCTTATGGATTGCTAGCATTGCTTAGTGGCCACTCCAGATAAGTGGAAGTGGAGAAAAAGCCCCGTGGAACTTTAAAAAGCTTGCTGAGGACTCTCAAGGTGACAGCAGTTATCCTCACAAGTCTACTGCTGATCTGGATGGTCCTTACCAGTCAGCCCAGACAGCATGGTGATAATGTTTGAGGCAGAACACCCAGATCTACTCAAGGTTGCCTTTTGAGGGAAAGTGCAGTCTCCCCTGTGAAGGTTAGCGGTTTACCAGCAGTTTTGCTGCAACTACTAGGTTTGCAATGCAAAGAATCACTCACATGGGCAGACATACTGACCTGAATTTTTCACAATGAAAGCGATCATCTCCAGCTAACTCAAACGGTGCTGCATTGCCAATTCTAGATGTTCTATCCCCAACCCCAGCATCTGCTATTCTGATGATTGAGTGAGAGGGATGGTGGAGAGCTAGGGATGGGTGTAGATCTTACATTCACAGTTCAGAGAGACACAATGCACATGTAAAAGTGCAGCTACCTTCATTCAAACACCATCCTCATCACTGGGATATCCAAAATATAAGCTGCGGGCTTTCTACTTTTCAGGAAAAGGTATAAACATTATCTGAATTCTTTGGAGAAGTAGGAGACTCTTTTGGAGAGATAGCATACTCTTTCAGAGAGGTCCAGGGGCTCTTTTTGGAGAGGTAAGGTGGCCATCTAAGAGTGCACAGAAGCATTAAACGCTTTGTTTTAATTTCCCTTCTTAGGTTTAGCTGATCTCGACTGACATCAGGAAAAGGTTACAGAGCAGTCCATCAATAAATACAAGCTGTTTTCAACCAACAATTTAAACCCAAATATGACCCTATCATGAAGCTTCTGACTTGCAACATGGCCATCAATAAACAAAGTAGATTTGTGAAACTTTAAAGAACGTATAAATGATGCCCTGTTAAATATATAATGAGACAATATTAGATATGGTTAAAATCTATGTAAGGTCAATGTTGCTGTTTTAATTATTCATATTCAGAATTTACTCTCATTTACACATTATCCTCCGATTCTTGGATGCAATGATTTATCGACATGTTCATTAATAATGTATTACTGTGGATTCCATTAAAGGCACAGGGCGTGATTTGATTACTGTTGTGCTGGCTTAAAATATATTCAGAATCAGCTGTGGAGTCTAAATAGGTATTGGCCTCATGGGTGGTGAATTAAATCTTTGTTTTCATGAGGACTTACAAAGAAAAGGAACATTGAGGCCAAGCCTATTTTGTGACCCATTTACTAATGTATTGGAAAATTCAAGCCTTTATTTATTCTGCCACCTGTGTGTAAAAAGTTGCATTTTGTTAGCACCGAAAGTATCACTGGACTTACAATGTCATGGAGATCAGAATCAAATAATGTGGCACTGGAAAAGCACAGCAGGTCTGACAGCATCCGAACAGCAGGAGAGTCAACAATTTGAGCACAAGCTCTTCATCCGGAATGTGGGGGAAGCCCAAGGGAGTTGAGAGAGAAATGGGATGGGGATGGGGCTGGGGGGAATGTTGCTGGGAATGCGATAGGTAAATGGAGGTGTGGGGTGATGGTGATAGGTCAGAGTGGAGGGTGGAGTGGATAGGTGGGAAAGAAGATGGACAGATTAAGAGGGCAGTACCGAGTTGGAAGGTTGGATGTGGGATAAGGTGGCAAGAGGGGAGATGAAGAAACTGGTGAAATTGACATTGATCCCATGTGGTTGGAGGGTCCCAAGGTGGAAGATGAGGTGTTCTTCCTCCAGGCCTCGGGTGGCTAGCACCTGGCGGTGGAGAAGGTCCAGAACTTGTATGTCATGGAGATGTGTTGTTTCAGGATCTATGATTGAAGCTGCTGCACCATCCTTTCAGATGATGCAAGTCAGATCAAAGCAGTACACAAAGTGAAATAAAATTATCAAGTGTTTTCTTTGCTGACATATTCAAATATCTATCCTCCTGACACCTCAGGATCATTTCAGGGTTTACACATCAGTTTGAGGGTTTACAAGCTGTAACCAAAGCTTCCTTTTTAATTTAAGAATGTGAGTTTTTAAGAATTGCTGATAAATGCACATAATCTTGCTTTAAAAAGTAAGGTGGAAACCATTTCCAAAACAATTGATCGTTCCTTCAATAATTAAATTTAAACCTTCCCATCCTCCCTTCTCGAGCCCCTGCAGTAGGCCATGAACGACTTGTAAATAGTGGGAACAGCTTTTGATAATTAAATAAGGTGTTAAAGTGGTGACTGAGATCTGGTCTTACTCTGAAATACTAAATCCTGCATTTAGCATAAGATACCATCTTGGTAAAGGGTTTGAAGTTAATTGCCTCTGAGCTAGTTAAACAACTAGTTGCTCCTTAAAATGCTTGCCAGCATCCATTAATGTGGCTTCAACTAACATCCCCTTAAACACCCCATGATTTGGAGATGCCGGTGTTGGACTGGGGTGGACAAAGTTAAAAATCACACATCGCCAGGTTATAGTCCAACAGGTTTATTTAGAAGCACTAGCTTTCGGAGCGCTGCTCCTTCATCAGGTGTTTGTGGAGTATAAGATCGTAAGACACAGAATTTATAGCAAAAGTTTACAGTGTGATGTAACTGAAATTATATATTGAAAAAGACCTGGATTGTTTGTTAAGTCTCTCATCTTTTAAAATGAACATGTTGGTTTCAGTTCTTTCATATGTAAATTGCAGAACATTCATAAAGTTATATTAGACAATAGACAATAGACAACAGGTGCAGGAGTAGGCCATTCTGTCCCTCAAGTGAACTTTAACAATAGATGCCATGTCAGCCCAGATAATGCATTGAAGGAGTGAGCTGTCCTGTGTGAGACTGTCTGTGCCAAATGTTCAGACTGATTCTAATCTTAAAAACTGATTTACAGAATCTTACATGGTTTCATGCAGTTTTTAATCAAAATAAAATGTAATTCTGCAAGTGCAAATTCACCCCACAAACTTGTGTGTGTGTGTGTGTGTGTGTGTGTGTGGGAGGGGGGTGTTTTGAGTGTCCTTGAGAATGTGTGGATTTGTGTGAATGTGAGTGTAAAGGGGTATAAGGCTGTGAAAGGGTGCGTGAGAGTGTGGAAGTGTATGTGTGAGCGTATGACAGAAGGTCTGCGTGAGTGTATGGGCCTGTAGGAGAGTGAGTGTGTGTGTAGGAGTGTGTGTGTGTGTGTGTAGGTGTGAGTGTGTGGGTGTAAGTGTGTGTGTGTGTGTGTAGGTGTGTGTGTGTGTAGGAGTGTGTATGTAGGAGTGTGTGTGGGTGTAGGAGTGTGTGTGTGTGTGGGTAGGAGTGTGTGTGTGAGTAGGAGTGTGTGTGGGTGTAGGAGTGTGTGTGGGTGTAGGAGTGTGTGTGGGTGTAGGAGCGTGTGGGTGTAGGAGCGTGTGGGTGTAGGAGTGAGTGTGTGGGTGTAGGAGTGCGTGTGTGTGTAGGAGTGTGTGGGTGTAGGAGTGAGTATGTGGGTGTAGGAGTGAGTGTGTGGGTGTAGGAGTGTGTGTGTGTGTGGGTAGGAGTGTGTGTGGGTGTAGGAGTGTGTGTGGGTGTAGGAGTGTGTGTGGGTGTAGGAGTGTGTGGGTGTAGGAGCATGTGGGTGTAGGAGCGTGTGGGTGTAGGAGTGAGTGTGTGGGTGTAGGAGTGTGTGTGTGTAGGAGTGTGTGGGTGTAGGAGTGAGTGTGTGGGTGTAGGAGTGAGTGTGTGTGGGTGTAGGAGTGTGTCTGTGTGTAGGAGTGTGTCTGTGTGTAGGAGTGTATGTGGGTGTAGGAGTGTGTGTGTGTATAGGAGTTTGTGTGGGTGTAGGAGTGTGTGTGTGTATAGGAGTTTGTGTGTGTGTAGGTGTGTGTGTAGAAGTGTGTGTGTGTGTAGGAATGTGTTGTGTGTAGGAGTGTGTTGTGTGTAGGAGTGTGTTGTGTGTAGGAGTGTGTGGTGCATAGTAGTGTGCTGTGTGTAGGAGTGTGTGTGTAGGAGTGTGTGTGTAGGAGTGTGTATGTAGGAGTGTGTGTGCGCGTAGGAGTGTGTGTGCGCGTAGGAGTGTGTGCGCATAGGAGTGTGTGTGTGCGTAGGAGTGTGTGTGCGCGTAGGAGCGTGTGTGCGTGCTTAGGAGTGTGTGTGCGTGCGTAGGAGTGTGTTGTGCGTAGGAGTGTGTTGTGCGTAGGAGTGTGTTGTGCGTAGGAGTGTGTGTGCACATAGGAGTGTGTGTGTGTGTAGGAGTATGTGTGTGTCTAGGAGTGTGTGTGTGTGCAGGAGTGTGTGTGTGCGTAGGAGTGTGTTGTGCGTAGGAGTGTGTGTGCGCATAGGAGTGTGTGTAGGAGTATGTGTGTGCCTAGGAGAGTGTGTGTGTGTGTGCAGGACTGTGTGTGCGTAGGAGTGTTGTGCGTGCGTAGGAGTGTGTAAGAGTGTGTGTGTATGTAGAAGTGTGTGTGTGTATGTAGGAGTGTGTGTGTGTATGTAGGAGTGTGTGTGTGCGTAGGAGTGTGTGTGTGCCTAGGAGAGTGTGTGTGTGTGTGTAGGAGTGTGTGTCCGTAGGAGTGTGTGTGTGCCTAGGAGAGTGTGTGTGTGTGTGTAGGAGTGTGCGTGTGCGTGTGTGTAGGAGTGTGTGTGTGTAGGAGTGTGTGTGTGTAGGAGTGTGTGTGTGTAGGAGTGTGTGTGTAGGAGAGTGTGTGTATGTAGGAACATGTGTGTGTGTATGTAGGAGTGTGTGGGTGTAGGAGCGTGTGGGTGTAGGAGTGAGTGTGTGGGTGTAGGAGTGTGTGGGTGTAGGAGTGTGTGGGTGTAGGAGTGAGTGTGTGGGTGTAGGAGTGAGTGTGTGTGGGTGTAGGAGTGTGTCTGTGTGTAGGAGTGTGTCTGTGTGTAGGAGTGTATGTGGGTGTAGGAGTGTGTGTGTGTATAGGAGTTTGTGTGGGTGTAGGAGTGTGCGGGTGTAGGAGTTTGTGTGTGTGTAGGTGTGTGTGTAGAAGTGTGTGTGTGTGTGTAGGAATGTGTTGTGTGTAGGAGTGTGTGGTGCATAGTAGTGTGCTGTGTGTAGGAGTGTGTGTGTAGGAGTGTGTGTGTAGGAGTGTGTGTGCGCGTAGGAGTGTGTGTGCGCGTAGGAGTGTGTGTGCGCGTAGGAGAGTGTGCGCATAGGAGTGTGTGTGTGCGTAGGAGTGTGTGTGCGCGTAGGAGCGTGTGTGCGTGCTTAGGAGTGTGTGTGCGTGCGTAGGAGTGTGTTGTGCGTAGGAGTGTGTTGTGCGTAGGAGTGTGTTGTGCGTAGGAGTGTGTTGTGCGTAGGAGTGTGTGTGCACATAGGAGTGTGTGTGTGTAGGAGTATGTGTGTGTCTAGGAGAGTGTGTGTGTGTGCAGGAGTGTGTGTGTGTGTAGGAGTGTGTGTGTGTGTGCGTAGGAGTGTGTTGTGCGTAGGAGTATGTGTGTGCCTAGGAGAGTGTGTGTGTGTGTGCAGGAGTGTGTGTGCGTAGGAGTGTTGTGCGTGCGTAGGAGTGTGTAAGAGTGTGTGTGTATGTAGAAGTGTGTGTGTGTATGTAGGAGTGTGTGTGTGTATGTAGGAGTGTGTGTGTGCGTAGGAGTGTGTGTGTGCCTAGGAGAGTGTGTGTGTGTGTAGGAGTGTGTGTGCGTAGGAGTGTGTGTGTGCCTAGGAGAGTGTGTGTGTGTGTGTGTAGGAGTGTGCGTGTGCGTGTGTGTAGGAGTGTGTGTGTGTAGGAGTGTGTGTGTAGGAGAGTGTGTGTATGTAGGAACATGTGTGTGTGTATGTAGGAGTGTGTGTGTGCGTAGGAATGTGTGTGTGGGTAGGAGTATGTGTGGGTGTGTGGGTGGAGGAGTGAGTGTCTGGGTGTAGGAGTGTGTGTGTGTGTGCATAGGAGTGTGTGTGCGTAGAAGTGTGTGTGTGTAGGGGTGTGTGTGTGTAGGAGTGTGTGTGTGCGTGTGTAGGAGTGTGTGTGTGTGTGTAGGAGTGTGTGTGTGTGTGTAGGAGCAAGTATGTGTGTGTATAGGAGTCAGAGTGTGTGCGTGTATAGGCGTGAGTATGTGTGTGTGTAGGAGTGAGTATGTGTGTGTGTAGGAGTGAGTGTGTGTGTAGGAGTGAGTACGTGTGTGAGTGTAGGAGTGAGTGTGTGTGCGTGTGTAGGAGTGAGTATGTGTGTGTGTAGGACTGAGTATGTGTGTGTGTTGGAGTCAGTATGTGTGTGTGCGCATGTGAAGGAGTGAGTACGTGTGTGTAGGAGTGAGTGTGTGTGTGTAGGAGTGAGTGAGTGTGTATTTAGGAATGAGTATGTGTGTGTGTGCAGGAGTGAGTATGTGTGTGGGCAGGAGTATGTGTGGGTGTAGGAGTGTGTATGTGTGTGTAGGAGTGAGTATGTATGTGTGTGTAGGAGTGAGTATGTATGTGTGTGTAGGAGTGAGTATGTGTGTGTGTGTAGGAGTGAGTATGTATGTGTGTGTAGGAGTGAGTATGTGTGTGTAGGAGTGAGTATGTGTGTGAGTGTAGGAGTGAGTATGTGTGTGTAGGAGTGAGTATGTGTGTGAGTGTAGGAGTGAGTATGTGTGTGTGTAGGAGTGAGTGAGTGTGTGAGTGTAGGAGTGAGTGTGTGTGTGTAGGAGTGAGTGTGTGTGTGTAGGAGTGAGTATATGTGTGTGTAGGACTGAGTATGTGTGTGTTGGAGTCAGTAGATGTGTGTGTGCGTGTGTAGGAATGAGTATGTGTGTGTGTAGGAATGAGTATGTGTGTGTGTAGGTGTCAGTATGTGTGTGTGTGTAGGAGTGAGCTTGTGTGTGTAGGAGTGAGTATGTGTGTGCAGGAGTATGTGGGTGTGTAAGAGTGAGTGTGTGTGTGTGTAGGAGTGAGTGAGTGTGTATTTAGGAATGAGTATGTGTGTGTGTAGGAGTGAGAATGTGTGTGTGCAGGAGTGAGTATGTGTGTGTGCAGGAGTATGTGTGCGTGTGTAGGACTGAGTATGTGTGTGTAGGAGTGAGTGTGTATGTGTGAGTGTAGGAGTGAGTATGAGCTGAAAATGTGTTGCTGGAAAAGTGCAGCAGGTCAGGCAGCATCCAAGGAACAGGAGAATCGACGTTTCGGGCATAAGCCCTTCTTCAGGACCTGCTGCGCTTTTCCAGCAACACATTTTCAGCTCTGATCTCCAGCATCTGCAGTCCTCACTTTCTCCTGTAGGAGTGAGTATGTGTGGGTTTGTAGGAGTGAATGTGTATGTGTGAGTGTAGGAGTGAGTATGTGTGGGTGTGTAGGAGTGAGTGTGTATATGTGAGTGTAGGAGTGTGCATGTGTGTAAGAGTGAGTATGTGTGTGTGTAGGAGTGTGTATGTGTGTAAGAGTGAGTATGTGTGTGTAGGAGTGAGTGAGTGTGTATGTAGGAGTGAGTATGTGTGTGTGTGTAGGAGTGTGTGTATGTGTAGGAGTGCGTATGTGTGTGTGTTGGAGTGAGTGTGTGTGTGTTTAGGAGCAAGTGTGTGTGTAGGAGTGAGTGTGTGTCTATGTAGAGGTGAGTATGTGTGTGTGTGCAGGAGTGTGTGTGTGTAGGAGTTTTTGTGTGCGTGCAGGGGTGTGTGTATGTGTAGGAGTGAGTATGTGTGTGTGTAGAAGAGTTTGTGTGTGTGAGTGTAGTTTGTGTGTGTAGAAGTGTGTATGTACGTGTGTGTGTGTAGGAGTGTGTTTGTGTAGGAGTGAGTGTGTGTGTGTAGGAGTGAGTGTGTGTGTGTACGATTGTGTTTGTGTAGGAGTGTGTGTGTGAGTTTATGTGAGTATGTGTGTAGGAGAGTGTGTGAGTGTGTTTGTAGGAGAGTGTGTGAGCGTGTGTTGGAGTGCGTGTGTACGAGTGTGTGTGTGTGTATAGGAGTGTGTGTCCGAGTGTGTGTGTGTGTGTAGGAGAGCGTGTGAGCGTGTGTTAGAGTGCGTATGGACGAGTGTGTATGTGAGTAGGAGTGTGTGTGTCGGAGTGTGTGTGTGTGTAGGAGAGTGTGTGAGCGTGTGTTGGAGTGCGTGTGGACGAGTGTGTATGTGTGTAGGAGTGTGTGTGTGTCGGAGTGTGTGTGTGTGTAGGAGAGTGTGTGAGCCTGTGTTGGAGTGTGTGTGGACGAGTGTGTGTGTGTAAGAGTGTCTGTGCATGTGTGCAGTGCAATGGGGTCACCTGTAGTGTGGCATGAACCCAAGGTTCCGGTTGAGGCCATCCCCATGGGTACTGAACTTGGCTATCAGCCTCTGCTCAGCCACTTTTCGTTGTTGCCTGTCCCGAAGACCGTTTTGGAGGACAGTCACACGAACATCTGAGGTTGAATGTCGCAGACCACTGAAGTGATCTCTGACTGGAAGGGAACACTCCTGTCTGTTGTTTGTTGTGTGTTGTCCATTCATCCGTTGCCGTAGCCTCTGCTTGGTCTCGCCAATGTACCATGCCTCAGGGCATCCTTGCCTGCAGGAGATAGACAACGTTGGCTGAGTCGCATAAGTACTTGCCACGTACATAGTGGGATGTGTCCCCATGGGTAATGGTGGTATCCATACACTCCCACATTCACATACGCACCCTCTCACAGACTTATACCTCTTTACACTCACACTCACATTCACACACATCCACACACTGTCACAGACACTCATAAGCACTGCCCCCAAGCACACATACACACATACACATACATACATATAGATAGATATATGTTTGTGAGGTGAATTTGTACTTGCAGAATTACATTTTATTTTGCTCAAAACTGCATGAAGCCATGGTAAGATTCTCTAAATCCATTTTTTAGATTAGAATCAATCTGAACATTGTGGTACAGACAGTCTCACATAGGGCAGCTCACCAATTGTTGAAGTTCATTTGAGAATGTAACTTCTAAAAACGTTCTGCAATTTACATATGAAAGAACTGAAGCCAACATATTCATTCTAAAAGATGAGACTTAACAAACAATCCAATATAGTCTTTTTCACTATATAATTTCAGTTACAGCTACGTTTAAACTAAATAGCAGGGGGGGGGGGGGGAGAGAAGGGACAAACTGAATGTTTAAGAAGGAAATTGAAGGGAAGGTTAGAACAAGGGAAGTCAAGAAAGACAACTGTATCAATGAGGCAGAAAACTCATAAAGGGATCATGCTGTAAGATTGAGTGAAATAGGACTTGATGGGAAGGGTGAGGGCAGTAACAAATTAAAAATACTATATATGAATGCATGAAGCATTAGAAATAAGATGGATGAGCTTGAGGCTCTTTTGGAAATTGGTAGATACGATATTGTGGGGATAACTGAGAAGTGGCTTCAAGTGGACAGGGCCTGGGAAATGAATATTCAAGACTACACGTGCTATCGCAAGGACAGACTGACGGGCAGAGCGGGTGGGGTGGCCATGTTGGTAAGGGATGATATTCAGTCCCTTGCGCAAGGGGACCTTGAATCAGGGGATGTAGAGTCAGTGTGGATAGAGCTGAGAAATTCTAAGGGTAAAAAGACCCTCTTGGGAGTTATCTACAGGCCCCCAAACAGTAGTCCGGATGTCGGATGTAAGTTGAATCAGGAGCTGAAATTGGCCTGTCGCAAAGATGTTACTACAGTTGTTATGGGGGATTTCAACATGCAGGTAGACTGGGAGAATCAGGATGGTATTGGACCTCGAGAAAGAGACTTTGTGAAGTGCCTCCGAGATGGATTCTTAGAGCAGCTGGTGCTGGAGCCAACCAGGGAGAAGGCAATTCTGGATCTGGTATTGTGCAATGAACCAGAATTGATCAGGGACCTCGAAGTGAAGGAGCCATTGGGAAGTAGTGACCATAATACAATCAGCTTCAATCTGCAATTTGAGAAGGAGAGGGTACAATCGGAAGTGACAATATTTCTGTTGAATAAAGGGCATATGGAGGGAGGAGCTGGCCAAAGTTCAATGGTGTAATACCTTAGCAGGAATGACAGTGGAGGAACAATGGCGGATATTTCTGTGTATAATGCAGAAGTTGCAGGATCAGTTCATTCCAAAAAGGAAGAAAGATCCTAGGAGGAGGCATGG
Organism: Chiloscyllium plagiosum; assembly: GCF_037043375.1. Lineage (NCBI taxonomy): Eukaryota > Metazoa > Chordata > Chondrichthyes > Orectolobiformes > Hemiscylliidae > Chiloscyllium > Chiloscyllium plagiosum. Next base: position 18,677,370 of record NW_028270166.1, read on the forward strand.
GTGGCCGTGGCTGTCGAGGGAAGTTAAGAAACATATAAAGTTAAAAGAGAAAAAGTATAACATAGCAAAGATAAGTGGGAAAACGGAGGACTGAGAAGCTTTTAAAGAACAACAGAGGATTACTAAGAAAGAAATACGCAGAGGTAAAATGAGGTACGAAGGTAAGCTGGCCAGAAATATAAAGGAGGATAGTGAAAGCTTTTTTAGGTATGTGAAAGGCAAAAAAATGGTTAAGACTAAAATTGGGCCCTTGAAGACAGAAACAGGGGAATATATTACAGGGAACAACGAAATGGCAGAAGAATTGAATTGGTACTTCAGATCTGTGTTCACTGGGGAAGACACAAGCAATCTCCTTGAGGTAACAGTGGCTGAAGGACCTGAACTTAAGTGAATTTATATTTGCCAGGAATTGGTGTTGGAAAGACTGTTAGGTCTGAAGGTTGATAAGTCCCCAGGGCCTGATGGTCTACATTCCAGGGTACTGAAGGAGGTGGCTCGAGAAATCGTGGATGCGTTGGTGATTATTTTCCAGAGTTCAATAGATTCGGGATCAGTTCCTGTGGATTGAAGGGTGGCTAATGTTGTACCACTTTTTAAGAAAGGTGGGAGAGAGAAAGCAGGAAATTATAGTCCAGTTAGTCTGACCTCAGTGGTGGGAAAGGTGCTGGAGTCTATTATAAAGAATGAAATTATGACACATCTAGATAGTAGTAACAGGATAGGTCAGAGTCAGCATGGATTTATGAAGGGAAAATCATGCTTGACTAATCTTCTGGAATTTTTTGAGGATGTAACTCTGAAGATGGACAAAGGGAGATCCAGTAGATGTAGTGTACCTGGACTTTCAGAAAACTTTTGATAAAGTCCCACATAGGAGGTTAGTGAGCAAAATTAGGGTGCATGGTATTGGGGGCAAAGTAATAACTTGGATTGAAAGTTGGTTGGCTGATAGAAAACAAAGAGTAGTGATAAACGGCTCCATTTCGGAATGGCAGGCAGTGACCAGTGGGGTACCGCAGGGATCAGTATTGGGACCGCAGCTTTTTACAATATATGTTAATGATATAGAAGATGGTATTAGTAATAACATTAGCAAATTTGCTGATGATACTAAGCTGGGTGGCAGGGTGAAATGTGATGAGGATCTTAGGAGATTACAGGGTGACCTGGACAAGTTAGGTGAGTCGTCAGATGCAGTTTAATGTGGGTAAATGTATGGTTATTCACTTTGGTGGCAAGAACAGGAAGGCAGATTACTACCTAAATGGAATCAATTTAGGTAAAGGGGCAGTACAAAGAGATCTGGGTGTTCTTGTACACCAGTACACTTCTTCCTTTCCCGCTGTTCCAACCAGTACCCTTCCACTGACACCCTCCTTCGACTGACTGAACTAGTCCTCACTCTGAACAACTTTTCTTTCCAATTCTCCCACTTCCTCCAAACCAAAGGAGTAGCCAAGGGCACCCGCATGGGCCCCAGATATGCCTGCCTCTTCGCTGGATATGTGGAACAGTCCATCTTCCGAGCTAAACTGACACCACCCCCCACCTTTTCCTCCACTACATCGATGACTGTATTGGCACTACTCATGCTCCCACAAGGAGGTTGTACAGTTCATCCACTTTACTAACACCTTCCACCCCGACCTCAAATTTACCTGGACCGTCTCAGACTCCTCCCTCCCCTTCCTAGACCTCTCCATTTCTATAGATTAGATTAGATTACTTACAGTGTGGAAACAGGCCCTTCGGCCCAACAAGTCCACACCGACCCGCCGAAGCGTAACCCACCCATACCCCTACATTTACCCCTTTACCTAACACTACGGGCAATTTAGCATGGCCAATTCACCTCACTTGCACATCTTTGGACTGTGGGAGGAAACCAGAGCCCCCGGAGGAAACCCACGCAGACACGGGGAGAACGTGCAAACTCCACACAGTCAGTCGCCTGAGTCGGGAATTGAACCCGGGTCTCTGGCGCTGCGAGGCAGCAGTGCTAACCACTGTGCCACCGTGCCGCCCACAACGGACGACCGACTTACTATAAACCGACTGACTCCCACAGCTACCTAGATTACACCTCCTCCCACCCTGCCCCCTGTAAAAACGCCATCCCATATTCCCAATTCCTTCGTCTCCGCCGCATCTACTCCCAGGAGGACCAATTCCAATACCGAACAACCCAATGGCCTCCTTCTTCAAAGACCGCAATTTCCCCTCAGATGTGGTTGTCGATGCTCTCCACCGCATCTCCTCCGCTTTCCGCTCCTCCGCCCTTGAACCCTGCCCCTCCAATCGCCACCAGGACAGAACCCCACTGGTCCTCACCTACCACCCCACCAATCTCCAGATACATCGTATCATCCTTCGTCATTTCCGCCACCTCCAAACAGACCCCACCACCAAGGATATATTTCCCTCCCCACCACTGTCAGCGTTCCAAAAAGACCACTCCCTCCACGACTCCCTCGTCAGATCCACACCCCCCACCAACCCAACCTCCACTCCCGTCACCTTCCCCTGCAACCGCAAGAAATGCAAAACTTGTGCCCACACCTCCCCCCTCACTTCCCTCCAAGGCCCCAAGGGATTCTTCCATATCCGTCACAAATTCACCTGCACCTCCACACACATCAAATACTGCATCTGCTGCACTCGATGTGGCCTCCTATACATTGGGAAGACGGGCCGCCTACTTGCGGAACGTTTCAGAGAACACCTCTGGGACACCCGCACCAACCAACCCAACCGCCCCGTGGCTGAACACTTTAACTCCCCCTCCCACTCCGTCAAGCACATGCAGGTCCTTGGCCTCCTCCATCGCCAGACCATGGCAACACGATGCCTGGAGGAACAGCGCCTCATCTTCTGCCTAGGGACCCTCCAACCACAAGGGATGAATGCAGATTTCTCCAGCTTTCTCCTTTCCCCTCCCCCCACCTTTTCTCAGTCCCAACCTCAGACTCAGCACCGCCTTCTTGACCTGCAATCTTCTTTCCGACCTCTCCACCCCCACCGCCTCTCCAGCCTATCACCCTCACCTTAACCTCCTTCCACGTATCGTATTCCCAATGCCTCTCCCCCAAGTCCCTCCTCCCTACCTTTTATCTTAGCCTGCTTGGCACACCCTCCTTATTCCTAAAGAAGGGTTTATGCCTGAAACATCGATTCTCCTGTTCCTTTGATGCTGCCTGACCTGCTGTGCTTTTCCAGCAACACATTTTTAAGCTCTGATCTCCAGCATCTGCAGTCCTCACTTTCACCAGTCAATGAAGGTAGGCATGCAGGTACAGGAGGTAGTGAAGAAGGCTAATAGCATGCTGGCCTTCATAACAAGAGGGATTGAGTATAGAAGCAAAGAGGTTCTTCTGCAGCTGTACAGGGCCCTGGTGAGACCACACCTGGAGTACTGTGTGCAGTTCTGCTCTCCAAATTTGAGGAAAGACATTCTGGCTATTGAGGGAGTGCAGCGTAGGTTCACGAGGTCAATTCCTGGAATGGCGGGACTATCTCACGCTGAAAGATTGGAGCGACTGAGCTTGTATACCATTGAGTTTAGAAGATTGAGAGGGGATCTGATTGAGACATATAAGATTATTAAAGGATTGGACACTCTGGAGGCAGGAAACATGTTTCCACTGATGGGTGAGTGCTGAACCAGAGGACACAGCTTAAAAATACGGGGTAGACCATTTAGGACAGAGATGAGGAGAAACTTCTTCACCCAGAGAGTGGTGGCTGTGTGGAATGCTCTGCCCCAGAGGGCAGTGGAGGCCCAGTCTCTGGATTAATTTAAGAAAGAGTTGGATAGAGCTCTCAAGGATAGTGGAATCAAGAGTTATGGAGATAAGGCAGGAATAGGATACTGATTAAGGATGATCAGCCATGATCATATTGAATGGTGGTGCAGGCTCGAAGGGCAGAATGGCCTACTCCTGCATCTATTGTCTACATCACACTGTAAACTTTTGCTATAAATTCTGTGTCTTACGATCTTATTCTCCACAAACACCTGATGAAGGAGCAGTGCTCCGAAAGCTAGTGCTTCCAAATAAACCTGTTGGACTATAACCTGGTGATGTGCAATTTTAAACTTTAGGACTGAGTTTATTGGTACTGTTTAATGTCAAGCTCAATTTCACGCATCAACTTTGTTCATTGACCATAATCAAGTAAGGAACTTCATGGTTATTGTTAATCAACCTATTCAGCCATTTTATGATATTCCTCTGGAGAAGGTGAGAATTGAACCCAGGACATCTGACTCAGAGGTGGGGACACTACCGCTACAGCATATGAGCCCTCAAACTTATGATTGGTCATATTCAGGTTTAATCTCTTGATTGTAAACAACATGCATGTAGTGATGACTGGCTCTGTAACCTATTCCCTTATGTCATCCTGGAGAGTTGGGTGGAAAAGTGGTAGGTGGCTTTCACTCCAGACAAATGTGAGGTGATGCATTTAGGCAAGTCTAATTCTAGAGCGAATTATACAATAATGGGAGAGCCTTGGGAAAAGTTGATGGGCAGAGCGATCTGGGAGTGCAGGTCCATCGTACCCTCAAGATTGCTGCACAGGTGGATAGAGTGGTCAAGAAGGCATATAATATGCTTCCCTTCATTGGATGGGATATTGAGTATAAGAACTGGCAAGTCATGTTAAAGTTGTACAAGACATTGGTTCGGCCGCATTTAGAATACTGTGTGCAGTCTGGATGACACATTACCAAAAGTACGTGGATGCTTTGGAGAGGGTGCAGAGAAGGTTTACAAGGATGTTGCCTGGTATGGAAGGTGCTAGCTATGAAGAGAGGTTGAGTAGGTTAGGTTTATTTTCACTAGAAAAAAGGAGATTGAGGGGGGACCTGATTGAGGTTCACAAAATCATGAAGGGTATAGACAGGGTGGATAGAGACAAGCTTTTTCCCATGGTGAAGGATTCAATAACGAGAGGTCATGCTTTCAAGGTGAGAGGTGGAAAGTTTAAGGGGGATACATGTGGCAAGTACTTCACACAGAGGGTGATGGGCATTTGGAATGCAATGCCAGCAGAGGTGTTAGAGGCAGACACGGTAGATTCATGTAAGATGCATCTGGACAGATGCATGAGTAGGTGGGAGCAGAGGGTTACAAATGCTTGGGAATTGACCGACAGGTTTAGACAGTACATTTGGATCAGCTTAGACTTGAAGGGCCGAAGGGCCTGTTCCTGGGCTGTAAATTTTCTTTGTTCTTTGTTTAGCAATTAAAACTGAAGTCAAAATGAGATAGTGATTAAGTTAATCAAAATGAAGTAGAGATCAGCCCTGACAATGTGGCGAGGCTGGTTGTTTGCTGACACTGGCTTTGTTTGTCACCATCCAAGGAGCATGCAACGAAATGGTGATGAATTGACCTTGGAATGGAGGCCGAGAGAAGAAAGTGGTGAGCAGCATCCACCAGATGTATTTTCAAGTCTGGGTTATTGCCATCTAGTTTCTCAGGAGAGGAGGGAGAAACCATGAGGTGTGTGGAAAGAGGCAACATTAGCTAATAATGAGAAGAAAATGTATGAAAATGAGGCAGTCGTGCTTATGAGTAAGATCAGAACCCACGGCTGAATTGGTAAGGGGTGTCAATATTCAGATTTTTCAACCTCAACATATTTTCCCATATTTCTCACTGTTGCCCTCCACGTAACTAGCAATTAGGAAAGTCTGTTCCAAATGCCTTGCCCTAAATTTGCATACATTTTAAGTATTGGAAGTCACTGGCTATGAAACTTGCGTGAGATATATCAAGAGGAGCTAATTCTAGTTATCTCCTAATGTCAATATTGTCATCACTATACAAGCTCAAGTATGAAATTTAATGGTTTACCAAATGAATTCTCATGCAATTTTCTGGCACAGTGGTAGTATCCCAATCTCTAAACCAGAAGGCACAGATTAGCGTCCCAGCTACTCCAGAAGTGTGCATGAAACTAATCACGTTGATTGGACAATGTACAGAAGGTAGATGGGGAATGGTAAGCAACCAAGCATCTACAAATAAGTCAGCATATTGACGTCAAGTTCTTTTAACAATTACTTATTTTAATTCGTGAGGTTAATGCCTTTATTGGAAAAGTAAAATAGAAAACTACAATAATTTATTCATTTGTTTTTTCTTAATGCCACACAAAAAATGGCTTCAACTGAGATAGGAGAAAGTGAGGACTGCAGATGCTGGAGATCAGAGCCGAAAATGTGTTGCTGGAAAAGCGCAGCAGGTCAGGCAGCATTCAAGGAACAGGAGAATCGACGTTTCGGGCATGAGCCCTTCTTCAGGAATGAGGAAGGTGTGCCAAGCAGGCTAAAATAAAAGGTAGGGAGGAGGGATTTGGGGGAGGGGCATTGGAAATGTGATAGGGAAGGAGGTCAAGGTGAGGATGATAGGCCGGAGTGGGGTGGGGACGGAGAGGTCAGGAAGAAGATTGCAGGTTAGGAAGGCGGTGCTGAGTTCGAGGGATTTGACTGAGACAAATAGCCTTGACATTTGCAGTTAGTTCAAATATAAAACTAAATGAAAACATTAGCTCAGAGTTTCAGTTCTGCCACTGTAACTGTGTCCCGTCCAGCGAAATGACAGAGCTGAGGCAGGAATGCCTGGACACTTCCTATTCAAAATGTAAAACATTTCACAGACCCTCCAGCCTCACCACCTGCTCCTTCGACCCCACTGCCACTGATGTTGCAAATGGCCCTTGTCCCATACAACCCCTTGTCAAGATCTCTTTTGAACTTTGATTGAAACTGCTGTTAAAAAATGGTATTAATTTCTAACCTGACATGTAGATTTACTGAACAAATGTGGACCTGTTTTGAATTTGGTTAAGCAAAGATATTAAGGGGTATGGGCCAAAGGAAGGTCAGAGAGTCATAGAGATGTTCAGCGTGGAAACAGAGCTTGCAGTCCAATTCGTCCATGCCGACCAGATATTCCATATTAATCTAGTCCCTTTTGCCAGCATTTGGCCCATATCCCTCTAAACCCTTCATATTCATATACCCATCCAAATGCCTTTTAATATTATAATTGTACCAGCCTCAACACCTGCTCTGGTCACGCTTTAGGTCTCTTTTAAATCTTTCCCCCCCCCTCATCTTAAACCTATGCCCTCTAGTTTTTGACCCCCCAAACTACGGAGTTCAATCATAGATCAGCCCATGAGGGGCTGAATAGCCTATTCCTGCTCCAAAGCTCCTATGTTCTGTTCCAGCAAACAAGGCACCCCCAGAAGCTCATCTTGTGAATGTAGGGTTGATTTGAGGATCCTATTGGAAAGCAGCACTTACTGTAGCAACATCTCAGGAGAATGACTAAAATACAGCTTCCATTCACTAAACTAAAAAGATGACAAACCCATGGGCTGTCTGCCTGAGATTTCCTGAGATATACCTTCGGTGTGCATTAAATTCCAGGAACATCATTCTCCAATAGATCAGGATCTATATTCACCTCCAGATCATCAACATTTTCCCTGGGGTCCGGTCCTGATACTTCTAATCTCAATTTAAAATAATCGGTAAAGGACGCAAAGCAGAGAAAAGGAAAAACCTTTTCCTGTAACAAGTAATTAAGCACTAGCACACATTGCCTGAGTGTGTGGTGGAATTTAGTTCAACTGAACATTCAAAAGAGAATTGCACTCTTAAGCAAAATGTAAGAATGTGCAGGCATGAAGTCTGGAGATTGGCCCAAATGTCCATTGGGGATAGTCCATGCAGACATGATGGGCCAGATGGCCTCCTTTACCTCCAAAGAAATTCTGTGAAGTCCGGATTTACTTAAAATGCATATTTTTTTAACATACTGGTCAGAGAAAATGACTGGATACCCTCTTACTGCCCTGTCAATACTCAAGTGGTCGTGTTAGATTTAATGATTAAACAAGCACATGAATCAAACTGGACTGAATCTAACTGAATGGTGGAGGTTGAAAGTTATGCTAATTTCGATTTGACCCTTCCTTTCAATAGAAATATAAACTCAATTTTCTCTTTCAATTGCTGGTTGACCTCCAATAGCATTTCAAGTTGGCAGTGTTTGTGCAGTGTTGTGAACTCCATTTCCTTGCTGTGATGGGTGGGTGATAGAGTGGGTTTGATACTGAGGAACACATGCGTCAGAGACTATTAAATGCAAATGAGTGGCCAGGTTTTATTTTCTCTATCCAACATGTGTTGTTCTCCTCCCAACTACGTGTAACAAATTGCCTTCATTTAAATTGCACCCTGAGCAATTTGAGTGTAAGGCATCCAGAAAATATATTTATTGTCAACTTCAGGGGCAGTGGGCAACATTCAATGAATTTGGAGACATCAATTCAACATTTATAAAAATCCACGATTATTTCAAATACTTCTGTAACAATGCCCGACTAATCAAGACTGTATCCATGGCTTTAATGTTGACCTTGATCAGAATACATCGGATCAGAGTTACACACAATAGATAGATTTACAATATATGACAAAAATAAATTCGTGAGCGTATTAGACTAAGGCATTAATGGACAATATGGGCAATTTGAACTCCTCACACAGATCCCAGGGGAACTCTGAGGCTTCTCAGCCAGAAAGAAGCAGTAAAGTCAGCCAATGTAAGCGAATAAACACCTCCTGCGTTTCTGGGTTGAATGCTTAATCTTGAATTTAATGGAGCCTCCTCTTTTTTTTTGTTTTTTCTAAACAAAGCTGAATTTTTTAAAAAACAATGAGAGCTGACGACAGGAGACGCTCAGCCCACCTCTCCCTGCCACTGAACTCAACAATTGCAAATTCACATACCTTCTGTTGCGACGGGCTACTTAAGAATTACTCCTACAGGACAAATCTAATCATGGATATGTTTCACAGATGGCTGAGAGAAAGCGCAGGGAGAGAATGCATGTCCGCCCGCAGGCTAATACAGACTCCTGTCCACCCACAACTGCAGCTCGCCTTTGTCTAATCTTTTACCAATAGAATACGCTTCATAGGCAAGTTTACATTCACAGGCAAGATGTTATAGCCCTCAGTTTCTGCCATTGTTCAGCCAGATTTCAATTAATTCTCTTGCTGATCATAAATGCAGAATTTAATGTAATGTAAAGTGATTGACTCAAGTCGCTCCTGTCAGATTTCATGGCTACCTCGCGTCATTCCTTTGGAACTGCCCTTTATGTTCACCTTCTTTATATGGTTCAGCCATGAAGACAAAACTTTTCAGTGAAAAATTAAGTCAGAGGCTTTGGTTGCCATTTATTTTTACTTGTAATTTCTCTCTCTCTCTCTGTTTTTTTTTCTCTCTCTCTCTCCCCCCTGAGCTGTTAACACAATGAGTTGCTTTATACATTTGTCTCCTGCTGCCTCACTGGGCTGGTGCTATTACTGTCCATTCCCTGGCATTGTTTTCTGGGAGTCGTGACACATGAACAGAATGTGAATATGGCAACACAATCTAGTCGTTCAAACCTTAAGGCTGCCAGATTCCAGGGAGCGGGAATTAAAATGATTTTTGTTTACATTATATATGCATGTATAAAATCTAATCAAATGAAAATTGAGAGATTTATTGAAACAATTCTAAACCAGACATGAGCAAGTTTATGTCTATTTTGTTAAGGATTAAAAGTGCTTGCATTTTTCTGGTCTCCTTCCTATTGGGAAAGATGTTGTGAAACTTGAAAGGGTTCAGAAAGGATTTACAAGGATGTTGCCAGGATTGGGGGATTTGAGCTATGGGGAAAGGCTGAATAGACTGGGGCTGTTTTCCCTGGAGCGTCTGAGGCTGAGGGGTGAACTTATAGAGGTTTACAAAATTATGAGGGGCATGGATAGGATAAATAGACAAAGTCTTTTCCCTGGGGTCGGGGAGACCAGAACTAGACGGCATAGGTTTAGGGTAAGAGGGGAAAGATATAAAAGAGATCTAAGGGGCAACTTTTTCACGCAGAGGGTAACACGTGTATGGAATGAGCTACCAGAGGAAGTGGTGGAGTCTGGTACAATTGCAACATTTAAGAGGCATTTGGGTGGGTATATGAATAGGAAGGGCTTGGAAAAATATGGGTGCTGGCAGGTGGGACTAGATTGGGTTGGGATATCTGGTCGGCATGGACAGGTTGGACCGAAGGCTCTGTTTCCGTGCTGTACATCTCTATGACTCTATGATATGTTACATTATACATGGGGCTCCATTCTAATACTTTGACCTGATTTGACCTTTGCACATTACTGTTTGTGGGAGCTTGTCATGTGCAAACTGGCCACTGTAAATTTCCTACATTACAACAGTGGCTATGTTTCAAAACTGCTTCTTTGTCAATTAAGTACTTTGCAATGTTCTGAATATATATTCAGTGTTTTCTTTCATTATTCTTTCAATATCTAGATTAGATTACTTACAGTGTGGAAACAGGCCCTTCGGCCCAACAAGTCCACACGGACCCTCCGAAGAGCAACCCACCCAGACCCATTCCCCTATACTTACCCCTTCACCTAACACTACAGGCAATTTAGCATGGCCAATTCATCTTTGGACTGTGGGAGGAAACCGGAGCACCCAGAGGAAACCCACACAGACACGGGGAGAATGTGCAAACTCCACTCATACAGCTGCCCAAGACCAGAATCAAACCTGGGACCCTGGTGCTATGAGGCAGCAGTGCTAACCACTGACCCACCGTGCCACCCTCATATATTGCAAGGCACGCACTATTATCAGTGGCTGGATTGCAGTAATGACCCATTCCTCTTAAGTATTCTAAAGCCTTACAATCCTATTTCCTTTTCTTTAAATTATCACGTTTCTCTCTTGCTATGTTTCTACTTCCAAAGGTATTGACTTTTCTTCTAATGTTTGATTCCAACTTGTAAGAAGCCATCAGTTATTGGATGGGTTTTACATAGTTACACTTTCAGAGTGTTATGTGGCAGATGATGTGATCAGCAAGAATTAGACAACATTCAGGTTTTGGCTGCTAATGGCAACTAACATTCATGTCACACCAGTACCAGGCAATACCATCGCGAAACAAACTAATCATCTCACTCTGCCAATCAACAGTATTACAACCACCATCAACAAAATTGTACAGAAACTTAACTTGACCAACTGTATAAATGCTGTGACTGCAAGAGCAGATTAGGCACTGGGAATTCTATGGTAACTGACCTCCTGATTATCTGAAGCCTGTCCACCATCTACAAGTCAAGAGTGTGATGGAATACTCTTCACTTTGATGTTTGCAGCTCCAATAACAATCAAAAAGCTTGTCACCAGCCAGGACTATGCAGCCTGTTTAATTGGAACTCCACCTTAAACATGCACTTTCTCCAGCACCAATACACAGTGGCACCTTCAACAAGATAGACTTCAGCAATTCATCAAGTCTCTTTCAGGAGAACCTTCAAAGCTCATGACCTACTCCCTGGTAGAACGATAAAGGCGGGAGATCCAAGGAAACACCACCACCTGCCAATTCCCCTCTGAATCAAACACCATCCTGACTCAGAACTATATCCCCATTCCTTCACTGTCACTGGGTCAGAGTCATGGAATTTCATTCCTAATAGCTTTGAGAGTGTATGTATACCACACTGACTGGGGTGGATCAATGACCAGCTCCACAGCACTTATCAATTAGGCATGGGAAATAACATGTGGTTGAAGATGCCCTCCAACGCATCTCATCCACATCCCGCACCTCCGCCCTCAAACCCCACCCCTCGTTACAAGGACAGAACCCCCCTGGTCCTCACTTTCCACCCTACCAATCTTCTGCTGATCTCCCAATCTACATTGGGGAGACTGGACGCCTTCTCGCAGAGCGCTTTAGGGAACATCTCCAGGACACCTGCACCAATCAACCCCACCGCCCTGTGGCCCAACATTTCAACTCCCCCTCCCACTCTGCCGAGGATATGCAGGTCCTGGGTCTCCTCCACACCGCTCCCTCACCACCAGACGCCTGGAGGAAGAACGCCTCATCTTCCCCCTCAGAACACGCCAACCCCAGGGCTCCAATGTGGACTTCACCCCCATTCACCTGTTGTACTCTTGGCTACCTTCTCCCCTGCGCCCCCCCTCACCCCCCATTTATCTCTCCACTATGGAGGCTTCCTGCCTTCATTCCTGATGAAGGGCTTTTGCCCAAAACGTCGATTTTCCTTATCCTTGGATGCTGCCTTAGCTGCTGTGCTTTTCCAGCACCACTCTAATCTAAACTCTGGTTTCCAGCATCTCACTTTTGCCATTGGAAATAAACGCTGACTATGCCAGCTTCACACACAAAACCCATCAGCAAATAAACGACACACAACATCTAAATGAAACAGACTGGATGGACCTGCTGACCTTTATTTATCCATCCTTTTCAGATGCTTGTATGACATGGAGTAATATATCTTTTGAAAGGAAACTGGCAACAACTCAAAAGAGAAAACTTTAAATGAATGTTTATGGGGAATAGCCAGAAGAATGGAACTGAGTGGATTACTCTGTCAGACTATTGGTATGAATGGTAAAATCAGAGAACTCATTAAAAATAGAAACACAAATCAAGATGTTTATCCAGTTTGCTTCAGGAGAAAATAATGTGCACTGCCCATAACGCTCTTGGCGGAGGTGTTTCCAACTAGTTTTGCACAATTCTCCAGCCTGTCCTCCAAAAACAGAGTTATTGAAGTTGATGTGTAAATCCGAGTAGTGAATGTACTACACCACAGCATAGCTAACAGGAAGTAGACAGTAAGGATAAATGCTGAAAATATGTTGCTGGAAAAGTGCAGCAGGTCAGGCAGCATCCAAGGAACAGGAGAATCGACGTTTCGGGCATAAGCCCTTCTTCAGGAATGAGGAAAGTGTGTCCAGCAGGCTAAGATAAAAGGTAGGGAGGAGGGACTTGGGGGAGGGGCGTTGGAATTGCGATAGGTGGAGGGAGGTCAAGGTGAGGGTGATAGGCGGGAGTGGGGTGGGGGCGGAGAGGTCAGGAAGAAGATTGCAGGTTAGGAAGGCGGTGCTGAGTTCGAGAGTTGGGACTGAGACAAGGTGGGGGGAGGGGAAATGAGGAAACTGGAGAAATCTGAGTTCATCCCTTGTGGTTGGAGGGTTCCCAGGCAGAAGATGAGGCGCTCTTCCTCCAACCGTCGTGTTGCCATGGTCTGGCGATGGAGGAGTCGAAGGACCTGCATATCCTTGGTGGAGTGGGAGGGGGAGTTAAAGTGTTGGGCTACGGGGTGGTTGGGTTGGTTGGTCCGGGTGTCCCAGAGGTGTTCTCTGAAACGTTCCGTAAGTAGGCGGCCTGTCTCCCCAATATAGAGGAGGCCACATCGGGTGCAGCGGATGCAATAGATGATGTGTGTGGAGGTGCAGGTGAATTTGTGGCGGATATGGAAGTTTCCCTCCAAACCCCAAGGGACACTTCCATATCCTCCTCTCTCCACAAGAATCTCAGGGAGTCCCTCTCCCACTGCAACTTCCAGGTCATTTCCTCTGCCCTGAAGCTCTTCAACCATGTCGTGAAACAAGCTCGCTACCACAGCCACATTTGCTTCCAAACTTCCAGCTCAGCACTGTCCCCATGACTTGTCCGGACTTGTCCTACCTGCCTATCTCCTTTTCCACCTATCCACTCCACCCTCTCCTCCCTGACATATCACCTTCATCCCCTCCCCCACTCACCTATTGTACTCTATGTTACTTTCTCCCCACCCCCACCCCCCTCTAGCTTATCTCTCCACCCTTCAGGCTCTCTGCCTTTATTCCTGATGAAGGGCTTTTGCCCGAAACGTCGATTTCGCTGCTCCTTGGATGCTGCCTGAATTGCTGTGCTCTTCCAGCACCACCAATCCAGAATTGGATTTCCAGCATCTGCAGTCATTGTGTTTACCTCTATAATTTTGGATCAGTCCAGGGACACATATGGGAGAGGTAAGATGTCCTTTAGGAGAATTCTCCTATGGTGCCCTTTCAAAGAACCACATGCCCATTGGGATTATTAAGAGTAGACACAAATGCTTGTAAATTGCATAAACCCATGATTGGAACTGTGAAGCTGTCAAGATATCTAAATCACCGAGCCTACTGTTTTACAGTCTGCTGTTACAAAAAAAATAGTCCTTGCTTTTTACTCTCTCTCTTGATATAAGCCAGAGGGCTATCATTACAGGTTTTGAACTGCATGACTGATTTTACAACCTATCATTATCACTGCGGGGAACCAATGATTTCAAAAAAAATCATTGGCAGCTCCAAGTGATTACAAAATCTTTGAAGTGGGGCTATAATTATGATGGCTTGTTTTCATAAGGGAATATGTTGTTGAAGGAAATAAAATGTCATGAATAGGTTTTTGCTAATGGAAATGTTAGTATTGAAAATAGTGATTCATTAATTGACACTGGGAGTTTCTTTTTAATATCAGCACAGATTCTGATGTTTGCCAGTGGGGAAGATGGCATGATGAATGTATTGGCAAAGAGTAGTTGGTGGGGTTAATGAATAGGCTTGAGTTAACACTACATTAGAATAGGGAGTGTTAAAGGTTGTGGTGTTGGAGGGGCACGTTGAAATTGAGGGAAAGAGGCAATGTTGGGGGTGTGCATGAGGTGATAAGGGATGGAATAATACGGTATGGGGAGAATGTGGAGGATGTTGGAGCATTGGGATAAGGGCTGGAGATCTTTTTTGTTTTCTTTTGTAGCTGTAACAAAGCAATGAAGCACAGGCCTTTGAGACAGCCTGCCTTCACACCCCACAACTGCCTGCAAACTCTTTCTCAAGCTTTTGGGTCCAATTCCCATTGACGCTTACACTATCATCATCTCCTCCCCCCCACCTTCCCCATGCTTTCCTTGCAAGAGAAAATGAGTTTAAAAGCAAGGATGGCTTATTACAAATCTACAGGCCTTGGTTAGATTAGATTAGATTTCCCAACTAGTCCGCACCGACCCTCCGAAGTGTAACTCATTCCCCCTGACTAATGTACCTAACTCTACGGGCAATTTAGCATGGCCAATTCACCTAACCCGCACATCTTTGGACTGTGGGAGGAAACCGGAGCACCTGGAGAAAACCCACACAGACACAGGGAGAACATGCAAACTCCACATAGATAGTTGCCCAAGGCTGGAATTGAACCTGGCGCTGTGAGGCAGCAGTGCTAACCATTGAGCCACCATGCCACCCTATAGGCTACCTATAGAACACTTTTAAGGTGTTGATTACCTCATTTGGTTAAGTGACTGGCATGTGGCGCCGTGTAAAACTAACCATGGCATCACCCTCAAAGTATTCCAAAAGGAATTGGTTAGCTCCCAAGTTAATAAGACCATAAGACATCGGAGCAGAAATTAGGCCATTCAGCCCATCAAGTCTCCTCTGCCATTCAATTATAGCGATAGACAAAAAAAAACTGCAGATCCTGGAATCCAAGGTAGACAGCAGGAGGCTGGAAGAACACAGCAAGCTAGGCAGCATCAGGTGGTGGAGAAGTCAATGTTTCATGTGTAATCCTACTCAACAGGCTTTGAACATAAGATAAGGTACTCTGTATGAACATTAACCAAGGGTAACATCTGAAAAGTTGACTTCTCCACCTCCTGATTCTGCCTGGCTTGCTGTGTTCTTCCAGCCTCTTGCTTCTACCCCATTATTAAATCATGGCTGATAAGTTTCTCAACCCCAATAAGAGATATAGTTATATTTGAAGCAGTTCAGATAAGGTTCACTCAATTGATTCTTGGGGTGAAGGAGTGTGAGGAAAGTTTGAGCAGGCTGGACCTAAACCCATTTGACTTTAGAAGTGATCTTCATGAAACATGCAATGTCCTGAGAGGACTTGATGTGGATGCTGGGAAGATATTTTGCTTTGTCAGGAAACAGTTTGCAAATTTCGGATTTTCCACTTAAGATTGAGATGAGGGGAGTATATTTTCTCTCAGAAGATTATTAGTCTGTGCAACTTCCTTTCACAGGAATCACTGGAGGCTAGGTGATTGAAGACAAATTTAGATGCAGTTTGATCTGCAAGAGAGCCAAGAACTATTTTGGGAAAATAAGAATGTAGAGATGAGGCTTCTGGGGGAGATGGTGGCTTAATGTTAGCATCTCTGGACATGTATTCTGGTTAACCTAGACTAGGTGGGATTGAGGTTCACAAGGAAGAGGTATTAGAAATCCTGCAGAATGTGAAAATAGATAAGTCCCCTGGGTCGGACTGGATTTATCCTTGGATCCTCTGGGAAGCAAGGGAGGAGATTGCAGAGCTTTTGGTTTTGATCTTTAAATCGTCATTGTCTACAGGAATAGTGCCAGAAGACTGGAGGTTAGCAAATGTGGTTCCCCTGTTCAAGAAGGGGAGAAGAGACAACCCAGGTAATTATAGACCAGTGAGCCTTACTTCAGTTGTTGGTAAAGTGTTGGAAAAGGTTATAAGAGATAGGATTTATAATCATCTAGAAAATAATAATTTGATTAGGGATAGTCAGCATGGTTGTGAAGGGTAGGTCGTGCCTCACAAACCTTATTGAGTTCTTTGAGAAGGTGACCAAACAGGCAGATGAGAGTAAACCGGTTAATGTGGTGTATGTGGATTTCAGCAAGGCGTTCGATAAGGTTCCCCACAGTAGGCTATTGTACAAAATGCGGAGGCATGGGATTGTGGGAGATATAGCAGTTTGGATCAGTAATTGGCTTGCTGAAAGAAGACAGAGGGTGATGGTTGATGGGAAATGTTCATCCTGGAGTCCAGTTACTTGTGGTGTACCGCAAGGGTTGGTGTTGGGTCCACTGCTGTTTGTCATTTTTATAAACGACTTGGATGAGGGCGTAGAAGGGTGGGTTAGTAAAGTTGCAGACGACACTAAGGTCGGTGGAGTTGTGGATAGTGACAAAGGATGTTGTAGGTTACAGAGAGACATAGATAAGCTACAGAGCTGGGCTGAGATGTGGCAAATGGAGTTTAAAGCAGACAAGTGTCAGGTGTTCACTTTGGTCGGAGTAACCGGAATGCAAAGTACTGGGCTAATGGTAAGATTCTTGGCAGTGTAGATGAGCAGAGAGATCTCAGTGTCCAGGTACACAGATCCTTGAAAGTTACCACTCAGGTTGACAGGGTTGTTAAGAAGGCATACAATGTTTTAGCTTTTATTAATAGAGGGATCGAGTTCCGGAACCATGAGGTTATACTGCGGCTGTACAAAACTCTGGGGTGGCCGCACTTGAAGTATTGTGTACAGTTCTAGTCACTGCATTATAAGAAGGATGTGGAAGCTTTGGAAAGGGTGCAGAGGAGATTTACTGGGATGTTGCCTGGTATGGAGGGAAGGTCTTACGAGGAAAGGCTGAGGGACTTGAGGCTGTTTTTGTTAGAGAGAAGAAGGTTGAGAGGTGACTTAATAAAGACATATTAGATAATAAGAGGGTTAGATAGGGTGGACAGGCAGAGCCTTTTTCCAAGTATGGTGACGGCGAGCACGAGGTGGCATAGCTTTAAGTTGAGGGGTGATAGATATAGGACAGATGTCGGAGGTAGTTTCTTTACTCAGAGAGTAGTAAGGGTATGGAATGCTTTACCTGCAATGGTAGTAGATTCGCCAATTTTAAGTACATTTAAGTCGTCATTGGACAAGCATATGGACGTACATGATATAGTGTAGGTTAGATGGGCTTCAGATTGGTATGACAGGTCGGCGCAACATCGAGGGCCGAAGGGTCTGTACTGTGCTGTAATGTTCTATGGTCTATGTTTTATAATCACATGGGTTTGCATCCCACCATGGTATAATGTTGATTTTATTTTTGATAAAAAATCTCAAATATAAAGGTAGACTAGTGGCAAACATGTAATCGCTGTCAGGTGCCGTAAAAACAAATTTGGTTTCCTAAATGTCCTCTTAAAGAAGGAAGTCTGCCGTCTTTACTTGGTCTGGCCTCATGTGACTCCAGACCACAGAAATATGGATGACTCTTAACTGTCTCTGAGTCATTAGGGAGAGGCAACAAGTGCTGGGCAAATAAAACCAAATCATATCTGCAATGATCTTATCAAATGCTGGCGCAGGCTTGGGGAGCCATATAGTCTCTTACTGCTCCTAGCTATTCTATTATTACTGTTCTTACAACTGTGTAGGACTCCAGAACAGAGTTTAATCCTGTTCCATCTTGTATCCATGTGCTACATATCCCTGGGGTGGGAAGTCCAGAATTAGAGAGCATAGGTTTAGGCTGAGAGGGGAAATATATAGAAGAGAGCTGAGCGGTAACTTTTTCATGCAGACAGTGGTGTGTACATAAAATGAGCTGCCAGAGGAAGTGGTGGAGGCTGGTACAAGTACATCATTTAAAAGGTATCTGGACGGGTATATGAATAGGAAAGGTTTGGAGGGATATGGGCTGGATGCTGGTAGGTGAGACTACATTAGGTTGGGATATCTCGTCGGCATGGATGCGTTGGACTGAAGGGTCTGTTTCTGTGCTGTACATCTCTATGACTATGATTCTATGAAAAACAAGGTACGCTGCTTAGTCCAGAGTCTAAATTTCATAAGTCTAACTTATTTACTTGCTAACAAGTCTCTATGTATTCAAAACATTCCCAAAACTGGGAATTATTGATAAATAGCTATTGAATCTTGGTGAATATGAAAGCTGCCAACCAAGAATGTGCTGAGTGAGTGGTGACTCAGTGGTTAGCACTGCTGCCTCACAACACCAGGGACCCGGGTTCGATTCCCCCTTCGGGTGATTGTGCAAACTCCACACAGACATTCTCCCCATGTCTGCATGGGTTTCCTCTGGGTGCTCCGGTTTCCTCCCACATTCCAAAGATATGCTGGCTAGGTGAATTAGCTGTGTTAAATTGCCCATAGTGTTCATTAGTCAGGGGTAAATATAGGGTAGGGGAAATAGGTCTGGGTGGGTTACTCTTCGGAGGGTTGGTGTGGACTTGTTGGGCCGAAGGGCCTGTTTCCACACTGTAGGGAGTGTGTGAAGTTGAGTCTTGCCTGCAGTATCATTCTGATGAATTACATTGAGGATAAAAAGGTAAGTTAAGCAATGTATTCGTCTTAACACTATATTATCAAGAACTCACTGCAATATTCAAACATAAATGCTCTTGTGGCACTGTGGTAGTGTCCATACCATTTGAGTCAGAAAATCTGATTTCAAGTCCAACCTGCTCCCAAGGTGTGTCCTAAAAAATCTAGACAGTGTATTTAAAAAATGACGGATTTATTTTGTCAGAGGGGAGTCAAGTCTATAGTGCTGGAAAAGCACAGCAGGTCAGGCAGCATCAGAGGAGCAGGAGAATCAACGTTTTGGGCATAAGCCCTTCATCAGGAATGAGAATTGTGGGCCGAGAGCTGAGAGATAAATGGATGGGGGGTTTGGGTTTGGGGGAAGGGAGCTGAGAATGCCATAGGTAGATGAAGGTGGGGGAGAAGGTGATAGGCCAGAGAGGAGGGTGGAGCGGAGAGATGGGAAAGGTGATGGACAGGTCAAGAGGGCGGTGCTGAGTTAGAGGCTTAGGACTGGGATAATATCGGGGGTGGAAAAATGAGGACACTGGTGAAATCCACGTTGATCCGTGTGATTGCAGGGTCCCTAGGTGGAATGTAAGGCATTCTTCCTTTGTTTTTTCAGTTTTGTTTACTCTTCTCCTGAGTTTGCTGCTTTCTCCTGGAATATGAAAAGGTCATGAATTAGGAATTCTTTGCATCTAAAATGATTAGGAGGGGAATTTCACACTTTGGACTTCAAGATTTGGATCAGGAAATGCTTGTGTAACAATTTTGCATGTTATAATTGCGAGTCCTCAGCAAATTAACAAAATGCTTAAAAGATTACTATATATATGCTGCTGAAATTGTGTTCTAGTTTTTTATGAACAAAGATATTTTGATAGATTAACTCCCAGAGTGTAAAGGGCTGATTTTAAGATGGGTTAAAGCTTTGTGCTTATGTGATACAATATTAAAAGTTGTCACACTTTTGAGACACATATATATGAAGAATGAGCTTAATAGGTGCTATAACAAAACCCAATGAACCCAATGTGAGAGTAAGAGATAGTGATTATCAAGCATAACAGCTGATAATTTTGTACATTTCTGCTTGGTTAATGTTAATACAGAGTACCTTATCCTATGTGCAAAGCTGATCGCATAGTGACAATGTCAGTGGATTAATAATCTAGAGGTTTAGGCTAATACAATGACAGCTGGTGAAATTAAAATCCAATTAATAACATTTCTGGAACTGAAAGCTGGTCTCATGGTGACCATGAAACTAACATTGATTGTTATAAAAAAGCTACCTGCATCATGAAAGCCCTTCAAAGGAAGAAATCTGCTGTCCTCACCTAGCCTGGCTTAGATGTGATTCCAGACCTACAGAAATGTGGTTGACTCTGTTGTGTAATGTAATTATTCTGAAAGGCCTAATATTTGAGGCGGCACCAAGCTCCATCCAATGTAATGGTATTGTGTTGCTGGAAAAGCGCAGCAGGTCAGGCAGCATCCAAGGAACAGGAGAAGGGCTTATGCCCGAAACGTCGATTCTCCTGTATCTTGGATGCTGCCTGACCTGCTGCGCTTTTCCAGCAACACATTTTCAGCTCTGATCTCCAGCATCTGCAGTCCTCACTTTCTGCTCAATGTAATGGTATTATAAGGACGAGGGTGGGGAAGGATAGATTATCTCAGTAAGGTGAAGGCTCGTATCCACAGATCTCTCAATACTCTTACTAACAATGTCTAACTTGCTAATGTAACTTATACCTGATTGTTATCATAGAATAGGTTACATCTTACTTAAGACAAGAGCTTCCACATTAATGTTCACTAGTGGTTTCCCTCTACTCTGTAAATCTGATAGGCTCTTAGATAATCAAGGAAAGAGGAAAGTGGCAACAAACTGCCCCATACAAAAGATGGGTGATAGCAGCACATACAAGTCTCTTGACTGCTCTCTGAAGTGGTCTTGTAAGCCATTCAGTTCAAGGACAGTGTTTCAGCTTATTACAGCCAAGCTAACACAGACAGGTTCAAATATGCCTTTAAGCCCTGATCACTCTTTTGATTCTTCAACAGGTTCCCCTGGAAATCATGGTAACCACGACAGTGATGGTCCAAATCCTGAGTTAGAAAGCTATTTACCTGGAGATGTAAGAATATTATGTTCCCTTAATTTGCATGTAATGTTTCTGGGAATTATATAATGCAAGGCACATGTTACATGAAATTTTAAACTATCAGGAAAATGTTCTTTCACTGGTTGCTATGCAAGTTCCCAATAATCTGTCATCAAGCATATGCTTCCAAACATCAACTAAATGATACAAAAATCAAATTCACCCTTGAAATTTCCACTTAAAGTAGTCAACCTCATCCATTGTCACTTCCGTGTCAGTAAATTCTTTGAGCACCTTGTTCCCTCTGAAGATGTCAGATCCCTTCATTGTTCTGTACCATTGAACATTCAATTTGTATTTTTCCTGATGTCGAATTAATATGTGGCTTGAGGCATGATAGAAGAGTGAAGGCTTGAGATCCTTCAGACATTGGAATCAGTTTTCAGGGGACAGACTAATTCAAAACAGACAGTTTGCAGTGCAAAAGGACTGGTTGTGTATTTCATGCAAGGAAGTTTCACATGTGGTTGGAGGAGTTTAAGCTAAATTATCAGGAGATGGTAACCAGGAGGAAGACAATGCATGTATAAAGAGTGTTAAATAGCACTTGAAAGGTACTTATTACTGGAAGGTTGTTCCAGGTTTTGACCCAGAGATGCTGAAGGAGCAGTGGTACAGTTCAAGTCAGAATTGAGTGTGACTCGGGCATTTACAGTTTGTGGTCAACCGGGTCAGGTCTGCTTTGGGATCAGTGATTCACCCTGACCAAACCTGTGCTGTGCCGGGCAGGAAGATCGCTGAGAGTCTCGCACTTCTCAGGGATACGATCACCTACGTGCAGGACAGGGGGTTGGACACCTGTCTCATCAGCCTGGACCAGGAGAAAGCCTTTGACAGGATATCGCATAAGTATATGAGAGATGTTCTCTCCAAAATGGGCTTTGGGGAGGGAATCTGTAATTGGATCAGCCTGCTGTACACCAACATTGTCAGTGCAGTCTCAATCAATGGGTGGGAATCGGATAGCTTCCCAGTCAGATCTGGAGTCAGGCAGGGCTGCCCTCTCTCTCCTGCCTTGTTTTGTGCTGCATAGAGCCATTTGCCGAGTCCATCAGGAAGGATGCGAGCCTGAGCGGGGGCCTACAGGTTAAGGCCTCTCTGTACATGGATGATGTCGCTGTTTTCTGCTCGGATCCGCTGTCCGTGCACAGACTCATGTGCATCTGTGACCAGTTCGAACGGACCTCGGGGGCCAAGGTAAACTGAGGCAAGAGCGAGGCCATGCTCTTCGGGAATTGGGCCGACCAATCCTCAATCCCCTTCACCGTCAGGACTAACGACCTGAAGGTGCTGGGTATTTGGTTCGGAGGGGCTGGGGTATATGCCAAGTCTTGGGAGGAGGGTATCAGCAAAGTGAGGCAGAAACAGGGCAAATGGAAGCAACGGTCACTCTCCATCGCAGGTAAAAACCTGGTCATCAGGTCTGAGGCACTGTCAGTGTTGTTATATGTGGCACAGGTCTGGCCTATTCCCAAAACCTGTGCCGTCGCAGTCACCCGGGCCATCTTCCAATTTATATGGAGATCAAAGATGGACTGGATCCGAAGGGACTCAATGTATAAAGATCTGGGCAACGGAGGAAAAAACCCACCCAATGCCACCCTCACCCTGATGGCCACCTTTGTGTGTGGCTGCATCAAGCTGTGCGTGGATCCCCGGTACGCAAACACCAAGTGTCACTACGTACTGAGGTTCTACCTGTCCCCGGTGTTGCGAAGGATGGGCCTGGCCTCGCTGCCACGGAACGCTCCGAGTAGTTGGACCGTTCCGTATCACCTGTCCTTCGTGGAGAAGTTTATGAAGAAAAACACCTTTGACCACACGTCCATCAGGAAGTGGTCAGCACGTAGTGTCCTTGAGACCCTTCAGGAAAAGGAGAGGGTGGATACCGTTGAGAGGTTCCCTGGGCAGACTGTCAAAGTAATTTGGCAGAATGCCTCATCACCAGAACTTTCCAACAAGCACCAAGACATGGCTTGGCTGGTGGTGAGAAGTGCTCTGCCTGTGAGATCCTTTATGCACTCCCGGACTCTCTGTCGCACCGCACGATGCCCTCGAAGCGGCTGCGGGGGGGGGACGAGACTGTCCCACACCTCCTTCTGGAATGTGCCTATGCAGAGGAGGTCTGGAGAGGAATGCAGTGGTGTTTGTCGAGGTTCGTCCCGAGCAGCGCCGTGACGCGGGACTCCGTGCTCTACGGTCTGTTCCCCGGGACACACACTGAGACGAACATCAACTGTGCCTGGAGGATCATCACCTCGGTGAAGGACGTTCTCTGGGTGGTCTGAAACCTGTTGATCTTCCAGCTAAAGGAGTTGACCCCGACTGAGTGTTGCAGACTGGTACATTCCAAGGTCCAGGACTACATGTTGAGGGACGCGCTGAAGCTTGGGGCAGCAGCCGCCAAGGCACGGTGGGGAAAGACCACCATGTAAAGTCTGCCTGCCTAAGAAGAACAGGGGGCCCACCCAGAAATTGGGCTCCGCTGATGCCTCAGCAAAATATCTGGATGGTCAATGTACAGACTTGTACATACGAATGATTAATTTTGATCTCTGTATGAAAAGAAATGGAATGTATACGTAGGTATGGCATCACCAATTGTATAGATATCAAAATACTTTTATGAATAAAGTATATTTTTGAAATAAAAAAATAATTAAAGATTGTGGTGCTGCTGTTCCCATGTCCTCTAGGTAGTCATGGTCTTAGTTTAGCAGGTGCTGACTGAAGAGCCTTGTTGAGTTGCTGCCAGTGCATCTTGTAGGTTGTACATTGCCGTCACTGCACTTCAGTACCAGTGAATGTTGGATGTGGTGGTTTGGAGAGCCAGTCAAGTGAGCTACTTTCCCCTAGATGATGTTGACCTTATTGTGTGTTCTTGGTGCAGCACTCATCTGGGCAAATGAAGAGTCTTTCATCACAATTCTGAAGTCTGCCATGGAGAGGTTGGACAGGCATTAATAAATTACTTGACAGAATTACCAGCTGCTGACATACTGTTTTAGTCACAGAGTTTGTAATCCCTCAGCTATTGTCTGTGGGAGTTTCGGTGATGATAATGCCATTTAATGTCAGGATGTGGTTAGATATTCTTGTCTGGAAATTCATACCACACAAGGCTCGAAGGTAGAAGACAGAGGGTGGTGATGGAGGGTTGTTTTTCAGACTAGGGGCCTATGACCAGTGGAGTGCCACAAGGATCGGTGCTGGGTCCACTACTTTTCATCATTTATTTAAATTATTTGGATGTGAACATAGGAGATATAGTTAGTAAGTTCGCAGATGACACCAAAATTAGAGATGTAGTGGACAGTAAAGAAGGTTAGTTCAGATTACAATTGGATCTTGATCAGTTGGGCCAACAGATCGAGGAGTGGCAGATGGAGTTCAATTTGGATAAATGTGATGTGCTGCAATTTGGAAAGGCAAATCAGGGCAGGACTTAATCATAAGGCCCTAGGAGTGTTGCTGAACAAAGTGACCTTGGAGTGCAGGTTCATTGTTCCTTGAAAGTGGAGTCTCAAGTAGAAAGGATAGTGAAGAAGGCGTTTGGTCTCCTTTCCTTTATTGGTCAGAGTATTGAGTGCAGGAGTTAAGGGGTCAAGTTGCTCCAGTATAGGATATTGATTAGGCCACTTTTTGGAATATTAAATGTGCAATTCTAGTCTCCCTCCTATCGGAAAGAATCTTGAAAGGATTCAGAAAAGATTTACAAGGATGTTGCCAGGGTTGCGGGGTTTGAGCTACAGGGAGAGGCTGAACAGGCTGGGGCTGTTTTCCCTGGAGCGTTGGAGGCTGAGGGGTGACATTATAGAGGTTTATAAAATTAGGAGGGGCATAGATAGAGTAAATAGACAAAATATTTTCCCTGGGTCAGGGAGTCCAGAACCAGAGGGGCAAGATTTTAAAAGGGCCTAAGGGGCAACGTTTTCATGCAAAGGTTGTTGCGTGTATGGAATGAGCGACCGGAGGAATTGGTGGAGGCTGATACAATTACAACATTTAAAAGGCATCTGGATGGATATGTGAATAGGAAGGGTTTAGAGGGATTTGGGCCAAATGCTGGCAAATGGGACTAGATTAGGTTAGGATATGTGATCAGCATGGACAAGTTGAACCGAAGGGTCTGTTTCCATGCTGTGTATCTCTATAACTATGATAGTAAGGCTAGTCAACAAATTCTGGCCTCGCCCACACACAAAATAATTTATTTTTAAAATTCAGTTCGAGGCAAGGGGTCATGCTAAATTCCATAGGATTTCAACTCACATCTTATGATAAGCCCATTGGCCTCAAAGGATTGAGAAAACTTTGAAAATTGTGAGCAATGTTTTAATTCTTATCAAAATGCTTTAAAGAATGTTAATTTTAATAATCTCCCACTTGGCTGAGAAAAAGATAAAGAATAGTTAAGAATAGATTGAAGAGAAAACATAGGAAATTAACTGAATAAACCAAAACAAAAAAAAACTCCGGTTTTACATGTAACGATCCAGCACACACTTTCCTGATGGAAGTGCTCATTTAAACCCTGATGAAATGAGGTTGATGCTGGTAATAATTCAGGACACTGGATTCCGTATCCCGATTCCCAGTGCTGCCTTCTTGTAAACTGTTGTGTCAAGAGTGCCAACTCATGGGGTCAGAATTTGCTCTTAAAATAATGGTGCATCTAACATAACTATTATTATGCTTAAATTACGCAAGTTCATTATCTTGTTTACATACCAGCACCTCTGACAATGTCACACTTGCTCAGTACTGCTCCAGAATTCCAGACTTTTTATTTGTGTTCAAGTTCTTCAGTGGGAGCTGAACCCACATCTGTCTGAGAGGGAAGAGTGCTATTAACTCAGCTGCAGCCAACATGGCAGTTGGGTTTGGTTATTGTTATTTCACAAAACATGTAATTCACTTCTTGAGATGTTATTTTGCAGAGAAGCAAGTACTCTGCTAAGTGTATCCATTGCCAGTCGATTTGCAATGTAAAATAACTTACTGGCTGAACATGGAAAAGCAGAGTTTTAAGGTTTATTACTTTCTGCATGCTTTTTTTTAGCAACTGCTAGTAAATTGGTATTATCCTGCTATCACAGTCTAGAAGTAATCTTACAGTGAGGTACTGACAAAATTCAGGTTCACAATCATGTCATTTAAAACTATGGGAAATGTATGACTCATATCTTCAAACTACTTGGATGGATACTTCAACTAATACAAGGTAATTAGCACTTGTCTCAATATATAGTCATTATATTTTGCTATATATTATTTATATATAGAAAGATACTTACATCAGAAGCAATAAAAGTTAACACTACATTTTCAGCTACCAAGGTATTCTTCATTGTAAATATCTTGGTGGATACATTTTGAAAGGTTCTTGCTTCTCTCTGCAAAATAACATCTCATAAAAGTATGATGTAATTTGTGAATTCTCAAAAAAAGCATTTAGCATAACTTATAGTAATCCTTACTGTTTATAATAGCAATTCTGTGCTGATGACAGTAGGAGGTGAAAAATGTGTTGCTGGAAAAGCGCAGCAGGTCAGGCAGCATCCAAGGAGCAGGAGAATCAACATTTCAGGCATTCTTTAGGAATGAGGTGGGTGTGCCAAGCAGGCTAAGATAAGAGGTAGGGAGGAGGGACTTGGGGGAAGGGCGTTGGGAATGCGATAGGTGGAAGGAGGTTAAGGTGAGGGTGATAGGCTGGAGAGGGGGTGGGGGCGGAGAGGTCGGGAAGAAGATTGCAGGTCAAGAAGGCGGTGCTGAGTCCGAGGGTTGGGACTAAGATAAGGTGGGGGGAGGGGAAATGAGGAAGCTGGAGAAATCTGCATTCATCCCTTGTGGTTGGAGGGTTCTGCCTGACCTGCTGCGCTTTTCCAGCAACACATTTTTCAGCTCTGATCTCCAGCATCTACAGTCCTCACTTCCTCCCTGATGATAGTAGTACCAAAGATGGCGGCCGATTAGACCGCTTCAGCAGGAGTTCCTCTTCTCCTCCTATTCTTTCCCTTTTCCTTCTTTCTCCAGCCAATATGGCAGTGGAGTGGGGCTCCCGTGCCAGACTGATCCGTGCTGCCTGTGCGCTTTTTCTGTTTTCTTGTGTGTTTTTTTTTCAAATTTGAGTTGCGGAACAGAGGCTGGTGCTGGGAAGCGAGGCCTGGTGCGGTCTGGAGGCTAGGTGTTGGTACAGACTGGGGTGAAAGGGCAGTAAGTCAAGTATTTTTTTTTCCTTGTGCTGGATTTTTATTTATTATTCTTTCAATTTTGTACCAAATACTTAAATATCTTGTACCTAACATAGTGCCGTAAGCGGTGACATTGCCATCTTTTCACTGCACTCAGTTGAGTGCACATGACAAGCAAGCTAATTCAAAACTAATTCATTCACAGAAGATAGAATTAGATACAAAATTGGCGTTAATGATAGGTGGGAAATATAGATAGTAGGTAGTTGATGGGGGTCGTGGTGATCAAAGTGGAGGACAACAGTCATGCTTTGAAGTGTTAAACTCACTGTTGAGTCTTGAAGACTATGAAGTGCTTAGTTGGAAAATGAGATGTACTTTTCTAGTTTGTGTTGAGTTTCACTGGAGCACTGCTGCAGGCTTTGGATGGAAGTGTTATCACCATAACATGATTGAGTATTGAAAGGGCAAGCCACTGGAAGGTCAGGGTCATTCTTGTGGATAGAGTGGGAATTGTTCTGAAAACTGGCTACAGCTAGTTTGATGAGATCAACACAGCCTGGATAACTTCTGCCTTCAGGACAGTTCAGCTACATCAAGGCATGAGCATGACATCTAATTTAATTAATCGCATTCCGCACCTCCTTCAGCCCTGCTGCCTCCCAGTTTCTTGTTTGTTCTCAGAAAAGCTGACCTATTTTCAACTATTCAGGCCTACCATTATGCTTCTACATCTAAGGAAATTCAGCAGATCCACAATGACTTGTACCAATTTGTAGCGATGCACCGTAGAAAGCATCCATCATAGGTTGGTATGGCAACCGCACTGCCCAAGACCACAAGAAATTAAGGAGAGTTATGAACACGCATCAGTCTATCATGAAAACCATCCTTCCATCTATTGACTCCATCTATACTTTGTGCTGCCTTGGGAAAGCAGCCAACATAATCAGATGCCTCTCACCCCAGTCATGCTCTCTATCACCCTCTTCCTTCGGGCAGAAGATACAAATGTTTGAAAACACATACTGACAGGTTTAAGAACAGCTTCTTCCCTTCTGTTATCTGACTTATGTGTGGACCTCTCGTATACTAGAGTTGATCTTTCTCTGCACCTTCTCTGTAGCTGTAACATTATATTATTCATTCTGATAATATCCTTTTATAAGTTAATGATTTGTCTGGATAGCATGCAAAACAATACTTTTCACTGTATCTCAGTACATGTGACAATAATAAATCAAATCAAAAAAATTCGCTTTGTCTTGTGCTCTGGCACCTTCACCATTTGTTTCATTTACTCCTTCTCCCACTGTGTCAACAGCACAGAATCCATCATTTTCAAGAGCTGTTCCATTCCAAAGAATAGTTATTTCACACTTGTAACTTTAACTCTGTTTCTTTCTGGACAGATGCTGCCAGATCTGCTGAATCTTTCCAGCACTTTCAGGTTTTATTTCAGATTTCCATCATCTGCAGTACTTTATCTTTAATTCAGTGAGAGAAATCAGGAGCACCAGTGCTGCAGTCGACCCTGACCCTGACCCAGACACAGAAGGCCCCTGAGAGCCCCACTCCCTGGTTATTGGAGTCAGATATCCGGGATTCTGATTGTGACTATATGTACATTAAGTGGGTTAGTCGGTGACTTGGCATTATAAAAGATTCATGATGGTCAGTGCCAGTTGGCTTTCATCAAGGTAGGTATGATTTTCAAGCCAAGTTCCGTCCTCCCCAGGATCAGGTGTGGTAAACTTACCCATTTTTCCCCTTTCTAAAGCAATGCTGACATTGTTGCAGAATCCTTTCCACTGTCCAGGCTGAGATTGTCTGACGAACATTACCGTTTAGATGTAATTTTGAATTACCTAGACTATATGGTATGGGTATTTACAAGATAAACTTACTGTGTTCTCAGGCTGTCTTAAACATATCCTGTTGGATAATTTAGGGTTACATCAGGATTCCAAATTGGCTCTTCTCTCCACCAGCTCTTATGAATAATGTATTTTTTATAGAAATTACAACACAAAGGAAGGTCTATCAAATTGGGTGATGCTCGACTTCAGATGAAATGAACTATTGCAGTCTTACCTCTCTGCCCTTTACCAGTGTCCTTTTTAATTCCAACATTTTCAAATCATCTCCAGCACATTTCAGAAGATTACAGCTCATTAATATCAATGGGTGTAAAATTGTAGAGGAAAGCCTTACTATACTGACAAATGCTCATTGTTGGCAAGATGCTATGCTACTCAAAGATTGCTCAACATTTCTGTACTTCAGTACCTGTAGCGAGTTACGTGAAAACATTCCTGTTCTAAAAACCCTGTGTGCAAAAACATTCCCTCCAACATCTTTCCTTCATTCTAATCATAATCTTAATGATTCATTTACAGGACAAGGTCATCAAGATTTGGAACTACATTGGACTTTTCTGGTCCCTGTCCTGGGACTGTTTGATAATATCTCTGTGCAGAAAGAGTAAATGACAAATTCTGCAGTATTATCGACTTTCCTCACAGGAGCCACACAAGATAATACTGAGATGGGAGTAACCAAGCTGGATGCTGAATGTGAATTAACAGTTGATATCTTTAAGGCTGCTTTTAATGGGGCACCTGTTTAGTGGTTGTCAGCAGTCGGTTGGCCATTCAACTCTGTGACCTTGTGTGCAATAAATGACACCCAGTTTCTATCGGTTCTTTTAATAGATCAGTACATAGCCCGCAGATAATTATACATCTTCATTAATTTTCCTTTCTAAATTATAAATGATCTGATTTGTTTTAATTGTACATCATGTCAGTGTTAGTCTGACTCAGTGGGCAATCCTCTCCTGAATCAGAAGCAAATGTGTTCATTTCCAAAATACATTTTAATAAGACAATGGCAGGTGGGGGCCAGGGAGGTGGGGTTGTAATGTCAGAGTCACCCTTCACCAGATAAATGATTAAGCTGAAGTATCATCTATTTGTTCAGGAAATCAAATAATGTCCTGTGGCCGCATTCAAAGAACTGTCAGTTCTGCTTGGAAGATAAGTAACTTCCAGCCTTTATACCAGCATCAGAGTTAATTCTGAAGAAATGTCACATTGGACGCGGAATGTTAATTCTGTTTCACTGTCTGCAGTACTGCCAGACGTACTGAGCATTTTCAATGTAGGTTTCAGAAGCAGATTCAACTGGTCAATTATCTCCTAGTGAATTATGGGATTCCTCTTTTGAAGCTGTTTCCATTTTCATCTGCCAAATAGTCACTTCACTGGAACGTAATTCCATGTACATTAAGTGCACAGAGATGGTTCAGTGCCATGTGATATAACACTGCAGGATCAGGACAATTTTCTTGACTCCTGTACCCTGGAGAATGTCCTATTTCTCTTGGTACAAACCTCAGGTTGCTACTTCTTTCTATACATCATCAGATTTGTAGAGATTTCTGCCACAAGTTTGGAACTGAGCTTCATAGAATCATTGAATGGTTACAGCAGAGCAGAATACCATTTGGCAGCCCATTGTGTTTGCAAATGAACAACTTAGCTCTCGTGTCATTCCTCTTTTCCCATTATTACTTTTCCCACTTTCTCCCCATAACCCTATGCATTTTCAGATAATAATTTAAATTCCTCTTGAATGCCTTGAATTAACATGCCTCCTTCATACTCTGTGACAGCATGTCCCAGGTCCTCACCAATCATCGTATAAAAAGGTTTCTTCTCAAGTTGCCACTGGTTCTTTTGCCAATTTCCTTAAATAATTTACATTAAATAAATTACCTCTTGTTTCCAACCCTTCTGAAAATGGAATCAGTTCTTTCTTCATTAACTCTGTCCAAACCCCCTTTGTGAATTTGAATATCTCTATAAAATTTCAACCTTCCCTTTTTCCAAGGAAAATAAACCTAATTTATTCAATCTTCCTACAAAATTGAAATTCCTCATCCTTGAAGCCACACTCATGAATCTTTTCTGAGCCCTCTCTAATGCCTCACATCATTCCTAAAGTGTGACATCCAAATGAGAAACTTATCTGGTGCCATGTTCCAGGTCTCAACCTGTCCTGCAACCTTCAAGGTTGAGAGTGTGGTGCTGAAAAAGCGCAGCAGGTAGGGCAGCATCTGAGGAGCAGGAGATTCTCCTGCTCCTCGGATGCTGCCTGACCTGCTGTGCTTTTCCAGCACCATACGCTCGATTCTGATCTCCAGCATCTGCAGTCCTCACTTTCTCCTGCAACCTTCAATGACTTACTTATTACTGGCAAAAGACATCAAGACCCGACTCCCCCTTAAGAATTGTCCCCTTTCGTTTATGTTGTGTCCTTGTTTCCTGCCTATTAAAATGAATCACTTCATATCACATGACAGCTAATTCCCAAACTTCACCTAATGTCTGGTGACCAGGCGAAGATTATCAGAGCTAGTGGTTTTTCAGTCTTTATTCAAATGCTCATTCAATCAAAAAATGCATGTCACACAATTTTTATTCACTGCCTGTAATTACTGGGAGTGGTATTATTGCGAGAGTGTTAATCTAGAATCCTAGGTAATGTTCTGGGAATCTTGGTTTAAATCCCACCATGGCAATTAGTGGAATTTGAACTCAATTTAAAATAAAAACTGAAATTAATAGTCTAATTGTGACCAGGAAACTGTTGCCAATTGTTGGAAATTCATCTGCTTCACTCATGTACTTTAGAAAAATAAACTGCTACATTTACTTTGTATGGTCCACATGTGAACTCAAATCCACAGCAAAGTGATTTGATTCTTAACTGCCCTCTGAGTATTTAGGGATGGGTTATCAATGCTGACCTGGCCAACACTGCCTCCAACCACTGAATGAATAAACAAAATCTGGCCAACACATCTGTACTTGCTGATGAATGTCTGTTTAATAATTTTGCAGTTTAAATTCCATTTATAATCCTCCAGAATCTAAAAGCCAAAATGAGTGTTTATTGTGATGTTTGGAATCGTCAGCCAGGACTTTGATGATTAGCAAGAAGTTCCAAACTTTTCAAAATCTGTACAGTTGCATGTCCGACAGTGAGACTTTGGATGAAAGAGCGTTTGCCTTGATAGGACAAATGGTACTTTTATCATCTTTGGTAGTTTATGGGGTTACAATTCATCTCTAGTCGTGGGAAGAAATTAGTAGCTTCATAATAGACTTACAAAAGGCATTTGATACAGTGCCGCCCAACAGACTAATGAGCAAAATTATAGCTTGTGAAATAAAAGGGGCAGTAGCAACATGGATACTGAATTGGCCGAGTGAAAGGAACCAGAGAAATTGTTAATGGTTTTTTCTCAGACTGGAGGAAGTCTTGTATTGGAGTTTTCAATGAACCGGTGATGACACCATTAATTTTCCTGCTATAAAATAACAATTGAGACCTTACTTTACAATGCACAATTTCAAACTTGGAGAATTGCGACCTGTGAGAAGGACTTCAAACGCAAAATAGATATGTGGGTGGAATGTGTGGACAAGTGGTAGGTGACAGCCAATGTGGAGAAATGAGAAGTGATTCATTGTGGCAGGAAGAGCTGGAAAGACAGTGGAAAGTAAAGGATGTAATTCTAAATGGGGCGCAGGAGTGAAGGGATATGTGTACACTGTACGTACATAAATCATTGGAGTGGTCAGATGAGTCGAGAGACTGCTGAATAAAACATATAAAACATATAGTATCTTAGGCTTTATTAACAGTAATGTGCAGAACCAGAGCAAACGGTTTGTAATGAACTTTGTACAGGACTCCAGTTCTGCCTCAGCTGGAGTTTTTGTGCCCATTCTCCAAGCTGTACTTTATACATTTAAGAGTGTAGGAAAGCTTCAGAAGAATAATTCCAGCTTTGAGAATCTTCAGTTACTTGATAGATTGGAGAAGTTAAGACTGTTTCCCTTGGAGAAAAGCAGGCTGAGCGAAGACTTGGTCCACATTTTTAAAATAACTAGGGTTCTGCACAGCACAGATTGGGAGAAACTGTTCCTACGTGTGAAACTGAATTGAATTGAATTTATTGTCATGTGTACTGAGGCACAGTGAAAAGCTTTGTCTTGCGAACAATACAGGCAGATCACAGACTTAAGTAGCATAGATAAGGAAATAAAAGGTAAACAGCGGCAAAAACAAAAACACAGGCACAGGCAAATGTTAAGAACAATGATCAAGAATGGGAAGACACAAGATTAAAGTAGAGAGTTTTCTCTAAAATAGAGACAGAATTCCTGAAGAAGGGCTTTTGCCTGAAGCATAGATTTTCCTGCTCCTCGGCTACTGTCTGACCTGCTGTGCTTTTCCAGCACCACACTCTTGACTCTAATCTCCAGCATCTGCAGCCTTCACTTTGGCCTACAGGATTAAAGTAATTGATTAAAGAAGCAAGAGTGACATAGGAAGAATGTATTAATGTAGCAAAAGTTATCATTGTCTCAGACAAACATAGAGAGATGGCAGGAAATGAGTTGTACGTAAGGGTCACCTTAGGCAAGGTAGAGCAATCAGTGTGTTTCCGGTGACCTCAGCCGGTACAAGCACTTACACCTGAGATTATTCTGCATAACAAACCAGCTGCCAAGTCAATTGAGATGGCTGAGCTCCATTGCTAAGATCTAGAATGAGGGAAGGTTCAATTGAAACACTTAAAAGGGAAATCAAAGTCTAGAAAAAGAAGAATGTGTCGGGTAACAGGGAGAAGGGCTGGGGAACTACACTCACTAGACTGTTCATTTGGAGAGCTGATGCAGACATGATGATCTGAAAAGCCCTCTTTGACTCTGAGAGATTTCTATAATTCTAGCTGGCAATTATAGGCAACACCTGATATTTGATTTCACTGTCTGCAATAGAGCTGAATGCCAGGAATTATTCAGAATGGGCCGTCGATCAAATAACACCTGTTTTACACCACCCACCCGAGAAGAATTTCTACCCTGACACACTTGAGTTTTTCTAACCGCCAAGAGACCTTTGATATAATGTTCAAGACAATGAAGTACACACTGTTCTCCTATTATTTATAAACATCATTTGACCCACTTTTTTAGGCTAACCACTATTTACTCTAAGGATAAGCAAACTAGTTTCTAAACCTACCCAAGCTAAACAAAACCAAACCATTGTAATCCTCCCTATGACTGTTTACTGAGGACAAACAGACATTTTAAGGTTTTGTTTGACTTACGGAGGCCAAATAATGTGTGGCATGTGGCACAAAAATTCTACATTATATTTATCTGAATAATATCCAGTTCCAGTTAGTCTGGGAAATTTAATATTTGTCCTTAGATGCCCACAGTGTTTCAATTTTGCTTTAGTTGCTTCAAATTTATAATTCACTTGATAACTCTGCCACCATTTTGAAGTTACTGAAACCTGCACCAACTATATGGCACAGTGGTTGGCACTGCTGCTTTGCAGCCCTAAGAGCCTGGGTTCAATCCCTACCTTGGGTGACCGTCTCTGTGGAGTTTGTACATTCTCCCTCTGTCTGTGTGGGTTTGCTCAGGTTTCCTCCCACTGTCCAAAGATATGCAGGTTAGGTGAATTGGCCTTGCTAAGTTGCCCATAGTGTTAGGTGCATTAGTCTGGGATAAATATAGGGCAGGGGAATGGGTCCCTCCCTTTCCTAGACCTCTCCAGTCTCAGAATCCTCCCTCCCCTTCCTAGACCTCTTCAAATTTACCTGGACCATCTCAGACTCCTCCCTCCCCTTCCTAGATCTCTCCATCATATCCAACTGCCGCCGCAATATTGACCGCCTCAACCTGTCCACCCCTCTCACCCACTCCAACCTCTCACCCTCCACTCCCTCCGCTCCAACCCCAACCTCACCATCAAACCGGCAGACAAGGGAGGCGCAGTGGTAGTTTGGTGCACCGATCTTTACACCGCTGAAGCTAGACGCCAACTCGCGGACACCACCTCCTACTGCCCCCTTGACCATGACCCCACCTCCCACAACCAAACAACCATCTCCCAGACCATCCATATCCTCATCACCTCAGGGGATCTCCCATCCACCGCCTCCAACCTCATAGTCCCACAACCCCGCTCTGCCAGTTTCTACCTCCTGCCCAAAATCCACAAACCCGACTACCCCGGCCGACCCATTGTCTCAGCCTGCTCCTGCCCCACCGAACTCATCTCTGCATACCTCGACACTGTCCTGTCCCCCTTAGTCCAAGAACTCCCCACTTACGTTCAGGACACCACCCACGCCCTCCACCTCCTCCATGATTTTTGCTTCCCCAGCCCCCAATGCCTTATCTTCACGATGGACATCCAGTCCCTATACACATCCATCCCCCATCACGAAGGCCTCCAAGTCCTCCGCTTCCATCTCTCCCATCGACCCAACCAGTACCCTTCCACTGACAGGAGAAAGTGAGGTCTGCAGATGCTGGAGATCAAAGTTGAAACTTTATTGCTGGAACAGCACAGCAGGTCAGGCAGCATCCAGGGAACAGGAGATTCGATGTTTCGGGCACAGGCCCTTCTTCAGGAATGAGCAGAGAGTGTTCAGCAGGAGAAGATAAAAGGTAGGGAGGAGGGACTTGGAGGAGGGGCGTTGGAAATGTGATAGGTGGAAAGAGGTCAAGGTGAGGGTGATAGGTCCACTGACACCCTCCTTCGACTGACTGAACTGGTCCTCTCTCTTAACAACTTTTCCTTCCAATCCTCCCACTTCCTCCAAACCAAAGGAGTAGCCATGGGCACCTGCATGGGCCCCAGCTATGCCTGCCTCTTTGTCAGATATGTGGAACAGTCCATCTTCCGCAGCTACACTGGCACCACTCCCCACCTTTACCTCCGCTATATCGATGATTGTATTGGCGCTACCTCATGCTTCCACGAGGAGGTTGAATAGTTCATCCACTTTACTAACACCTTCCATCCCGACCTCAAATTTACCTGGACCATCTCAGACTCCTCCCTCCCCTTCCTAGACCTCTCCAATAGGATGAATGTAGATTTCTCCAGCTCCCTCATTTCCCCTCCCCCCACCTTATCTCAGTCCCAACCCCCGCATTCAGCACCACCCTCTTAACCTGCAATCTTCTTCTCGACCTCTCCGCCTCCACCCCCTCTCCGGCCTATCACCCTCACCTCCTTCTACCTATCATATTCCCAGCGCCCCTCCCCCAATTTCCCTCCCCCCTACCCTTTATCTCAGCCCGCTTGGCACATCAGCCTCATTCCTGAAGAAGGGCTTATGCCCAAAACATCGATTATCCTACTCCTCGGATGCTGCCAGGCCTGCTGTGTTTTTCCAGCACCACATTTTTCAACAGGGGAATGGGTCTGGTTGGGTTACTGTTTGGGGGATCAGTGTGGACATATTGGTCTGAAGGACCTGTTTCTAATCTACACACCATTGTTTTCATTATGAGGTCAGAAATAAATCATAAAGAGGTTAATATACCTTTGTGAAAAGCATTTTAAAAAGTTTTGTGCTTGAATTAAGTATTTAATTTTACTCTTCAATATGCAATCATATTAATGGGGTCAAGTAAACTGGATTGTTTAATTGGCAAACGATTTTGCACATTAATTGAATAGGAAACCAATAGGTATTTAAACTTGAGTACAGCCTTTAGAAAAAACATTCTTCTGGTAAATATTCCTGGTGATTGAGTGCTGTGAAATGGACTAAAAGCAAGAGTGTGACCTGAAAGACAAACAAGAAGCTTCTTGTGTGAATACTACAGTCAATAACAGACTCTCTTGAGAGAAATGTTCCATGTTTCTGAACGTTCTTTTAAATGTAGATTTTGTTAAACTGGAAGATTTCTATGCATCACACGGAGACCCTCTTTCCTGTTTGCCCACAACAATTGAAGTCTGCTGGGTAGTTTAGTGAGATTCCGACAGCCAAAATCTTATGGAGATGATATGGATCTTGGTCAAACAGAACTTCCAATAGCGAGAAGTTTGATCGACTGGGGTAGATTCTGGCATCCTAGCCCTACCACCCCCCCTCCCCCTCCCCCTACCCCCCCCCCCCCCCCCCCACCCCCCCGTGGAAATTATAGTACTATAGGTCAGATTGGGCAGCAAACTAAAGAGGAAAAAAGATATTAATGTCAAATCATAGTTACAAATGCATCTTGTTTAAAAAACAGATTGCTCCTAATAAAGTCACTTCATTCCATTTTTGAGATTTTCCAAAAGCTGTAAATTCCCAAATATTTTGGTGTTATTACTTCACTTAATGTTAACAACTTTACATTTTGCACAAAAAATAACTTTGGAGTTTTGTTGTGAATTATTGCTCATGCTGGAAAGTAGTACAGAAATTTTGGATTCTGAGTCATCAAGTCACAGAGACACACACCACGGAAACAGACCTAGTCCCATTTGTTAGCATTTGGCCCATATCCTCAAAACCCTTCCTACTCATATACCCATCCAGATGCCTTTTAAATGTTTGTAATTATACCAGTCTCTCCCACTTCTTCTGGCAGCTCATTCCATACATTCACTGACCTTGTGTGAAAAAGTTGCCCCTTAAGTCACTTTAAAATCTTTCCTCTTACACCTTAAATCTATGCCCTCTAGTTTTGGACTTCCCAACCCCGGGGAAAAGACCTTGTCTACTTACCCTACCCATGCCCCTCATGATTTTATAAACCTCTATCAGGTCACCTCCTCAGGCTCCGATGCTCCAGGGAAAATAGCCCCAGTCTATTCAACCTCTCCCTATAGCTCAAACACTCCAACCCTGACAACCTCCATGTAAATCTTTTCTGAGACCTTTCAAGTCTCACAACATCATTCATTTAGCAGGGAGACGAGAACTGAACGCAATATTCCAATAGTTGCCTAACCAATGTCCTGTACAGCTGCAACTTGACCTCCCAATTCCAATACTCAATGTTCTGACAAATAAAGGCAAGCATACCAAATACCTTCTTCACTATCCTATCTACCTGTGACTCCACTTTCAAGGAATTGTGAACCTGCACTCCAAAGTCTCATTGTTCAGTAACACTCCCTTTCCATTAAGCATACAAGTCCTGCTCTGATTTGCCTTTCCAAAATGCAGCACCTCACATTTATCTAAGTTAAACTCCATCTGCCACTCCTCAGACCATTGGCCCATCTGATCAAGATCCCATTGTACTCTCAGGTAGCCTTCTTCGCTGTCCACTGCGCCTCCAATTTTGGTGTCATCTGCAAACTTACTAAGTGTACCTCCTATATTCACATCCAAATCATTTATATAAATGATGAAAAGCAGTGAACCCAGCATTGATCCTTGTGGCACTCCACTTGTCACAGGTCTCCAGTCTGAAAAGCTACCTTCCACCATCATCCTCTGTCCTCTACCTTTGAGCCACTTCTGGATCCGAATGGTTAATTCTCCTGGTATTCCATGTGATCTAACCTTGCTAACCAATCTACCATGAGGAACGTTGTTGAGCGCCTTACTGAAGTCCATCTCAATCACGTCCACCACTCTGCCCTCACCAATCCTCTTGGTTACTTCTTCAAAAAACTCAATCACGTTAGTGAGACACTATTTCCCATGCATAAAGCCATGGGTGTGTAGAAAAGTGGAAACAATGAGTCCAATAAGATGGTGCCCATTAGCTCACTGATAATTAGTTATTTGTTTATTTCTAACTTTCAATGAATATGTTGCTTACTTTCTCAATATGTCAATCCATACTAACCACCATTGCCGCTGAAGCTATCTAGCTCTTCATTCACATGAACTTTTGTCCATTATGAATAATAGCAGTGAGGGCATCAGCAAGACTTTATGTTCTGTTCGTAAGTCTGAAAGCACAAAAGATCACAGTGGAAAATAAATTACAAGGCTCCGGAGGAAATCAGGGAATTGGACAACTCTTTCAAAGCGGTGCAATTGGCTGAATGGCCTCCTTCCCTACAATATTGTTCTTTAATGTTCTTTAATTATGCAAGCAAAGGGCAGTACTGTCTGCAAGTTGTGAGAGGTGAGGGAAGAATCAAGCAGGTAACCCAGTTTTGCATGGCTCGTGATCCCTGATTGAAAATAACTGTTGACAGCGTAGAGGGAACAGAAAATTGGGATTATCTGTAATGGCCTCCATGGCTCACTAGTTAACTAGCCTAATAATTTCTGTCTCTGTTCATACACGAAAGATGCTTACTAGTAAAGTAACGGATGGTTATTTGTGCCAGTGGTGCACACTAACAAGGATTGGAAAATGTGAGCAGAGAATGAAGGAAAACACAATAGTAATTAAGTCTTAATAGTTATCTTACAAGCCAGGTTTGATTTATTTCTTTTAGTTAATTGCTTTTTTAATGTTTTTACTCGCTTGTTGGAAAATAAAGTAATTTAGAGTCATACACCATTAAGGATTCTCACACTTCAGGGTGGATTATGTTCTGCAAATTCCCTCGTGGCATTGAGAAAAAGACTACTATCCTTTGGAGGTTGGTAGCGCCACCAAACGAAAGCATCAGGCAGCCAAGTTCTGAGGACATTCCAAAATTGACAGTGTTCTAATGACACCCACGAAACCAAGCTGACGAAGAAATTGATGATGCTGGAGGCTCTTTATCACACTTTGAAATACTTGTACATTCAAATGATTGCATTTAAATACCAGCATGTCTCAGCTGCTTCATAATTGCTCAGCTTGGGCCTACATTTATCATCATCTACCGCATCTGTCAAACAGGCACGTGCATTTTCTTCTGTGAATTAAGCAGCATTCTGAGGGGTTAACTCTTGGGTGTGAGGATAGTTACATCTGTACTGTAGCACAAGGAAGCAGGTGTGCCTGCTGCAAAAGGAGACATGCTACTGTCATCATTTCACTTGCCAGTGGAGGTTTGGGCACAGTGTGAACAATGTCAGAAACATTTTGATGCCTTTTGCTTGCCAACAATCAGAGATGTTTTCCTCTGATCATTATGCACTGACAACAATATAAATGGATCACAAAATATACACAGATGTGTGGGAGTCCATTTGGCCCATCTTAATTTATGTATCAAGAGGGAAAACTTTAAATGATCCTTACCACTGCCCGACCCTGCAAGAATCGTAACATTAAAGTCGACTTTGAAGAATGTAATATTTACAAACTGTCACTTGGTAGAATTTTGAATATAGCGCAATAGAGAGATATATGTGGCCAATGTTTATCATCTTTCACTCATCAGGACAAATAGCAGAATGCCACATTTTCAACAATCACAGCAATTTACAAAATTGGGTGCTGATTTGTTAATACGTTGTCTCTGAGTGACTGAGATATTGCCATGGAGAAAGCGATAGGAGACGATCGGCTTTCCATGCTTCTGGATTATTCAAAATATGGTGCATGTTTTGAACATATTAGTTGTCTTTGCAGAAACTAGGTCCCTACATATGAATGTATGTTGCTTCTAGTAAATAAAAATAATCATGTCATGAGTTTACATTAGCATTAAAGAAATTGTTAGTGCAACTTTAGCACAATTGGAATTGTTTAGCAAATGTAACCCAATTGCATAATCACAGCTAACAGAAGGCCTTTTTCGAGTTCAGCAAGCAGAGGCTCAGTCAATGCACTCTATATTCTACCGATTATGAAAAATGAGAGAAATGGTCAATTGGATCAACGAATTGCTGGGTTATCTGGAGCAGACAGTTAGCATCACATTGGCACAGAAATGCTAAATTCTTGAAATGATCACAGCAAATGTGGAATGAAGATGAAGCCAATCCTAATCTGCTATTCATCTCTATCATCACTGATATGCAACACCGTCTACCCATTTTGGATTCATAGCCCTTAATATGCATACTGTATGAAAAAAATATTCTCAGTATTGAAAATTTAATTGATGCAATATCCATAAATATATGGGGAGAATTTCAGAATTCCATTGTCCTGTAAATGAAAAAAAATGCTTCTTGACTTCAGCCCTCAATGGTTATAGTTTAATTTTAAAATCAGTTTCCCTTGTTCTGGATTTCCATCAGAGAATATGATGTTTTTCTACATGCTCTATCAACCTCCTCTGAAATTTTAAATGAATTCATTAGATCTCCCTTCAACCATTCAATCACAAGGGAATATAAGCTGATTCTTTACCATAGATCTTCGTAACCTAACTTAGCCAAAAACAGGAACCTGTGCGCACAATGTCCATATTTAACTGAGATTTATTCCAAAGGCCAGAAAATTCTGAACCGATTACAAGATTGTTCAAGAAGGGGAGTAGAGACAACCTTGGAAATTATAGACCTGTGGGCCTTACTTCAGATGTTGGTAAAGTGTTAAGAAAGGGTTATAAGTGATAGGATTGATAATCATCTAGAAAGGAATAAGCTGATTAGGGATAATCAACACGGTTTTGCGAAGGATACGTCATGTCTCACAAACCTTACTGAGTTCTTTGAGAAGGTGACCAAACAGATGGATGAGAGTAAAGCAGTTGATGTAGTGTATATGGATTTCAATAAGGCATTTGATAAGGTTCCCTATGGTAGGCTATTGCACAAAATACAGAGGCATGTGATTGAGGATGATTTAGCAGCTTGGATCAGAAACTGGCTAGCTGAAAGAAGACAGAGGGTGGTGGTTAATGGGAAATATTCATCTTGGAGTTCAGTTACTCATGGGGCACCACAAGGATCTGTTTTGGGTCCACTGTTGTTTGTCATTTTTATAAATGACCTGGATGAGAGCATAGAAGGATGGATAAGTAAATTTGCAGATGACACTAAGGTCGGTAGATAGTGATGAAGGATGTTGTAGGTTACAGAGGGACATAGATAAGCTGCAGAGCTGGGCTGAGAGGTGGCAGATGGAGTTTAACATGGAAAAGTATGAGATGATTCACTTTGGAAGGAGTAACAGGATAAAGAGTACTGGGCTCATGGTAAGATTCTTGGTAGCGTAGATGAAGAGAGGGAGATCTGTGTCCAGGCATATAGATCCTTGAAAGTTGCCACCAGGTTGGTAAGGTTGTTAAGAAGTGTGTTAGCTTTTATTGGTAGAGGGATTGAGTTTCAGAACCATGAGATCATGCTGCAAATGTACAAAACTGCAGGGTGACCACATTTGGAGTATTGCATACAGTTCTGGTGACTGCATTATAGGAAAGATGTGAGAAACTTTGGAAAGGGTTCAGAGGAGATTTACTGTTGCCTGTTATGGAGGCAAGGTCTTACGAGGAAAGGCTTAGGGACTTGAGGCTGTTTTCATTAGAGAGAAGAAGGTTGAGAGGTGACTTAATTGAGACATACAAGATAATCAGAGGGTTAGATAAGGTGGAATGTGAGAGCCTTTTTCCTCAGACAGTGATGGCTAGTACAAGGGGACATAGCTTTAAATTGAGGGGTGATAGATACAGGACAGAT
This sequence comes from Chiloscyllium plagiosum, assembly GCF_037043375.1. Classification (NCBI taxonomy): domain Eukaryota; kingdom Metazoa; phylum Chordata; class Chondrichthyes; order Orectolobiformes; family Hemiscylliidae; genus Chiloscyllium; species Chiloscyllium plagiosum. Next base: position 18,720,132 of record NW_028270166.1, read on the forward strand.
GTCAGAGGTAGTTTCTTTACTCAGTAGTAGGGGCGTGGAATGCACTGTCTGCAACAGTAGTAGACTCGTCAACTTTAAGGGCATTGGGTAGGCATATAGACAAGAATGGAATAGTGTAGGTTAGATGGGCTTCAGATTAGTTCCACAGGTCGGCTCAACATCGAGGGCCAAAGGGCTTGTACTGCATTGCAATATTCTATGCTCTAAGACTGGCATTGACACTAGGCAAGGCTTTTGGCAGATCGAGCTAGCTTTGAAGATTAGCTTTTAGTGTCTGCCCACTTGTATTCTGGATAGTAATTCCGGGGCTGTCTGGATTTCCATTTATGGACATTCATTTGTTTTCTACTGAATAAAGTTCAGGTTTTCGTTTTGTCTCATTTGGAAGCAGCCCTCTCATAGACATTGGAAGAGGTTAAGATCTTAACTTCTAATTCACATTTGTCATGCCTTGAAAATGGTAACGGCCTAAAAGAAATTGAGACATACCCCACAGCAGTAGGAAATCTAACTCTTTGTGTGCTCAAGTTCCATACTTGAAAGAATGTTAGCACTTTTACACAAGACAATCTGACAGATCAGCAAATGGACAATTTCGTCAAGAGATGAAATGGCAATGAACAATATTTTCCTACCAATAGAAATCCCTATTTAAGTCATAAATACTTATATAATTTGCCCAACAGAAGGACTGAAACTGTTAAATGTTTCTGTTTACTCTAAATTTTATTCTAAAACCCCGGAGCTATTTGTAACCTTATTATTGAAGGACACAACAGTAAGTGCTGAATATCATTTCTTATAAAACAGCTTATTTAGTCTGCTATCATCTTTATGATCCATATTACTTCTGTTCTACAACAGGACTTTTTGTTTCCAATTCTGGCACAACTCTCCCATTCCAACTATCTAAACCAATGGCCGTTCTACCAATACGCAATTAGTTCTCCTCTTCTGAAACTGTTCGGGGAGAGCCACAAGTACACCACATCATTATTCTTCTGCAAGCTTAGAGGATGGGTAAATTCAGTCGTGTTCTGTAACAGCATCGAACACAGGACTCTATAAAGAGGGTAGGTTTGCTCCTGTGGTGGCAAATTGCTCCTGTCATGAATTTCACAGCAAAGCTAATGCCAACACAGGACAGAATTTGTGATATTTGTACGCATGCCAACTTTTCCAGTAAAGTTGATAGAATTTCACCCACTTTCTTTGCGTCATTTACCTTTCGAATCTGACGAGGTCTGCATTCTGTTGGATATACTGACTGAATACATTTGAACACACTAATGGATCACACTACAAAAGATGAAGAAAAGAAAAAAAGATGCCACTGTACACAAAGGAAAGCAGTCAATAGATTTTTGTGCAAACCAAATTAATATTTTTGATAAGGATGGTATAAATGCTTCTTTTGTACATAACCAGCTAAATCAAATGATTAGAATGAGAGATCAATGTTTTGTCAAAGTTTGACATCTGCCCTTTTGAGTCATAGAGTCTGAGAGTCATAGAGATGTACAGCACGGAAACAGCCCCTCCGGCCAACCCGTCCATGCCGACCAGATATCCCAACACAATCTAATCCCATCTGCCAGCACCTGGCCCATATCCCTCCAAATCCTTCCTATTCATGTACACTTCCGGATGTCTTGTGAATGTTGCAATTGTACCAGCCTCCACCACTTCCTCTGGCAGCTCGTCCATACACGTACCACCCTCTGCGTGAAAACATTGCCCCTTAGGTCTCTTTTATATCTTTTCCCTCTCACCCTAAAACAATGCCTCTAGTTCTGGACTCCCCGACCCCAGGGAAGAGACTTTGTCTATTTACCCTATCCATGCCCCTCATGATTTTATAAACCTCTATAAGGTCACCCCTCAGCCGCCAACCCTCCAAGGAAAACTGCCCCAGCCTATTCAACCTCTCCCTACAGTTCAAATCCTCCAACCCTGGCAACGTCCTTGTAAATCTATTCTGAACTCTTTCAAGTTTCACAACATCCTTCTGATAGGTCACAGGCCTCCAGTCTGAAAAACAATCCTCCACCACCACCCTCTGTCTTCTACTTTTGAGCCAGTTCTGTATCCAAATGGCTAGTTCTCCCTGTTTTCCATGAGATCTAATCTTGCTAATCAGTCTCCCATGGGGAAACTTTTCAAATCCCTTACTGCAGTCCATATAGATCACATCTACTACTCTGCCCTCATCAATTCTCTTTGTTAGTTCTTCAAAAAACTCAATCAAGTTTGTGAGACATGATTTCCCACGCACAAAGCCATGTTGACTCTCCATAATCAGACCTTGCCTTTGCAAATACATGTACATCCTGTCCCTCAGGATTCCCTCCAACAGCGTGCCCACCACCTATGTCAGGCTCACTGGTCTATAGTTCCCAGGCTTGTCCTGTCCACCCTTCTTAAACAGTGACACCACGTTAGCCAATCTCCAGTCTTTCAGCACCTCACCTGCGACTATCGATGGTACAAATATCTCAGTAAGGGGACCCATAATCACTTCTCTCGCTTCCCACAGACTCCTAGGGTATACCTGTTCACGTTCTAGGGATTTATGCACTTTTAAGGATTTTCAGACATCCAGCATTTCCTCCTCTGTAATCTGGACATTTTTCAAGATGTCACCATCTATTTCCCTAATTCTATATCTTCCATATCCTTTTTCACAGTAAAAATTGATGCAAAATACTCATTTAGTATCTCCCCCATTTCCTACGGCTCCACCTTGCTGATCTTTGAGGGGTACTATTCCCTCCCTAGTTACCCTTCATGGGAATATTCCCATGATTCTCCTGCTCCTCAGATGCTGCCTGACCTGCTGTGTTTTTCCAGCACCACACTCTCAACTCTGATCTCCAGCAGCTGCACTCCTCACTTTCTCCCATCTGTTCTTTTGATTCTTCTGTCCTCACCATTCAAGCCCCCAAACGCTCCTTCTAGTTGAGGTATTTATTTCTACTTCTTTCAATTTAATTTTCGCTGCTCACTCTGTGGTCTCCTCTACAACAGAAAGACCAAATGTAAATGTGTAGAACACTTTGCACACCATTTCTATGCAGCCTGCAAGCGTGATCCTGAGCTTCCAATTGCTTACCATTTTAATTCACCAGCTTGCTCTGCTGCCCATGTTTTCATCCTTAGCCTCTATATTACAGTGAATTTTAACACAGGCTTGAGAAAATGAAGCCTCAATGAGGCACTTTAAAGCATTTGGGACTCAATATTGAGGTGCACAATTTCAGACAAGAACACTCCTCCCCAGCTTCATTGTTTTGGAATATGCTGGGCTAGATCTTGATTTTTGTGTTTTTGTTTTCAGACTGAGCTATTCAGTGTTCTACCAGACACATTGTCATGATTACTTAAAAATATGGAATATTGAACTTTGAATTCCATAAGCCAATTTTGTGTTTAGGACAGAAGCAGTTTTCAAAAAGGACTGAAACACTCTGCCACAAACCAGCAGTTATTGCTAAATCAGTTGTTAGTTTTAAATCTGAGATAGACACATCTTGGTTAAGTGAGGGTATTGAGGAAATGAGCCAAAGGCAGGTACGTGGAGTTAGGATACAGATCGGCTGTGATCTTATTGACTGACAGAATACAATCAATGGGCTGAATAGCCTACTCTTGTTCCAAAGTGCCTAAACATTAGCCATGTTTGGAATGCATTGCCTAAAAGGGTGGTAGAAGCAGATTTAAATAGGATTTGAATATCCACTTGGAAAGGAAATGTTTTCAGGGACTATGGAGAAAGCACTCAGGATTGGGACTAATTAGATAGCACTCGCAAAAAGCTGTCACCAATATGATGGGACAAATGATTTCATACAGTGCTGAATGGAAGTGACAGTGAATCAATCACTTCAGCTGCAAGTGTATGCTGAACGTGGAGCAATTCCAATTTGGAGCTCATATGCTGACTCTCACCACCACGATTCCAGTGAATACTGGCCATTTGGATAAGCTAGTGGCAATAACTGGCAAGCATTGAGTTGTATCTCAGTTTGGAAAGGATGATGAAAGAACTTGCATTTATGTAGTGCTGTTTACAACCTAAGGACAATACAATGCTCTTTAAAACCAATTAAGTGAATTTCTGAAATGAATTTGTTGTTGCCATGTTGAAAGCAAGACCCTTCAGCATCAGTTTGTTGTTATGGCAGCTTTGTAACATCATAAGAAGATAAGAACTAGGAGCAAGAGCAGGACATCTAGCCCTTCGAGCCTGCTCCGCTCTTCAATAAGATCATGGCTGATCTATACATGGACTCAGCTCCACTTACCCACCCCCTCACTGTATCTCTTAATTCCTTTAATGTTCAGAAAAATGTCTATCTTAGCTTTAAAACTGTTTCTGAAGTAGCATCAGCTACTTCCCTGGGCAAGGAATTCCATGGATTAACAGCCTTCTCAATTCAGTCCTAAATCTGCACCCCCTAATTCTGAGGCTATACCCTCTTGTCCTAGTTTCACCTGCCAGTGGAAACATCCTCTCTACTTCTATCTAATCTCTCCTCTTCTGAAACATATAATATAGCCTCAGAATTAGGGGGTGCAGATTTAGGACTGAATTGAGAAGGCTGTTAATCCATGGAATTCCTTGCCCAGGGAAGTAGCTGATGCTACTTCAGAAACAGTTTTAAAGCTAAGATAGACATTTTTCTGAACATTAAAGGAATTAAGAGATACAGTGAGGGGGTGGGTAAGTGGAGCTGAGTCCATGTATAGATCAGCCATGATCTTATTGAAGAGCGGAGCAGGCTCGAAGGGCTAGATGTCCTGCTCTTGCTCCTAGTTCTTATCTTCTTATGATGTTACAAAGCTGCCATAACAACAAACTGATGCTGAAGGGTCTTGCTTTCAACATGGCAACAACAAATTCATTTCAGAAATTCACTTAATTGGTTTTAATGTGCATTGTATTGTCCTTAGGTTGTAACTAGCACTACATAAATGCAAGTTCTTTCATCATCCTTTCCAAACTGAGATACAACTCAATGCTTGCCAGTTATTGCCACTAGCTTATCCAAATGGCCATTATTCACTGGAATCGTGGTGGTGAGAGTCAGCATATGAGCTCCAAATTGGAATTGCTCCACATTCAGCATACACTTGCAGCTGAAGTGATTGATTCACTGTCACTTCCATTCAGCACTGTATGGAATCGTTTGTCCCATCATACTGGTGACAGCTTTTTGCGAGTGCTATCTAATTAGTCCCAATCCTGAGTGCTTTCTCCATAGTCCCGGAAAACATTTCCTTTCCAAGTGGATATTCAAATCCTATTTAAATTTGCTTCTACCACCCTTATAGGCAATGCATTCAAATGCATCAGTATTATCTCTGTGAAATAACTTCATTTAGGCTGGTATCCTGTCAGCAAGTCACCCTTTATTTACAGGTACACAGTACATGGACTCTGACCAGCTAGCTCAGAGCAAATCCCTAGAGTGAGGAGAGTCCCTGAAACTCCTATTTATTTTCTTTTTTATTTGTAAAATGTTTTTCTTTATTACCCCCACACTACCGCCTAACTGTGGTAGTGCTTATTTTTTCCCCAGCACCCATGTTGTGTGTGTGCAGGTGTAAGACACAGTGAAAGACACAAAGTGCACAAATCTTTATTCAATTTCCACACCAGGAAGAAAGGAAACACCCAAGTGGCCAGTGGCAAGCAGTGCCCTTCACATCAAAGGGCAATGCTGTGTGATCAAACAGTGAAGGGAGGGCAGGGATTAAATCAAAATAGAACTTGATGGGGAAATAATACACTCCACTCCCCGTGGCATCCACCTCTCCCTGAATAGCTCAAGGGCGTTGGTGGATACTGCATGTTCCTTCTCCAGAGACACCCGGGCTCTGAGACTCCTGTTTATATCTGTCAGCCATGGCTCCCTGATTGAGGTTGTTAACCTGGGCCAATCAGGGAATTCATACTCAATGAGATCCATCTGACTGACCTCGTTCCAACCATTGCACTCAGCAATAACTTATTTAATCATGCTTCACTGAAATAAGTTGCATTGTTAGGCTGTGCCATATGAAAACTAATCTTCTGCAAAGTTCCTGACACAGCAAGTCTCATGGCTAATATCTAGCCTTGTAATACGTAGGGAAACCATCCATATCATTGCCCTGGTCTCTCCAATAGATGTGTGAACATCAAATTAATAGATTTTATATTTTAGGCTGAATTATTACAGTGATTCATGCAAAATATGTTTATACAGAAGTAAATTGAAATAAAAAATGAACAGCAATATGATACTTCATATTCACTAATATCCAAAGTGTTTTGTGAACTCAATTTAACTAAATCGTTAAGTCCTTTTTTTTTACAAATCCAGAAACTGGACCTTTTGAAATACCTTTATGCAGTGTGTCCCTTTGCCTACTTAAATGTTGACATACCTGGGTCATGTGACTTTTGATAACTTATACGAAGTCAAAACAGATCTTCTAAGAAAATCCCACTAATTTCTGCAATAAACCATTCGTACTTTGATTTCCTAGAGCAATGACGAGTAAATTAAATAATCATTTGGGGGGATTTTATTTTTATAATAGTTGGGATGCTGTTGTCCCTTTGAGAAAATGGCATCAGCAAAGCCTTGTCTGTTATGAAATACCACGCAGACTAGAAATAATCTCTGAGCATTCAAAAGCAATGTCTCCAGAAAGAATTGTAAATATGTTCTACCCACTGTCTCTCGAAACAAATTTTTGTAACCACGGGTCCAATTTCAAAAATTATTATGCACTAATATAGCTAAATTTCTTTTGGAAAGCTTTAACGGACACAATCTCTTACATAATGCTGGAGACACATGTATTCATAACCTACACCAATGAATGATGCATAAACAAAATAAGCAGTTGTTGCACCAAGATCGAATGTGTAATGCTCGAGTTAAATGGAGGCTGCAGGAGAGTGAGTGGTGCTATAATTTATCTCAACAGCTCTAAAGAGGAGAAAATCAACAAGTTATTGATTGCTACTCAACACGACATACTGAAAAATATAAATGCCAGCTAAGGAGACTGAGGATCAAAGTAAAATCTGCACCACCCAGTCCCCAGCGCAAAGGAAAATGTTACATCATTGGAGGTCAATCATATCAGTCCAGGAACTGCAGGAGTTCCCCAAAGTAGTGTCCTATGCCCAACCATCTTCAGTTGCTTCACTCACTTTCTGCCAAAATTAGTTCAGAATAGTGGATATTTGCTGATGGTGCATAATATTCAGAGATTTCTTAGATGTTGAACCAGTTCATATTCAAATGCAGCAAGACTTGAACAACCTTCAGGATCCAGTGGCTAAATATGAAGTAATACGCAATGGCAGACAATGAAAATCTCCAAAAAGGTAGAATCGAACAATCTTTTCCTCATTAATATAAATGATTTGGATGTGAATATAGGAGGTACTGTTTGTAAGTTTGCAGGTGACACCAAAATGGGTGGTGTAGTGGACAGTGAAGAAGGTTACCTCAGAGGACAATGAGACCTTGATCAGATGGGCCAATGGGCCGAGGAGTGGCAGTTGGAGTTTAACTTGGATAAATGTGAGGTGCTGCATTTTGGAAAGCAAATCAGGGCAGGACTTATACACTTAAAGGTAAGGTCCTGGGGAGTGTTGCTGAATAAAGCTACCTTGGAGTGTAGGTTCATAGTTCCTTGAAAGTGGAGTTGCAGGTGGACAGGATAGGAAAGAAGGTATTTGGTATGCTTGTCTTTATTGGTCAATGCATTGAGTATAGGAGTTGGGAGGTCATGCTGCAGCTATAGAGGACATTGGTTAGGTCACTATTGGAATACTGCATTCAATCCTGTTCTCCCTACTATAGGAAGGATGTTGTGAAACTTGAAAGGGTTCAGAAAAGATTTGCAAGGATGTTGCTAGGGTTGGAGGATTTGAGCTACAGTAAGAGGCTGAATAAGCTGGAGTTAATATCCCTGGAGCATCTGAGGCTGAGGGCTGATCTGTTAGAAATATATAAAATCATGAGTGGGATGGATAAGGTGAATATTCAAAGTCTTTTCCCTCATGTAGGGGAATCCAAAACTAGAGGGCATAGATTTAAAGTGAGAGGGGAAAGATTTAAAACGGACCTAAAGGGCAACATTTTCAAGCAGAGGGTGGTGCATATATGGAATGAGCTGCCAGAGGAAGTGGTGGAGGCTGGTATAGTTACAACATTTAAAAGGTATCTGGATGGGTACATGAATAAGAAGGATTTAGGGGGACATGGGTTGAATGCTGCTAATTGGGACTAGATTAATTTCGGATATCCGGTCAGCATGAACGAGTTGAACTGGAGAGTCTGTTTCCATGCTGTATAGCTCTATGACTCTATCTCCCATTTACATTGAATGCTATTGCCAGGCTATCAATGTCAACATCCTGGGTAGTAATATTGAAGTTGAAATGGACCAGTTATATTGATGCTGTGGGAAAGTGGATCAGAGGCTCAGAATGCTACAGGGATAACTCATGCCCCAACTCCCCAAAGTCTGTACAAGGTAAATTTCAGGTGTGCAAAGGAATTGTCTCCACTTCCTGGAAGACCGCTGCCCCAACAGGATGCTTGACACCATCAAAGACAAAGCAACCTGCTTGTATGGGACTTTACCCTGCCCTTTCAGCATTCACTGCCTGCATCATGGGTACTTCAGCATGTATTACTTACAAGATGCAATTGTAAATGGCATAACTTCTCATTTTCCCTGCAATTTGGTTGTGGACTGAAATGAGAAAAGCACTGTTTTAAAAACTAACAATTGTGGAAAAAAAATTGTTCCACTTTTTAAAAGCAAGGACCAGCACTTATTTATTGTTGTCACGCCCATGAATGAATATTTTTCTTAAAAATTGGGTGCCGAACAGATAAATTGTCAATTAGATTGGACACGAATGTAGGGACAGTAATCGTGGAATTACAGCCTCATATCAGAGGGGAATATCAGGAAAAAAACCATGGTCCATTGCAAATAAGGCACAAATTTGTTAGCATACACATACAACTGGTGTCCTAGCCACCCAAGTTACACAAACTATGAGACAATAAATTACGAACTAAACTGTATTTCCTCAAGAATTAAATAAAAGACCACTAAAGCTGAAGTTTCATTAGTGAACAAGAAGTTAAAATTAAAATGAAACTTAGTAAAAGAGGCATTAGCAAAAATAAGAATATGTGGAATTATGAGATTTCGCCTCCAGCAGGAAATTTACCAGTAATGCTTATATTTTCTCCTGTAGCAGAAGAAACTGGGTGTGGATTTCCTGTTAGTGAAGAATCCAGCTGACGTTTAGTACAACTCACTATTATATACAAACATTACATACATTGAATACGGGTTTCAGGTCTAATGATAAGCTATTTATAAAATCATGAGGGGCATAGATGAGGTGAATGACAAGGGTGGGGGAGTTCAAAATTAGGGAGCATTTTTTAAATTGAGAGGAGAAAGATTTAAAAGGGACATAAGGGCAACTTTTTAATACAGAAAGTGGTTCATGTGTGGAATGAACTGCCAGAGAAAGTGATGGATGCAGGTACAGTTACAACATTTAAAAGACATTTGGATAAGTTCATAAATAGGAAAGTTTTGGATGGATATGGGCTACATACAGAGAAGTGAAACTAGATTACTTTGGGAATATGGTTGGTATGGACTGTTTGCACTGAAGGGTCTGTTTCCGTGCTGTATCACTCTCTGACTCTACAAGACAACTTGGAATGGAGGCCAGTTTTACAGCCTGTTGAGTCTGTTCTGCCATCCATTAAGATCATGGCTGAACATTACGTTAATTCCACTTTCCTGCCTTATCCTCATAGTCTTTGATTTCCTTAGAGCCCAAAATTCTATCAATTTTAAGCCTTCATGGTTAAATGCCAGTTGGAATATTGTGTCAGGTTTCAGTCAATGCTGTTTCAGAAACTGTCATGCTTAAGGTACAGAAAAGATTCAGAAAGAAAATGCCAGAGACTTCAGTTATAGGGAGAAGACAAAGAAACATCATCTTTTATTGAAACATATAAGATTCTGAGGGAATTTGAGGATGTTTCCCCTTGCGTGGGAATCCAGAACTAGGGGAGATGGTTTAATAGTAGGGATTTCCTATCTGAGACAAAATGGGTGAGCAGAACTTCTTTTTCCTCTCAGAGATTGCATGTTTTAATTCTCTTCCCCAAAATCAGTGGCAGCGAGATAATTGAATTTGTTGAAGGCTGAGTTAAATTGATTTTTGATCAACAAGGGAATCGAGGGTTATGGGGAAAGGACAGGAAACTGGTGTAGAGGCTGTAATCAGCTCAGCCCTGACCTTACTGAATGGTGAAGCAGGCACAAGGGGCTGAAGGTTGTGAGGGAGTGAGTGAGTGAGTGTATGTGTATGTATACAAAGGTTAGGGAGAAATTTAATCAATGTATCCAAATTTGTGAATGTTTTTTGAAGTGTGAGAATATTGATAGAGAGAGAGAGATGATTAAAAAAATAATTGAAAAATTAAAAGTGAAAAAGGTGCGTGGAAAAGTTGAGGAATGAGCCAGTACAAACAAAATATATTGAATAATCTTATCCCTGGGATTCTATAATGGGAATTTGGGAAAAGTCACATTTTGTAAAATGACCACTATTGTGTATGAAAATGAGCATAAGATTTGATTTCATTAAAAAAAGTTTTGACACTTGTGAAGGTCATTGAGGTATTTCTCTATGCTTCAAAGTGACATAGATTTAAACTTTATTTGCTCTGTGGAATCATATCTTCTGATGTTATTCACTAAAATAAAAGTAGTATATAAGACAAAGTCATCCAATTTATACTTTAATATGGCCTTTCTAACTTTGATTGAATTTCAAAATTCAACTCTCTATTTCTGTCACCAGGTATGATCTCTACGTAAACATTAACTGTGAAATGTCATGTGGACTGGATTTTACTGCTGTAACTAATCTTTGGTGATTTACTTTTGATGTAATTTCTTGATAAGAACTTCCGTCTCTGGACTCCAGGCTCAGGAGGCAGCTGTAATGTAAGGCAGGCTAGAAGGAATGGTTGTTCATGGACTTCTTGTCAATTTCCTGCTAAAAAAATGCAACAACAAAAACACATTGAACAGGCAGAATAATACAAACTCACCAGCAGAGCAAATGAATTACTACAGAGGGCTATGTAAGTATTGCAAAACCTTACTCTGTGTTCATTTGGTGTAAATAGGATTTGGGTTAGACAGAGCCAAATATAAAGCTAGACTAGTGGGAAAAAGGAAATCTTCCCAATAGTCCATTGTCTGTGTGCAAATTTTGCATCTGTATTGCTCTGATATATGAACTGCGGATCATCCTGACTGTTCATCCTTGCTGTGGCTGGGGAACCGTGATGTGGGTTTATTTCTGCTCACTGGGTCAGTGTTCATGCTAATTGGAAATTCTGTTGAGTCTGACTGTGCTGGGACTGATAAACAGCTTTGCACACTGAGTGATTTCAGGAATAGCCTCCTTCAGAGATAGCCTTGAAATCAGATAGGGAAAATAAGGAACAATGGGTACCTGCATGGGGTACTGGTAATAACATGGCAAACAGCCAGCTGCATAGTTAGACATGTAACCCTTGCATGATTTCAAAGACAATACTAATGTAGCTGCTTGGTTTCAAAAGCTCTCACTATAACTGCACATCTGTTTGGTCTTTCAGTGATTTATATTCCCCCCTATCTGCCCAAGAATGTGCTTGTTGGCCTGTCGAAGAAATGATGATTATCAGGAATGACAACAAGCAAGTCTGTTGATAAAAAGCTGTTTAGTTCTGTCGATGATCTCTGACCCAGTGCTCCTCCAGTGGCCCATCAGTGCTGAAGTTGTAGCTGTGTTTGAAGATGATTCAGTTTCTCATCAATGCCTCTGATCAAACTAAATATGGCTGGAAACACTTCTAAGCACAATGTGATATCCTAAGATTTGGTGAATTCTCTGCTCTCCCCCTTCCTAACATCATAGCCTTTTTCAAGTTACCAATAAACATCCCATCATTTTTTGCAACACTTCTTGGATGACAAGCCTGTCCTGATGAGATGTGTGCTATAGTGTTTCTTGTAATAAACACCAGTGCAGGAGTGCAGGGGGAGATCGAACCCAGTTTGTGAGAGAGATTGAATCCTCATGGGGAAAGCCCAGTGTGGAACGACTGTGGGACCATGGCTAAAGAAGAACTGTAATTTGAAACTGCTAACTTTATTTCTGATTTACTACTTTATACTGACAATGTTGAACTTTTGACTTATTTCTTTATTTTTCTACTTTTTGCTGAAGCTGACTGGGGACAGATGTTTGCAGGTAAAGGGATGGCTGGAAAATGGGAAGCCTTCAGAACGAGAGGAGAGAGACAGTGTGTTCCTGTTAGGGTTAAGGGCAAGGTTGGTAACCGGAGGTAATGTTGGATGACTGGAGAAATTGAGGTTTTGGTCAAGAATAAGAAGGAAGCAAATGTCAGGTGTGGACAGCAGGGATCGAGTGATTCCCTGGAACTCATTGCTGCAGAAGTCAGTGGAAGCTAGGTTACTGAATACATAAAATAGAGTTTGATAGGTCTCGATTAGTAAGAGGATCAAGGGTTAACAGAAGAAAGCAATTCTGATCTCCTCACTATAGGAAAGACATCGTAAAACTTGAAAGTATTCAGAAAAGATTTACAAGGATGTTGCCGGGATTGGAAAGTTTGAGGTAGAGGGAGAAGCTGAACAGGCTGGGGCTGTTTTCCCCAAAGGGTTGGAGGCTGAAGGGTGACCTTTATTGAGATTTATAAATTCATGAAGGGCATGGATAGGGTAAATAGATACGGTCTTTTCCCTGGGGTGGGGGAGTCCAAAACTAAAGGGCATAGGTTTAGGGTGAGAGGGGAAAGATTTAAAAGGCACCTAAGGGGCAACATTTTCACATAGAGGGTGGTGCGTGTAGGGAATGAGCTGCCAGAGAAAGTGGTGGAGGCTGGTACAATTACAGTATTTAAAAGGCATCAGGGGAGGTATATGAATAGGAAGAGTTTGGAGGGATATGGGCCAAATGCTGGCAGAAGTGGCTAGATTTATTTAGGATATTCAGTCGGCATGAACGGGTTTGACCGAAGGGACTGTTTCTGTGTTGTACATCTCTATGAATCTATGTATCGAGGTACCTTATACCTAAGATGTCGCTGTAATGCTGCATCCCTGCACTGGGGTACACGTGACTATAAAATCTAATTTTAAATTCTAAATGTTTAAGTGAGGTACAGTAATAAGTAAGCAATGCAGCAACTGTTTTGTACCTATTTCTGCTTACTACGTGCAGGTGTTGAGCATGTTCTCCTAGGAGAAAGTGAGAACTGTAGATGCTGGAGATCAGAGCTGAAAAATGTGTTGCTGGAAAAGCGCAGCAGCTCAGGCAGCATCCAAGGAGCAGGAGAATCGACGTTTCGGGCATAAACCCTTCCTTAGGAATGAGGAAGGTGTGCCAAGCAGGCTAAGATAAAAGGTAGGGAGGAGGGACTTGGGGGAGGGGCATTGGGAATGCGATAGGTGGAAGGAGGTTAAGGTGAGGGTGATAGGCCGGAGAGGGGGTGGGGGCGGAGAGGTCGGGAAGAAGATTGCAGGTCAAAAAGGCGATGCTGAGTCTGAGGGTTGGGACTGAGATAAGGTGGGGGGAGGGGAAATGATGAAGCTGGAGAAATCTGCATTCATCCCTTGTGGTTGGAGGGTTCCTAGGCGGAAGATGAGGTGCTCTTCCTCCAGGCGTCGTGTTGCCATGGTCTGGCAATGGAGGAGGCCAAGGACCTGCATGTCTTTGGCGGAGTGGGAGGGGGAGTTAAAGTGTTATTCCCTTGTGGTTGGAGGGTTCCTAGGCGGAAGATGAGGATTCCCTTGTGGTTGGAGGATTCCTAGGTGGAAGATGAGGATTTCTCCTTGGTTAACTTTCATACATCAGAGTGTCCCAAAGCATTTTACTACCATGGAAATATTTTTGGAATGCAGCAAAGCATATGGATGATTGCAGTTATAATGTTGACTTATTTGACATTATGTACCAAGCCTCAAACATGCTCATTACAATTATAAGAATATGGTGGGTATTATGGACTATTATAGTCTGCATTCAGATGCAACAATTTCATCTGAAATTTCATGGAAATTTCCTCTTGGATTTTCAAACCACGCTCCCAGAAGACAAAATCTTACATCCCACATTCAATCCTAGGCATCTAGCTGCTGGAATGAGTATCTGTTCATGTAAAACTTAAAAATCCAATTGAAATTTTGTTTTAAGGAACAATTCTGATGATGGTAATCAAAGTATTGTTTTCAGTGTAAAATAAGACTTAGCTACAAAAGATGTGAGTAACCTTTCCATCATCCCTTCCAGCTTTGCTTAATTTGTAATTAGCGTTTGCAAAATGGAAATAACTTAGTGAAGTTACTGAATGACTGAAAATGTAAGGTTAAAATGCTGGAGCACCCTTAACAGATGACTTTCACGGAAGGATTCTTTAGTTAGCCATTTGTAACTAAATTCTATACAAGACTGTAAAAAAAAGTGCTTAAAATTTCACTACAAATAATGGACAAAGGCAACCTCAATATCATTGTTAACATTAATTCAGCCATGTCAGCTGTTTTGCTTCAGTAACTATTCTCTAAGCCATTTCCCATAATCATGTAAAGGAGTAATTTCTGCACAAATATTCAAAAAAAAATTACCAGACCAAATCATGTCAAAGGACTTTAAAGTTAATACTAATTATGTCAGTTTATTTGTTTAAAAGGATGAATGATTGTTGAACTCTCTCTTTTAGCAAATGCATAGACAAATGAACTTTCAGGCAATCAAAAAGATGACTGATAAAAAGAGTGCCCCATGAATAGTTAATAAGCAAAAAAATAATGTTTTGATTGAAAATATAACTACTTGAAGGAGTATGCATGGATGAAGTCTTATACTATATAGCTATGATATTCACTTAGCAATACAACAACAAAAATAGATTTCTCTAGTGCCTTTGGTCTAATGAAATATCCCAAGGTGCTTTGTAGGAACATTATTAAACACAGTATGATGCTGAGCCACATGATGAGATATTAGGTCAGATGACCAAAAGCTTGTTCAAAAAGGTAGGCATTTAAAAAACGTCTTTTAGGAAAGAAAGTGAGGTAGGAAGGCAGACAGGCATAGGGTTTGAAAAACGGCCACCAATGTTGGAGTGTTTATAATTTGGACCACACAAGAGGTCAGAAGTTGAGGAGTTCAAACATCTTGGAGGATTGTGGAATTGGAGGAGCTTACAGAGGTAAAGTAATACACTTTGCAAACTTCAAAGGGTTTGATGCATGTGGGCTAAGGAGGTAATTTTCAACTAATGACCATCCATCTCTGCCTTATATAGCAACCAATACAGGAAACTTTGGTGGGCTCTGAGATGCTACTTTCACAATTGTAGCCCTATGCTGAAGAGAGGATATCACAATTACGGCAGCAAGTTAGGACTCATAAACAACATTGTTTTCCATTTCTGTCAGTTATTTTACTCTGACCAGCATTATCAGTGATTTAGAACCCCTGAGTTGGCAGCAATGCAATAGACCATTGATGATTAATTAATGCATTTAGGTCAAATTCCTGCATTTATACTTTAACAAAGTAATCAAGCCCATTTAAAAATAGTGCACAGAGGAATTTCAAACCTCATGGGTCAAAACCATCATGGAGTGGAAGAAGGCGGCAAGTTGTTAATGAGTATATAAAAAGGACAAAATAGATCAGAAAAAAAAACACATAATTGGATAAATGTTTCTGTGCTGCTACTGGCACAGTATTATTTATCACAGTGCAACATTTGTTTTATATCATCACAGTGAGAGTTCAGTTTCTCTGCCAATGCTGCACAGCATTATTCCAATTGGATCAGGATGAGAGAAAGGAAAATAGGAAAAGAAAGACTTGCATTTCTATAGCACCTTTCATGAATTCCAAACAACTTCACAACCAACAAAGTACTCTGAAGAAGTGTAGTTTCTACTCTTACCTAACTGGCTGTGACAATTTACAATTTACAATTTTACAATTTACAATTTACAGCCAATTTATGCATAGCAAGCTCTCACAAATAGTAATATGAAATAATCAGATAAGGGGGAAGAAATTGGATAGCTACTAAAAATGGGCTTGAACATTATGGTGTGGGATCCCCCTGTGCCGGTTCAATTTAATGGAAACATGATTGCTCTACGTGCAGTTTGTTAAATTCATGCATCTGCAGGAGTGTCCAATATTATTATCTGCAAGCACATCATAAAGCTAATCTTCATCTTTTAAAGGGAAGGCACAAGGCGGTGGCAGGTGCTATTGTAAACAGTGTTATATAACAAAGACCAATGGATGACAATAGAACAGAGCCAACACCAAGACTTTCTGATGCTGCGCAGGAGGTCTTGTTGAGAGTGTTGAATAGGAGCAGAAATGTGCTGTATCTGTGATTATAGAAAGATGATGCTACAATGATGTATCACTGCTAGTAGCCAGACTCCCAGTTAACTCTCTATGGACATAGTTTCCATACGATAGAACATAATTTCAGTAATTCGCCTGGAAGAAAATGGCAATTGGGAAAGGAAATATACTGATATGGAACTACATTGCTGTTCCTGTCATATCACTGGATTAAGATCCTGTAATTCTTTTCCTAAAAGCAATGCACATGGTCAGCAGTGGTTCAAAATCTGCCTCACCACACCTTCTGAAGGACAATTAGGGCTCATTTATAAATGCTGGCCTAGCCAGTGATGCCAGATCCTGTAAACAAATTTCAAAATTGTTAAATTTCAAGTTAGTGCATGTTAATATTTAAAGAAATCCATAGTTTGGTTTGGTAAGTCATCTTTAGGCCAATCTGAAACTTGAGGAATTGTGTCGGGCATAGCAATGGTACAAATTTAATTATGAGAAGAAAGAGCATTTACATAGCATTTGACATGACCCCGAGGTGCCTGAAGCACTTTATAGATAACTCAATACTTTTTCAAGTGTCGTCTCTATTGCTATATGGGAAACATGGCAGCCAATTTGTATTCAGCAAGGTCACACAAACAGAAATGTGGTCATGATAATTGATTGTTTCTTGTGTTATTGACTGAGAGTTGAATATTGACCAGGTACACCATGGATAACTCCAGTTCTTCTTCAAAACAGTGGTATGGTGTATTTTACAATGGAGAGGGCAGGCAAAAATCTTTGCCTGCAACAGTGCAGCGTTCCCTGAGTACTGTAAAGTCAGTCTAGATTCTAGCACTCATGATGGGACTGGAGTGTTTTGAACCCAGAAATGTGTAATCAAGAGATAGGAGTGCTATGACTCTCAATTGTTGTGTAAGAGCTTTAGGATCCTGAATGAGATAACAAGAATCCAGAGAAAGTATATTCCTGTCAGGGTGAAAGGAAAGGCTGGTAGGTATAGGGAATGCTGGATGACTAAAGAAATTGAGGGTTTGGTTAAGAAAAAAAGGGAGCATATGTCAGGTATAGACAGGATAGATTGCGTGAATCCTTAGAAGAGTATAAAGGAAGTAGGAGTATACTTAAGAGGGAAATCAGGAGGGCAAAACAGGGACATGAGATAACTTTGGCAAATAGAATATATTAAGGACAAAATATTTTACAAATATATTAAGGACAAAAGGGTAACTAGGGAGAGAATAGGGCTCCTCAAAGATCAGCAAGGCGGCCTTTGTATGGAGCCACAGAAAATGGGGGAGATACTAAATGAACATTTTGCATCAGTATTTACTGTGGAAAAGGATATGGAAGATATAGAATGTAGGGAAGTAGATGGTGACATCTTGCAAAAAGTCCAGATTACAGAGGAGGAAGTGCTGGATGTCTTGAAACGGGTAAAGGTGGATAAATCCCCAGGACCTGATCAGGTGTACCCGAGAACTCTGTGGGAAACTAGAGAAGTGATTGCTGGGCCTCTTGTTGAGATACTTGTATCATTGATAGTCACAGTTGAGATGCAAAGCCGGAGATGTGTTGCTGGAAAAGCGCAGCAGGTCAGGCAGCATCCAGGGAACAGGAGAATCGACGTTTCAGGCATAAGCCCTTCTTCAGGAGAGTTGAGATGCAGGAAGACTGGAGGTTGGCAAACGTGGTGCCACTGTTTAAGAAGGGCAGTAAAGACAAACCAGGGAACTATAGACCAGTGAACCTGACCTCGCTGGTAGGCAAGTTGTTGGAGGGAATCCTGAGGAACAGGATGAACATGTATTTGGAAAGGTAAGGACTGATTAGGGATAGTCAACATGGCTTTGTGCGTGGGAAATCATGTCTCACAAAGTTGATTGAGTTTTTTGAAGAAGTAACAAAGAAAATTGATTAGGGGAGAGCAGTAGATGTGATCTACATGGACTTCAGTAAGGCATTCAACAAGGTTCCCCATGGAAGACTGATTAGTAAGGTTAGATCTAATGGAATACAGGGGGAACTAGCCATTTGGATACAGAACTGGCTCAAAGGTAGAAGACAGAGGGTGTGGTGGAGGGTTGTTTTTCAGACTGGAGGCCTGTGACCAGTAGTGTGTCACAAGGATCGGTGCTGGGTCCTCTACTTTTTGTCATTTACATAAATGATTTGGATGCAAGCATAAGAGGTACAGTTAGTAAGTTTGCAGATGACACCAAAATTGGAGGTGTAGTGGACAGCGAAGAGGGTTACCTCAGATTACAACAGGAGCTGGAGCAGTTGGGCCAATGGGCTGAGAAGTGGCAGATGGAGCTTAATTCAGACAAATGCGAGGTGCTGCATTTTGGGAAAGCAAATCTTAGCAGGACTTGTACACTTAATGGTAAGGTCCTAAGGAGTGTTGCTGAACAAAGAGACCTTCGAATGTGCTCATAGCTCCTTGAAAGTGGAGTTGCAGGTAGATAGAATAGTGAAGAAGGCATTTGGTATGCTTTCCTTTATTGGTCAGAATATTGAGTACAGGGGTTGGGAGGTCATGTTGCAGCTGTACAGGACATTGGTTAGGCTACTGTTGGAATATTGCGTGCAGTTCTGGTCGCCTTCCTATTGGAAAGATGTTGTAAAACTTGAAAGGGTTCAGAAAAGATTTACAAGGATGTTGCCAGGGTTGGAGGATTTGAGCTATAGGGAAATATAAGATCCCCCTGCCCCCAATCTTAGACCATAAGACATAGGAGTGGAAGTAAGACTATTCAGCCCATTGAGTCCACTCCACCATTTAATCATGGCTGATGGGCATTTCAACTCCACTTACCCACACTCTCCCCGTAGCCTTAATTCCTTGCAAGATCAAGAATTTATCAATAGTGCCTTGAAGACATTTAACGTCCTAACCTCCACTGCTTTCCATGGCTGTGAATTCCACAGGCCCATCACTTTCTGGCTGAAGAAATGTCTCCTCATTTCCATTCTAAATTGACCCCTCCTAATTCTAAGGCTGTGCCCACTGGTCCTAGTCTTCCTGGCAAATGGAAACAACTTCCCAGCGTCCACCCTTTCTAAGCCATGCATTGTCTTATAAGTTTCTATTAGATCTCCCCTCAACTTTCTAAACTCCAATGAATACAACCTCAGGATCCTCAGCCATTCATCATATGTTAGGCCTACCATTCCAGGGATCATCTTATATTGGCTTTAAGAATAAAAAGAAATCCCCTGATCCACCACTCTTGTCAACTGAGTTGCTTGCAGAAGCATTTCACTGACAGCCCATTGTGAGTTTGGGAGGTTTACATTATGACAGGCAAAACATGATGTCATTTTAGCATTAAACTACTGCACCCATGCCAAGTAGCCAACAGGTTCTTCAGGAATAGTGGCTGTGCCTTAAGGACATGCATCCTCTCTGAGCTCTTGCAAAAGAAATAGTGGTTCCTAGTCAATCAAACTTGGTATTTTCAGTTGATGCAGTCCAATTTTACTGATGTGCAAGTTTTGCTCTCCCAAGGTTACTTCATTGATCAAATAGGCTTTGTAATTGTAAATTCATTGCTGGTTTACTCTTCTTTCCCATACTCAATCAGTTTGAGACAGCCACATTTTAGTCCAGAGTGAAAATATTGATATTTTATGTAAAGCAACAGGCAGAGATTTTCCCTGAAAAAATTACTTCAGGATTCCCCACAATTCATAGATGGACAGCAAACTCCATGCAATTAGCACTGCTGCTTTACAATGAAAGTAATATAGAATGCAAATGGAATAAATTCTGTTAAACGTTCACCACAATGATATTGACACCACTTGAACTGCTATTGGTAAACTGGCCTAGTCTTTAGTTTATTTTCTTCCTACATTACCACTTTCTTTGATGTTTATACCATGAAAGTATTTGTCACTTAATCTCACTTTGCCTCTTTCCTTCTATTCCATCACATAACTTTCCTTTCATCCCTTCTCCTTTCCTGCTCTCAAAACCTCACACCTCACACCTGTATCTTTTCTCAAGTCTGATGTAGTTTCATCGAACTGAAACATTGGCTGGTATTTAATGCAGGCAAATGGAGATCTTGCTCAGCCCTGCCTTATCCCCTTTGGGGAATTCCCACTTGTATTAAAGGCTTCTCTGGCACTTAACTCGACAGCAGATCCTCCCTAGGGAGTTGCTGGCCAATCAGAGACAAATGGCTGTCCATAGCAAGGAATGTCTCTGGAAGATCATTGGCAGCTATTGGTAATGTGTTAAACTGATTCTTCCTTTAGAACCACAACTTAGAGGTGCTGATATTGGACTGGGGTGGACAAAGTTAAAAATCACACAACACCAGGTTCTAGTCCAACAGGTTTATTTGGAAGCACTAGCTTTCAGAGCGCTGCTCCTGCCTGATGAAGGAGCAGTGCTCTGAAAGCCAGTGCTTCCAAATAAACCTGTTGGACTATAACCTTTAGAACCAGGTAAACAAATGGTAAATCTGAACAGGAACACTTTATTAATGACGTACACGCCTCAACAGCCAGTTCTATACTGCCCCCAAGCTCTGACCCTCTAGGTCACTTGACCAGCTCCCTTGAATGGGCAGCAGCCCCAGCTATATGCATAACATAATGTACCCACCAGGGGGCCAAGGATCAGTGAAGCACCTGAGCCACAGGTTGCAGGAGAGGGGAGAGAAGTTAACAGGAAGCATAGGAGTGGATCTCACCAGATCCTCTTCGCCTTCCTGATGTCAGGTCACTTGATCAAACGCCAGGTTAGTTGAAAGGCAGACAACCAGTGAAGATAAGCTACAATCGGAAGGTTGGAGGTGTGAGGAAATAGTGTTGAACATCAGGTACTTACTTTTCATGGAGGGTGGTAAGTGCCTGGAGTATGTTGTCAGTAGAGGCAGAAACGGTAGATTCATTTAAGGTGCGTCTGGACATGAGTAGGTGGGGAGCAGAGGGATACAGATACTTGGGAATTGGGCAATAGGTTTAGACAGTGGATTTGGATCGGCTCAGGCTTGGAGACCCAAAAGTCTGTTCCTGGGCTGTAAATTTTCTTTGTTCTTTGCATAAAGAAGATGGGACAGCAGCAGGTGGATTTCTGAGCATTCAGGTCTGGCAATGGTTATAAATTCAACCTGTGGCTTTTATATCCCAAAATAATTCCAAATTAAATTAACTGTAACAAAACAAAACTGAAATCAAATGTAAAACATTTGTGCTCTAAATAAAATCTGTGCTTTCCCTCACAAAGTTCACCAGGGAATTGGTGAGCCACACAGGGCGGGTAGGTTAATGCGCAAACCTTGGATACTTAAACAATGTCACAAAGAAGCTACAAAGAGCATAACCCTTCAAGGACTCCATGTACTCTGCATGTGTGAAAATTGTCTGAAGATAATGATTACCTGTGGTCTCAGGCATGATTAATGGTGCAAGATTATCACATCACCAATTGCATCAGTTTAGTCTGCTCAAGAGACAGGAGTTAAAAATCACACAACACCAGGTTATAGTCCAACAGGTTTATTTGGAAGCACTAGCATTCGGAGTGCTGTTCCTTCATCTTCACAACCACCTGATGTTGTGAAGGAGCAATGTTCCGAAAGCTAGTGCTTCCAATTAAACCTGTTGGACTATAACCTGGTGTTGTGTGATTTTTAACTTTGTCCACCCCAGTCCAACACCAACACCTCCAAATCAAGAGAGAGGAAAATGCCTTTCAGGAGATGCTGTTATGGTGAACGTGCCCATTTTAACTGATCCAGCTATTAATAATCCTGCACTAACCTTGCCAGTGATTTTTGAAACGTTATTTTGCAATACTTTTATCAAGCTGTCCAGCACAGCATAAACTGCAGGAAGGATATCAGAGCTCACATGAAATATGCAAGTTCAAATGATCAAGTAGAAATCTGACCTATTCTAAACAGTGACCCTGAAGTTACCCATTTATGAAATATGCAATAGCTTCAGGGGGGCTGTATTTCAAAAGCAGACAGCTGCAAATGACCATGGACTTATTGTG
Organism: Chiloscyllium plagiosum; assembly: GCF_037043375.1. Taxonomy (NCBI): domain Eukaryota; kingdom Metazoa; phylum Chordata; class Chondrichthyes; order Orectolobiformes; family Hemiscylliidae; genus Chiloscyllium; species Chiloscyllium plagiosum. The sequence continues at coordinate 18,742,655 of NW_028270166.1, forward strand.
ACTAACGTAGTGTACCAGGCAAGATCAGCATGAGAATGCTGATCACTAATCACAATCTGTTTGTTATTGACAGAAAGAGTCTGTTCTCCTGCCCTGAAGAAAAAGAAAGGAGGGCCCAAAATATACTGCCCTGTTTTCTACTGGGTGGAAAACAAACAAGGAGAATCTTTTGTTAATCGTTGGGGAACAGGAGCAGCATTTCTGAACTGCACTTCCAGCCACTTCACTTCACAATAATGCAGAAACAGACATTCTTCAGCACAGTTAATAAACCAGTAAATGAGGTTCCAAAGCTGTGCGGTGGTGAAAGATGTCAATTAGAGTAATCTTGGTGCATTTGTATTAGTAAATGCTTGAACGCTTTGTAAGCAACTAACAAACCACTCAACAACAGCTTGCATTTATATAACTGTTAGAAATGCTCACAGTTTTGTTCATTCAATTGTGATGTGGTAGACCTGAGAAGAGTATTCAATAGTAACTTTCAAAAGGGATTTGGGTAAATACTTGAAGGACAACCATTAAAAGGCCATGGAGAGAGAATAGGGAATAGGGACTAATTGGATAGTTCTTTCAGAGAGACAAAACAATCACGGTGAACCTCCTTCTGTGCTACACCATTCTATTGGCCGCTTTTAATGGAAATAACTGAGTATCTAATGAAAAACAAAGGCAACTTTAATAATGAGGCTATGCTCACTAATGAAGAGAAAGAAGAACATGGCAAGTATGGTTTTCAAATAAGCAAAAGAGGCAATAATATGTCTTTAATAGAATGAATTCTTCCCCCCCCCCACCAATGATGATTCAGAGGCAGTGAGGGGACCAGAAAAAAGTATGATTTGCATATGAGGATGAAGGGGCAGCAAATCAGCAACACTAAACATAAAAGAAAGTTGGAGTGGTTAAAAGCTGCAAGCAAAAAACATGAACAAGAGAAATATTAGCTGGAAAATAGCAGATAATCAGCAATTTAAAAATATGCTATGAAGGATGAGGGAATATACTGCATGAGGCAATGTAGCGGCACGGTGGCACAGTGGTTAGCACTGTTGCCTCACAGTGCCAGAGACCCGAGTTCAATTCCCGCCTCAGGCGACCGACTGTGTTGAGTTTGCACGTTCTCCCTGTGTCTGTGTGGGGTGCTCTGGTTTCCTCCCACAGTCCAAAGATGTGCAGGTCAGGTGAATTGGCCATGCTAAATTGCCTGTAGTGTTAGGTATAGGGGTAAATGTAGGGGTATGGGTGGGTTGCGCTTCGGCAGGTCGGTGTGGACTTGTTGGGCCGAAGGGCCTGTTTCCACACTGTAATGTAATCTAATCTAATATGGAGCAATAGCTCAGTCTGCATTTCGAATCTACATAAAGCAAATCTGCTTTATAAAAAGCAAGTACAATATAAATCGGATGTTGTTCCCTATCACATGTAGGAACTGAATTCATGTGCAAAAGCTGTTATTGATTTTCTTTCTCTGCAGGGTGAGTTTATGACATGTTGATTTGGCAGAGTTTGGGGAGGAGTGGAAAATCTGTTGATGTATGTAGCAATCAGTTTTCTTACCAGTTTGTTCCTTTCCAGATGTGCCCTGAAAGCTTGTAGATACTTTCTGGGGTTAGGTTTCAAAGACACTTGGTGGTTTCTTGTGCCTCATAGTGACTCATAGTGAGACAGAGTCTTCATACTGAAGCGTGGCATTAACCTTCTAGGGCCATAGCAACCATCCTGGTCGTCTCTCCATCTGATGTATGCATAAACAGACTTCCAGCAGGGAGTTCTGTCAAATTGAGAACCCTAACTGAGTTATGCCTCTGTATCTCAATTGCAGATAATGTACCCGGCTCATATGGGTTGTGTCTTTCTATATACTAACCCATACAGCATATATCACGGAGAGTTGAGTTCTTACTGAATCAGATGTCTGGAAGTTCATAAACAATTTACTATGCTAAATATGACATCTGAGTCTTACACATAAAATCTGGTTTATATGCCTAGTAAGATCACTGTTATGTTACATACTAAATTTATAAAGAATAAGATGGAGGCCTCTTACACAAGAGTGTCATATACCATAATTTCATCTATCTGTCTTAAAGAAATAGTTCCTTTGTCAGATTTGTACAATACTACAACACTCATCACCAACAAAAATCAGATCTATGTCACAGAGGTGATTTAAAAAGTCAGTAAAGAATCTAACCACATCCCAGGCTCTTATCATTCATTTGTTCCAGAATATATGCTACCAATATTCTTTGAACCAACTGAACAGTTTAGTACTGAGTTCCGAACCAAGATAATGGCTGTATCAGTTTACATGAATCCTAAAGATGTGAGTTTAAAATTTGGCAATACGAACTTGATTTCATCAAATGGCACTGGGAAATACCATTTACTTTATTAAATATATAAAATTCATAAATAATTTATGGGACAACTAACTCACTGAAGTTTAATCCTCTTCTCAACTCAGTAAACCCAGAAATTTTAAACAAGTACATTATGAAAATCCTGCCAATCTCTTTTGTATATGAAGGCTGATTTTCATTTGGAATTATAATCAGGTTGCAATCCCTGGTGCAAATACACTAATCCCTTTTAGGTGCCTGAACACTTAAGATTCCATTTATTTCTCTGGAGGGAACCCGAGAAAATTCCTTCCACAAAAGTACCAGTTGGCAGCACAAGTGCTTGCACGCCATGAGACATGCTGTGACTTGTGGACTGAAGCTCTTTAAACCCATCACATGCAAGAAAACAGAAGGCCTCTGTATCTTTGGATAGGGTCAGCAGCTCACCCACACATTCAGTACACAAATCTTATGTCTGGAAAAGCCTTGACCTTGGCATAACTCCTGCATTATTTCATTCACAAATTTGAAGTCTGAGCTCTAATGAAAACAAGGCACTTTTTTTTCCCAACTTATATTGCTTCCTCTGTGATTGTTCATGGCTAAGGGGGACATTAAATTGAAAGGGTAAACAACAGTAGACATTATTTATTTCTTCAGGCAATACGTTGATGCTTGCATCACCTTTTATTAAACTTGAGTCTTGAAAAACAAGCACTCATGCTTGACGTAGTTTTGGGGACCGGTGTGCCCAAACTCCAGCCCACAGTCTGTGTCTGCCAGGCCCACAAGAGAGGAAACTGGGAACTAGCTGAATGAAGGCAGGCTGAAGGAAAAGGTTTGTCAGGATTTATTTTATCTCCCTTCTGATGAAGGACCCCCACCTGAATCATAATGTAAACCTGGTAGCTAAATCCTTGAGAGGATAGATGTGAAGAGGTGGTTTCCACTTATGGAAGAATCCAGAACTGGGTGTGGGGAATGTTGGTGTTTATAAACAAGAGGTTGCCCATCTAAAAGAGAAACAAGGTTGACTTTTCTTTCTCTCACAAAACATTGAGAGTCGTTTGAATATCCTTCTTGAAAAAGCAGTAGAAGCGCAGATTTAGAGTCATAGTGATGTACAACACAGAAACAGACCCTTCGGTCCAACTCGTCCATGCCGACCGGAAATGACTTGCTTGGTATCTCTGCGATGCTCTTCTAGGTTGCATTCATACAGTCATAGAGTCATAGAGATGTATAGTAGGGAAACAGACCTTTCAGTCCAACTCGTCCGTGCTGACCCGATATCCTAAACTAATCTAGTCCCATTTGCCAGCACTTGGCCCATATCCCTCCAAACCCTTCATATTCATATACACATCCAGATGTCTTTCAAACATTGTATTTGTACCAGCCTCCACCACTTCCTTTGGAAGCTCATTCCATACACGTACCACTGTCTGCGTGAAAAAAGTTGCCCCTTAGGTCCCTTCTATATCTTTCCCCTCTCACCCTAACCCTATGCCCCCTAGCTCTCGACTTCCCCACCCCAGGGAAAAGACCTAGTCTATTTATCCTATCCATGCCCCTCATGATTTTATAAACCTCTAAGGTTACCCCTCAGCCTCAAAATCTGAAAACTTTTAAGGCAGTGGTAAATAGGGTAGTAAACAAAGGGGTGACAGCCCATCTGGGGTAGGTGGGAATGTGAATTTGAAGTCACAGGTCAGCCATAGATCTTATTAAAGGGGCAGAGCAGGTGTGAGAGGCTGAATGGCCTACTCCTGTTCCCCATTCATATGTTTATATGTTTGTCTTTGAGCTCATTCTTTTTGTACATGCAACACTGTGTGTTGCTGAACATCTTTACTGTGCCTCAGTTCGCAACGTTTAAACTATTTTTTAATCATACATGAAATGTGGGCATCACTGGCATTTATTTGTCCCTAATTGCCTCAAGGACAGGTAAGAGTTAACTGAATTCATTCTGGAGGTCAAACCATGTAAGAACAGCAGATTTCCTTCCCTGAAGGGAAATAATAAAGCAGAATTTTTAAAACAACAATTGACAGTGGTTACAATTAAATTAGACTATTTTTATTCCACATTTTTACTGAATTCAAATTCCACCAACTGCCCTGGTGAGATTTAAACACATGTTCCCAGTTCATTAGTCTGAGCTATAGATTATTAGCCCACTGACAAACCCCTATGCCACCACCTCCCCCACTAAAGGCCCACTCTTGCAAAAAGCAAAATGTGGAAAGAATGAAGGCCAAATTAGTGAATGAGGATTGAATTTATGGAAATTTAAGTGTAGCTGCCCTTTATATACTGACAACTGAGATAAGCAAAATTGAAAGTCAATTGATGTCTGATCCATTGAAGTGTCAAAGGAACAGAAGTCTGCCTTTTTTCTCACCTTCACTTCTGAGTGTAGGGCCATGGGTTTTCATTGGATTGGTCGATGTTAATGGCAAAAGTTCTGCAAGCTGGTTAACCAGGAGACCCCTTGCACTCTTCCTGCCATCACGTATATTGGAAATATTCACAGGACTGACAACAAACCTGGTCACATTACAAACCCACCTTCCATAGTAGTGCATCCTGATGTGGGGCTCAAACTGATATGCAAGCTACAATTGTGCCACCTGTGAAAGTGAAGCTTCTCAGAAGATCAAAAGAAATCACTGATCGATTTCCAACCATTATGCTCATCAGTAAAGTCCCCATAGTCTTACCAGACCCTAAGGCTGTCTCTCATTAGAGAGAGATGACTGGTGGTGGTTTAACCTGAGGGTCACTGCAGCTCTGGTGAGAGGAGAAGCTGCAAGGGAAAATCCTTCATGATAATCTCAGCCAATGCAGGAATTCAACCCATGCCGTTATTGTCACTCTGCATTGTGAGCTAGCCATCCAGCCAACTGAACTAAATTGATTTCAAATAGCCTGTTAATGACCAGATTATAGCATTAACTGCCAGCTAAAGATGCAAAGTTTAGATTAGATTACTTTACAGTGTGGAAACAGGCCCTTTGGACCAACAAGTCCACACCGACCCACAACCCACCCATACCCATACCCCTACATTTACCCCTTAGCATGGCCAATTCACCTGGCCTGCACATCTTTGGACTGTGGGAGGAAACCGGAGCACCCGGAGGAAACCCACGCAGACACAGGAAGAACGTGCAAACTCCACACAGTCAGTCGCCTGAGGCGGGAATTGAACCTGGGTCTCTGGCGCTGTGAGGCAGCAGTGCTAACCACTGTGCCACCGTGCCGCCCACAAAGTTAGTAAGACTGACCAGCAGAGGGATTGAAAACATTTTTCTTTCAGTTCTTTTATGCGATATGGGCATCACCAGGAAAACCAGCATTTGTTGCGGGTCCCTAAATACCTTTGAACTAAATGTCTTGCTGGGACATTTCAGGGGTATGCAAGAGTAATCATTTTGCTGTAGGTCTGGAGTCACATGTAGTCCAGACCTAGTAAAGATGACAGATTTCCTTCTCTAGAGGATATTAGTGATTCAGATGGGGTTTTATGAAGGTTGTCATGGCCTTTATTACTGAGACCAGCTCAATATTAATTACATTTAAATTTCATCAGCTGTCATGATGGAATTTGAATCACAGTCTCGAGAGCATCAGCTCATCAAAGCCTACATTAAAGTTCTGCCCATTTTTATGCTTTTCCCTCCATACAGGTTCTAGCCATTTCCAGCATTTTTCAGTTCCGATTTCCAGTGTCCATGGTGTTTTGTTTTTCACTGGGTTCAACCTATCATTTGCCTTTTCATTTATTTAAAACAAATTCTGCTTCTTTAGCGTCTCGCCATGAACTTCAACCTATGGTTTTTGTAATCCACACTGAACTAAGCAAGTTTGATACGTGCTCCTTCTACCTCCACCCACCCGTTGATGTCTATGTTTTGGTTTAGTCCTACAGTTTAGCACAAAGGTTGTTTTCATTTCCTATAAGAAGCACTCGGTGTTCTTGCTGATGAAGGAAAACTAGTCTGTAGACTAAATACCACAATAGAAAAACATGCTATTTATAATGTGGTTCCCTTGCTGCTGCCACTTGTTGTATTTCTCAACCTAAACAAATACGAGATAAAGTGCAAACTTAACTGCCAAGCTTCTAGGCGGGTTTAAAATCCATTAACACTGGCTTCCTGTGCAGTCCTAAATGCATGTTCAATCATCCCATACAAGGCAAGTTGACTGAGAGAATGTGCAGTGCAGATTCCTGCCTTTGTTGCATCCAGTTTATTGACGAAAACAGAAACATACAGGACAACACCCCATTGTATTATCATTCTATTACAGCAAGGTTCAAGGTGAATTACCATTTACAACATAATCAGCACATTTCGCCAAAGGTATTCCTTCAGTTTAGTCATATTTTCACTTGTGACTGATGCGCCTTTGGGTGTGACAAAATGATGGAAATAGACGTGAATAGAAAGTAAGTAGTGGATCTTTCATAGCATTGGCCATGGTGAGTCAGCAGATGCGCCATTTTATACCGTGTGATGAACAATAAGGGTGACTTTTCAACTTCACTCTTCTCATTCCTCAGCAGAACTTATCAAAATTTTGCCAGTGTCATCGGTGGCTGGAGGATGTAGTTTCAGAATGACAAGTTTAAACAGACTGTATAAAGACTCATTAGGTTGAAATCTATGGACCATTTTGGGCCCCAGATCCTACTCAGATCAACAGCAGAACTTCACACATGACCTTACGTGAACTGGTCAATTAAGAATCCCCGCCAAGGAGCACCGTACAAATTTGTGTCGTGGAAAAGTTCTGGAGGGAGGAAGTGGCTACAATATGGCACTTTGTTAGGGCAGATAGCAGCCTTTGCAAGAACCCGGGATAGACTTTCCAGCATCATGCATCTGAGATACTGCAATAAGTTGATGAAATGAGTATTTCCTGTGATAGCTGGAGAAACAACTTCACCCCCTTTCTGTTAATAATGTGTGGGGTTTTTTAAGGAACTATCCAGAACTAGAGGGCATAGGTTTAGGGTGAGAGGGAAAAGATTTTACACGATCCTAAGGGGCAACTTTTTCACACAGAGGGTAGTGCGTGTATGGAATGAGTTGCCAGAGGAAGTGGTGGGGGCAGGAACGATTACAGCATTTAAAAGGCATTTGCTTGGGTATATGATAGGAAGGGTTTAGAGGGATATGGGCCAAGTGCTGGCAAATGAGACTAGATTAACTTAGGATATCAGGTCGGCCTGGATGAGTTGGTCTGAAGGGTCTGTTTCCGTGTTGTACATCTCTATGGTTGTGAATTCATGTGTTGATTTGGATACCCAATATTTAAATAAATCTTTCTGGTTTCTACAGAAAGGATCCGAAACCATAGAGATTTATTTAGAAATATGGTGTTTGGCTCTCTGGAGGATTCCTGACATCTGCCACCAATGAGAGAAGCAGAGAGCAAGGGTATGACAACATGGAGAGAGGAAACTCTGGGACCACTGATTTCTAAGTTTCAAATAGCCCTCTGAGAACATTGAATTAATTGTGTCATGATTGGTTCTTGGATAAATACTGATTTCCTTCGCTAAACAGATATTGTGCCTGTACAAACAAACCTACAGATTCCACCCCTCTCTTTTCCTCCTAGCTGGAGGTCCCAGACCCTTGCTGGCCTCCTGCACTCCTTGCAGACGTGTTCCTTTCCCTGAACGTTGCTTCACTGTTGATGGGAAGTAACGCATTGCCTGGCTCCGGCGCTTCTGTGGAACTTGAGTTCCACAATCCTGACGCTCTACCCTCTCACCCCGACCCATGAGTTGGCTGAGGTTTCAGGTCCAGTTACAGGCATTTATGATAAATATAGAAATACCATGTGACAGTGACAAGACAGATACTGGAAATTATGTGCAAGTATGATTAAAATGTTGGATGGCAACAAATTATGCACTGCCTTACTTGTGCCTGCGCTCACACTGAATTGGCAAGTCTATATTTATATATCTTTCTAAAACGGTAAGTACAATGTCAGCTGTTACTTTCCGTCTTAGTGTTTTGAACTTCTTGGAAAGAGATAGGGATGTTCCTGAAAATGTCGACCTCTATGAACGGCCAGTCTCCCTATCAATCTTAAACATTTCCACAATTTTATTTTGTATCATAAGTTGACCTCAAATAAAAGTCCCAAAGGTGTTTTTTTTTGGACAATGATCTTGTCATAAAGAACTGCTTACAGTGTTGTTGTATTTTTCAATAAAATTTCATCATTTCCTACAGTTTCACTCTACGGTAAGTGGATGGGCTTATAAACAAAAGCCCTCTGTTAATGGTCAGTCATAAAAATGTCTAAAACTGATCTCAGAAGGGATCATTGATGTCAGACAAGTGTTCCGAATCTCATGGATAGAGATGGTAAATTTGAGGAAAATTGTGTTTACAGCACACCCTAAATAACTAGACTTTCCCTTCATAAATAAACAAATTTATGAAGACAAATCCATTTTTATTCTTTTGGGAATGTAGTCAGAATTTAATTAGCATGGGATATGATATATATTATGTGGTAATGGATGGTAGTTTTCCATTCTCCACCTCCCTGAGCCAAACTGATGGGAGAGAGAGAGAGAGAGAGAAATAGAGTATTTATGATCCAGTGTGGGTTTTGGAAATTTTGTTTTAAAACTAAAATTCCACTTGGCTGGTTATTGTCAATTCAAGGTCTTGTCATGATCACTATCTGCTGATCCTGGTGGGGATGCACATATGGAACTCATTGAAGGACAGATTTGGCTTTGACTACTTGACCTCTCCTTGACAGACCGTTATAGTGGCTGCTGCATGAATAAAGGAAAACTTTGGGCAAAGTATTCAGGGAGCCATATTTATGCAAGAACCCAATGACCTCAGAAGAGAAAAGGAGGAAAAATAGTTAAAAAAAAGAAGATAGGTTTCTAATTGAGTATTGCTGAAAATGTGTTGCTGGAAAAGCGCAGCAGGTCAGGCAGCATCCAAGGAACAGGAGAATCGACGTTTCGGGCATGAGCCCTTCTTCTTGCTACCACAGCCACATCTCCTTCCACTCGCTACCACAGCCACATCTCCTTCCCTCGCTACCACAGCCACATCTCCTTCCCAGAAGCTCTTCTGATTGAGTATTGTAAAGATTAGAGGAGAAAGTGAGGTCTGCAGATGCTGGAGATCAGAGATGGAAATGTGTTGCTGGAAAAGGATTCCTGAAGAAGGGCTAATGCCCGAAACGTCGATTCTCCTGTTCCCTAGATGCTGCCTGACCTGCTGCGCTTTTCCAGCAACACATTTCCATCTCATTATTGTAAAGATTAACATATTTAAACCTTTACCTCTCTTAAGTTAAGGCATCCTTGCCTTTCTTGGACAGATTTGCTTCAGTAAGCCGCCTACTTTCATTGAGCAGACCAGTGGTCTCTAACAGTCTCCATCTGAGACACTGTAAGATCTGGTACATAAAATGGTTTATTCACCAAAGTAAAGAAAGAAGTCGTTGCTTACTGGAGCTTGGATGAAGCAGACTGTTCCGCCATTTACACACCTCTGTAATATATGTAGAGAGATACAACTGAGCACATGTTGTGACTAACAAAACTGCACGGTAAGCGTAATTCCAGCAGGTTGGATACTCATGAATATTCATGCCATGCTGAGTAATGTGAAACACCTTCCTGAGTCGGAAAGTCAGGAAACACCATTGACCTGAAAGGTTCCAAGAACTTAACGCAAAGATTTAACTTCCCAGCCTGACAAATAGCCCCTCTAAATTTGACCTCTGAGGTCTCTGAGCAGCAGCGACTCCCAAAACCAACAATCAATGGGCCGACATACTGATTTGTGTGCGGACCCTGAGAGAAATCTCAGAGCAGCTGCACGGCTACACAAGGTAAAGGGAACACTGCCCCCAAGATCCGGTCTGCGAAGTGAATTATTCCATCCCAAATAATTAAGTTCCCCCAACCATCCCTCTAAAAGCCTCGGACAGGCCTGTAGATATTCCGCCCCATTCTCGCTCTTTCAACATCCTAAGCTGTTCTGTCCACAAGTCCATATGACATCATCATAATGGCTAATGTTAATGGCATCCCTCAGTATTAACCCTTTCAGTCACATAAACCAGAGAAGAAAAGGCCATCAATTGGAAAAAAATTGTGTTTACTATTTGCATTTTTAAAAAGAATGGCAACCATTGTCATCTATGTCTAAAGTACCACTGATGAAAACAACCAAAGGCACAGTGGAACAATTCATCCTGACAACCAAAAACTCACTGTGTTATATAAATGCAACTATCTCAGTTGCACGTGCAATGTAAGGCCAGATTGACCATTAAGCCATTGATGCATAAAATAGTTTTCTGGCAATGTCACCAACCGTCAAAACAAGACGGGTGGTCAGCAGTGAAAAATAGGAAAAGTAATGAATCATTCATTGAAAACAGAGGCGGGTCCTGTCTTTCAGTCTCTATGCTTTATGTGAATACAACCAGTTTAACTGCCTCCTTCTTTGTAATTGTACGCCTGTTATTATGAAGATTACAGTATATTCAAAAGCATTTTATGTATTATCAATGTCGGAATAAATTAAATGATACTAGAACAACTGTCACTTCATAACAAATACTTCCAATTACTCTGAAACTATTAATTATATTCTCTGATTTACAACTCATATTGTATTTAGCCGAGTAAAATGTATCAAATCACTTCATTGGGCCACAATCAAACAAAATTTGACGCTGAGCCACATAAGGAACATAAAAAATAAATATAGTCTGCTCTGTTGTTCAATAAGATCATGACTGCTCTGATTGTGGTGTTAACTCCACTTTCCTGCCTGCCCCACATTTCTCTTGGCTGTCTTGTAAATCAAAATTCTGTCAAAGTCAGCCTTGAATGTATTGAATGAACCAGTCTCCACTGCTGTCTGAGGTTGAAAATTCCAAAGATTAATGACCTATGAGATAAGAAATTCCTCCTTATCTCTGTCTTAAATGGGAGATCCTTATTTTGAATTGGGCTTCCTGGTTCTAGACTCCCCCATGACCCTCTCAGCATCCATCTTTCAAGACCCCCTCAGATTCTTATACCAGTAACTTTGTATTATTCTAGACTTCTCCAATGAACATAGGCTCAACATTTTCAATATTTCCTCTTCAGAAAAATTCCTTTAGCCCAGGGATTAATCTAATGAACTGCCTCCAACATAACTCTATCCCTCCTCAAGTAACAATACCAAAACTGCAACATTCTAGGTATGAGGAGAAAGTTCCTGAAGAAGGGCTAATGCCCGAAACGTCGATTCTCCTGTTCCCTAGATGCTGCCGGACCTGCTGCGCTTTTCCAGCAACACATTTCCATCCCACATTCTAGGTATGGTCTTACTAATGTCCTGTCATGAGACTCCTCTATTTCTAGATTCCATCCTCTTTGTCTTCCACATTACTAACTACACCTGCATGCTAACATTTTGTGATTTATGTATGAGGCCACCCAAATAAACAAAAGTTTGGCCAAAGTGACAGGTTTGAAGCAGTGTCTTGAAGAAGGAGAAGTAAACAAATACGGATTCCAAGCTTTCTATAAGCCCTGCACCTGTTTGGACCTGAAGTGCTCCATGGTCCTTGACAGTACAGTAAGCTTTCTGGCAAGTCTACCAAAGCACCAGTTTTATCTGGTTGTCCTTGAGCCACCTGATGTTCAAAGTAATCACACTTCATGCTTGGAAAGATTTGTTTTTATTCATTCATGAGATGTGGATGTCATTGGCTGGGCTAAAAGGTACTGCCCATCCCTAATTGTCCTTAAGAAGGTTTTGGTGTGCTGTCTTCCTGAGCCACTGCAGTCCTTCAGGGGTCCAGGTACGCCCACAATTAGAAAGAGAGTTCCAGGATCTTGACCCAGCAGCAATGAAGGAACAGGGACATAGTTCCAACTACTCAGGATGGAGTGTGTCTTGGAAGTATTCCCATGCATCTGCTTCCCTTTTTCTTCTTGATGGCGGAGGTCATGAGTTTAAAGTTGGAGGAATCTTGGTGAGTTACTACAGTGCAACTTGAAGATGGTGCACATTGTGCATCAGTTGTAAATGATGAAGGAAGGAGGGCACATGGAAGGTATTTGACGGATGCCAACCAAAAACCTGCTTTGTCCTGGATAATGTCTTGAGGTGCACTCATCCAGGGAATATTCCATCACATATTTGAATTGTACTATGGAGATGGTAGTTAGAAACTTTGGGGAGTTAGAAACTGAGCTACCTGCTGAAGGATTCTTAGATTCTGATCTGCTCTTGTATAAAATGCCACCAGCCCAAATAATTTTTTGCTGAGCAGCATGGCAAATTAGAATTAAACAAAGATCTCTCACTATCCTCCTGATTTAGCTCAAAAATATGAATATAGACAGGCAGGAGGCTGGATGAACACAGCAAGCCAGGCAGCATCAGGAGGAGAAGTCAATGTTTCGGGTGTAACCCTTTGTCAGGACTGGGGGTGTGTGTAAGGGGAGCTTTAGATAAAGGGGTTGTGGAAGGCAGGGTGGTGATGTGTGAATAGGTAAACATAAGTAGTAGGTATGACCTGATTGGTCAATGTGAGGAATGAATCCGACTGGTGGCTGGAAAGGAGAGTTGATGAGAGGAATGGAAGGAAGGGCGAGGGACTGGGAAGAGAGTCGGGGGTTGGGAATAGAGATTATTTGAAATTGGAGAACTCAATGTTGAGTCTTCCGGACTGTAGGCTGCAGAAGTGGAAGATGAGGTGTTGTTCCTCCAATTTGCAATCTGATACATTATGGCAAAGGAGGAGGCCAAGGATGATCATGCCGGAGAGGGAATGGGAAAGGGAATTAAATTGGGCAGTGACTGTGAGGTCAGGTTGGCCCCTGTACCAATAGTCAAAATGTATATTTGCAATAGGATTATTCAGAGAGCATTAACTTAGAATCTGAAGTCATTTAACAAGGTAAAGTGGCATTAATGAATCATATTGTCATTGCCTGTTACGCAACCTCACTTCACGTTTAAATTCATACTCAGACAAAATGAAATCAAAAAGATATTATCGCTCTCAATGACAAATAAGTTTCAAGCAAAGAAACTGCATGGCAGATACGAGCCAAACAATTCAGACATAAATAAATCTCAGTCTCTTATTCATGGAAGTTTTAGTGCAATAATTTTAGAGATCAGGGACAGATGCAGGTAACTGATGACCACAAGTGATATGTCCTAATTGTACTTGTTAGCAGAGTGCTTGGGGGACGTGTTTAGCAGATATGGCTTCTAGAAATGAGTTATATAGCCTTCTCCCACCTATCTCTTGCAATGTGTAATTCTCCTACTGTACAACCGTTGTGCATAAATGAAAGTTGTTACGGTGCTGCAAGAGTGTAAATTCCTATGGATTCCTACTTTATCTGGAGATGGGATGGGGAAGTTCACACCTATCCCAAATATCTTTCTCCAGCCTTTGCACTGGATATATCAATGCAAACACAAGTGATGCCCGTAAAGTGAAAGATTCCAATTTGGCAAATCTATCTCAAAACAGCTGGAGTCTGATGCAACAGAAAACAAAAAGAAGGGCTGGCAGGTAAATTTTGAAATGATGGCTAAGTAATATGAGCAACTGCAAATAAATAAGAAAGGCAATAAAATGAATGTCTTCTCTATTCTCCTGCAAAGGTATTTTGTATTCTACTTTCATAAAAAATACAGCGATGTAAAGCTTGCAGAAGTACTTTGCTGTGCGGAGTGAATCTGAGTGACAGATTGGCATTTGATTGACAGGTTGACATAGAAGTAAATAATGTCCAGTGCTCAGCAATGAAAATTGTGGGTGTAATTGTCAGCAATATTTTACAGAACATGTAATATTTACAATGTGAATATATTAAGTGAAATCATTTCATAAGCTTCATTTATTTGATATGTGTCACTCAGAGATTGTCTCATATATGTGAAATGTAATTGGCTTCAGAAGATAGTGGTGCAAATTAAACTTTATCCTGATAAAATCCAAACATGCATTCATTGTATCTGAATTGGACAATAGAAAATATTTCCATCAATGAGAATTATATCAAGAATGTTTACCTATGATACAATCAGTCTACGTTCTTTGCACTGATAAATCCCAGGAGATCAAGGAAGATTGGTCATGTAAATTTGGTATATTTTGAAACAAAATTAATATTCCTCCAACATGATGTTCATTTACAATGACCTAATGCATTAAACTTTTAAAACAAAAAATGAGCAAGATTACATAAAATTGCTAATATTTCACCTGAGACGTTTACATGATGGCATAAGCATCGAAGCCCATGCTTTCGATATGGATGAGATGAAACAGGAAATTAATGATTACTTTTGGAATTATGATAGAAATATTGTGTGTATGAATGTGTCAAGTTCACTAATTTAAACAATAATCCCATGGTGTTAAGTTGATCAATGCAAAGATATTAACTCACAATATATGGGGAATTTTGCAAGTCTATTTTCTATTTTTTATAATCACAGTCTGCTGTGTTGTCATGTACCACAACATAAGAATAGATGCAGTGTTAAAAGCAAATCACTTATTGAAATGAATTGTTGACATTCATTGAAAGGGCCTTAAGTATTTGTCTTGAGTATAAGAATAGGATCTACAAACCAGAAACAAAGAACAAAGAAAATTTACAACCCAGGAACAGGCCCTTTGGCCCTCCAAGCCTGAGAGAGTCCTGGCAAACAGCACACTGAGCTGAGGCGAGATCTATTTACAATTTTAGTTTTTCCTTATTGGCTTTCTGTGTTTGAATTTGGAAATGGATGTTTTCGGTTCAGTACAATCAAAGATCCTAAATCTGAACAGTATGCAGTAAGGAAACATGGACTGGAACTCTTTTGTGGTTGTTAAGGTTTTAAGCAGTCCACAAAAATGGAAAATGTGGACATTCCTGATCTAAAGGCATTTTGATTTTGTTTACTTGAATTTTCTTCACATATGCCAAAAGGTCTAACTATTTATCAGTGCACTGACCACACTGGAGAGATTTTCTGTTTACATATTGTCTGGTGGAGGCAAAAACTCAGGAGCTGATGTTGCCAAATAGGAATGTAGTGGGTGGTAGAATAGATAGTTTACATGGTGTTCCTAACATGCCTCACCCCACTCCATCTCGCAAAAATATTTTTGCATACCTCCTTGAGGCATTGGAACACCACCCACCTTAGAGGAGCAAGGAGTCTAATTCCATTTGCAATGATGTGTCCAACTGGATCATCTGACCGGCACACCATTTTAGCCATGGGCTTTCGTGCCATGGCCTCCAGCATATTAACATAAGTTGGCAGCAGCAAGCATCCTATGAGGAGGAATAAACAGCATACATCATTTGAATACAACTTACATAGAAATAAGTCAACATTCAATATTCCAACAGATCCAACCAATGCTTATCAAGAACTACACCAAGAAAGATGAGGAGAAAAAAAATGAATAAAAAAAGTCCTTATTTTTAAAAACACTTCTCATCATTTTTGCACAACTTGCAAAAGAGACAATGTGAGAGAATGTGTTCTGTGTGTTCCTTTTATCGATCTTGGCATTTGTGCAGTCATACATATATATGTACACGAGGCTGTATCCTGCATAGTGGTTCTCATTCTGAGAGCCTTGAGGTCTATAATGACTTTTCAAGGGATCTGTAAAATAGTCATCCACAAATGTGTGGTGGCCAGAACTGGGAGCAGGGTGCGATAACCACATACGCACCATAGAATGATCTGACTGGCCCACCTTGAAGTAGAGCACTTAAAGAAGATGGTGCATATATAGAACAAGCAGCCAAAGGAAATGGTGGAGACAGGTACAATTACAACATTTAAAAGCCTTCTGAATGGGTTTATGAATAGGAAGGATTTAGAGGGATATGAGCCAAATGGGACTAGGTCAGCTTGGAATGTCTAGTCAGTGCGGACAAGTTGGGCCGAAGAGTCTGTTTCCATGTTGTATGACTCTATGGCTCTAAGATCAAAAACTACCAGGCATTCCCACAATTAACAACATTGATGGTTAGTATTCGGGACATTCAGTCTTGTTCCAAGAGAGGGAGTTTTTAAAAAAAATCTTTGAAGTTCTTTCATGTTATGGCTATTACATGGTACTCTAATTTAGATGGGATACCATGATTGCTAATCCATTCAAAAAGGTATTTAAATCTAAAATGTTTTGGGAAGCAGTAACATTCATTATGTTACATTTGAAGCTATCAAATCATTTACGATTTTTTTAAAAAATATGTCATTTAAAACCTTTGGTAGATTGAATAAAAACAACAGAATGTCTCTTTCTCATTCTATTCTACTTATTCCACCTTGGGTTACTTCGGTTAAATCACTGTCACTGGCAGAATGAATGTGTTCTGTTACTGCCTGTTATCAAGTTTCCAATGGAGAGAAGTGCATTTTTTCTTACCCTTGGAGTGCATATTCCAATTAAATGATTCAGCAGAAGGTTTCAGTGAGTTTAAAAATATAAGGTTTTTTTCCTCTTATTTTTAATCCTGAACTAACAAAATAACACACTTGATTAACCTTCAAAAAGCTCCTAACTACACTTTAAGACAAAAAAAGGGGCTTTTCAAAATTTCATGCATCTTTTCACAAGTTCAAGTCTTTTCTCAAATAAGATATTGTTACAGTTGGTTCAGCTATAACGCACTTTTGTTCACCGCGAATTGGCTTTAATGCGATTGAAAAAGTTATACCGTTATTTGCAGAATGCAAACTTTCCTTACCTGTATAGGCTATAATGTGATTCCAGCCCCATTAGTTTAAATGGCACGGCTATTATACAATTTTCTTATAACACGAGATCGCATGAGAACCAAACTATTGCAATTTTTCAGAACAGACTGTTTTGGTGATTCCACATTCTGTATTCAGGCTTAACATGTCTGAAGCATACCAATCTAATCTGGATAGCGGAAAGTTTCATTGTTCAATAGGAGGTTGACAAAGGCATTAAGTTTTGATCTTCCCTTACATCCAAATGAAACACGGAGACAAGTGATCAGGAAACTTCATAATCTTTTGTGTTGGTTCATCCTTAAATAATGTCGGATGTCACAGGACACCAGGTTATAGTTCAACAGGTTTATTTGAAATCACAAGCTTTCGGAGTGCTGCTCCTTGATCAGGTGAAGGCGCAGCACTCCAAAATCTTGTGATTTTAAATAAACCTGTTGGGCTAAAACCTGGTGTTGTGTGACTTCTGACCGTGTCCATCTGGCACCTCGACATCATGGCTACCTTAAATAATGATGAGTGAATTCGACAGATTACTGTGACATATCTTTCCTATGGCCATATTTAATCAGTTATTCACCAGAGATTCGACACTTGCTGTAATCCAAATGTGATAACTATTTTAGCTTCTTTAAATTTGTTTTTAAATAGTAATCACTGGAGGTTCATAATTTGACATGACTACACTAGGCCTGACATTGATATAAGTATTAATGTTTAATCTCAGTTGATTTTAGCTTTGTTTTGTTTTAAAAATGCATTGCCAAGCTCAAAATCTGTGGTATATTGATGCCTAGTAAACAAAGACTTATTTTTTTCAAATCCATGAATCCTCAAGTTGAGTAGAATACATTTTAAAAATAATGTGACCTAAATAAAATAAAACCTTACACAGAGCTGGAACAGACTCTTGTTCTCTGGAATACATTGAGTGAACATCTGTCTATAAATATAGTTGAGACAATGTAGTTCTTATCTACGTATTGTGGGGGGAAACAAATTAATCCATTGTGGTTGAACTGGAATAACATCAGCTATTTTGTTCACTTTCAATTAAAGAAATCTTATAGCTAAAATTCTCAAGTGCTTGATTCTCACCAACCACAGGGTCACAGGTTCAAGTCCCAAGTCTACTTTGTGCTTCCTAATGAGGGGAGTTTAGAACAGGCACCTGGTTGCAATTAAAGGTGATGAGAAAAGGTAGCCTTACCCATTTGTCCTTCATTGCATCATGACACTTCACTTATTCTTTAACTTATTGTTGAGAAAAAGAATTAAATAATTGAGGCCTATCGTGCAAGCCACAATGACCTTTGATGGGAAGAAATAGTTTGCTCATTAATGTGCACATATTGATTGTTATTCAGGGCCTGAGTTTATTATTTATACTTCACTTCTTTTCTCTGGCATTTCTCAAGCTCTTGTCACCTCTTTCTTCCTTTACCTATCACCCACTTATAATAACCCTTGTCAAGAAGTGCTAAAACACTACTGCCAAGAGCCGTATTGTGAGGTTTCCTTTTTAAGAGGATGCCATAATGCATAGTATTTTTTTAAAAACTGTCCTGGACCTTAACCCATAATTAACCCATCCTGCCTTACTCTACAGAAACCAAAGTAACTCCTTTGTATTAATCTGTTCGGTTCCAAATTCTTTGCTTTGACTAGTACACTTGAAAATCCCTTCTAAGTGTTGGTCACGCTGTTTTGGCATGAATTTCTCGATATCATTCCTAAACTTGCTTTGTTGTATTAGTTGACAAAAACTATTTTCTAGATTTAATTTTTTCATGTCATTTACATTGGGGGTGTGTCCTATTAAGATGATATCTCAAGCATTTTGTTCCGGGAATGAACAACTGACATTTTGCCAGGCTTTGCTCAAACCTCCCAGTCAAGAGGTCTCTTTCGAGACATAAATCACTTTATTTCTTGTGTCTCAATGACTGTGTCTGGAAGATGCATTCAAGGTATAGTCTGATGAGAACACTGCATAGAAGAATTCCAACTCACTGAGTGAATGTATAATTTGAATTTACCAAACTTTATATTCTTGGATCAGAACATCCTATACTTAACTCTATTGTTTAAAAAAAACTATGAAGTGTTCAATAATCAAATCCTTGAGTTATCAATGGATGTCTAAACCATCCAAAATGTTTATCCCCTCTCTTGTCTAATCTGAATTGATAGTAAAGTAGTTGTACCCCTGTTGTTAGTAAGTGAAACGTTAATTGTGTTTCACTCTCTGTCATCTATTAGAAATGTCCATTTTGATGATATTAGAAGAGAATAGCATTAGATTTAGTAAATAGCATCTCAAAACTCTACCCCAAGATGACCTGTAATTATCTAAATAAGAGACTAGCAAACACTTGGAGCAATTCACAACAAGGGGTTGTTGAATGTGTGTACTGTACCTTTGAGAGAGTGAAAGCTGTTTTGTACTGAAAGCCTGCAAACACCTGTCTTGTGACTGACTAGCAGTCTCAGACTGTACTGGAAAACTGAAAATATGTAACATTTGGCTGTTTTCACAACAGTTCAAATTTAACCAATCAGTTTGAATTATGCCCTAGGATACTAAAACCCAATCAAATTTGAATTTATTGTTTTTGTCAACCTCGAAGCAATGAAACGATCCAATGTTTGGGGTATAAAGAAGCAGGCATTTTGGAGAGTTAGCCAGAGAGAGCGGCCAACTGCCATCATCAGAGTATCTGCTAGGAAAACACTTTTGAACAAAGGTACTTTTCTCGCATGAAACATGTTTACAACAAAGGACCGAAGATGACCCAGGGAAATCTGCAGCTGAAAGAAGACAGACACTGATGACAACAGCCACTGGGTGGTTTTGAAAGGTCAGTTGATGTAATTTTAATAGGGGCTTTTATTGGAACAATATTGTTATAGAGCGGGAGGTAGATAACAAACCTTTAAGAGAAAGGAGGCTTAGAGCTGAAATAGTTGTTGTTTAATATTCACTTTGAGAGTTAAAGAATAAATTGATTTTTTTTCTGTAAACAGTGGAAGTTGGGAGTTCTCTGTCACTCATACTTTAACAGATATTGAGGCGCGGTGAGCTTTTCTGCATCTTTGGTGTAATTAGCAGCAGGGTTCACCACCGTGACATAACAGAGTTAATATCTGAAGAGAGAAATGGAAACTGGTCAGGGAATGGGGACAAAAGACTTTTTTGAAGAGCATTCAATTCTACCATAGAGTCATAGAGCATAGAGTCATAGAGATGTACAGCATGGAAACAGACCCTTCAGTCCAACTTGTCCATGCCGACCAGATATCCAAACCTTATCTAGTCCCAGTTGCCAGCACTTGGTCATACACAAGGGTGGCAAGGTGGCTCAGTGGTTAGCCCTACTGCCTCAGTGTCAGGGACCTGGGTTTGATTCCAACCTTGGGCAACTGTCTGCGTGGAGTTTGCACATTTTCCCTGTGTCTATGCGGGGTTCCCTCTGGGTGCTCTGGTTTCTTCCCACAGTCCAAAGATGTGCAGGTTAGGTGAACTGACCATGCTAAATTGCTCATAGTGTTCAGTGATATGTAGGTTAGGTGCATTAGTCAGGGGTAAATACAGAGATATATGGTAGGGGAATGGGTCTGGGTGGGTTACTCTTCAAAGGATCAGTTTCCATACTATAGGGATTCTATTATTCTATCCCTCTAAATCCTTCCTATTCATATACTCATCCTGATGCCTTTTAAATGCTGTAATTGTGCCAGCCTCCATCACATCCTCTGGCAGCTCATTCCATACTCGCACCATCCTCTGCATGAAAATGTTGCCGGTTTGTTCCCTTTTATATCTTTCCCCACTCACCCTAAACCTTTGCCCTCTAGTTCTGGACTCTCCCACCCCAGGGAAAATACCTTGTCTATTTATCCTATCCATGCCCCTCATGATTTTATAAACCTCTATAAGGTCACCCCTCAGCCTCCGACGCTCCAGGGAAAAGAGCCCCAGCCTGTTCAGCCTCTCCCTATAGCTCAACCCCTCCAACCCTGTAAATCTTGTAAATCTTCTCCCTTTCATGTTTCACAACATACTTCCAATAGGAAAGAGACCCGAATTGCATGCAATATTCCAAAAGTGGCCTAACCAATGTCTTTTACAGCTGCAACATGCCTCCCATCTCCTATACTCAATGCTCTGACCAATAAAGGGAAGAATACCTTCTTAACTATCCTATCTACCAGCAACTCTACTTTCAAGGAACTATGAACCTGCATTCCAAGGTCTCTTTGTGCAGGACCACGCCCCAGGACCTTATCATTAAGTGTATAATTCCAGCTCTAATTTGATTTTCCAAAATGCAGCACCTTGCATTTATCCAAATTAAACTCCATCTGCTACTCCTCAGCCCATTGGCCCACCTGATCAAGATCCCATTGTACTCTGAGGTAACCTTCTTCACTGTCCACTACACCTCCAATTTTGGTGTCATTTACAAATTTGCTAACTCTGCCTCCTATGTTCACATCCAAATCACTACAAATCATGTCCCCTGTTCCACAAATTGTCCCGATGTGAGTATAATCCCAATGAGATGATCAAAATGACCTGACCAACTGCTACTTAAGATAAAAGTAATTTGCAGCAGGTTTCAGTTGAAACCAAAAATAAAGATTCATTGCAGCATATGTTTTACTGTCCTTGTTACGATTTCTAATTTGAGTGTAATGGTGGGTGTGGGAGGTGAGCGCAGAAGATGCTCTAACTGTAGGCTCTGGATGTTTTCCACATTCTGCTGCTGTTGGCACTTTGTCGCCATTTCCCTGTTACCCTCAATTTCCTCCTGCTGATCAAGAATCTATCAGTCTCAGTCTTGAATACATACAAGGACTCTACCCCCACATCTTTCTGTGGCAAGGAGTTCCAAAGACTCTTAACGTTCAGAAGAAATCTCTCTTCTTCTCATTCTTAAATTAGTGCCTCTTTATTCTGAGCTAATCCCACTGACCCTCGGCTGTCAAATGAAGAGAAATATTCTCTCATTATTATGTACCCAGTTAAATCCCTTCAGAATCCTACATTTCAATAACATCACCTCTCATTCTTCTGAACTGCAGTGAGGTCCAATCTGTTTAGCCTTTGATCATAAGACCATTCCTCCATAGCAGGGATCATCCTGATGAACTTTCTCTGAACAATTTCCAATAAAAGTGATACTTTTCCTTAACAAAGGGGACCAAAGCACTCTCAGTACTCCAGATGTAGTCTCACGAACACTTTATACAGCTGCTGTAAAACTTAGCTACTCGTGTCGTCCAGCTCTCGAAAATGATGTGAGAAACTTTTTCACCCATTAGAATATGGAATGCATTATCAAATGGCATTGGTAAAAGAAAATCCCAAAAAATCATACATGAACTGCCATTGTTTGTTATCATGAAAGTTTCCCAAACCATATAAGTGTTCCAAGATAAACTTTGTGAGTTAACAAAGACAATATTGTTACACAGTCTTATTCTTCAATCGATGTAATGTTGTTCAATATTTCTTGAATGAAATTATACAATGAACCAAATAAATAATGTGAAGGTTCATTAATCAAATGTTTATGAAAATAATTATTATTCATCAGAACTGCAATATAGAAACCTATTTAGTGTTGCTTAACCATGACCCATACCACCCAGTCATTATTATCCATGACAAACTCAAACAGATTTTACTCAAATCAATGGTCATTGTGACTTGCAATATAGGCCTCAATTATTTAATTCTATTTCTCGAGGAAGCATAGTTTGGGTGTGGGGTTAAGTTGGTAGTTGGATCACCTCCTTAGTTAGCCAGGAGTTAAACTAGGTTTTTAATTGTCTACCTGTTGCCAAATAACTACTAACGTAATTGCAGCAAATCCGCTGAAGTTTTTAAATGGTTACTTTTTGGAGGGCGCAAGGGAATGGCCCATCAGAATCTTCAACTTTCTGAACAATTCCTCAGAGTCTGCTCTACAGCGGACTCCGCAGGGTCCCGACGCACAACTCCCATCTCAGCTGTAGAAGCAACAATTTGGGTATCGGAATGTCCAGTTTAAAACTTACAGGGCGATTAAAAAAAAGAAGGCCTAGCTAAAAACTGAATTTCAAGACAGCCCCTTGCCTAAATGATATTTATACAGCGGTTATCAAAGGCTCATAATAAAATAGGTGAGTTACTAAGCCGCCGCCACTATTGGCACTCAGCCAAAAGACTCCAATTATCAAGATTTTGTGGCATTGCACAAGGCTAATGATATCCTGATATGCAACAATTAGGAATCATAAGCTAAATCAATCATGTTAGCAAGAGAATAAAATAAACTCCCTGTCATTATGAGAAAGCATTATTATTGTTTATTGATTATGCTAAAACACTTGATTTGGTCAACTACCTGAAGCTATTTGATTCGCTACTATTTACAGCTTTTCGAAATGTATATATGGTTCTTTTGTGAGCTTTGGACAGGTTGTTTAACCTTGATGCTTGGTTTGATGCTTTGCTTCAGTACATGAGAATACAATCAACATTGTTTTAATGCATATTGAGGGAGTGCTGCATCCTTTGGGGAGATGGAATCTAGGCTGCAGTTGCTTGTTCTGATATTCTGTATTGATACTAATAATTGCTTAACACTGATTAATCAGTTCCTAACTAACATCTTCCCCTTAAAAATCACCAGCAAATATAAATTGACGAGTCATTCATTAATGGAAGACTTTGTGATGCACAAAATGCCTGTTATATTCATCTACTTAACAACAATCATTGCTCTTTTAAAATGCTTTATTGCATGTGAAATACTTTGTAACATTTCTGAGGGACATAATAAACATCACGTAAAAGTAAACTTGCTTACTTGGAGTATCAGTATGTAGTGGTAAGACATTATTTTGCAACTGTACAGGACATTGGTTAGGCCAATTTTGAAATATTGTGTGCAATTCTGGTCTCCTTCCTATCAGAAGGATGTTGTGAAACTTGAAAGGGTTCAGAAAAGATTTACAAGGATGTTGCCAGAGTTGGAAGATTTGATCCATAGTGAGAGCTGGGGCTGTTTTCCCTGGAGCGTCAGAGGTTGAGGGGTGACCTTACAGAAGTTTATAAAATCATGAAGGGCAAGGATAGGATAAATAGACAAGGTCTTTCTCCTGGAGTGGGAGAGTACAGAACACAAGGGCATAAGTTTAGGGTGAGAGGGGATAGATGTAAAAGGGACCTAAGGGGCAATTTTTTTGCAGAGGGTGGTGCGTGTCTGGACTGAGCTGCCAGAGAAAGTGGTGGAGGCTGATACAATTATAGTATTTAAAAGGCATCTGGGTGGGTATATGAATAGGAAGGGCTTAGAGGAATATGGGCCAAATGCTGAAAAATGGGACTAGATTAGGTTAGTTGAAACTTTATTGCTGGAACAGCACAGCAGGTCAGGCAGCATCCAGGGAACAGGAGATTCGACGTTTCGGGCACAGGCCCTTCTTCAGGAATGAGCAGAGAGTGTTCAGCAGGAGAAGATAAAAGGTAGGGAGGAGGGACTTGGAGGAGGGGCGTTGGAAATGTGATAGGTGGAAAGAGGTCAAGGTGAGGGTGATAGGTCGGAGTAGGATGGAGGCGGAGAGGTCAAGAAGAAGACTGCAGGTCAGGAAGGCGGTGCCGGGCTGGAGGGATCCGGCTGAGACAAGGTGGGGGGAGGGGGGATGAAGAAACTGGTGAAGTCCAAGTTCATCCCCTGCGGTTGGAGGGTTCCCAGTCGGAAGATAAGACGCTCCTCCTCCGACCGTCGGGTTGTTGTGGTTTGGCGGTGGATGAGTCCAATGACCTGCATATCCTCGGTGGAGTGGGAGGGGGAGTTGAAATGCTGTGCTACAGGTTGGTTGGGTTGGTTCGTCCAGGTGGCCCAGAGGTGCTCTCTGAATCGCTCCGCAAGTAGGCGGCCTGTTTCCCCAATATAGAGGAGGCCACACCGGCTGCAGCGGATGCAGTAGATGATGTGGGTGGAGGTGCAGGTGAATCTGTGGCGGATATGGAAGTTTCCTTTGGGGCCTTGGAGAGAAGTGAGGGGGGAGGTGTGGGCGCAAGTGTTGCACCTCCTGCGGTTGCAAGGGAAGGTGCCGGGAGTGGAGGTTGGGTCGGTGGGGGGTGTGGATCTGACAAGGGAGTCGCGGAGGGAGTGGTCTCTACGGAAAGCTGATAGGGGAGGGGAGGGAAATATATCCTTGGTGCTGGGGTCTGTTTGGAGGTGGCGGAAGTGACGGCGGATGATGCGCTGTACATGGAGATTGGTGGGGTGGTAGGTGAGGACCAGTGGGGTTCTGTCCTGGTGGCGGTTGGAGGGGCGGGGCTCAAGGGCGGAGGAGCGGGAAGTGGAGGAGATGCGGTGGAGGGCACCGTCGACCACGTCGGGGGGGAAATTGCGGTCCTTGAAGAAGGAGGCCATCTGTGTTGTACGTATTTTGAACTCCCCACTAGATTAGGTTAGAATATCTGGTCGGCGTGGACGAGTTGGACCGATGGGTCTGTTTCCGTGCTGTATATCTCTATGACTCTATGACAATAGTGAAGGTACAGAATAGCATACCATACATGAGAGTATTCAGTAAAAATACCTCACATTATTTGGTTAAATTCTATGGGCAAAGATCAGGCAAGATGCAACTTGAAAAGGGACAGAGCTATCTTTAAAACAAAAAAAAAATTCACATTCTCAAGATGGAAATGATAAAAGTTTGATCAGCAGCCCTGAAGTGGCAAACTCTGCATTTGTCGTTGAACGTGGTGCATTGTACAGAGGAGAATTTCTTTCAGTTAAGTGGGGAATTTTCCTCCAAGATTGTGCCTGATTTTGGATACAGTCATAGCAGAAATTGGGTAGATTAGGCCAGTGATTGACATATTCCATGGGGATAACTCTTTTCATACCAACACGCATACAAACTCAGGGAAGAGTAGGCCATACTGAGAAAACGTAGCCTGAAGAATGAAGAATGAAGCCCTGACTTGACTGCCGTCCCCCGAAGGTCGGTAACACTGAGAATGTCTGGATTAAAACCATGCAGTCATCTCAGTGTGTGGTCTGTTAAGTGAGCAACTTGTAATCTAGTTTATCTTTTGATTGCAGTAAGAAATTACAAACATTCACTTCCTGGTTAAGAGTGGTATGTGGGGTATCTTCACATGCAAACATATATGTTCCTTTTATGATAAACAATATACAGAGAAGTACTAAGTTCTTATTCCTGTTCTATACAATTTCCTTCAGTAAATTAAACCCATGCATGGTCATGTCAAATGTCATCAAGTTCTATGAATGAGGTGCAACTTTGTATTACAACAATCCATCTGTATTTTACTGTAAATGTAACAAATCCCAAAGGAAATATAGTTTGGGTGTTTCAACTCTGAGATCAGTAACCAGGTGTTCAGAAGCCAAGTCTCCTCTCCACCCCTGTTGAAGTTTAACAATATTTCTTATTATTTGCAATGTCTGGAGCCAGGGATAATAGAAGGAGGAGCATGATGCTAGTATTAGAGGACGAATCATTCAACAGCCCTGAACTAATGATCCAGAGGCCTGAATTGAAATCCTAGCACAGCAGCAAGTGGAATTTAAATTCTTTTAATGAAATAAATCTGGAATAAAATGTTAATATGGCGACCATATCACTGTTTGATTGTTATAAAAGCCTATCTAGTTCATTCTTGTCAACTCATGTATTCCTTAACTGATCTGATCCATATGTACCTCTAGACCCATTGCAATATGGTAGACTCAGGACAGCCCTGTTAGCAAGCCACTCAATCGTCAGTGTTTTGGCAGGATATTGAACAATAATAGTAATTGCACCTCCGTCTATTTCTGTCATCACCGGATATATTTATACTTGTAACATGGACCACTGATAGTGTTATGCTTTTGGAACGCAGAGCCAATATTGCACCCCTATTAACTCCAGATGTTAACGCCAGTTGCACTTTCCCCACAGCTGGGCTGGATAAGATCCGTTAACTCAACACAGACCGGGCATTCTCATCGATATGGCTCACTTTATAAAATGTTAACAGGTGGCAAGGCCGTACCTGGAGCATTGTGCTCAGTTTTTGAACTCTTGCAATTGAAAATCTGAGTAATGTTGGCCAAGTGCAGAGAAAGGTTACTAAAAGAATGAAGAGTCTGGAAAATTAATGAAGAATCACATCTACATAAGCATTTTCCTCACAAACAATCTTAATTAAACTCAAAGTTGATTAAGGATAAACCCTGGGAATGATACAAAACTGGCAGGAAGGCAAGAAAAATTTTCATTAGATGATTTTTATCTAAGTGGGACAAAGTACTGAGGAGGGTGATGTCTGCGCTTGGTGACTTCTGCTGTTTATAATTTTATAAATGCTCACAACACAAAACACAATGCATAATGGTCAGACCACATCAAAATAGTAAGCGAGCTGGAATTACAGGAGACGTCAATTAAGGAATTAGAGTCATAGAGATGTACAGCATGGAAACAGACTCTTCGGTCCAACCCGTCCATGCCGACCAGATATCACAACCCAATCTAGTCCCACCTGCCAGCACCGGGCCCATATCCCTCCAAACCCTTCCTATTCAAATACCCATCCAAATGCCTCTTAAATGTTGCAATTGTACCAGCCTCCACCACATCCTCTGGCAGCTCATTCCTTGCACGGACCACCCACTGTGTGAAAAAGTTGCCTCTTAGGTCTCTTTTATATCTTTCCCCTCTCACCCTAAACCTATGCCCTCTAGTTCTGGACTCCCCGACCCCAGGGAAAAGACTTTGCCTATTTACCCTATCCATGCCCCTCATAATTTTGTAAACCGCTATAAGGTCACCCCTCAGCCTCCGACGCTCCAGGGAAAACAGCCCCAGGCTGTTCAGCCTCTCCCTGTAGCTCAAATCCTCCAACCCTGGCAACATCCTTGTAAATCTTTTCTGAACCCTTTCAAGTTTCACAACATCTTTCCAGTAGGAAGGAGACCAGAATTGCACGCAATATTCCAACAGTGGCCTAACCAATGTCCTGTACAGCCGCAATTTAATTGAACAACATGCAAAAGTGAAAGGAATGATAGCAGTTGCTGTAGCAACTACGGAGGAAACTGAAAGATTCTTTGAGGATATAATGCTAAATGCCTGACTAATGCAAACAGACAAGCATCAGAACTTAAACACAGTGCTGGGAAAGCTCAGCAGGTCTGGCAGCATCAATGGAGAGCAATCAGAGTTAACAGTTTAGGTCGAGTGACCCCTTTTCAGATCTTGCCTGAAATGTTAACTTTGATTTCTCTCCACAGATGCTGCCAGACCTGCTGAGCTTTTTCAGCAATTTCTGTTTTTTTTTTCTGACTTCCAGCATCCACAATTCTTCCATTTTTAATCAACAGAAATAGTAGGTTTTGAATAATGCAGCCAAAACAATAGAATATAAGACAGAGGAGGAATTGTTAAATCTGTATAATGCTAAGGTCAGACTGTACTTTAAATAGTGAATCCATTTTGGGTCACTATGGAACAAGTGAGCCTGTAGCACAAAGATGATGAAAAAAATCATGAGACTGATAGGTTAACACTGTCAGAGGTTTCAGTTATATGAAAAGATGGGATTGACTAGAATTTCTTAGCCTCGAAGAAGATGTCTGAGAGGGACATTCCCTTACGAGCTGACTGGTGGTCACCCATTCCCTTTCTTCCTGCACTTCCTTAAGCTTCTGGGTGACCATGTCCTGAAATATACTATCCATGAAACTCTCTGCCTGAGGAATGCACCGCTGTGCCTCTAGCTGCTACTTACCCTCCAAAGTTCTGAGTTTGTGTCGCTACAACTGGAGGCAGCTCCTACACAAATGGCCGCCAGATGACCAGGAGCTGTGGTGATATCCCACAAAGTGCAGGATGGGCAGGCTCAAGGGCCAGAGCTCCTCAAATGTATCCTATTGTAAACATAAATAAGAGTAGTCAGGACATAGGAGAAAAACACAGAATTTTGCTTTAAATTAATTGTAGTAGTTGAACTGGACAAAATTGTGTTTTAATGAGTATAAAGTTAATTTGGAAACTATATATGGAAAGAGGTCATCGGTAGGTGTATTCTACTAAAATGGGACTTCTCTCATTGGACAGGTGAGGATCATGTAGAAGTGACATATATTTTCATAGTAATAATGCTCAGAGATTTATACAATAAGCTACAGCTATTTTGTTGGCTAGGACATAGAGTCAATTCACAACACTTTAGATTCAGTTAATGACTTAATTTACAGAACAAAAAAAGTAACGTGATTTAACCAGGGGTGCTTCCCGGGCTTGCATTGAAACCCATTGAAGGGTCTGTGTTATCTGGAGAAGAGCAAAAGAAAATAGCTTTGGTGCCTGATTGTTGCCTGAATGCGAGATGGGAGGAAGGACTTTCATGGATGTAACTGGATGTCTGACCCACTAAGCAGATCTAACTGACATAGACAAACAGTTATCAAACAGAACTGCTCAGTACTTCCTGAATTCACCAACATAACATTAGTTCATTACTAATCTCTGAATATCGCAAAGGGAAGTACAACAGTTCAAAACCAAAAAGCAAGCATTCCAGAAATGTTTTGCATGAATAATAGTGACTGAATGTCGACAGTCACACTGCAAATCACATTTTCTTTTGCTTTTGCTTGTTTTTGAAACTTATCAAATTATTCAAACCTATCAGACATCTCATCATGTGCTGATCCACCTCCAACTATCATGCTGATGTACCCTCACAGTATGAACTTTTACGAACATTACTGTGCACAGTGAATGTGTGATGATAGATTTCTTCATTTTTGGTCATTGAGTTTAGATTTTGTAAGGGGAAAATTTGTTTGGGGGTGGGGGAGTTGAAGGGATTATAACAAGCTTGCTTGAAGGGAAGGTGCAGGTGGTCAGGAAACACTCTATCTCATACAAGCCCAGGGGCAGTAATGGGAAAGCATTTGACTGACTGCCTGGATCTGACAGTTCTCTTCAACAGCTTGGGGGCCCCACCTGGAAAATCCAGCCTGCATATGTTCAGGAAAATCACTGTGAAAAGAAAATCAGAGCCTCATTTAAATACTATAATTACAAGACCATTTCTCTGGAGTGGATTAGTGAAGTCACCTTAAATCGCACTACAGTTAAACGGAAAGTAATGATGTTCACAGCCAGTTTTCACATTTTTTAAAGTTAAATGTTTTCCTACGTTCCCACCTTGACTGATCTTTGCCCACCTGACCCACTAGGCGAATATTGAAATGTCCCTCTGTGCATAGTTCCCCTAACAGCTCAGTCTGTTATTACTTGGTGTATTATTGCCAGGCAATGTCACTGGGAGTGCTGACCCAGCCAAATGGGCTTCAATCCAATGAGATGTCTGTGTGGCAACTGCAAATTGCCTGCCAGATTTACACAAGGGGCTCTAAATCGTAGAGGTGACTTGGGTAGGACCGGGGAGCTCTTCCCCACAACTTGGGTTCAAAAATCAAAATAGTCCATTTAAAATAGGATGCAAGGTGTGTAGAGCACCAGCTATGCAGGCTGCCAGCAGGGTAAGGTGTCAACTAATGAGGGGGTAGGTTGAAAAGTGTGTAAGATGCCAGGTGGGAAGGAGAGGGGCCTCTTTTCTTTACTGCGCACTCAAGCTGGTGTCTGGGGTTCACTGATTACTGTGGTGGTCTCTCTCAAGCACGCTCTGAAACTTCAAAGACCGAGAATGCTGTGCTAGGGCAACTCTGCTGGAGAGAGAGCACTGAACCGAACTCATTGTTTATGGCCTGACCAGCGAGTCGGAATGTGTCTCCACACAATAATTATGACCGCTACCAATGCCTGGGCCATTCCCACAATTGATGGTGGGGCAATGGCCACCTGGTACCTACGCACTCGGGCAGTACCCCCGAGAAAAGAAAAAGAGAGGTCAAACTACTTATGCTGGCCAGCAATCCCCCTTGAGTGGGCGGTTTGAATCGCCCGGATCACCCTTCAGACCTTGACACTGGAATTATATTCTGGGATCTGCTGTGAACTCAGCCAGAAATGGTGTACCCAGAGGGAGCACAGACGGACTCAAATATGAGTTCAAAATTACCAGTGAACTTTATTAGAGAAAGAATTCAACTTGCCCAATCTGTACAATACTTGAATGAAACTTATGCTATATACAATGATATAAAATATAAGAAAACTGGAATGGACACAATGTAAATCTTTAAGCTTACACAATTTACAGGGTACTTATACTTAAAGAATTACACAGCCACCTTCCATCCGATGCCTAACCAACTACTCCAGAGTACAAGTGTCCCAGGGCTGAAAGGGTTCTTATGGTCTCAGAGGAGCTTGTTGGTTGTCCAGTGGGGCTCCCTCTCTGCCTTGGGTGTTGTTGTGGACTTCCAAAGTCCGAGGTCGCAGACAGAGTCGATGTCTACATCCCCAAAGAGTTAGTGGCCAGAGACCCGGCGAGCTCAGAGTGAGGAGAGTGAAAAAGAAAAGGAGCCCTGATAGCTGGCTCTGCTGCGCTCCCCACCCCCCTCCCCCTCCCCCGCCTTGCCCTTGCGATTCCAAAGGGCCGGTCGGCCGACTCCATCCCTCAGGTAACTCCAGTTCACAAAGCATCTCCGGAGATTGCTGGGGCCGGATTAATCTCATCATTCGTGGAAACGAAAGGGTCGATACTGTCCCAAATTTACTTAACTGAAATTTTGATGGTTTCATGGAGCCTCCCAAACTGTTTTGAGATTAGAGTAAATCGTTATCCCATTAACTAGATCGGCTCCATTGTTCACGGTTTTGGGGTTCGTTACCATTTTTTAATATGTGTTTTTATTGAAAAGCTTTTCAAAACCTTTTACAAGACATTTATATATTTAAAAAAAACCCAACAAAACAGAAAAAAAAGTACAAAGAACAAGGCCATAACATAGTACCATTGTTATTAAACAACCCACTATTCTACCAAAACAAGCCTATCTACTTAACTAAAACTAAACTACAAACATATTGAAAAAATACAAGCTTAAATTACATTTAAGTTACTTAAATTATATAATGTCTTACTACTTTGTTCTGTCTTACTCATCACACCTCCACTGAGGCTCCCATCCCTGGGGATTACCATTTCTACGGCTGTCCCTTGATACAATCTCTGGCGGGTGCCATTTTATTGGTCGAGTTGTCTCATAACTCTGAGGATCTCTGTCCCAAGAAGAAGATGTGTCTTTATTCTGGCAGACCTGCTGGGAAATCCTGCCTGCACAGATGCCAGGTTGATCAGTTTTTCAAAAAAAGGCCACTTTCTTTCAGTCATAGAGTCATAGAAATGTACAGCATGGAAACAGACCCTTCGGTCCAACCTGTCCATGCCGACCAGATATCCCAACCCAATCTAGTCCCACTTGCCAACACCCGGCCCATATCCCTCCAAACCCTTCCTATTCAAATACTCATCCAAATGCCTCTTAAATGTTGCAATTGTACCAGCCTCCACCACATCCTCTGGCAGCTCATTCCATGCACATACCACCCTCGGTGTGGAAAAGTTGCCTTTTAGGTCTCTTTTATATCTTTCCCCTCTCACCCTAAACCTATGCCCTCTAGTTCTGGACTCCCGACCCCAGGGAAAAGACTTTACCTATTTACCCTCTCCATGCCCCTCATAATTTTGTAAACCTCTATAAGGTCACCCCTCAGCCTCCGACACTCCAGGGCTACCCAGACTGTAGCCCAGACTGTTCAGCCTCTCCCTATAGCTCAAATCCTCCAGCCCTGGCAACATCCTTGTAAATATTTTCTGAACCCTTTCAAGTTTCACAACCTCTTTCCGATAGAAAGGAGACCAGAATTGCATGCAATATTCCAACAGTGGCCTAACCAATGTACTGTACAGCCGCAACATGACCTCCCAACTCCTGTACTCAGTACTCTGACCAATAAAGGAAAGCATACCGAACACCTTCTTCACTATCCTATCTACCTGCGACTCCACTTTCAAGGAGCTATGAACCTGCACTCCAAGGTCTCTTTGTTCAGCAACACTCCCTAGGACCTTACCATTATACCTGCTAAGATTTGCTTTCCCAAAATGCAGCCCTCTCATTTATCTGAATTAAACTCCATCTGCCACCTCTCAGCCCATTGGCCCATCTGGTCCAGATCCTGTTGTAATCTGAGGTAACCCTCTTCACTGTCCACTACACCTCCAATTTTGGTGTCATCTGCAAACTTACTAACTGTACCTCTTATGCTCACATCCAAATCATTTATGTAAATGACAAACATGTCGAGGACCCAGCACCAATCCTTGTGGCACTCCACTGGTCACAGGCTCTAGTCTGAAAAACAACCCTCCACCACCACTCTCTGTCTTCCACCTTTGAGCTAGTTCTGTATCTAAATGGCTAGTTCTCCCTGTATTCCATGAGATCTAACTTTGCTAATCAGTCTCCCATGGGTAACCTTGTCGAACACCTTATTGAGGTCCATATAGATCACATACTGCTCTGCCCTCATCAATCATCTTTGTTACTTCTTCTAAAATATGAATCAAGTTTGTGAGACATGATTTCCCATGCACAAAGCCATGTTGACTATCCCGAATCAGTCCTTGCCTTTCCAAATACATGTACATCCTGTCCCTCAGGATTCCCTCCAACAACTTGCCCACCACTGAGGTCAGGCTCACCGGTCTTTAGTTCCCTGGCTTATCTTTACTGCCCTTCTTAAATAGTGGCACCACGTTTGCGAATCTCCAGTCTCCCGGCACCTCACCTGTAACTATTGATGATACAAATATCTCAGCCAGAGGCCCAGCAATCACTTCTCTAGCTTCTCACAGAGTTCTCGGGTACACCTGATCAGGTCCTGGGGATTTATCCACCTTTAACCGTTTCAAGACATAACGTTCAATGTAGCTAAGTGTGAGGTGATTCACTTTGGTAAGAGTAACAAAAAGATGGGGTACTCGGCTAATGGTCGGATACTTGGTAGTGTGGATGAGCAGAGGGATCTTGGTGTCCATGTACACAGATCTTTGAAAGTTGCCACCCAGGTAAATAGTGCGGTGAAGAAGGCATATGACGTACTGGCTTTTATTGGTAGAGGAATTGAGTTCCGGAGTCCTGAGATCATGTTGCAGTTGTATAAGACTCTGGTGCAGCCGCATCTAGAGTATTGTGTGCAGTTTTGGTCGCCATACTATAGGAAGGATGTGGAGGCACTGGAACGGGTGCAGAGGAGGTTTACCAGGATGTTGCCTGGTATGGTAGGAAGATCGTATGAGGAAAGGCTGAGGCACTTGGGGTTGTTTTCATTGGAGAAAAGAAGGTTTAGGGGTGACTTGATAGAGGTGTACAAGATGATTAGGGGTTTAGATAGGGTTGACCGTGAGATCCTTTTTCCACGTATGGAGTCAGCTATTACGAGGGGGCATAGCTTTAAATTAAGGGGTAGTAGGTACAGGACAGATGTTAGGGGTAGGTTCTTTACTCAGCGAGTCGTGAGTTCATGGAATGCCCTGCCAGTAGCAGTGGTGGACTCTCCCTCTTTATGGGCATTTAAGCAGGCATTGGATAGGCATATGGAGGATAGTGGGCTAGTGTAGGTTAGGTGGGCTTGGATCAGCGCAACATCGAGGGCCAAAGGGCCTGTACTGCGCTGTATTCTTCTATGTTCTATGTTCTATGTTTTAAAACTGGGGATTTCTCTGAAACTGCTATAGAAATGTCAAATGCCAAATGGGTAAAATGCCAAGTTGGAAAGGGGGCCAGGTAAGTGGATGCAGGGATTAGGGTAGTTTGGGGTGGGTGGGAGATATCAGGTCTGACAGGATCTTGTTGGTGGGTGGTCCGGTCCAGCTGGTCCAATGGGAAAGGGCATGAGGAGGTTGGGAAGCATCAGGTCTGGTCAGGAGTTAGATTGCACATTTGATCATCCAACATTTCCTAAGTAAGCATTTTGTTGAATTTCATTGGAACCTTCTGAATTAAATGAAGACTTTCAGTGAAATCTTTAATTTTGTCAGGCAATTGCATGAGAATTTGCCACAATGTGGATTGTGCAAACTGCCCATGTGTAACTCCCACCTACACTAGAGTAACAGCTGTCTGGCCATCAGAGAATCCAGGTATCGAGTCCATACTGAAGTAGGAGTTACGGGAAAGTAAATGCAAAGGATTCACCCTCCATTTTGTTAGGAAACATCTGAGGAGCTCTGGCCCTTGAGCCTGCCCATCCTGCACTTTGTGGGATATCACCACAGCTCCTAGTCATCTGGTGGCCATTTGTGTAGGAGCTGCCTCCAGTTGTAGCGACACAAACTCAGGACTTTGGAGGGTGAACAGCAGCTAGAGGCACAGCGGTGCATTCCTCAGGCAGAGAGTTTCATGGATAGTATGTTTCAGGACATGATTACCCAGCAGCTTAAGGAAGTGCAGGAAGAGAGGGAATGGGTGACCACCAGTCAGGTAGTAAGGGAATGTCCCAGAAAGCATCTCATTTGCTAACTTGTTTAGCAGCCTCGGAAAAGAGTGTGAGTGACAGGCCTTCCATAGAGGCTAGCTTGTGCCAAGACCACAGCGCTGTGGGTAGTTCAACTGCTTGGGGAAGGCAGGGAAGAGTGCAGAGGAAGTGTGGAAGGACAGTAGTGGCAAGAGCTTCAGTGAAGAGAGAAGACAGGCACTTCTGTAGCCATCAATGTTCCTCCTAGGTGCCAGGATCAAATATCTGGCAAAACAGCTCTGTAGCATTCTAAAGGGCAGGGTGAATAGCATGGGTCATGGTCCATGTTGGAGCCAGTGACATAGGAAGAAGGTAAATAAGGTTCAGCAAGCATATTTTATCAAGGTAGATTCTGTCAGAGCCCATGCAATAATGCGATGAATGTGTGGCTGGAGAAATGATGCAAGAGAGAGGTTTTGGGATTTCCAAAGCACTCGGACCATTTCTGGAAAAGTAACACATGATGATATGATATGAAAACTATGATCAAGATTTGGCTGAGAGATGGGCAGGTTTGGCAGCGTTCCCTCTAATTTTCTTACCGGCTGTGTGTGCTTCTGAGGCCAATGCCCGGCAGCAATTCCTGGAATTCTTTGAGTATGTAATGGTGTAGCTAAGAGGGAGTATTGATTGTGAGGATGAGATGGATAGGGGAATAGAGAGGTGGGAGTTACAATATTGATCATGGAATCTACCATAGTGTTGAAAAGGGATGACATCTTGGTAGGGTTCATCAAATTATGCCATAAGGTTTGAAGCAAAAGGCAAACATACAATTAGCGATGTACTACAGTCCCCAGACACTCCGGGAGATGTCATGGATCAAATATGTAATCGGGGAAGTGAAAAATAAGAAAGCAGTAATAATAATTTTAATTATTAAATGGGATAATTTGAGTGTGTAAGCTAGGGAGTGTACACAATTCTTAAGCTGCGTTCAGGAGAACCTTTTAAATTACTACCTAGAAGGAGCAACAAGAAACAGGGAACGTTTTGGACCTACTATTCAGTAATGAGCTCAGGCAGGTGGAAGGCCTATCAGTAGGGGAGTATTTTAGAGATTGTGACCATTACTCAGTTAGATTTAGGAGTTATAAAAAAACTTCTAAGCTGGAGAAAAGCCAGTTTTACTAAGATATGTTGTGATTGCCAAGGGGACTGGGAGCATCTACTTGTAGATAAACTGTGTCAGAGCAGTGAGAGACATTCAGTGAAGAAACAGGAGTACAAGACAAATATGTTCACATAAAGACAAAGAGTGGGACCAAAGCCTGAGAACACCAGATGTTAAGGGACATAGAGGTTAGGATTAAGATAAACCAAGAAGCTTATGATAGACACCAAGGGCTAAATATTATGAAGGCCTTAAAAGAGCACAAAACAAGGGGGATTGTCAAAGGAAATTAGCAAAGCAAAATGAATGCATGAGAAAGACTTTGTGGGTAGAATAAAGGAAAATTCAAATGTTTTTTTCAAATATAGATTGAAAGAGCGCATTAATAACTAGGGAGAGAGTGAGGCCCATTAAGGGTCATGTGTGTGGAACCAGAAGACATAGGCGTAGCTCTCAACTTTGTGTGGGTCTTCACAATGGAAAAGGTTGACACATGCATGGACACCAGGGTGGAGGACTGTGAAATATTTGGAGAAATTAATGGAGAGAGGCAGTATTAGCAGATTTGACAGCTTTAAAAGTGGAAAAAGCCATAAGCAGGATGAGCTAAACCCCAAGCTTTGAAGGAGGCAAGGGAAGAGATATCAGGGGTGCAAGCAGAAATATTCAAACCTGGTCTGCCCACAGGTGAGGTGCAAGAGGACTGGATGACCACAAGCATTGTCTCATTATTTACAAAGCATGGAAGGAGTTGATCAGGAAATTACAGGCCAATCAGTCTAACCTTGTTGGTGGAGATGTTATAAGAAAGAATTTTGAGGGATAGCATTTATCTGCACTCAGAGAGACATGGATTGGTCAGGGATATTCAGCATGGATTTGACAAAGCAGATTTGTTAAAGGTTGCATTTCCTAGCATATAGTTGTTGGAGTTAATCCAATTAAAGCGCAAAGTTTTCACGGCTTCCCTGCAGCTGCTGACATTTCGACTTAATGTCAACAGAAACAACAGAATAAGATTTGGAAGTCTACCACTACAGGTGGATAACTTTTCTCATCTGGAGCAGACCTTGCCAAACCTGCCTCAGTGTGACCATTAAGTTATATTAACAGCAGAGATTGCACAATGCACTCAGGCTATTTGCCAAAGGTTGGTTCCCAATACAGGCTTCTCATCAACACTAACGTAAATCTGTTAAAAATCACACAACACCAGGTTATAGTCCAACAGGTTGAATTGGAAGCACACTAGCTTTCGGAGCAATGCTCCTTCATCAGGTGATTGTGTCGCATCAGGAGCGTCGCTCCGAAAGCTAGTGTGCTTCCAATTAAACCTGTTGGACTATAACCTGGTGTTGTGTGATTTTTAACTTTGTACACCCCAGTCCAATGCCGGCATCTCCAAATCATAACGTAAATCTGAGTAGTGTAAATCTCCCGGTTGGTTCATAATTCCATATTTAGTTCACTCTATTCCACATTACAGGTTAGATTTATTACATGCCAGATTAATAACCTGACATATACCAACATTTAGCAGCATCTTGCATTTCTATAGCCTTTTGAACTTAAGAAGTCCCAGGTCATGGACAAGAGCTTTTCACAAAATTACTTGACTCCAAACTACTACTAAATGGGGACATGGGCTGGAATGCTTCTCTTCCTGTCCCTCTCAAATACCCTGCCAAAATTCACTATCAAGGTCAGATATCAATAAGGGTCACCGGGATGAGGTGCTGAAGGGTGATTAATGGTCATGGAGTTTGCCTCAGTAAGAAGTCAACATCTTCAGCAGAGATGTGGCTATGAGCAATATAGTGGAAAAGAAAACACGGCTGCTTCATAAATATTTCACCACTGTTGTTTATAAATGAAGGTTCAAGTGGGACTGCGCATGTATCCGAGGTAGATGTCTAAAGCTTCTCTTGACGATAAATAATCAAAAGGAGACTGTGTTAAAAATGAGACTAAAAGTGAGAAAAAAAGTGACCAAACCCAGACAGTTTGAGTACCAGTATATTAAAACAGATTGAGGAAGCATCAACCATAATTTTCCATAAAATCTTTGGGAATGGAAAAAGTGTCACAGATTGGAGACTGGCAAATACTATCTCTCTATTCAAAGAAAGGGCAGAGGAAGAAGCCAGGAAAGATCTGGGCAATTAGCTTTGCCTCAGTTGTGTATAAATTTTGGAAGGCTGGATTTTCTGAACCCTTGCCAACAGTCAGGTCTTTTGCCCATTGTGATAATGTAGCAGACAATCAAGGATAGGAATCTAGCAAGGTAAAGGTAAAGAGGGAATCTTTCATCTGTAGTCTCAGTTTGGTTTGCGGGTAACCTGTTCTATTACCCTAAGTATGAGATAATCCAAAACTCTGATATCCATATCTTAGCTTACACCTAGTTCCATCCAACTCTCACCCCAGATCTTGATAACCTACATTGGCACTTGGCCAAGCAAAGCAACTTTTGAAATTCTTCTCCTGCTTTAAAGTTTTTCCATGGGATCGTTTATCTCTGTCTCTGTAATCTCTGCCAGCCCCTCAACCCTCTGAAATATTTGAGTTTATCTAATTCCAGCCTCTTGAGCATCGTAATTTTAATTGGCCCAGCATTGTTCAGCATGCCTTCGGCTACCTCAGCCTCCAGTTCTTGAATCCCTCACCATAGCCACACCTCTTTGCCTCCCACTCTTCCTGAGAAATCCTTCCTGAGGGAATAGTGGGATAAGGGAGTGGGGCAGTGATAATCCAATTGATGGTCACCACACCACTTATTCAATCTTCCACTCCCTAAACTACCCATTCACCACTTTGCTTGCTGCATCTCCCCATGCCGTTCATTGATACCCTTACTTTCTTTGACCCCACCCCCCTGCACCTCCTCACATGCTGCCTTCCTACCTGCCCTGTTCCCAAAACCCTTCCAGTTCACCATCTTGTTCACTTGCTCATGGGGTGTGGTAGGCATCAAGGGAGCAGTGAGTGGGAGAGATGCAGTGAGGGATTAGGAGTGGGATAGTTAGTGAGGTAGTGGGCAAGATTTTCACAATGAAAGCTGTAGTCTTTAACAATGTATGTACCAGTGAAGTCCCACATTTATGAACCTGCCCATCAGAGAAAAATGTGAAAATTACACAGTCTCTTTGGTGCTGTCCTTGTTAAAATATCTTTCTGAGACAAAGTGAGGACTGCAGATGCTGAAGAGTCATAGTCAAAAAGTGTGGCACTGGAAAAGCACAGCAGGTCAGGCAGCATGCAAGGAACAGGAGAGTCAACGTTTCGGTGGATGTTACTCATGCCCCCCTAACATTAACAGCACAGAGGTGGAATGAGTGGACTGTGTCACGCTCCTGAGAGTGGTCATCAACAACAAGCTTTCTTGGACTCTTCATGTGGATGTATTGATTACAAAGGCCCAACAACGTCTCTTCTTCCTCAGGCAGCTGAGAAAATTTGGCATGATGACGAATACCCTTGCCAACTTTTATAGATACACCATTGAGAGCACCTGCGATGGCAACTGTACCATTCGAGATCGGAGCTGGTTACAGAGAGTGACGAACTTGGCCCAGACAATCACAAAGGCCAACCTCCCATCTACCAGGCCCACTGTCAAAGAAAGGCTGTCGGCATTCTCAAAGATCCATCCCACTCTGGCAATGTCTTTCTACAGCCTCTACCATCAGGGGGAAGGTCCAGAAGCCTGAACACACACACCAGCCGGTTTCAAAACAGTTTCTACCCTACTGTTGTTAGAATACTCAATGGACTCACAAACTCTTAACGTTTGTCTATAACTGTATTTTTGTTTTCGCCCCTGTTTACCCATTATTTACTATCTATGCTACTTAACTCTGTGATCTGCCTGTATTGCTCACAAGACAAAGCTTTTCACTGTGCCTCGGTACACGTGACAATAAATTCAATTCAATTCAATTCAGGCATAAGCCCTTCATCAGAAACGAACATTCCTAATGAAGGGCTTATGCCCAAAATGTCGACTTTCTTGCTCCTTGGATGCTGCCTGACCTGCTGTGCTTTTCCAGTGCCCCACTTTGACACTAAAATATCTTTCCACTGCTCAATATTATGGATGGTGCTATTATTGAATGCTGGCAGCTACCTGAGATCACATACACTGTGGCCACATGGGCAGCGATACCCCTGCAGGTTGATTGTAACAATATTCCACTCCAGGGAATGATGGTCTGTAAAATCCAAGTGGTTCACTCTATTTTTGCTCTTCAAAATGTAGCCTGACCTGCTGAGTATTTTTAGCACTTTCTGCTTTATTTAGCAACACAAATGAAGCCCTACGTTGCTAAGAACTCATCTTTCAAATCAGAAATTTTAGCTTGCTCCTTTTCACTCACAGAGGCTTGTCTCGGGTAACACAGTCAGGAAAATGGTATGTGCACACTAAGAAATAAAGATTAAAGAGACATTTGCAATGTACTGGTGATTGTCAACAGTGAGGAGTTCTCATTTTTTCACAATTACCATTACTGTAAATTAGCCAGTACTTATCTAAATGATATGCTCTCTGACCAGGGTGGCAGCTGACTAACATTAAGATCAGCATCAAAGGAGGAATTGTCCTGACACCTCTCTATAGAAACCTGCCAGCAGTGAATCAGGCCATGCAGCTTAGAGCTGATTTCTGTTGAGTGGGAAATGACCCATTTTCACTTCAATCTTGTGTTATGTCTTTGCTCCTGGATCTTAAATCTCCAATTTCCCTTTTGACATTTCAAGGCTTTCTGTTTTGTTAGCCGGAGACGGGGAGCAACAGGAAGTTGCTAATTGGGATGATAATCACATGCCAGCGTCAAATGTGGAGGTGGATAATGGATGCTGTTTACTCTAACTGGCTGCAGGCTGATCAGTCACAGTCAGTGACCAGCAATAATATTCAAATGAAATACACTGGCCTCATGCGGAGGTGCACAGTACAAATAAACAGTGTGCTCAATCCAAGGGCATTTGAGTGATATTTCCTGTTGTGCAAGTTAAGTAGGCTTCAAAAAATTCCAATTGTTTCAGACGAATGTAATGTTGCCTATTTCTGAATTGTACAGAAGATAACGAACTCAAGTTGCGATCACTGTGGTGAAATTTTCTGGACTCGTGTAGCATCATGGTAGTGTCGCTACCTCTGTGAGAGATCTACTCTAGAGGTGTGTAATAACATCTCTGAACATAATGTTGCCTATTTCCGAATTATCGAGAAAATAAATAGCTCAAATTGCGATAGCTGTGGTGAAATTTCTTGGAGGCTCTGTAGCATCATGCTAGCATCGCTACCTCTGTAACAAACCTGGGTTCCAGTCCCACCTGCTCTAGAGGTGTGTAATAACATCTCTGAACAAGTTGATCATAAAAATAGGTTAATTTTTTTTTAAATGAAGAACTCCTGGGGGCTCTTGTGCTCAGTGCTTGTGTCTCTGCTTCCAAAGTCAGGAGACCCAGGATCAAGTCCCACTCACTACAGAGCTGTGTAATGACATCTCTGAATGGGTTAATTTTTAAAAAAGAAATGAGATTTCCTGAAGTGTGCTAAACATTCTACCCTCAAAACAATAGATCAATTCCTTTACTGGCAAAATATTAAATGAGATATCGAAGAGGTCACGGGGCAAATGTAGAGGTCACAAATCATAAAAGTCAGAAGGCACACAAACTATGCTCAATAAGGTGGTCTTGGCTAGGCTAGTATTTCAGACGCCTCAGTTATAACCTCAAATGGAGACAGGAACCCCAGATTTCCTAATATCTCAAAGTGATTTCAGTTATAAAGTGTATGTGTGAATGTAGGTTAGATGGTGGAACCGACTTCAACTGTGATAACACACAGTCAAAAAGCACAGCTATATAAACTCAGATATGAAAGTCGATGTCATCATCGTCCTGAGGACCATAGGGTGCTTTCCTCATTGCAGGCAATGGGTGGTGAGTTTAACCATACCTCAGGCAAGGGATGAGGCTGAGAGGGTGGTGCCTTCACACTGATCTCAGCTGATATAGTTAAAAATCACACAACACCAGATTATAGTCCAACAAGTTTATTTGGAAGCACTAGCTTTTGGACCGCTGCTCCTTCATCGGGTAGCTGTGGAAAAGGATCATAAGACACAGAAATTATAGCAAAATATTACAGTATCATGCAACTGAAAAGATGTATTGAACAAACCTAGATTGCTGTTAGGTCTTTCATCTTTTGGAATGGGTTGGAGGTTTCAATTCATTCATTTGCAAATCCCAGAACTTCTTTTAAGTCACATTCTTGAGATAACTTAAGGTTTTATAAAAAAAAGGTGACATCTCAGCTCAGATGAAGGAACAGCGCTCTGAAAGCTAGTGGTTTTAAATAAATCTGTTGAACTATAACCTGGTGTTGTGTGATTTTTAACTTTGTCTACCCCAGTCCAACACCAGCTCCTCCACACCATCAGCTGATATAGGAAGTTTCACTGCATGTCACAAACCAGCTATCCAGCCCAATGAGTTAACCAACCTCTGGACGAGCAGGATGAGGGACAGTACCTATAAACCTGGATTCCCACAAATCTTGGCTCCGCTGCTAATTAGAAGAGTTACATAGAGAAACAGGTAAAAAGATTTAATTTCAGTTTATACTTCATGCAAATTGTTGGGAAACTTGAAAGGGTTCAGAAACGATTACAAAGATATTTCCAGGGTTGAAGGATTTGAGATATAGGGATAGGTTGAATAGGCTAGAACTATTTTCCCTGGAGCGTCGGAGGCTGAGGGATGACCTTATAGAGGTTTATAAAATCATGAGGGGCATGGATAGGATAAATAGACAAGGTCTTTTCCCTGGCGTCGGGGAATCCAGAACCAGAGGTCATAGGTTTAAGGAGAGAGGGGCAAGATATAAAAGAGACCTAAGGGGCAACTGTTTCACACAGAGGGTGGTACGTGTATGGAATGAGCTGCCAGATGATGTGGTGGAGGCTGGTACAATTGCAATATTTAAAAGGCATGTGGACGGGTATATGAATAGGAAGGGTTTAGACAATAGACAATAGACAATAGGTGCGGGAGTAGGCCATTCAGCCCTTCGAGCCTGCACCGCCATTCAATATAATCATGGCTGATCATAGTTTGGAGGGATATAGGCCGGATGCTGGCAGATGGGACTAGATTGTGTTGGGATATCTGTTCGGCTTCGTTGATTCAGACAGAAGGGTCTGTTTCCGTGCTATGCATCTTTATGACTCTATGACTCTAAGTGCCCTAGCATATCTGAATATACTTTTCCAAAAATCCGTAATGTATCAAAGGTCCAGAGTGTAATGTACGCTTTCTGTTAGTTCCTTCCCGGAACTCTGTTTTGTTGTGCTTTTCCCATCATAAGTTTTCCATTGTGCTTGCCCGCAGATTTTCTGTGAGATGTGAACAAAATGGGGAAAGAATTGGACAGAATGCAATGGCAAAATGTGAAGTATGCCCTGCACCCCAAGGTTGCTTGGAAAATATCCCAATGTCACATTAACCTCAGTCAATCATTCAGACTGATGACCTAAAAACGTAGGCTAGGCCCTGTGCTTTGTTAATGAGAAGTTGTAATTCCTGTTGTAAGGTTTCTCAGGAAAATTGGGC
Organism: Chiloscyllium plagiosum; assembly: GCF_037043375.1. Lineage (NCBI taxonomy): Eukaryota > Metazoa > Chordata > Chondrichthyes > Orectolobiformes > Hemiscylliidae > Chiloscyllium > Chiloscyllium plagiosum. The sequence goes on from NW_028270166.1 coordinate 18,787,081, forward strand.
TGCTCTGAGTAGGCGACAGCGCTCTCAGTCCAGGTTCTGTTGACGTGGTTGCGTTCTAGCGAAAGGTCACCATTGAAAACCTGCATAAACAACTTTTCTAAAGAAAAGAGCCAGGAGGAGGAGGATTTTTCCTCCCCCCTCTTCCTGACATGATGCCAACCTTCCCTCTTTTTCTCAATCAGAATCTGGCAAGGCTTCAGCCAGTGAAGGCAGACTGCTTAAACTTCAGTCCTGCTGAAGGGTGGGTTGACTGTGGAGGCGTGATCAGTATTGGCAGCTTGTCTAGAATACTTCAAATAAACCCAAGATCCAATTGCAAGCCGCTTTCAATTTAGCCACTTCGGGCAAACATTTGCCCCCACAAATTTAACTTGAAATTCTTTTATTTTAATCATATTTAATTTACTTCCCATGGAACTCTTTCACTCCTGATTGTAATTAGCTCCTGTTCTCAGGAGCATTACCCACCTAAGGCCTCTCTCTCTAGGTCCAAGTTGCTGCTGTCTCTCCCTGCCAAAGGGCTGGCCTCTCACTTTGTTCACAGCTGACCATCATACTTTCCCAGTCGATGTCTCTGCCCCTCTCAAACATTTCTATGCTCTGACGTCTTCAATTGTTCAATGTTTCCATTCCCAGTCAACAATTCTCTTTGGAAGATTCATTTCATAGTAACTCACAAATATTAATAGCTGTACTATAAAGCAAAGAAAGATGTCACAAATGGGTGTGCATTAGTGAGTGTTCCCAGGCTCATGGAGCAGGGAGATCCCAGGCTCAATCCTCAGGCTGTACTCATTGTAGGAAAGTACAGGAAAGAGGCTACAATTGTCCTTGATTGAGAAAGAACAAGTCATCCAGGTTCCCACTCCTACTACTCTTCTGAAATGGACAGGAATGATAACTGGTCAAAGACCAGTTGTGGGTCCCCTAATTTAAAAAAAAACATCCATTTTTACAAAGTTTTTAAATATTTTTAAGATGAGAGGAGAAAGATTTAAGAAGACATCAGGGGCAATTTTCTTTACACAGAGTGGTTCATGTGTGGAATGAACTTCCAGAGGAAGTGGTGGATGCAGATACTGTTACAACATTTAAAAGGCATTTGGATAAGTAGATGAATAAGAAATATTCCCACCAGCCCAAGTGCAGGCAGGTGGGACTCATCTAGTTTGAGATTATGGACTGGTTGGGCTGAAGGATCTGTTTCCGTGCCGTATGACTCTATGACTCTAAATGAACACTGGCCAGTTGGAATTGTTATTATTACCCTTTTCTTTTGCTACTAAATGTTGAATCTTTTCCTCAGGATTAATTTTCTGGCAGGCCTTATGATGCTGACATTGAGCTCCTGTATTTTCTGGGGGGGTAGCATCCTCACTGGCTGGCTCCTAATTCTCCAGCCTTTTATGGAAGCTGGGTGTGTTAACAAAGATGGAGGCCCAGGGAAGTGCACAGGATGACAGCCCCACCAGGGGAATGGGCATCATTGAGAGGGCACCTCACTGTGGATGCACCCTGGGTGTCCTCCATTACAATCATCAAATAAACACGCCCAAACTGGTAAGCCCTTCAGGGTAGAGAACAAATTGCTCTGCAGGATGGGATATTTCAGCACCATTTTGACTTGGAGCCTGCCCATTCTAATGGCCACTGGGTCTGTCTCGAGGCTGTCAGCTTGATTAAGTTGGAATCCTTTGTCCATGACAATTAGCCCAGCTTGATACCAAGAAAACACCAACTCCATCTCAAAATTGCCTCCAAGGGCGGCCTTAGTTGCATTAATTGGCTACCCAGCTCTCCACGGTCTTGGCAGACAACCTAGTTACTGACAAGTCACTAGTTAGGCTTTGATGTGGAATGCATCAAGAACCATTCCAACATTACTCCTTCCTTATTTTCTCAAACATTTCCAGCCAGCCTCCTGCTTTCCCATTATAAAGCCAAGATGTGGAATGCATCAAGAACCATTCCAACATTACTCCTTCCTTATTTTCTCAAACATTTCCAGCCAGCCTCCTGCTTTCCCATTATAAAGCCAAGAAAACTTAACCGACAGTGTTAGCATCAACAATCAAGGAGACAATAATAACCAGAGGCCATAGAAATGCCCTAAGGACAATGAGTCCTTTTATTTAAATACATGTATAAATGACTTGGATGAAAATGTAGATGGACGGGTTAGTAAGTTTGCAGACAATATGAAGGTTGGTGGAATTGTGGCTAGTGTAGAAGATTGTTAAACATTACAGCGGGATGTAGTTCAGTTACAGATATGAGCAGATAAATGGCAGAAGGAGTTTAATCCAGGTAAGAGAGATCAAATGTTAAGGAAAAGTATACAGTTAATGGCAGGACCCTGAACAGCATTGATGTACAGAGAGATCTTGGGGTTCCCTGAAAGTGGCCACACAGGTAGATAAGGTGGTAAAGGAGGCACACAACATGCTTGCCTTTACTGTTCGGAGAACTGAATACAAGAGTCAGGATGTCATGTTGCAGCTTTATAAGACTCATCCTCATGACCTGTCCCACCTGTCAATCTTCCTTCCCACCTATCCTCTCCACCCTCCTCTCTGACCTATCACCATTATCCCTTCCTCCATCCACCTATTGCACTCACAACTACTTTCTCCCCAGCCACACCCCCTCCCATTTATCTCTCCACCCCCGAGGCTTCCAGCCTTATTCCTGATGAAGGGCTCCTGCCCGAAATGTTGATATTCCTGCTCCTTGGATGCTGCCAGACCTGCTGTGCTTTTGCAGCCCCACTCTAATCTTGACATAGAGTATTGCATTCAATTCCGATCGTCACATTACATGAAGAATGTGGAGGCTTTGAGAGGGTGCAGAAGAGGTTTGCGAGGATGCTGCCTGGATTAGTGAAAAGGAGAGGCTAGAAAAACTCAGTTTCTTTTCTCTGGAGCAACAGAGACTGAGGGGAGACATGATAGAATTCTATAAAATTATGAGATGCATAGAGGGTTGACAGAATATTTTTCCCAGAGTTGAACTGTCTAATACTAGGAGGAATGCCTTTAAGATAAGAAAGGAAAGTTCAAAGGAGATGTGAGGAACAAGTTTTTTACACAGAGAGTGATAGGTGTCTGGAATACACTGGTAGAGGTTGTGGTGGAGGCAGATACAATAGGAGCATTCAAGGGGCTTTTAGATAAGCATAGGAATATGCAAAGAATAGAGGGATATGGACCAAGGGCAGGCAGAATAGATTAGTTTAATGTGGCACAACATCATGGACCGAAGCGCCCCTTCCTGTCCTGTACAATCCTATGTTGTATTTTGTTATATTTCTGTAAAAAATGAGTCTACTGGCATTTTTAATCGTGATAAAGATATGCATTGTGTATATTAGGCTTAAAGACCAGGATGCCAGCCAGATCAATTCCTCACTATATTACATGCCTTTTCCAGTAAGAAATTGCGTTTAGCTGAGGTATCACTATAGTCTGAAGTTCTGAACTGTCCCATCAAATTCAATTGGATCTAATGCCCTCCAAAGTGCAGATGTCAAAACCTTTGTCATCAAGCCCTTAGGCTTGAGCACTTGCCTAGTAGTGGCATTTCCTTAAACTATACCCTCTAGTATCTGATTGCCATTCCTCCACCTAACCTATTCTATCGACTCTTCTCGACTTTACCCAATGAAAATTCATGGCAAGCATCCCTCAAAAGCCATTCATTGGATGGGAAACATGTTAAGGTTTCTTAAAGAGGTGAAATATGCTGAATAAATGCATTTTCTTTTCTGAATTAAATTGTGCCCTTACTGAACAATCTAAGCTTATATAGAGTTGAACTATAAACATGTTCATTCACAATATATTTAAATTGTCATTACACAAAAGTCAGAGCAATTCTTCACCTCACCCCCACTTGTCAAAAAGAAATCAAATAACACCTATTTACAATTTGCATGTATGTGAATCTGCTATATAAATAATTCATTGGTGCTTTTATAGTTAACCATTTAGGTTCCAGTAAAACAATCTTTGTCTTTCTTTCTGAGGTCTGTAAATCTTTTGAGAAAAATGTGTGGTGTTCTTGTAAAAAAATGTAGCAATGGTAATCCTGCTGGGTAATTGAGATTTGGAAGAATTCATAATCACTATGTTTGACATTAACTGGATTCCCAGAAGGCAGAGAAGAATTGCAGAAAAGGTTCATGCTATGCTTTGTAGGGTGTTGAATTGCTGCACTGTTACATGTAGGCAGGAATATTAAATGGAAGTTGTGAGGATATAGATTACAAAACATTGAGGAAATATTTTGTGCACGTTGGTCCCAAGATTTTCTTTTCCAAAGAAAGGAGAATTAATGGGTTGTTTTCTCAGAAGCGGGTGATGAGAGTAAAAGTGAGATCATAGTCGGAAATAAGGAAATAGTCAGGAAACAAATGCTGTTATAAAACAAAAGTATAAATAAATGATTGTTAAAAACAAAGTAAAGGATCAGCTATTGAAGATAAATTGAATTCTCTCTCCAGCAATAGACAGCTCAAAGTAGCAAGACTGAGGTTCATTCAATCTGAATGGGTTTGTGTCCCAGCAGTCCAAGGTTAGAGCTTCAATTTGGTTTGTTTTTATTGAACTCTCAAGAATATATATACATTCACACATTTTATGAGATTACCAGACTTGTCGCTGAACATTCACACATTTATATTATGCTGTGCTTGCCCATTCCAATTGTCTGGTCTTCTCAAAGGACGACATAGTTTCAGTGTTTCTTAGCAAGACTGTTGTTGTTTGGAAGAAATAAAGGTCAAGGTAATGAAGTAGCTTATTTTTTTTGGCCTCAGAGGGAATTTTGCATTTTTAATGGTGTGGAGGGTATTTATTGTATTTACTGGAATGAGCAGAGGCGATGTCTGCTGTAACTTCAGTTAGAAACCTCAGACAAGTCTGAGCACTGACTCCATTTCAGTGAAATGCATCTTGCTCTTCTTCTTCTTCCAATGTTCATCCATCCTCCTGAAGGCACCAGTCCTCACATAATTCCCTTCAATATTTTTTCGCAAATAGTTTATCCGCATGTGTGACTTTCTATCGTGATTCACTGGAGCTTCTGGCGCCATCATTCGAACATGTGGGAGGGTGCTCCAGCACACAGCCCTTGTGAACGTGGCAGTCTATTTGATTGTAACAGCATTGCTGCTGAATTTTATTTGCAGCCGACAGCGAGACATCAGAATGGTGTGTTGCCTCCCTGGTGCCAGGGGTCAACGATGTCTTGGAGAGGGTGCAGAATATTTTCAAAGGGGAGAATGAACTGCAGGAGGTTATTGTACACTTTGATACCAATGACATAGGATGAGAAAGAGATGAAGATTTAAAGAGCAAATAGAGGAAATTAGATAGGAGGTTAGAAAGTAAGTCCTCGACGGGGTAATATCTGGATTCCTCCTTGTACTATGTGCTGGCGAGAACAGGAAAGTAGATTAGAGCAGATGAATGCATGGCTCAGGAGCTGCTATTGGCAGCTGGGATTCACATTTTTGGATCACTGGAATCTCATCGGGGATAGATGTGAGCTGTGTAAGAAGGGCAGGTTGCACCTGAATTGAAGGGGAACCAATATCCTGGCAGGGAGATTTGCTAGTGCTACTCAGGAGGCTTTAAACTCAATGGTGGGGGGATGTTACCCAAATAGATACTGAGAAAAGAGATACATCTGAGGCTGGTACAGATGATAAGAAGTGTAAGGTCAGATAGTCAAGACAGGCAAGGGGAAAGCAAAGAAGACTAATAAATTAAATTGTACTTATTTCAATGCATGAGGCCTGGTAGGTAATGCAGGCAAAAGTGAGGACTGCAGATGCTGGAAACCAGAGTTTAGATCAGTGTGGTGCTGGAAAAGCACAGCAGGTCAGGCAGCATCCAAGGAGCAGGAAAATCGATGTTTCAGGCAAAAGCTCTTCATCAGGAATAGAGGCAAGAAGCCTCCAGGGTGGAGAGAAAAATGGGGAAAGTGGGGGAGAAGGTAGCAAAGAGTATAATAGGTGAATGGGGGTGGGGATAAAGGTGATAGGTCAGAGAGGAGGGTGGAGCGGATAGGTGGGAAGGGAGATTGGCAGATAGGACAGGTAATAGGGACGGTGCTGAGCTGGAAGGTTGGAGCTGGGGTAAGGTGGGGGAGGGGAAATGAGGAAACTGTTGAAGTCCGTATTGATGCCCTGGGGTTGAAGTGTTCCGAGGCGGAAGATGAGGCGTTCTTCCTCCAGGCGTCGGATGGTGAGGGAGCGGCGGTGGAGGAGGGCCAGGACCTGCATGTCCTTGGTAGAGTGGGAGGGGGAGTTGAAATGTTGGGCCACGGGGCAGTGGGGTTGATTGATGCGGGTGTCCCGGAGATGATCCCTGAAGCGTTCTGCGAGGAAGTGTCTAGTCTCCCCAATGTAGAGGAGACCTCATCGAGAGAACAGATACAATAAATGACATTGGTGGATGTGCAGGTGAAGTCCACATTGATGTCCTGGGGTTGAAGTGTTCCAAGGTGGATGTGCAGGCTGGTAGGTAAGGCAGGTGAACTCCAAGCATTGTTGGGACATGGGACTGGAATATCATAGTTATGACAGAAACACAACTCAGGGAAGGGCAGGACATGCAGCTTAATATTCCACTGTATAGACGTCAGCAAGAAATTGAGAAGCGAATTTGTAAAGGGATCTCAATAGCTATAAGAATGATAGGGTTGTAATTATAGGGGATTTTAACTTAACAAACATTGACTGAGACTGCCATAATGTTAAGGGCTTGGATGGAGAGGAATTTAGTGTGTACAAGAAAGTTTTCTGATTCAGTCTGTGGATGTAGCTATGAGAGAAGGTGCAAAACTTGACCTACTCTTGGGACATAAGGCAGGGCAAGTGACTGTGGTATCAGTGGGGGAGCACCTTGGGGCCAGTGATCATAATTTTATTAATTATAGAATTGTTACAGAAAAGGGTAGAAGTGATCTAAAAATTCTAAACTGGAGTAAGGCCAATTTTGACGGTATTAGGCAAGAACATTCAAAAGCTGATTAGGAGAGGCTATTTGAGATGAAGAATGGTTGGAATGTGTGAGGTCTTCAAAAATGAGATATCGAAAATCCAGAGGCAGTACATTCCTGTTAATGTGAAGGGCAAGGCTGATAGGTGTAGCGAATGCTGGATGACTAGAGAAATGGACGCTGTGATCAAGAAAGAGAGGCATTTGTCAGGTATAGACAACTAGATCAAGTGAATCCCTAGAGGAGTATTAGGTCAGTAGGAATATACTCAAGGGAAATCAGGAGGGCAAAAAGGAGACATGAAATTGCTTTCGGGGTTAAGGAGAATTCAAAGGGATCCTACAAAGACATTAAGGGCAAAAGAATGTCTAGGGAAAGAATCGAACCAGTTAAACATCACCAAAGCTGTTTATGTGTGGAGATGCAGGAGATGGTGAGATACAAAACAAGTATTTTGCTTCAGTATTTACTGCAGAGGAGGACGTGAAAGCATGAGAATTTGGAGAAATAAATACTGATATCTTGAAAAGTGTCCATTTTACAGAGGAGGAGGTGCAGAATGCCTTAAAATGCATAAAAGTGGATAAATCCGTGGCATCCGATCAGGTCTATCCCATAATTTGTGGAAAGCCTGGTAAGTGATTACTGGATCCCTTGCTGAGATATTTGTATCATCGATAGCCATGGGTGAAGTGCCAGAAGACTGGAGGTGGCTGATGTGGTGCCATCATTTAAAAAAAGTGGTAAGGGAAAAGCCAGGGAAGTATAGAGCGGTGAGCCTGATTTCAGTAGTGGGTAAGTTGTTGGAGGATATTCTGAGGGACAGGATTTGCATGTATTTGGAAAGACAAGGACTGATTAGGGATAGGAGAAAGTGAGTCTGCAGATGCTGGAGATCAAAGTTGAAACTTTATTGCTGGAACAGCACAGCAGGTCAGGCAGCATCCAGGGAACAGGAGATTCGACATTTCGGGCACAGGCCCTTCTTCAGGACACAGGCCTGATTAGGGATAGCCAATATGGCTTTGTGTGTGGAAAATCATATTGACTGAGTTTTTTGAAGAAGTGACAAAGATGATTGATGAAGGCACATTGGTGGACATTATCTCTATGAACTTCAACAAGGTTCTGCATGGTAGACTAGTTAGCAAGGTTAGATCACATGGAATACAAGGAGAGCTAGATATTTGGATATAAAATTGGTTTGAAGGTAGAAGTTGAAGGTTGGTGGTGGAGGATTGGTTTTTGAACTGGAGATCTGTGACCAGCGGTGTGCCACAAAGATTGGAGCTGAGTCCACTGCTTTTTGTCATTTATGTAAATGATTTGGAGGTATTGTTAACACGTTTGTAGATGACACCAAAATTGGAGGTGTAGTGGACAGCAAAGAAGGTTATCTCAGAGTACAACAGACCTTGGTTAGATAGGCAAATGAGCCGAAGAGTGGCAAATGGAGTTTACTTTAGATAAATATGAGGTGATTCATTTTGGTGAGGCAAATCAGGGCAGGACTTAGACACTTAATGGTAAGGTCCTGGGGAGTATTGTTGAACAAAGAGACCTTGGAGTGCAGGTTCATAGCTCCTTGAAAGTGGAGTTGCAGGTAGAAGAAAGCGTTTAGTACCCTTGCCTTAATTAGTCAGTGCATCGAGTACAGGAGTTAAGAGGTCATGTTGCAGCTGTGCAGGATATTGGATAGGCCACTTTCGAAATACTGCGTTCAATTCTGCTCTCCCTGTTCTCGGAAGGATGTTGTCAACCCTGAAAGGACTCAGAAATGGTTTACAAGGATGCTGCCAGGGTTATAGGGTTTGAACTATAGGGAGAGGCTGAATAAACTGGGGCTGTTTTCCCTGGAATGCCGGAGGTTAGGGGGTGACCTTATAGAGGTTTATAAAATCATGAGGGACATGAATGAGGTGAGTAGCCAAGGTCTTTTTCCCAGGCGAGGTATGGGAGTCCAAAACTAGAAGGCATAGGTTTAAGTTGAGAGGGGAAAGATTTAAAAAGGACCTAAAGGTGTAACTTTTCACACAGAAGGTGGTGTGTGTATGGAATGAGCTGCAAAGGAAGTGCTGGAGGCTGGTACAATTACATTTAAAAGGTATCTGGATGGTACATCAATAAGAAGGGTTTAAAGGGATATAGGGCAAACTCTGGACAAATGGGACTAGGATAATTTCAGATATCTGGTCAGCATGGACAAGTTGAATCAATGGGTCAGTTCCCGTGCTGCATGACTCTGTGACTGTAACTCTTCACGAGTGAGAATTTGACTCAACACAAACAAGAGGTCAAACATGGGTCCTGCGAAACTCAGTTAGTGTGAGTCAGCTCTTGCTCAACTGGAGCACTCTTGCCTTTGAGTCAGATCATGAGCTCAAGTTCCAGTCTAAAAGCGTGAGTACAATATTTTTTGGTTGCTGCCTCAGTGAGGGAATCCTACTGACTGACAGGGGCTAACTTTCAGTTGAAGTGTTAAACTTGGGGCTCAGCCTGTTTTCTCAGATGAAGCAGAGATGTTCTGGCAGGTGGGACTAGATTGGGTTGGGATATCTGGTTGGCATTGATGAGTTGGACCAAAAGGTCTGTTTCCGTGCTGTACATCTCTATGACTCTATGACACTATTGTTTGGAAAGTGATTTGGTATACCCAGATTTCAGACAAGGTATAAGTGCAAGGTTTTCTTTCTTTATTCATTGACTTTCACAGCCAGTTTAGTTTATAAATTCTTCCTAAATTAGAAACAATTTCTAACTAATTCTTTTTGCAGCATGAAGCAGTTTCAATTCTACATCCTGGAAGGGAAATGTTTTGCAGTTTGAACTTTGCAATAGTTTTCAGCAGAATGATTACACAATGTGCAAACGATACATTTTGGAACACAGAAAAGGGGTTCTGCTGAGGGAACATGAACAGCCAGGGGCTAAATTAAGAAGCAAAATTAAAAAGATAATAATCTCTGGGTTACTACCTGCACTATGAGCTAATTGGCACAGTGTTAACAAGATTAAAGAGGTAAATACGTGGCTCAAGGATTGGTGTGGAAGAAATTAATTTAAATTCAGAGGTCAGTAGCACCAGTACGGAGGAAGGAGGGAGCTGTTCCTATGGCCTGAGTTCCACCTGAATCATGCTGGGACCAGACTCCTGGTGAATCACATAACATAGCTCGAGCTTTACATTAAACAGGGGAGATGGTTTCAATTGCATGGAAAATTAGAAAATCAAAGGGAAAAAGGAAGGTTGGAAGGGGCTGATTGATCCCAGAAAATAAAAGGAAGGGACAGAATGTGTAAATGTCATCACACCAAGGAAACATAAAAGTCGGGAAATTTGATAATAGAACAAACTGGTAGGCTTAGTATCTTAATGCACGAAGCATTCGGAAAGTGTAAATGAATTGTTCCCTCAAACTGAAGTGAATTAGTGTAGCTCTTGTAGCTCTTACGGAAATATAGTTACAAGGAGATCAAATTGGGAACTTAGCATTCAGGAATATTTGACCTTTTGAAAAGACAGGCGGAGTGGAAAAGGTGGTGGGATCGCATTGTGAAGAAGAGATCAAGTGAGGACAGTTATGAGAGAGGATCTAGGTTCAGCTGATGTAGAGTCCGTTTGGGCAGAGGTAAAAGCAGCAAGAAAAAGAATACTATGGTAGGATTAATGTACAGATCCCAAACAGTAGCCACACCACGGGAAAGCTTGCAAATCAACAAATAGTAGATAATGTTAAAAGAATAGAGGAGTAATAATGGGTGACTTCAATTTTCATGTTGATTGCATGAATCAAATTGGAAAGGTTAGCTGTGACAAAAAAATTATAAAGTGCATTAGGGATAGTTTCCTACAGCATTATGCCATGAATGCAACCAAGGAGCTAGCTATGATGGACCTGGTAAATGGGTAATGAGGCGGGTTTAATAAATGAGCTCAGAGTAAAAGATGCCTGACAAGATAGGGATCACAACACGATAGAACTCAGTTCAAGAGTGAGAAACTTGGGTTGGACACAACTGCATAAAGGAAATTGCAATGAAACAAGGATAGAGCTAACTAAAGTGAACTGGGCAGATCGATTGGCAAGAATGACTGTAAGCAAACAGTTTAAGGGAGTAATTCGTGACCCTTAGTATAAATACATCCTAGTAAGGAGGAAAGAATCTAAGAGAGGGATAACCCAACCATGCCTAACCAAGGAAGTTAGGGAGTACATTAAGTTGAAAGAAAAAGCTTTCAAGGAGGTGAATGTCAGTAATAGTCTCAAAAACTTGGATAAATTCAAAATTCTGAGGAGAAGGACTAAAAAGCCAATAAAGAGAGAGAAAATAAATTAACAGGGCTATCTAGAAAAAAATATAAAAACTGACAATAAGAGCTTCTTTAAACATATAAAAAGGAAGAGAGAGGCCAATGTGAACAAAGGCCTCTTAGAAAATTAGAGGAAGTAAGTGAATGGCAGAGGAGCTAAACAGATATTTGCACCAGTCTTGAAGATAGAAGATACTTGGAAAATCCCATTAATACTAAAGAATAGGAGAGGATGAATTAAGTACCATCACTAGAGAAATAAAATTAGACAAACTAATGGGGCTAAAGGCAGATAAGCCCCTTGGCTTGCATTCTAGGTTCCTAAAAGAGCAGGCTACAGAGATAGCAGATACATTGTCGTAAATTTCCAAAAATCCTTGAATTCTGGAGAAGTAACAGATGATTGGAAACTACTGATGTGACACCCCTATTCAAAAAGTGAGGGAGGTAAAAAGTGGGTAACTAAAGGTCAATTAAGCTAATGTTTATTGTTCGAAAAGGATTGGAGTAAAATTTTTAAGGAAGTGTGATTAGAACATTTCGAAAATCATAATTTAACTGCAGAATCAGCATGGCTTCATGAAAGGGAAATCATGTCTGACTAATTTATTAGAGTTTTTGAGGAAATCTCAGCCAGAGTGGATAGAGAGGAACCAATAGATGTGCTGTATTTGGACTTCCAGAAAGCATTCAACAAGAAACCTCATAAAAGGTTAAGTCATAAGATAAGAGCCCACAGTATTGGTGGGAGTATACTGTTATAGATAATTAATTGGCCAATCAGCAGAAAACAGTCAGTGGAGATAAGGGAATTTTTTTCAGGTTTGTGACTTGTAACCAGTAGAGTTCCACAGGGATCAGTGCAGGAATGCAACTGTTTACAATATATATTAATGACGTGGATGCAGGAAGCAAATGCACTGTCGCCAAATTTGCAGAAGACACAAAAATAAAAAGGCAGGTTGTGACAGGGACACAAACAGTTTATAAAGAGGGATTGATGAGTTAAGTAAGTGGTCAACAATTTGGCAAATGGAGTATAATATGGGAAGGTGTTAAGTTGTTCATTTGGAAGTCAGAACAAAAAAAAACAGAGTATTATTTAAGATTAGATTAGATTCCCTACAATGTGCAAACAGGCCCTTCAGCCTAACCAGTCCACACCAACCCTCTGAAGAGTAACCCACCCAGACCTGTTTCCCTCTGACTAATGCACCTAACACTATGGACAATTTAGCATGGCCAATTCACACGACCTGCACATCTTTGGACTGTGGGAGGAGACCAGAGCACCCCCACACAGACACAGGGAGAATGTGCAAACTGCACACAGGTAGTCACCTGAGGCTCGAATCGAACCTGGGACCCTGGTGCTGTGAGGCAGCAATGCTAACTACTGAGCCACCATGCTGCCCACCCACTGTGGTGTGGAGAAAAACAGCAGAAAGCTGCAACACAAAGGGACTTGGGGATACTTGTACATGAAACCAGAAAGCTAACACACAGGTACAGCAAGTAATCAGGAAGTCTCATGGAATATTGGCCCTTATTTCAAGGAAGTTGGAGTATAAGAGTAGAGAAATTTTAGTGCCACTGTACAAGCTGCTGGTGAGAGCTATAAAAGGTTCACTCATATGGTAATAAAGCAAAGAATTTATTAATTAATAAACTTAACACTTCCTTAACTCAAGAAAACCTGGTTAAAATGGCTTCTTTTAAAACTGAAAGTCATTTGGCTCTGGGCAAAAAGTATCCACAAGGGAAGGGATCCATTTGTAAATTAATCCTGTGGCATTCGACTGAGAGGGCAGATGAAGAAAGAAGAGTCAGTTCAGCCCTCTTCACCCTGAAGCTTAACCGTTTGGGATATCCCACTGGAACTGTGGGAAATTGGGGAATCTCAGCCAGAGTCTGGTTGTATCAATTCTTAAGGTGCGATTTCAGCTGACAGGTAAAAAAATGTTCATAAAACCTGACCTCAATGCTCTTCGAAGAGGTGGGATCAAATTGGCCTGAATTTCTGCCATCACACTGGCAAGTATATATGTGTTGGCATCAGTTGAGGGAAGGATTCGGTTCTTGTGCAACGCTCCATGTAGTTGAAAGGAAAGGAGAAAATAGAAAAAAGGACAAAATATATACGCAGTTAGATATTAAATTTATTTAATGTGGTTCTGTTACTATGTAAAGAACAGATCCCTGGTGAAAGTAATTAATTCTTTATAACTGATCTGTTTGGTGGACAGACCAGTTTCAAGTAATGCTTTATTGTCCTTCATCTGTGTGTTTGAATGAGGTCAATAAGGAAGGTCAATAATTAAACTGTTAAATCCCCAACATCCAAACCACAGAGCACAAAGTATACTTGTTTTCTGTCATTATTGATTTGTTGTTTGTAAAATGGTGAATTATTAGAAGACAGAAAACATTTGAATTCTGTTATAATTTTTTTATATTTGCAGCTATTTACATGAATGTGCCTATCTGCAGAAGATTGAATTTTCTGAAATCAACCTCTTATTTCCATCAGTTTTCAGGATTGATATATTTGGTGTTTCATACAGAACATTTATTTTTCTAGACATTAAATAGGTGCAGTAAAACCTATTTTAGATATAATTAGATTGACCATTATCCATACAAGTTATATGTGGCTGACTGAGGTTCGATACTGTGTATGGTAATTGTACATGGTTTGGGATTGTTTGTGTTCGATGGAGCTTATGTACAGTATGTGAAGGTTATACACAAACGGGATTATATATCAGCAATGGAGATCATACATGATATACAAAGATTGCATACATTACAATGAAAGAACAGACATAATTGGTTTGTGTTCCACACTTTCAGATAGTTTTAAGGAAACAAGCAGAAAATGACATAACATTGAATTTTTTAATGTTCTCTTGTGGGTGTAGGCATTGCTGCTGGCCAGTATTATTGTACATTTCTAATTGCCCTTGAGAAGGTGGTGGTGAGCCGTAGGTAGACTCACAATGCAAATAGGGAGGGTGTTCCAGGATTTCAACCCAATGAGCAGTGAAAGGGTAGCAATACATTTTCAGTTCAGGATGGTGAATGGCTTGGAGTGGAACTTGCAGTTGGTGGTGTTCTGGTATATCAGCTGCCCTTGTCCTTCTAGATGGGAGTGGTTGAAGGTTTGGAAGATGCTGCCTGAGGAATTCAGTTGCTTCTCTGCTAATGTTACTTGATTAGCAAGCAAAAATATCACTTTACTACAGTGTTTACATCAAAAGGAGCTTCAGTTTGATATATAGTCTATGCTGAATTAACTGATCACAGCCAGGGACAAATATGACAGCACAAATAGTCACAGCGTTCTCGTTTTCAAAACTCTTTTTCAAATCTGCTAAAGTTCCAGGCACTGTTTAGTTCTACTGCAGCATGCCACTGGACAAAGATTTAGGGTGTGAAACATTGGTTGGAACCCCCCCCCATAACAGTCACTGAAACTCCTTCACCTGACCCATACATGAAGTCTGACTGCTCAGTGAGCTATCAGGAGGATTCAAGGTTTGAAACTGTTTCCCAGACTAAGGTACTTCACTTCAAGAAAGAAGGGATGAGGTGGAGAGAAAATTGGAAAGCAAGTGGCTTCTAATTTTTTTCTCACCATGATGCTGTTACATAGCTCGCTTTTACATATCCACCACATGAAAAGTCCACATATCTGCATGTTAAAGAGAAGTTGTGGCAATCAAACTCAGTTCACCTGTTAGAATATGCATCACTATTGAAAACAAAAAGATCTTATTGTAAACACTAACAGTTGTTCTTCTTTGTTCAGTCTCAGGAAGTGGATATCATTGACAATCTGATCCCTATTTGTCCTTGAACTGAGTGGCTTGCTAAACCAATTCAGTTAAGAATCAATTATTTTGTCAGCTGTTTTAGGATAGGTTCTTCTGTTCCTCATTTAAGCTCAGACCAGACTGCAAGGTTTCTTTTAAAAATGTTTATTAATGGTATTTCCATGAAGCAGAGCTCCATGCTCTAAACTGTGCAAATTCCAGCCTTCTAGCAGCATCTTAACACATGACTACTGGGGTCACAGGTCACATTACAACATACTTGGAAGCTAATTTACATATATATTATATTAAATTCTATTTCTACATCTGTCCCAAGGTACTTTATCAGTTTCCACCATCATTAGTTGTAAGTATTTTAATATTATTAATGGAAACCGTTCACTAAAAGTATTCCCATCTATCTGAATGTGTTTCCAACAACACCAGGTGAAAGTGAGGACTGCAGATGCTGGAGATTAAAGTCAAGAGTGTGGTGCTGGAAAAGCACAGCTGGTCAGGCAGAAATGCCTGATGAATGGCTTTTGCCCGAAACGTTGTTTCTCCTGCTCCTCGGATGCTGCCAGACCTGCTGTGCTTTTTCAGCATCGCATTCTCAATTCCAACAACACCATCTAACCACATAGTCTGCTGTTCAATGAGTCACACACTGTTGTGTTCGTTCAGTTCTTCCTAATTGGCAACTCGACACACACTAGAGAACTATGGTCTGGAGGCCGGCCTGGAACCAGCCTTTCAGCAACTGAAACAAAATAAGTGAATTTTGTAACATCATCCCTAATTTCACGGCACTGAAAGGATAGTTGCTGGGGTGGGGCATATGTTTAAGTTGAGAGGAGAAAGATTTTTAAAAAAACATGAGAAGCAAATTTTTTACACACAGGATGGTTCACGTGTGGAATGAACTTCCTGAGGAAGTGGTGGATGTGGGTACAATCCTAGCGTTTAAAGGATTGGTACATGAATAGGAAAAGTGTGTAGGGATATGGGCCAGGATCAGGCAGGTGGGACCAGTTTAGCCTGGGATTATGGTCAGCATGGACTGGTTGATCCGAAGGGTCTGTTTCTGTGCTGTATGACTCTCTGACTCTCTGACTCTCTGACTCTAGGACTCTATGACTATTGAGTCAGTATGTGAAAAGAAAGAAAATGGTTAAGACTAAAATTGGGTCCTTGAAGACAGAAACGGGTGAATTTATTACGGGGAACAAAGAAATGGCAGAAGAGTTGAATTTAGATCTGTCTTCACTGGGGAAGACATGAGCAATCTCCCAGATGTAATAGTGGCTGTAGGACCTGAACTGAAGGGAATTTATATTAGGCAGGAAATGGTGTTGGAGAGACTGTTAGGTCTGAAGGCTGATAGTCCCCGGGACCTGATGGTCTGCATCCCAGGGTACTGAAGGAGGTGGCTCTAGAAATCGTGGATGCATTGGTGATTATTTTCCAATGTTCTATAGATTCAGGATCAGATCCTGCGGATTGGAGGGTGGCTAATGTTGTCCCACTTTTTAAGAAAGAAGGGAGAGAGAAAATAAAGAATTATAGACCAGTTAGTCTGACCTCAGTGGTGGGAAAAATGCTGGAGTCAATTATAAAGGACGAAATTACGACACATCTGGATAGCAGTAACAGGGTAGGTCAGAGTCAGCATGGATTTATGAAGGGGAAATCATGCTTGACTAATCTTCTGGATTTTTTTGAGGATGTAACTCTGAAGATGGATGAGGGAGATCCAGTGGATGTAGTATACCTGGACTTTCAGAAAGCCTTTGATAAAGTCCCACATAGAAGGTTAGTGAGCAAAATTAGGGCACATGGTATTAGGGGCAAAATACTAACATGGATTGAAAATTGGTTGGCTGACAGGAAACAAAGAGTAGTGATAAACGGCTCCATTTTGGAATGGCAGGCGGTGACCAGTGGTGTGCCGCAGGGATCAGTGCTGGGACCGCAGTTTTTTACAATATACATTAATGATATAGATGAAGGTATGAAAAGTAATATTAGCAAATCTGCTGATGACACAAAGCTGGGTGGCAGGGTGAAATGTGAGGAGGATGTTATGAGAATACAGGGTGACCTGGACAGGTTGGGTGAGTGGACGGATGCATGGCAGATGCAGTTTAATGTGGGTAAATGTGTGGTTATCCACTTTGGTGGCAAGAACAGGAAGGCAGATTACTACCTAAATGGAGTCAAGTTAGGTAAAGGGGCAGTACAACGAGATCTAGATGTTCTTGTCCATCAGTCAATGAAAGCAAGCATGCGGGTACAGCAGGCAATGAAGAAAGCTAATAGCATGCTGACCTTCATAACAAGAGGAATTGAGTATAGGAGCAAAGACGTCCTTCTGCAGCTGTACAGGGCCCTGGTGAGACCGCACCTGTGCGCAGTTTTGGTCCCCAAATTTGAGGAAAGACATTCTGGCTATTGAGGGAGTGCAGCGTAGATTCACGAGGTCAATTCCCAAAATGCTGGGACTATCTTACGCTGAAAGATTGGAGCAACTGGACTTGTATATGCTTGGGTTTAGAAGGCTGAGAGGGAATCTGATTGAGACATATAAGATTATTAAAGGATTGGACACTCTGGAGGCAGGAAGCATGTTTCCGCTGATGGGTGAGTCCCGAACCAGTGGACACACTTTAAAAATAAGGGGTAGGCCACTTAGAATAGAGTTAAGGAGAAACTTCTTCACCCAGAGAGTGGTGGGTGCATGGAATGCTCTGCCCCTATTGTCTGTTGTCTATTGAAGACAGATGGATGCTCATCAAAAAGATACCACTTTCATTTGACTGGATAGTGAGTATTCTTCTCTCTTTCACAGTATCTACTGTTGAAGAGATAATCTAACGATGAAGGATGACTAAAGGGCAAAGCTTCACTTTCGAAGAAGCTTTGAGAGATGTCACCATGCAACTGCAGTGATAGTATCATGACATCTTGAGGTCCTTGCATTGTCTTTTCAGGCTTAGGCCAAAGAGGGTAATGAAATATCAGGAAGACTGCAGAATTCTTCTTCTTATGATTCAAATTAAAACTAAGAATGCTAAATGAAAATCTCTTCTGGGATTGCCCCTTGCACTTGAAAATTCTTAGTCAGGAGTGTTGAGACGATATCTGTAGTCACTGTAATGCATTCTAGGCAGTACATGAGAAATTTCAATATTAATTGCGATCATTTCTGAGGCATGTCTGGGACACCAAATATTGATCAAGAATTTTCCAGACTCTCATACGGAGATAGAATTTTATTCACATGCTTCGGTTTTGCTGAAGAACTTTCCTATCTGTGCAGAATTTACTACTCTTGTACAATCTCATTAGACTTATTCTATTTCTTACTGGTTGAAAGATCATTGTGAGCACAATCTAAAGTTAAAGATTTTGCAGCATCCATCACATCTTCAATACCAAGTAATGAACATTGTGGAGAAAGTGGGGACTGCAGATGCTGGAGATCAGAGTCAAGAGTGTGATGCTGGAAAAGCACAGCAGGTCAGGCAGCATCTGAGGAGCAGGAGAATTGACGCTTCAGTCATAACCCCTTCACTCCTGATGAAGGCTTATAGCCGAAATGTCGATTCTCCTGCTCCTCGGATGCTGCCTGACCTGCTGTGCTTTTCCAGAACCACACTCTTAAGAATGAACATTGTGGACCATGTAACTTGGTGTCACCATAGGAGAAGGTGAGAAATTCTTCCTCCCTTGGAAAAATATCAGAGGGATCTTGATGAATTGTCTCAAGGACTGAAGACTAGACATCCTTCCTGACCATACTGGAACATAATTTCCAATTTCCCTATTCAGGGTGTATTTTCTGTTTAGGAGTCTCTGAAGAAAGAGGTTTATCCTTTACTAACATAATCAGAGGCGGATCAGAAAGCTGATCAACTCAACTGGGAATATTAACATAATGCACAGAAAAATCATTCAATTATCTTGGCACAAAACTGCAGTAGGTTGAAAACTAGAAATCTTCACAAAATGTTGCTCAACCTTCTTTAGCATCTCAGCTTTGCTGGAGAGCCTGTTCACAGAATGAAATATCGTCATTATCTTGCCCCAGAGTGTTTACTACCTGGGCTGGAATGTCTGGTAGCTGCTGTCAAAGACCTAATTGGACACAAGCTTAGCAAATCAAGATTTGTCACAATGTTTGATTAGTAGAGAAGCAACAGAGGACGTAACATTTAGACTTAAAATGGTGTGTTAGAGCAGGAAAAGAAAGGCCATAGTCCCAGATCCATCATAACTGTCCCACATAAAACTCCAGTAAAGACCAGCCTGCTGCATTACCAGCAACCGTCAAATGCCAACCATCATATCAATGTCCACATGAACAAATATCCACTTGATAACATGGCAAGCGAAAGCATTGTAGAACTATTTCCAATTATCCATATGAAGAAATACTTGCACATTCAAATGTCCAAATATTTGCTTTGAAATATGATCCGTTGAATATAGCATTCCACATTAATTATGCAATAGTTTACTCAATTTCTTGAGGCTAGGCTTAAGCTGTTAGTTAGAACAACACTGACAAAATCAAACTGTATAGTGGCAATCATAACTATTCTGTTTGAAGCAAAATGCAATTTAAATTACCCCTTTCATTTTAGTGATTTTGATAGTCAGCCAAACTACAGAACAAAGATGCTAATATTAACAGACAGATTACAGGGTTTAAGTTGCTAAAGTACACTCTGTTTTGATAATCACTGACAAACCCATATCAAATGTCCAACCCATTTCACAAAAAAGAGTCATTACATTTAGTTTTAGGAGATTATGACAGATAGGCAATCCACTTTACAGTAAATCTTCAAACTAACAACATTGATATTTAAGTTTTGGCAGCTGATAATTTGCTTATTAACGCACAGCTTTATAAAGTTCAAAATCCAAGAATCGGCACATTCAGGTTCACAGCCAAATGGAGAGATATGTGAACTATTACTTATTCTGATATTCACTTAAGTCACACCTCTAGTTGGTCACTGTCTTGGCAGGTCGTGCTAATGTACTTAACCTCAAAATGCAACATTACAGGGATCAAGTGTGAACTCCGACCTAAGTTGTCAGTATGTATGTTACTGCATGATTGTGCTGTTGCTAAAAGCTTTATTTAGGTACATGGAGTCCTAATAAACAGCTAAGAATAAAACATGGAAGGACAATTGTATATTGTGTGAATCACTGAATTATACCCAAAAAGATAAATGTTCTTTAAAGGAGCCAAAAAATAAACTGCAACAGTTTGCCGTGACTGAACTTATTCTATTATTTCTTTCTTGAATGGAAAGTGTGAGAAGCCTTGCACAGGTGAATTGCTTCAATCATTCTTTATGTTTCTCACTCAAAAAATGGCTTTTATTAAGGTGAGAGGAACTTACTTAATAGTCTACTTAATAGTCTACTGAACTCATGGCACTTCCAACATGGGTTGTAGATAGCGGAGACAATATGGCCTACCTATAGGCTGAAATAGCCTCTTTCTGTATTGTAGTTATTCTGGGATTCTGTAAGCAGGAACTCTCAACAATCTTTTTCACTCTGTCATCCAGTAGTCAATAGCAGCGCCATTACTACCACCCTGATTATAATCAGCTAATGAGATGGAAATGTGTTGCTGGAAAAGCGCAGCAGGTCAGGCAGCATCTAGGGAACAGGAGAATCGACGTTTCGGGCATTAGCCCTGAAGAAGGGCTAATGCCCGAAACGTCGATTCTCCTGTTCCCTAGATGCTGCCTGACCTGCTGCGCTTTTCCAGCAACACATTTCCATCTCTGATCTCCAGCATCTGCAGACCTCACTTTCTCCTATAATCAGCTAATCCCAATCAGAATAACAATTTGGTATCTTATCCAAGCATCAGTCTTTATGAATTAACCAAGCAGTGAGTAAAGATAGGCTGCTGGACTGCTGACAGTACCATAGTGAACGTTAATCCCATTTTTGTTCAGCTGGGTGGCTAGCACACGTTTAGAAATTTACATCCAGACAAATTCCATTTGCTCAATGCTCGAGGGATACTCTTTCCCTGTAGAAAGTTAAAAATCACACAACACCAGGTTATAGTCCAACAGGTTTATTTAGAAGCACTAGCTTTCGGAGTGTGGCTCCTTCATCAGGTAGTTGTGGAGAATAAGATCATAAGATACAGAATTTATAACAAAGGATTACAGTGTCACACAACTGAAATGATATATTGAACAAACCTGGATTGTTGAGTCCCTGTAGGAACAAACAGCATTCATTAATATCTTGAGTACAAGAGTCAAGCATTACAGACTCCTAGGGCCGGGACGATATGAGTCACACATCTTGCCAGTATATAGTTTAGTCAACCTGTTGGTAATTATTGAATTAGGACCACAACTTCTACTATAGCAAAAGGGGTTATATAAAAGAATTCCATGCTAGGCAGTTCCTCAGTATTGAGAATGGCTTTTTTTTTCCACTCCAGAGCCATGGGTTTTGTGGTAACTGAACATTCTGAAGTGGGATCCGCATACCCTGTCACAAGGGGAGCAAGTGGTGCTTGAAGAGGCTGGTGGGTGGGATGCTCGAATATGACATGTTCCTTCTACTGTTGGCACTTGGTCACCATTTGGGCCTGTCTGAAACATTCAAGACAATTGTTTCCTCCATGGATATTCCTTCTCTAGTCTGGGCAGTCTTGAGCAAAAACTTCTTGTGAGTTAGTGAAGAGTTGCAATTTTTCATAGACTTTGAGTACTTCCTTGAAGCATTTTCTCTGCCTTCCCAGTAATCATTTGCACTGATGAGACTCAGTGTAGAGAATTTTGGAAGTCTTATATCAGGGATGTGGATGATGAGACCCACCCAATACAACTGATTGACAGCAACCAATGTCTTAGTGCTGGGTTACAACCTGAGAGAGGTCACTGATATTGGAGAACCTTTCCTGCCAATTATCTACAAGATTTTGCAGAGGCTGATGATATTTCTCTAGGGATTTGAGGAGTTTTCTGAACATTATCCATGTCTCAGGTGCAGATAACATTACTGCCTATAGAAATTTACATCCAGAGAAATTCTATTTGCTCAATGCATGATGGACACACTTTCCCTGTAGGAACAGACAGCATTCATTAATATCTTGAGTACAAGTCACATTAGAGTCAAGAGTTACAGATTCCGTTCATTCAGGCAGGGATGAGTTGAGAAATTAAGCAGCCAAAGCCACACATCTTACCAGTACAGAGTGCTAGTCAACCTGTTGGTGCTGGGTTTGAGGCATTCGTTATGCTGGTCGTCAGGTGATAGAAGTCCACTCTAACAAACCAGAAGCAATGATGAATTTCCTTGTTGATGTCTGCCCTCACTCTAAGGAGGTTTCCAGGTTATAAGATTTGATCCACATTATCTCTTGGATGATCCTGGATCTTGATAGTCTGGAGGCTGCATTTCATGGCATGAGCAAGCTGATAAACTATCTTTATCTTCTGGATATTTAGCTTATATTCTGTCATACTTGTCTATAAATATGTCAATGATAGTTAGGAACTCAGCCCCTGAGCATATGCACATGCTTGGGTTATCTGGCTCTAGCTCTAAGACAGAGGTTAGGATGGTCCTTGACTCTGGACTGGAGGTGATGCACATTGAACAGTTTCCCACTTGACCTAAACATTCAACTCCAGCAGGATGCTTCATGGAGATGGGGTGGGGGGGGGTTAATGTTACAAGGAGAAAGATGGCGAAGATTGTCAGTGGGATGATATAGCTTTGCTTGACCCTAGTCTGTGTAAATATTGGGTCTGTCGTTCATGCATTAGTGAAAATCATTATTTGCCTGCTTTTGTGCAACACGCAGAGAATAGTGACAAGTTTCAATGGGCAACAAAGTTTGAGGAGGATGCTTCATAATCCCTCCCAGTTGACAGAGTCAAAAGCCTTTGTGAGATTCAAAAAAGACAATTTACAGTTCTCTCTACACATCTTTTTTTGGACTTATCTTGCTGTGAAGATTATGTCCATTATACTGAAGAAGAGTTATATTCAACTCAAGACATTAACTCTGTTTCTCTCTTCACAACAGCAAGACCTGCTGAGTTTATCCAGCATTTTCTGATTTTATTTCAGAATTCAAGGAGCCACAGTATTTTGCTTTGATTTGTGCCACAAGTTTGTCTGGTTTAAGGTTCAGGTCTGCTGTAAAAGCTTGGCTATGTCAAACCTCCATCTAAGAATCATTTTAATCCAATTTATTTTTCAATCTCCTGATAGTCATGAGTTCAGATTAAAAAGCTGGTGAGTAAAACAAGGACCCCAGACAACAGGTTTTAGGAACGTTTCAATTCTGGCTTTGTGAAAATATGCAATTATATTGCTTCCTCACTTCTGACTATTGCATGGACACTTATAAAACTCTGTTATATCATGCTCCTACCAGTTGATGGCACAGAAAGTATAACACTAGATCCTGAATCAATGATATACCTGGCTTTCTGGTGGTTTCTTTCAGTTGTGGTCATCCCAAATAATATACTCCTCGGCCACTCTGAAATTCATAGCTACTCCAAGTAATTCTGTCAACCAAAGAAAGAAAGAATTCCAGAGGCATTTACAATGGCTATTCTGGTCCTGAGGTAGTCAGAGACCAGATGTCCCCCAGGGGAAGTGTGCCAGGAGCCCACTGTGGAAACTGCATAGGAAGTTCAAATTTCTGGTGGGTAATTCCTTTGCTACCTGAAGGATCCACCAGAAGATCTCTAAAGATTTAAAGAAATTTTGGATTTCTCAACTTACTGACCAAGGTAACATTCAGGAAATGTTAGACAGGAGGACATCTAGTTTAATCTCTGGGTAACTATACAACTGCCCTCACCCACCCACCTCTGGATCAATACCCTGGAACTTTGACGACTCCTTTGACTACAAAACCATCTCTTGCCCCATCCCCCAACTCCACAGCAGCCCAATCCCCAACTGCTGCCATTCCCAACCAGATCTGATTATCCTCTAACCCAAACTGACTTGTTCTAACCTGACTCCCATTACACCCTGACTCACCAAACCACCTCATCCATCTACCCCTCTGTCATCTATTCCCCTGCGACCAACTAGTCTGATATCCTAACCACTACCCCAATCTGCCATCCTTCCTTCTCTACTTACCTCACGTACCCTGTCTCATTACACACCTACTCTCTGTCACACTTACTTTTTGCTCCAATATTTCAAAGAAGCCTGCAAATACTTTACTTACAGGAAAAAACAGCTGGTGCCATTAGAAGAGGTTGTGACTTCTATCTAGCTTCTCCGCACTGCTTTCTCCCAAAATCCCTCACTGAGTCGTCCTCAAGGATTCTCCCTCAAAAGATAACTCAGAAAAATCAGTGTAAAGTGTGCACTTCTTTTTTTGCCTGATCAGACCCGAAAGCAGGGTTTCCGTTCCTGATCAGAAGGTGTGGGCTGACATCTTTGAAGCTCCCTGACTGATCTGTTCTTATCTGTTAATAAACAGCACCAGACCCGATCTGAATACAGCCTCTGACCTGACCACCAAGATCTCCGAACCATCCTCCTCAACTCAACTCAATGCAACCATTCCCCTGACCCAACTAGCACCATCCTGCACCCCCACCCCCCTCAACTAGTCCTGACTACTCCAACCTAACCTGAATGCTCCCCAACTACACAATGACCATCCTGACTGGATCTGACTAACCCCAACTTGGCTATTCCTCCTGACCGAATTTAACTCAACCACCAATCCAGTCTTAACCCTAACCCTAATCTACTCACTTGCTCACGTCACCCATTTCCCTCATCTGTGCACCCTAACCACTTAATCATTCACTCACCTACCTACCACTTTCTCGGCTAACATTCACTTATTCATTCATTAACATTCACCAAAAACTGGAAGTTTAAATTTATTGGAAAATGACAGCTCGTGTCGTAAAACAGAGGCATGACTTCTCTTCCTCCTGACTCGACTCGGCTCTGACAGAGCTCCTCGGGGAACTGGTGCTGCAGCCAGGATGAGAAGGTGTGGAAAGATATGTGCAGTGATGCTTTTCTGCTGCTCAAAGAATTCAGGCACGTGAAACAAACTTGAGATTTTCTCCTCTATCATACGGCAGTAGTTTGGTATTTGGATATTTGCAATGTGTAGAACAAATTGCAAAACAAATGTAGAAATTCTGGCCAATTTTCATTCTCCTCTGTCCCAACTTTAAGTTGGTATCAATCTGATTCACACAGCCCACTGGACCTCCACCCTTTCATGTTGCTATGCCAACAGACACTTTTACATATTCAGTGCAGCCTGGAGCTGACAATTAGAGTCATAGAGATGTACAGCATGGAAACAGACCCTTCAGTCCAACTTGTCCATGTCGACCAAATATCCCAACCTAATGTAGTCCCACTTGCCAGCACATGACCCATATCCCCCCAAACCCTTCCTATTCCAGATGCCTTTTAAATGTTGCAATTGTACAGGCCTCCACCATTTCCTCTGGCGGCTCATTCCATACATTCACCTGCCTCTGCGTGAAATTGTGATGGTAGAAGCTCCAAATTATTCTGATAGAAAGTTCTCCCACTATTACCTCCTGCCATTGGTTTGTATTGATTTATAAGTTGATACACAACATTCAGTTAGGATTTGTTCATTGGAGTCAGAAGAATGAGGGGATGTGGATCTCCTAGAGATATATAGAATTCTCACAGGATCAGAGAGGATAAATACAGGGATAGTATATCTGTAGATCAGGGAGTCCAGATCCAGGGGTCACAGATCAAGGATACAAGATAGATCATTTCGGACTGAGATTAGGAGAAATTTCTTCACCCAGAGAGTGGAGAGTCTGTGGAATTCTCTGCCACAGAAAGCAATTGAGGCCAAAATATTGAAACGTTTCAAGGAGTTAGATCTAATTCTTAAGGCTTAAAGGGATCAAGGCATATGAGAAAAAGTAGGAACAGAGTACTGAGTGGGATGATCAGCTGTGATCATATTGAATGGCAGAGCTTGACTACCAGTCACCCACGAGTCCACTCTTAACCCCTAATCTACTCACTTACTCATGTCACCTATTTCCCTCATCTGTGCATCCTATCCACTCAATCATTCACTCACCTACCTACTACTTACTCGTCTAATATTCACTTATTCATTCACTAAAGACGGGAAGTATAAATTTATCAGAATATGACAGAAAGTGCTGTAAAACAGAGGCCTACTCCTATTCCAATTTTTAATATTTCTATATTTGGGCTCACAGTGAATTCACCTTTCTTGACTATCAACTCTTGGAGTGGGACTTTACCAGATTTTCTAATTCAGAGGCTCTTCAGTGCATCACAAGACCTCCATCAAGAATTTGTGCATTGTTAAATATTTTCAAATATGTCTTTGATTCCAACCTTCACTTTATTAATTTTCTGTTAATACACTTTGTTTAGGATGAAGACCACAATGGACAAACAAATCTCTCAGATCAACATCCAAGTAAGATCCAACATCCTAATGATCAGTGAAATGGGTCTGAAGTAACATGAGAACAGTGTAGAGGAAAGCAATGCCAAGGAAGATAAACAGTTAAAACAAAACTTCAAAGCTAGTCTCTTCAAAGTTTTAAAGAAACAGAACTTCACACCAGCTCTCTAATGCTTTTAACTGCAAATCACTTCAAATATATAGTTTTGACCCAGAGGAATCAAACTCCAGCCAGAATTTTCACTTTTATTCTATGGGAATTCAAATTCAGGTCTTTGTGGCTGATGAGAAGCGTTAGATATTGTTCTCTCCTGCAAATCTTTTGGAGCCAAGTGGGCAGTCAAAATGCACACGATGGTTTAGAACATTTTGTTTTGCAGCTCCCACTATCAATAAGTGTAAATTCCCACCACCCACAACACTGAGGGTGATGACAGGTTGGATTCCATTCCTTCAGGAATGATACCTTCTGTGCATCACTCATGAATGAGTGTCAATTATCATTCTCAGCTCATTAATGCCCGCATTCAGTTATAGAATGATAGCAAATAGGTTGAGGCCATTCTGCCCACAATGCTTGTGGTATTTCCTTTGGAACAGAAATGCAATTTGTTCAATTCCCTCATAATTGGATTATTTTTTTCCTCAAATAATTATCCATTGTGTTCATATTTTCAGGGAGAATAATCACAGCAATTAGAAAAGGGAAAACAGGTCTTCCCCGGCCTAAAAACAGATGCTGTAGCTTAGTACAGACTAAGGATCAAATGTTCTTGGTCGTTCTAATGATCACATCCCTCCATCTCTTCTTCATTCCCAAGACTGTCAACACACAAGTGAATTATGACAACACCATGTCTATACATCTTCTTTCCATCATCTTGTCAAGCTACATTTTTTTGTTCCCCTACCTTTTCATCAAACGTTTTTGGCTTGTAACAACCCAATAACATTCAATTGTGACTCATCTACACCGCACAGTGTATTGCAGGCCACCACTCTTAGGAAACCACTGCAGCTAACTGCCTCATGTGCAATCAATCTCTGGGACCTGGTACAACATGGTTCAAGGACCATCTCATCCAAGCTTGCAATAACCAATGTGCCCAAAGGTAGCACATCTGTAGCAGTTTTCCCAATCACCAACAACATGAAATGCCAGCTCTGTGGATGGGCATATTGATTTTGCATCAGACTCTTCAGTCATGTGAGGATCCACGGAAGGCAATGAAGCTAATTACAGCTTGGACATACTCAAATAATAAGGTGTCATTTTAAAAGTTCTTAAGTGGAGTGTGGGCATCAATGACAATGCCGCATTTGTCTAATTGCCATTGAACTGTTTGGCTCAGTAAGCCATTTCACAGGGCAGTTAAGGACCAATCACATTTCTATGGATCTGTGAGTCTCATGTTGGCCAGACCAAGTAATTATGGCAGATTTCCATCCTTTAAAGACATCAGTGAACCCAATCGGATTTTACAGCAATTGACATTGTTTACATTATCACCAGCATCTGTGGAAAGAAAACAAAGTTAACATTTTGGGTCCAGTGACTTTTTCTGAACTAAACACTGGACTCAAAACATTAACACTGCTTTCTCTCCACAGGTGCTGCAGAGTTTTTCCAGCAACTTCTATTTTTGCTTCTGATTTCCAGAATTCACAGTTCTTTGTTGTTTTTTTTTTGTTTACATGGTCACCATTAGACTATCTTCTTAAAAACAATCCGATATTTTAAACTTCAAATTTCACCATCTGCCATAGTCGGATTTAAACCCATGACCTTAGAATATCAGCTTGGGGCATTGGATTACCAGTCTACTACCACCACCACTGGAGGAGTGAAAATTCCTTGAAAAATTTAATTTCAAGTTCACATTTGTGATTTAATAATGAATTATCCCAATTATCTTCCCTCTCTTGGAAGCATTGACTTATACCATGTATTATAGCCACACCTACTGAATGCCATCCATCCATTAAATCATTGTTCAAGAGATTGGTAAAGTTTGTTGATGGGGTTGTATACTGGTCTCGATTAGATGCCTTGCAGCCTCACTAATCCATAATTTAACTATGGAAAACTGCACTTTTGGAGATAATGGTCCATTAGAGGAGCAAACATTGCAAAGTACTACTATTCCTACTGAACTACACAGGCCAGCAAAGATCTCAGCTTTTGAGTCATACTGTGTTCACCTAGCTTAACAGCAGTGAAGACATTGCATTTTGCTTTAGTGTTCCTGGTCAATGGGCAGTCATCATCAGCTGTTGTGCAATGACCCTTGCTTCGTGTTTGAACATCAGGTAAGGGTATTCTCAGACTGTATAAAACGCAGTTTAGACTGGAGTTCTGGTCACCAGGTTACAGGATGGATGAGATCACACAAGGAAATGTAGAGTTGGGTTTTTTGGAACAGAGGGAATGGAAGGGAGATTGAATTGAGATGTGTGCAATCATAAAGGGCCTAGATAGGGTGAATAGCTAGGACCTTTCTTTTCTTAGCAGAGAGGTGGATATTGAGGTAGCATGAATTTAAAATATGTAAGAGGTAAAGGGAAGTTGAGGAGAAACATTTTAATTCCCAGAGGGAAGTAAGGGTCCAGAACATGTTGCTTGAAAAGGTGGTAAAATTAAAAACAGATCACATTTTTAAAAAATCTGAGTATGCACTTGATGCGCTGTAATGTATAGGGATACAGAATAAGCACTAGAAAGTGGAATTAAAGTTAGATAGTCCTTTTTCAGCTTGCACAAACATTGTGGGCCAAATGGTCTCCCTCTGCACTGGTCAGTTCTCTGACCTCATTGAATCAACTTCACAATTGTGCTGTCTGAGTTCACATATTTGAATTTATCATTTGGGTGAGGTGCTAAAGGCTGCCAATGCTGTACGGATGTGCATACCAGTGTGACCAGTATCTTTGGGAGAGGAAAGGGAATATTACTTTGAATACCGTCATGCCTGAAACATCCTGCAATCACTTAAACCTAAACTGGACCATTCAGTTTGTTTATTTTACTGCAAAACCTTCACAAAGCTAGCGATAAATATTGACAATGCAAGTTTCACGCAGATCAAAGTGAACAACTGGTAGCGGTTTTAATATCACAGCAAATCTCAGAGAAAGGAAAAAGTGGTTGTTCCCTGACAGAACAGGCAAGAGAGAGTTCTGGCTCTCCAGCGAGACTTGGTTTCTATTTCAGAGTTTAACCCACTCACAAACAGCTGAGAGTCTTGCCAGTGGTGGCTGTTCTCATTCCAGTTCCCGTTTTCACCAGCATGTATTAATTATTATCTTGTACACTCACCAAACCACATAAGCGTGGTGGAAGTATGACTCGGCGTGTGACTAGAGGTGATTGCTCGCTGGTGGGAGGTGCGAGAGGGGGAGGAAAGGCAGCTGTGCTCATTGATTAGTTGCCCCAGGGAAAGACCACCACCCACCAACTGAGAATGCCTAAGGATGGTTGAAGGGCAGGTTCAAGTCATGATACATCAGTTGCTGACTTCAATTGCTTCAGATCCCCCTCCTTCTCACCAGTCAAAATCAATCAGTCACACACATGTCACAGGCCGTGAACACAGATGAAAAGTTTTATCGTGGGAATGGCCACAAACATCCAACTAGAAACGTTGTTTTATCACTGCCTTTTTTAACCAGCAAGTTATCTGACGCTCTCAATGATGTACTTTTAAAATAAATTATTGAACTTCCTTTTAAATTCATTTAACAGGAATAAATGTTTAATGATTAACCGAGAAATCACACTGAATGGTTGTGGAAGTAATCTTGGACCAGAACTCGATAGGTTAGCTACCTCCTCAGGCAGAGATGTGAGCAACTGGAACGGATTCAATTTGTTGTATCCCATCAGCAGCAGCTCAGGCCCCTAAATTAATTAATATTTAACTAAGCACAGAGGAGGACTTTGAAGAGCCATTTTGCATTAAGAATGGAAAATCAACCATTTCATGCAAAGGAGGAGCTAGGTGCACGTTTGATGGTTCCAATCAGAAAATAATTCCAATTCTTTTTGGGAGGTGGGCGTCACTGGCATTTGTTGCACATTCATAATTACCCTTGAACTGAGTGGCTTTCTGGATCATCTCAGAGGGCACGTATTTTTCAGCCACATTGTTGTGACGCTGCAGTCACATATACACCAGACCAGGGTATCAAATTGTTCCCCCCAAGGGACATTCGTGAACAAGATAGGGTATTACAACATTGTCACCATTACTAAAACTGACTCCAGGTTTATTAATTGAAGTTAAATATCACCAGCTACCACAATGGGATTTGAACCCTTACTCACACAATATTAACCTGGGACACTGCTGCTATGTTACTGCCTCTCCCCATTTTGGACCTGTGTGAAGTTTGAGGTGATTTCAGGTGTCTTGCTTTCTGCCATTTATGATTTACTAATATTTCTTGGCCCTCAAACACACCTTGTTTTTATTCACAACTATTGTTTGTACGAGTTGGAAAGCTGTACTCAGTAAAACTTGGCTTTTAATTGTTGTTGCAATGTGCACAGTAGCAAGTGAGAGCCGTGTCACCAATCCCTCAGCTCCCTTCTGCTGCTGTGAATGAGATTTAAGAGTCACACAACAGAACATAGCTTGGCTGAGATAGGTCTCTGATGGAAAAAAATAGGGATGTCTCAGAAACTGATGCGGTTGGCAGAAAAGAGCCAGCAACCACACATCAGAGGCGTGGACAGGGATGTGTTGTCAACAGGACCTGACTCAAAATGCATCCCAAGCAATATCCTTCACAGTAGCCTGGTTAAGCAACAGCCATAATAATGTAATGACTCATTTATGAACGTGGAATCCTCAGGCAGGCTACTTCCTTCCTCGAAGTAAACATATCTCCATTTAGATCAAAGCTGCTCCAAACCAGGCAGCCCATGTAAATCATACTGTTAAATATGTGCTTTATATTCATCACTGGAAAAGAAAGAAACCTGATAAATACTGAACTGAAATCCATAACTAATTAGAAATCTGTGGTCGCTGTTTATATTCACAGTTCCAATTTACCTGATTTGTGGAGAGCAGACCAAAAACTTATTAAAACTCTCCCTGTAATCTGGGAATGAGAAACATTGGTTGAAAATTACAGGCCCAGTGGGGGCTGTGGGTGGGGTGAAAGCAAAAGAAACAAATTGTGGAGATATTTCAGCTTCTAGGAGGGAGTCAAACAAGTTGGTTTCTTCCTTCACAGATACATTTGAACCAGCAGCTTGATTAAGTGCTGGAGTTCTTATCTCTCCTCCTCAGATACGTCACATTAAGTGAAGCTTACTGCCGTCACATGTCCACAATATCAAATTTCCTCCTCAAAAAGGACATTCATAAAGCAGATGGGGTGTTACAACAATCGTTTCATCGTGAAGGTTAAAGCAGCTGCTCCAGACTTGGGCTTTCCTCGACTCCGCGGTGCATTCGCTCAGACTCGAAGTTCAAACATTATCAGTGAATGCAGCAGAGCTGAGCGGGCTACAAGTACATGTAAGGCAGCTGAAAACTGCAGTAAAAGATCTGAAGGGGTTAATGCTCATCTTAACATTGCCTCTGCCCTTTCTGCTGATATCATGCAGTGTTTGGATGGAGACAAGGAGTCCTACTCTAACTTGTAGATGGACTGGATGTCTCTGTAACAAGCTCCTTGAAATCCCAGTGATCATGCCTGACCTAAAGTAGTTGTACTTGTTGCTATTACCTAATGAATCCTCTTGTTGTTTGAACAGAGGAAGAGGAGTAGGCCATCAGCCAAGACACGCCAATCCACTTCCACCACTCAAAGAGATCGTGGCTGATCCAATTTCTTATTCCTGTCTTCAGCCCATATCCCTTAATACTTTTACCGAACAAAAATGATCGACCTCAGATTTAAAATGAACAACGATAATTATCCAACAACACGGCCTCATTTATAAGTATTCAATAGGAGTGTGCCCTGGACTACTCTTAACTAAGTAGATCCAAGACAAAGAAAAGACAAAGGATTATTAGGAGCAGCAAGCTACATCAAACACTTTTATCCAGCATCACAAACTGGTAGAACTGGCATATATCATGAGAGTGTGGTGCTGGAAAAGCACAGCAGGTCAGGCAGCAACTGAGGAGCAGAAGAATCAACGTTTCGGGCAAAAGCCCTTGAAGCCCTCGATTCTCCTGCCCCTCGGATGCTGCCTGACCTGCTGTGCTTTTCCAGCACCACACTCTCCACTCTAATCTCCAGCATCTGCAGTCCTCACTTTCGCTTCTATGTCATAAGATGCCAGGTGTCGTCATCTTGGAAAATATCACAAAAACCTTCCTTGACATTAAGCCATTAGAAAAACACAGCATATCAATGATTTGAAAAAAGAAAAGATTTGCCTTTAAAGAAAGCATCTACATGAGATGCTTACAGATAATCTTTAACTAGAACTGAAACTGCTGAAAATTCTCAATAATTTAGAGAAACACAGTAAATGTTTCAGGTTGATAACCTTTTGTCCAAACTGGCAGAAGTTTCAAGGAGTTTAAAAAAGTAGAGCCAGAGGGAAAAAAGGCAGGGGCAATCAGGACAAATGTTGGTGTAACCTCTACCGCTGAGACAGAATGAAAGCAAGAAGTGATTAAATAGCAAAAGGAATGTTCATGCAAAGCAAAAAGGAGTGGGGAAATTGTATGAACATGGCACTATTTCGAAATTTGCAAATGGCATGAAATTTGGAAGAGTAATTGTTGCTTTAATGGACAAAATGCAGCTGCTAACTTGCATGCAGTACTGTCCCACAAATAGTAGTATGAAAATGACCAAATAATCTATTACAGTGATATTGCTTGAGGAATAAATATCCATCAGCAATATATTTGTCAGATTGGTATCTCATAGAAAAAGATGGCATTTCCCTCAGTAAAGTTCAGTCTTTGAGTGTATTTGAGTGAAAGTTGACAATTTGTTTGCTTTTTAGTGACATAAAGACCGCATCAGAGAGCAGCGGGAGCTGGGCGGAAGTGAAGGCAGAGCACAAAGCCGGTCGGGAAGATAAGTGATTGTTATTTGAGTGGGTGTGCACAGAGCCGTGGTAATAGGGGTCTCCATAGTGAGAGGAACTGACCGGGGTTTTTGTGGCAGCAGACGGGACTTAAGGATGGTGTGTTGCCTTCCTGGTGCCAGGGTTAAAGACATCACAGACAGAGTGCAGGAAATCCTCAAGGATGAAGGTGAAGAGCCAGAGGTGGTGGTACATGTCGGTACAAATGATGTCGGGAAGGAGAGGAGGAACATACTACAGCGGGACTTCAGAGAACTAGGAAGAAGGCTGAAAAGCAGGACGTCCAGAGTGGTTATCTCCGGTTTGCTTCCAGTTCCTCGGGCTGGTGAGGCCAGAAACAGGGAGACAATGGACTTGAACGTGTGGCAGGGGAACTGGTGCAGGAAGCAAGGATTTAAATTCTTGGATCACTGGGGTATGTTTTGTGGTAAGCATAAGTTCTACAAGAGAAACGGTTTGCACCTTAATAGGTTAGGGACCAGCATTCTGGCAGGCAGGTTTGCTACTGCAACACAGCTACGTTTAAACTAAGTAGCGGGGGCCAGGGGACAAACTGGATGTTTAAGAAGGAAATTAGAGGGAAAGTTAGAACAAGGGAAGTCAAGGAAGACAACTGTATCAATGAGGCAGAAAACTCAGAAAGGGATCATGCTGTAAGGTTGAGTGAAATAGGAGTTGATGGGAAGGGTGAGGGCAGTAACAAATTAAAAATACTATACATGAATGCACGAAGCATTAGAAATAAGATGGATGAGCTTGAGGCTCTTTTGGAAATTGGCAGATACGATATTGTGGGGATAACTGAGACGTGGCTTCAAGTGGGCAGGGCCTGGGAAATGAATATTCAAGGCTACATGTGCTATCATAAGGACAGACTGACGGGCAGAGGGGGTGGGGTGGCCATGTTGGTAAGGGATGATATTCAGTCCTTTGCGCATGGGGACCTAGAATCAGGGGATGTCGAGTCAGTGTGGATAGAGCTGAGAAATTCTAAGGGTAAAAAGACCCTCTTGGGAGTTATCTACAGGCCCCCAAACAGTAGTCTGGAAGTTGGATGTAAGTTAAATCAGGAGCTGAAATTGGCCTGTCGCAAAGATGTTACTACAGTTGTTATGGGGGATTTCAACATGCAGGTAGACTGGGAGAATCAGGATGGTATTGGACCTCAAGGAAGAGACTTTGTGAAGTGCCTCAGAGATGGATTCTTAGAGCAGCTGGTGCTGGAGCCTACCAGGGAGAAGGCAATTCTGGATCTGGTATTGCGCAACGAACCAGAATTGGTCAGGGACCTCGAAGTGAAGGAGCCATTGGGAAGTAGTGACCATAATACAATCAGCTTCAATCTGCAATTTGAGAGGGAGAGGGTACAATCGGAAGTGACAATTTTTCAGTTGAATAAAGGGAACTATGGAGCTATGAGGGAGGAGCTGGCCAAAGTTCAATGGTGCAATACCTTAGCAGGGATGACAGTGGAGGAAAAATGGCGGATATTTCTGTGTATAATGCAGAAGTTGCAGGATCAGTTCATTCCAAAAAGGAAGAAAGATCCTAGGAGGAGGCATGGGTGGCCGTGACTGACGAGGGAAGTTAAGAAACATATAAAGTTAGAAGAGAAAAAGTATAACTTTGCAAAGATAAGTGGGAAAACGGAGGACTGGGAAGCTTTTAAAGAACAACAGAGGATTACTAAGAAGGAAATATGCAGAGAAAATGAGGTACGAAGATAAACTGGCCAATAATATAAAGGAGGATAGTAAAAGTTTTTTTAGGTATGTGAAAGGCAAAAAAATGGTTAAGACTAAAATTGGGCCCTTGAAGACAGAAACAGGGAATATATTATGGGGAACAAAGAAATGGCAGAAGAATTGAATTGGTACTTCAGATCTAAGTTCACTGGGGAAGACACAAACAATCTCCCTGAGGTAACAGTAGCTGAAGGACCTGAACTGAAGGGGATTTATATTTGCCAGGAATTGGTGTGGGAGAGACTGTTAGGTCTGAAGGTTGATAAGTCCCTGGCGCCTGATGGTCTACATCCCAGGGTACTGAAGGAGGTGGCTCGAGAAATCGTGGATGCGTTGGTGATTATTTTCCAGAGTTTGATAGATTCGGGATCAGTTCCTGTGGATTGGATGGTGGCTAATGTTATACCACTTTTTAAGAAAGGTGGAAGAGAGAAAGCAGGAAATTATAGACCAGTTACTTTGACCTCAGTGGTGGGAAAATGCTGGAGTCTATTATAAAGGATGAAATTATGACACATCTGGATAGTAGTAACAGGATAGGTCAGAGTCAGCATGGATTTATGAAGGGGAAATCATGCTTGATTAATCTTCTGGAATTCTTTGAGGATGTAACCCTGAAGATGGACGAGGGAGATCCAATAGATGTAGTGTACCTGGACTTTCAGAAAGCTTTTGATAAAGTCCCACATAGGAAGTTAGTGAGCAAAATTAGGGCGCATGGTATTGGGGGCAAAGTACTGACTTGGATTGAAAGTTGGTTGGCTGATAGGAAACAGAGTAGTGATAAACGGCTCCATTTTGGAATGGCAGGCAGTGACCAGTGGGGTACCGCAGGGATCAGTACTGGGACCGCAGCTTTTTACAATATATGTTAATGATATAGAAGATGGTATTAGTAATAACATTAGCAAATTTGCTGATGATACTAAGCTGGGTGGCAGGGTGAAATGTGATGAGGATGTTAGGAGATTTCAGGGTGACCTGGACAAGTTAGGTGAGTGGTCAGATGCATGGCAGATGCAGTTTAATGTGGATAAATATATGGTTATCCACTTTGGTGGCAAGAACAGGAAGGCAGATTACTACCTAAATGGAATCAATTTAGGTAAAGAGGCAGTACAGAGAGATCTGGGTGTTCTTGTACACCAGTCAATGAAGGTAAGCATGCAGGTGCAGCAGGTAGTGAAGAAGGCTAATAGCATGCTGGCCTTCATAACAAGAGGGATTGACTATAGAAACAAAGAGGTTCTGCAGCTGTACAGGGCCCTGGTGAGACCATACCTGGAGTACTGTGTGCAGTTCTGGTCTCCAAATTTGAGGAAAGACATTCTGGCTATTGAGGGAGTGCAGTGTAGCTTCACAAGGTCAATTCCTGGAATGGCGGGATTATCTTACACTGAAAGACTGGAGCGACTGGGCTTGTATACCTTTGAGTTTAGAAGACTGAGAGGGAATATGATTGAGACATATAAGATTATTAAAGGATTGGACACTCTGGAGGCAGGAAACATGTTTCCGCTGATGGGTGAGTGCCGAACCAGAGGACACAGCTTAAAAATACGGGGTAGACCATTTAGGACAGAGATGAGGAGAAGCTTCTTCACCCAGAGAGTGGTGGCTGTGTGGAATGGTCTGCCCCAGAGGGCAGTGGAGACCCAGTCTCTGGATCCATTTAAGAAAGAGTTGGATAGAGCTCTCAAGGATTGTGGAATCAAGGGTTATGGAGTTAAGACAGGAACAGGATACTGATTAAGGATGATCAGCAATGATCATATTGAATGGTGGTGCAGGCTCGAAGGGCAGAATGGCCTACTCCTGCACCTATTGTCTATTGTCTATTGTCTAAAGCATTATGCGGATAGTGTGGGTGAAAGACGTTGAAGTGTTTAATCAACCATGATCATATTAAATGGTACAGCAAGCTTGTTGTGCTGAATGGCCTACCACTGTTCGTACGGATTTTTAGTCTCTGGTCGAGACTCTGGATGGTA
Organism: Chiloscyllium plagiosum; assembly: GCF_037043375.1. NCBI lineage: Eukaryota > Metazoa > Chordata > Chondrichthyes > Orectolobiformes > Hemiscylliidae > Chiloscyllium > Chiloscyllium plagiosum. The sequence goes on from NW_028270166.1 coordinate 18,824,518, forward strand.
AACAAACCCACAAGCAGTGGACCCAGTGGTAAAATGCTACCACTAGAGTATAGGATGTGTTATAAGATGTCCTGCTCTGTGAATCACTTGCCATAGTTATTTATTAAATAAAGGGTGCCTTGATCTTATTATAAATTACTACAAATTTTTGCTACAAAGATACCTTGCAATGTCAGATTAACTCTGTATTAAATCTTACATTTGCAGATCCTTCCTGCACGCAGGACTTTATTCCAATTATCGTTTATGCCATTTGAATCAAATTTTTGCATTAGACTTTCACTTTTTAGAATGAAAACTACCTTTGTAATCATGTCACACTGCATTACACCAGCAATGGTGAGGTAGTGTCTCCCAGACAAAGTTGTATTTCCTTTAAGAAAGTAAAATAGCAGCAAGAGGTCCTGACGTAATGACCACAATTTCTAACAGAGCTGAGAAAGTAATGCCATGCTTCAAGCTGTTTTCCTCCACTAGTACCTGCATTGGGATAGCTTGCTGTACATATTTTTGAAAAAGCCAAGTTTCTAAGACCTTTTCGTCAAAAAGTCAGGGCTCAACTTTTATGCAAGTAACATTTTGGAAAAATTGCAATCCAGCCTTTCCCATCACCACGTTATTGCAGTGTTGGCAGGTCAGAGACTATTCTCGCAAAACCTTCTCCCTAAAGGAGCCAAAATTCCATGTGCAGACACATGGGGCTGATTAGCCTCTTTCAAAGTGTATGATTTGTGATTCCGTCGAATAGGTTTTCACCAAGTTGAGATTAATTTCAGCTGCAAATGGGTGTTAAATACAAAGACTTTTGATTTTTTTTTAACTAAAGGTTCAGGAACTATACCTGTGGTATGTGACAAATAAAAGTTTTTTTGGCCAGAGGTCATGGGTTGAACTGCACCTGAGATTGATGACCACTGCTTGAGTATATCTGATACTATTAATTTGCGGCAGGTTGTCGAGATTGGACAGTCCCACCTGATCTACATACATCGGGTTGGAGATACAGCAAGTCCTGTTGAGTCTTTTGCACAAAGAACATCCAGTGCAATGTCAGACTGAAGTTTCTCAGTTGGTGGGCCTAACTAACCCATTTTGATTCAAAGGAAAATTCCACTCCCTTTATTTGGGAATTAATTCACATTGTGTCACTTGGAGAATTGTACAAGTTTTATCACCTTCCATCTCTACTGTTATCGTATGATAGTTTCAATAAATCCCTAAAAAAATTAGGAACACGATTTCCAAATTTGTAAAATTAATTCTTATCAAATTTCAGCTTCTCATGGTAATAGCCTATTTCCTATCCATAACCCTACAGCCAACATGTGTGAGCATGTGGTACAAAACTCAAACCCCCTTTTAGACCACAGCTGTGAATTATGATTTGATCCATGTTTACAGCTGTTACAAGGACAAATGCGCCATTGCAGAACAGCAAATTAACTTCCTCTGATCAGAATTCAGATTCCTCCACCTACTTCCTCCAAAACCCAGGTACTGCCATATGTTGTCAGAAATGCTTCTCTTTCAAGCAAGGGATTCCTCACCTGACCTAGGGCATGCAAGGTCCTGGCAGCTTAAGGATTAGAAATTAAAGGAAACTAAAACTGGGCAGCTGCAGTCCACAGGGTTCGACAATTGTTTTACACTTGTGCTTGTGAGGCTCTGTTTTCATCCAGACTGCATTCCAAAGCAAGGGAGTTATAACGTTAACCACTGCCCTGTAGTAAAAGGAGCCAGGCAACCTGTGCACAGCAAAATCAAATGAAAAGCAAATAAGATAAGTGATCAGGTTATCTTTATGGGATGTTGTTGAAAGATAAATATCAAGCATGACAACAAAAGATCATTTTTCCACTTTGACAAAGAGCACTACAGGTTCATTTACACCCATCTCAATGGGATAACATGGGTTTGGTTTGAAGTTGTACCTGAAAGATAGCATGTCCAACAAACCAGCACCTCCTTAGTACTGTGCAAAAGTATTATTCATTCAGTCGAACCCACTGTGCTTGAACCCACTGCTGTCTGGTTCAGATTGACAAGTGTTGCTACCATTGAGTCAAGCTAACACACAAGAGGTGCCATTAATAAGGAAATCCAGACAGCAGAACCATATAAAAACAATCACCCTTTAGTTTGCACCAAAAATATTTCTAAATATTATTGTCTCAAAAGCACATTGTGAAATGTTTATATGCAAGTGTTTTTGAAATTGCTCTCCTTGTTATGCTAAAATAAAAGCCAATTTTAAAAATATTTGAGGGGGATGAGTTAACAGTTTAACTGTTAAGAACATCGACTGCTTCTCATGGCATCATTTCAGGATCCAAGGAACACCTTCCTTCGGTAACAGCTTAATGTTGACATTAAGTGTCAGGAAGAAATCTGTCATATTGTGACAGGAACCTTTATCCATTTAGCACAATGACACAAGTCACCTTAAGAGGGAATGAAATGAGAAGCAATACAAAACTTTCTAAAGAACCAAATGAATCAAACAACAATGATCGACATTAATAAACCACTTTGAACTTAGCAAAAAAGTTCCAAGGAGCTTCACATGTGTCTTATCAAATAGAATTTGAGACAGAGGCACAATAAAAGCAGATATTGTTTCAGGTGACCTAAAAGTTTAGTCAAAGAGGTAGTTTTTAATAAGCATCATCAAGGAGAAGAGATATGCAGAAAATGCAAAATGTTAGGATGGAAATTCCAGAGTTTGGAGTCTTGGCAGCTGAAATCACATTCACCAATAGCAGGAGGATTAAAACCATGAATGTACAAAATGCCTTTTTACATTTCTTCTAATGCAATAAAACTCTGACACCGATAGAGGTATGTCAGAGGTTTCTGAATGAAGGGTGGGGGCATTTAGAATTGCATGGGGTGGAGAAATTGGTGGAAGTTAACTCCACGCACCAGAATTCATAATTTAAACTCAATTGCACAAATTAATTTTGACATCCGATATTTGTGTCTCCATGCTGCATATGGTGCATCACGACATGATTTAATCTCAGCTGTTCTTAAAGAGACAGTGCACAAGTGGGAGTTAGAAGACACAGAAAAAGAGTAGCATCTAGACTGAATGACGTCGGATTTATATTTTGCACAATTTGGCTGAGATGGAATATCCCTTTCCGCAGGAATAGGCACAAGAAATCTTCTATTGTCACCAAGCGGTGACCTTAGAAGTAACTGAGGAGGTGAGCTTTGAACTTTACTCCTTTTATGCTGTCCTTTTAGTTACTTTCCATTACATCACACTTCACACCTCCTAAATGTTCAGTAGTATTCAGCTTCTACTTGCAATCAGTTTCATCACAGCCTCACTTATCCATCCAACAGTGACACACACTCCAATGCTGATAAAGTGTGATGAAACTGCCTCAACCCTTACCAGCCACATAGCCACCATAGGGTGAAACCCACCCTCCATTATTCATAGATCTGTTTTTTAATGTTTGTAAGATACGACAGTGAAAAACGTAATCGAGGAGTACAGGACTCTTTTGTACAGTTTTGGTCTCTTTAATGACAGAACAATATATTTGTTATCGAGAGGGTACAACAAAGGTTCACCAGATTGATTTCTGAGATATGATTAGATTAGATTACTTACAGCGTGGAAATAGGCCCTTCGGCCCAACAATTCCACACCGACCTTCCGAAGAGCAACCCACCCAGAACCATTCCCCTACCTTTACCCCTTCACCTTACATTACAAGCAATTTAGCGTGGCCAATTCACCTAAACAGCACATTTTTGGACTGTGGGAGGAAACCGGAGCACCCGGAGGAAACCCACACAGACACGGGGAGAATGTGCAAACTCCACACAGACAGTTTCCTGAGGCGGGAATTGAACCCGGGTCTCTGGCGCTGCAAGGCAGCAGTACTAACCACTGAGCCACCGTGCTGCCCTAATTGAGGAGATTGGGTCAATATTCTCCCCAGTGAAGAATAAGGAGCACTAAAATATACAAACTCTTATAGCCTCAATGGGGTGGAGGCAGGAAGATATTTCTCCTAGTTTTGGAGTTGAGAATTACAAGACAGGCTGTCTAGGACTGAGATAAGGAGGAAGTTTTTCACGAAAATGATGATGAATCTTTGTAATTCTCTTCCCCAGAGCACTGTGGAGGCTCAGTCATTGAACTGGTTCAAGACAGTGTTACAGACATCAAGGGATATGGGAACAGTACATGACAATGGTGTTAAAGTAAAGGATCAGCCAGGATCTAAATGTAGGACATAACAGGCTCAAGGGGCCATGGCCTACTCCTGCTTCTTTTCTTAAATTCCATTGCCTAGAGTCAAACCTCCAAAATAGCCCAGCCCACTGACACAGAGGATGCAATATCAACCCTCGGTCTCTGTGTCCCTTTTAGTGAAGGATGAAAGCTGTGACAGACTTAGAAATATTTTTGCTACACATGCACAGACTGTATTTCATCAATCGCTGAATGAAAAGGAGACTTGAGTATAGTGAGCAACAAAATTGTGACTTTATCACAAGGGATTCTTTTCATCTGCTAGTACCTTTATGCCAGATCAGAGTGAACTATGTGAAGCACTATCACATCCTATTCTCATCTCCAAAACTGCTCATTAAACTGGCTCACCACAATGATGACCTCAGAACTCTTTTATCTTCAGACAACTGTCAGTTTAGATGCTTCTCCTCCATTCTCACCTCCAACAACAAGTACAAGAAACTCATGGATGTACTTGTTACAAAGATTGAGACCTTCAAATCAGCTGCCCCTGTCATCTCCCTCTCTTATACCAGCTTACTCTTCAATGGTTCCCCCAACACTCCCACCCTCATCTTGAACCTGAATTTTTCTTTCATCACTTTCCAATCTCCAATTATGCCTCCACTCTGAGCTCACTGTATTCATGATGTCCACTTTCTATTTTATTGAACAGCTAACCACATGGCTTTGCTTTCCAATTCCCTTGCTAACTGGTATTGCTAATGGTCTTCTCTCTCCTCAGGTAGTATCCTTCTCTCCATCAGGTCAACTAGCATTGTCCCTGTACTCACAAACAACACATGACCCGTCCATTCTTGTAACATACTAACTAATCTCAAAAACAACCTTCCCTCTGCAAACTCCTCAACAATTGTATTGCCTTTCAATCATCATTCACAGATCTCCATATTCCTCTAATCCCTGCCACAGTATTGAAATAGCTCTGAACAAAGTCACAAATTGCATCCGGTGTGAAGGTGACAAAGGTAAACTATCTCTACTGATCTTTCTCAACCTGTCTGCAAACTCCGACACAGTCAAATCACTCTATGCTCCACCAACTCCCCACAATCACTGTCAAAATGGGATTGTACTCACCTGATTTCATTTATAACTGTCTAATCATTGCCAAAAATCATCTGCAATGGTCGATCTTCCTATTCCTGCAGTTACATTCAATTACACCAGAATCTATTTCTGGCAGCTCCTTATTTTTAAAAATTCTTTCATGGGCTTTGAAAGAATTGCTGGTATTGCTGGTAGGCCAACATTTGTTGCCCATTCCTCTTTGGTTTGAAGGTGTTGGTGAACTGTCTTCTTTACCTGCAGTTGTTCATCTGGTGTAGGTAAGCCTACCCTGCAGGCAAGAGGGGAAGTTGTCAGATTTTGACCTGGTTGCAGGCAGGAGCAGTGATACAGTTCCAAATCAGGAACTAGTGTGTTTTCCATCTGATTTCTTATACTCATCTAATGTTGCCCCTGGGTAACATCATCCAAAAGCACAATGTCAGTTTCTACTTGTACGATGACTATGTTAGGCTCTACCTCTCCACCAATTCTCTCAACTCTTTCACTGTCTCTAATGTGTCATCCACTCTTCCTCTGTCTGTCATAGCTGACTGAACACTGTCTGATGTACAACAATACAAATTAACTGGACAAAGTGTTTGATGTGAGTCATTTTTACTCTGCTATGTGACTTGTTTGGTTGTTTTAATCATTGACTTTAACGTTTGGAATATCATGCGTCCAAATTTTAATTATATCTTCTTGAAATCACAGCTCCTGAAAATTCTCCTGCAAATATGAGGACCAGAATGATGGGGAAACTGATAAAGTAAGGAAACATAAAAGTAACATACACGTCATCATGGAATGAAAAATAACAAGTATATAAAAGTTTGCACTTCAGATGATGAAATCAAATTTACATATACACAGATTTATTCATAGATATTTATTTGTATTACTGATCTCTCTCTTCACTGTCCTCCTGAAGTCACAATGCTAAATTCAGCTTTGTTATCCTAGCTACAGCAATGTAGAGCACTGAAAAATTTATCAGCATAAAATTTAGGGAACTGGTCATTCATGATCTAAACTCAGCACAAGATCACACTAAAGCTTCACTGGTGAGCAATGCAAGGGTTTTTATTTCCAGAAGTTTCAGTACACCTGAATGATGAACCTCATTCGAATAGTCAAAGAAATCAACTTCATCATTAGCAATACTGAAGTTTCTCTCCAATTCGTGACAGTAGACAAAGACCCTCAAGCCTTTCAACATTTTACACTTAGAGTCATAGAGGTGTGCAGTGCGGAAATAGACCTTTGGGTCCATCTCGTCCATACCGACCAGATACCCAAACCTTATCTAAGCTGAATGAGCGTTTTTGATGCTGCCAAGGGGCTTCAATTCCTTTCCTTTGCTGATTGCATGAAAATGGTCTTGAAATGGTCTCCCATCGTCCTTTAAAAACTCACTGAGCATTTGAAAGGAAACCTGCTCTGCGGAGGTCTGCCTGCGCTAACAAACAGTTCACATGGCATAATCATATGGTGAAATAGACTTGAATAAACAGATCTACTGCATTGCCTGATGGTTTCTTTATCATGGAAACTGCCCCTGTTTCACATTAAATGTGCTCAGAATAAAAAATAAATCGCAGCCTTTGCACAGGACATTCTACACTTTTAAAACAATAACTGATAAGACTGCCTCTAATGGGGCACTGTAACAAAAAAAGAATCAAATGATTTGGAGGTGCCGGTGTTGGACTGGGGCATACAAAGTTAAAAATCATGCAACACCCGGTTATAGTCCAACAGCTTGCAGAGCTCCAAAAGCTAGTACTTCCAAACACACCTGTTGGACAAGAATCAAGCGAGTAATGGAAACTTATAAACAATGAATGGAAACTTATTAAACCAAAATATCATTAATCAGTGTGACAATGTACCCCAGCCCCGGCAATGCCCACTGGTCTTTAAAGGCCTCTATCGTGCCAATGGACACTGCATGCTCCCTCTCAATAGACACTCAAGCTCAGACATAACCATGTAACAAGGACAGGTAGTCAGGCACTATGATTTCCTCCGCAGCCTATGGCCTGGACATATTAATGTCCATTTTGGCCAGATCCCGATGCAGATCCTCTTATGTGCCTGCCCCTCCCTGCACAGGGTGCCCATGGTTGGGAGTGGTGATTTGTAGGAGCTGGTGTTGGACAGGGGTGGACAAAGTTAAAAATCTCACAACATCAGGTTATAGTCCAACAGGTTTCTTTGGAAGCACCAGCTTTTGAAGCGCTGCTTCTTCATCAGGTGGTTAGGAGCATAGGGCTGAACATTCTACACTGATGATGGTTCAATCTGTACCTCAGCAATAGATATAACCAAGTGACCATGCATTTTGTTGATATAACTAAAAGCCAATTGCTTACCTTGGACCAGAAGGTAAGGTATTGAGCAGCTACTTTAACCACCACTACCATGCTCAGAAACCAGCCAATAAATGAAGAAATACAACTTCCTCAGCTTCGAGATTTTTTAAAGTGCTTCAGTGCCAGTAAGGGAGAGCTGTATTGATGGTGGTGTCAAACAAGAACTCAATCTGCACTCTCAGGTGAACATAAAAGATTTCTTGCCACGCTTTTGAAGATTAACATGGAGATTCACCCTGGTATCCTGTTCATCATTTCTAAAGTGTAGACTGAGAGTTGCACGTTGGTATCGTAGGGACATGCCTAATGTTGATTCCATGGGAATTGGCCAGGAAGCATAAACCTCCAATTACTCAGCATCTAGAAGCTTTCTATAAAGTCTGCTACCCATAGTTAGATAACAGACTTCACATGGTTCAAACTCACTTTCCTATGTAGTTAGCCAGGAAAGGTTACAGGAATTAGAACCTGGTCTAAGAGCTGGCTATCTATAAAGAACCCCCACCATCCCAAATCCTTAGAGACATGCTTTTCAGAACTTAACATCCACCCCCGACTCGTCTCCTATCGAATTCCTGCCACAATGTCTTCCCAGGCCCAACATAATCACCCCTCTGACTCAAGAATCCACCCAGGCCCCACGGGGTGTCCCCGAAAATCCTCCTGGACTCCCCATGCCCCCCTCTCACCTCCAGGCTGGCTCAAAGCTCCAGCACCTCAAATCTATCTTAAATCCATATCTGGCATCCTACTCCCCACCTGGCACACTACCCTCTGTCCCATTTGCCACCCTAATTCCAACAATCCATCTCCCTTTCTCCTCAATTACCTTACAGGCTGAGCTCTCACAGTAGCTGTCAAAGTAGCTTTGGTATCTTCAAGCAACAAGAATGCAATATCTACCACCGAAAATTGCAGTGTGTATTCAGCGCTGTTTCTCTCCACTCCTGCCTTCAAGAATTTCTGGACATTTCTGCATTGCTTTTGGTCGACAGTTAGCCCAAAATACTACCCCAAAGGTATATAGGGAATATTTAATCTGTTTGGGGTCAAAAGTATGAATTTTGATCCAGATCGACTGCACCAAGTTATCTGGCCACTATCTCATTGCTGTTGCAGGATCTTGCTTTGCATTAACAGGTTGTGTTTCCCAACATTGCAACCTCAAACTAAACAGCAATACAAAAGTGCCAGGTGTCTATTTACATTACGATCACACTTCTCGACAGTGATTGCTTTTTATGCAATTAACAGCAAATGTAAGACTCCTCGATTGAGTGGACAACAGCAAAAAATACAGTCTAGTGAGTCACAAACATCTGGATAAGAATTGTAGGTGACTGGATCTCAATAAAGAATGCAGTGAGGAAAAGGTCAAAAAACAAGGAAGACTGTTGCACAAGCTATACAGGCATACAGTTTATCATCTCTTGACAAAATTACAAAGTGCCTTCACTCCTGGTTTTTGTAACTCGCCAAGGGAAAGTTTAAAGACATCAGCAAGAAAAGAATTCTGGCAGTCTGGATGGTTAAAGTGGATGAGATTGCTGTATCTTCCTGTATTAAGATCATAAATTCTTCAGATATTTTATGTATATTTTACAGGAATTCCTCACCTTATTATCTGTTGTTTAAATAAGTCGTGTAATATATTTCTATACATCTGTGAGCTACATATATGTAGATACATGATATATATGTGTGCATCTGTTCAACCAGCTTCCCTACTGTTCTTTTGTCACATTGTTAAAATTGTTAACATATTCCAAATCTCTACGTCCACATTAATTGTGGGTTTTATCTACATAAATGTTTTTCCCTGATTGCATAAGCTGGCCACCAGAATCCTACAGTTCTCCCACAGACTTGTGCATTACAAAACAGGAGGGAAGTCCTACATAATAATTCCTACTAAATGATGCTAATCTAAATGTTTTGGTCATGGATCAGAATATTTTACTGCATCCACTTTTGGAAGGTGAGAATTTCTAGCAATTACTAGCAAGATCAGCATTTTTAGCTCATCTTTAACCTTACACGGTTGTTGTAAATAGCAATTGTTTGAATGAAGTAAAAGGCATTATAAGGAGGCATTGGCTCCTCTTCATATACACTTCCTTTCCTTTTCTCTCTTCTTCATCGTACTCACCCCTATGCCTTATCTGCCTTCTTCACAATCTACCACTTCTCCTTGCTTCAGTCCACCTTTGATCATCACTCATTGTGTTCACAGTACCACCTTATTTGATCCGAAGATCATTCTTGATCTTGATGCCACATTATAGCAACATTTTGGGAAGCAAAATATCAAAAATCTCACATGTGTCAGCATTCCCGCATTTTCCAATATAAAGTTAGGATTATCCCATTATCTGAAGGGCTCCGGCCCGAAAGGTCGATTTTCCTGCTCCTTGGCTGCTGCCTGATGTGCTGTGCTTTTCCAATTCGGATCTCCAGCATCTGCAGACCTCACTCTCTCCCACTTACACCATTATCTCCCTATCTAACCTTGACTTGCAGAGTTGCTACATTTTCGAGTGGAGGCATTGCATTGTCACCTGTGCTGGGAGGGTGTATGTAGACAATTCTCTGATTATGCATACCAACTGAACTGGAAATAATTGAAATTATGATTACAGAGAAATCAATATTCAATTTCTACCATTTGACTTTAACACCTGAAACGTCTATGGTCTGAAATGATTTTAGAAAGGACATTCATAACCTAAAATGGCTGCTGTGATTGCCTGATAATCCCAGTCAAGAAGCTCTGAAATGCACCGAGACACCAAGAAACTTGCTTTATTCTCACTTGCATGGGGATAACCAAGATATTTGATATATTCAGTATTCAGCTCGAAAAAGACAATGGAGATAGACTTAGAATGAATGAACAAACCATTTTTCAGCAGCTTGCTTTGAGCAATAAGGTGAGAGAAAGCAAAATGGACTGAAAACAGCAAAGATACTGAAACCTTCCCCCTCTCTCTTTCTCTCTTTGTTTTTCTTTCTCTCAATCTCAAAAATCAATGTCAACTTTGGAAAGTTATTATTCACTGAGAGGTCAAATTATCCTCATGTTTTGTCATATCTGAGGAAACATGATGACAATTAAACCATTGGGACTCAGGTTACGCTTGCAACTCAAGGACTCTAAAAACTCTTCAAAATACAACTTCCTGTCCATATAAACCCTCTCCACCAGCTCCCTCAACCTTTATTTTTAAGCCTCTTACAAGTGCTTTACGTAGGTTTTAGGGAGTTTGCATTTCCTTACTTTTCTCTGGATTATTAGATAATAAAGCTCCACTCTCACTGCAAAAACATTGGAATTGGCTCTTCCTCATTCTTGGTCTGATTAACAAAGTTTAATTGAAGTGTGATAGCTGCATGCTAAAAAATAGAAAGGTATAAAAAAATTGGTTGCAACCAACGATAGAGGATTTTTTAAAAACTGAGTCAATTAACGTCCTCACATGGTCATAAGAATGAATATATAATTGTAAAAGAAGATCTTAATTAAATCTACATTTTCTGGTAACTCTCTAACAACATTTCAGTCAAGGATTATGCTTGAGGTTGACCCAGACCTAACTAATCCCAATCTCACTGCACATTGCTGTAGCCTTGCATCTGGCTCAGTTGACCATACTGGAAGTGTGTCCTGACTCAGTGTTGAAAATTTATAATCATCCATGGATTTGCATTCAGTATCCACCAACAGCAATCAATTTCTAATTAACCTCATAAATTATAGCAATTAGACTTTGTGGCTTTAAAAACATTGCTTCAGCAGTTGTAAATTGTAAAATACCATTTAATGTAAGCTGTAAAATATCATATACTTTCTCATGAATTTCAATCTACTCAGAGTTCTCATTATGCTCAAAGTGGAACCTGTATCCCCCTGCACCCTGCCCAGTCAATCAGGAATGCTGCAAGAATGGAAACTTTTTTTTAATATTGGGCTTACCCTGTCTGGTAAATGAGGATTTCCTCCATCAATACTCCGATAACATGCATCTCAACCTTAATTGCTTGCCATGCTATGTAATGGCTGGTAATTTTGTAACATAATTTCTCAGAATGACCTAGGTTGGGTGTTGTTCATGTGGTATGCCAAAGTTTTACCATACATAATATCCCTGAACTAATCAGTCTCTCTGATTTTGCAAGGAAATCCCGTACATCTGCTGCTGATGTCTATTCTCATGCCTTGTCTTGTTCTCATCTAAGTGCTTTGCTCAATAACAACAATTTGCATACTTCAAGGAAGTAAAACTCTCCAGGTCCTTTAGAGTTGTGATTATGAAACAACGTGAATTGCGATCAGTTTTAGATATTATCTCATTCAAGGTCATGATTTGGAGGTACTGGTGTAGGACTGGGGTGTACAATGTTAAAAATCATACAGCACCAGGTTATAGTCCAGCAGGTTTAATTGGAAGCATTAGCTGAGTGCTTTCAAAGTGGCTGAGAAGAGGCTGATAGCCAGGTTCAGTACCCATGGGGATGGCCTCAACTGGGACCTTGGGTTCACAGGTGACGTCGCTGCACTACCTACACTATCTCTCTCGCTCTCTCTCTCACACACAAGCACACACACATACACAGAGACACACACTCCTACAGACCTATACACTCACGCAGACCTTCACTCATACACAAGCTCTCTCTCATATGCTCACACATACACTCCCACACTCACATCCATGCACGCACCCTCTCACAGGCTTATACCCCTTTACAGTCACACTCATACACATACACACACACTCTCTCACAGACACTCATACTCCCCCAGCACCACCACCCCCCGACCCTGCGCGCACACCCACATACATGCACACGCACACACACATACATATAAGTTCGTGGGGTGAATTTGTACTTGCAGAATTACATTTTATTTTGCTCAAAAACAGCATGAACCCATGTAAGATTCTGTAAATCCCTTTCTTAGATTAGAATCAGTCTGAACATTGAGGCATCTGGGCTGGTATGGCACCGATTGTTAAAGTTCACTTGCAAATGTAACTTTTAAAAACATATCTGGGATTTACATATGAAAGAACTGAAACCAACATGGTCATTCTAAAAGATGGGAGACTTAACAAACAATCCCGGTCTTTTTCGATATATAATTTCAGTTACATCACACTGTAGACTTTTGCTACAAATTCAGTGTCTTACGATCTTATACTCTACAACCACCCGATGAAGGAGCAGCGCTCCGAAAGCTAGTTCTTCCAAATAAACCTGTTGGACTATAACCTGGTGTTGTGTGATTTTTAACTTCATTCAAGGTGCATTGCCCTCAAAGTCCCAAGATTCTAATGAATGCATTTTAACCCTTGACTTTAGATCTAAGCAAAAGGTTTCACTCAGAAAGAATTCATAGTTATAAGGTACACAGCCTCAATAAGTCCCAAAACTTTTCATAGCCAATTAATTGCTTTTGAAGTGTAGGCAACAATCGCTTGTCCAATATCAGGTTCCACAAGCAGAAAATAGACAAATGTCCCGTGGGGGTTGACAATGAATGGAGCTGGTATGCATATAACGAAGATCATATGACAGAGAGCGCTTGAAGTGGAGTTGGAGGGTTAGGAGAAGTAATACTTGACACAATTCCACAGAGGCCACTATCCTGTCACCAAGTCACCCTTTATTTAACATACATAGTACGTGACTTTGGTCCAGCATCCTCAGAGCCAGCTCTCAGAGTGAGCAGAGCCTCTGACACTCCTGTTTATATCTGTCAGCCCAGGGCTCCCTGATTGGAGCAGATTAATAGCCCCAGTCAGGGAACTCATTCTATGAGATTCACCTGGCTGATGTTGTGACAATCAGTACACCCTTGTGGGATCGAAACATGAGAGATAACATTTCAAATAGGTGTTCCAGGTGTACTGAGAGTCAATCTAGATCAAGCAATGGCAGCAGCCACAGGTGAATATGAATTGGCGTAGTGTGAGGATACAGGCTGCAGATGAATTGAAGTTCATTGAGCAAAAGGAAGTTGGTCTGCAGAGTGTGAGAAGAGTTGGGTATGGAGGAGGAATTGGGCAGTGTTTGTGATGGAGAAGATATGGAGCTTTTAATTGAGGGTTAATCTAAATGGCATTCAGAAGAGAAGCATTAAGGTTGGACTGTGTTATCTGGCCAATTCTTGTCATGTCTAATATTATCTGAAAATTGTTTGTCTGTTTAGAATTTGAAAAGTAAGCTTCTATTCTCCTGTTTAGGGCTGGGAGTTGTACAGATTACTGCTGAAGCAGGTTGCTTTGGTGATGAAGATGTATGTTCTTTATGATTGTGAGTGATTTCATTCATCGGTGCTGCCAATTCTTAATCAGAAAGGTGTGAATTCAAGTTCTTCTTTAGTATTTCAGTTCACAGTGAGGAGAATGGAGAAATCTGTGAGCACTCACACCCTGAAAGAAATAAAATGTGTCCAGTCTATCCTAAATTCATCTCTGGGCTTCATTATCATAACATCAGCAGGCTACAAATGTCGATTAGGTAGCTTGATGCAGCCTGGTGAGCATCTGTCAAGCAACAGTCATCATCTCAACATGGATGCAATTCTGCTCCTCCCAGCCCTACGTTAAACCAGACCAATTAGGAAGTGGTTAGGCTACTATAAACGTATGAAAATGGTGTCAACCACTTTTCTGAGCAAGTCCTGAAATGTTCTTCAACTTCGAGATGAGATCTGTGCTTATTTCAGAAGACCATCATTGCTACAGCAGCCTATAGGTATTTTATTATTTTCTAATCATTCTGATTAAAAATCTCTGGAGCACTTGGGACTTCAACCCAGGTCTCTTGTCTAAGGAGCAAGGACACTACTCCTGTGCCACAAGAGTTTCTCAGCTTATACGTATTAAGTGAAAACCAGGTACTCACGTATTCTCATTTAAATTTATCACGATCACATGCAAATAGGATCAGGCTTGTGTGGCTTAGTCAGTATCCGAGGAGCAGGATGCTGCCTGACCTGTTGTGTTTCTCCAGCACCATTTTAAGCTTGACTCTGATCTCTAGAATCTGCATCCTCACTTTCGCCTGGCTTAGTCAGTAGGCTATCAGACTTTGAATCTGAGGCCTACGGTTCAAGACCCTACCTCAATGGTCTCTTAACCTCTGCTTTTTCAACTGACTTACATTTGTTGGAAGATGTTTATTCAACTTGCAAGTATGATACTCCAAAATTCCACTCATCATGTGGAAATAGTTGAGCCAGAAGCCCCAGATGTGCAATAACATTCCTGAACAGGTTGATTAGAAAACACCTATTGGAATAGGCCATGTAGTGGCAGTGTACCTACCTTTGAGCTTAGTTCAAGTCCCACCTGCTCCAGACATCCCTGAATGGGCAAACGGTTTTCAGAAAATAAAGTTGCCATAGACATAAAAAAATTCAACTACTCTCTCATTAGAAAGAGAGACAACTGGTGGCAGTTTAACCTGGGGAGAAGCTGAGTCCTTTATGATATGCCTGTGGGAACAGAGCCCATGCTTTTAGCTTCACTCTACATTATAAGCCAGCCAAATGAGCTAAACCATAGGAATATTCAATACTGAGCAGAAAGATCTTCCAGTTCACTGTTCAACATTTCTACTTCAATACAACCACCTGACTACTGACTCCAGGAAGCAACTTGGAAGGCATGGTCCTGTCGATATTAATGGAGCTGATGGAGACTGTCAAGTTCCGAGGGGTGATGATCAC
Source organism: Chiloscyllium plagiosum (assembly GCF_037043375.1). Classification (NCBI taxonomy): domain Eukaryota; kingdom Metazoa; phylum Chordata; class Chondrichthyes; order Orectolobiformes; family Hemiscylliidae; genus Chiloscyllium; species Chiloscyllium plagiosum. Next base: position 18,839,960 of record NW_028270166.1, read on the forward strand.
CAACAACCTGTCCTTGTCCACCCACATTGATGCGGAGGTCAAGAATGCATAACAACACTTCCGCTTAGATTAGATTCCCTACAGTATGGAAACTGGCCCTTCAACCCAACAAGTCCACACCAACCCTCCAAAGAGTAACCCACCCAGACCCGTTCCCCTACGTTTACCCCTGACTAATGTACTTTACACAATGAGTAATTTAGCATGGCCAATTCACCTGACCTGCACATCTTTGTGATTGTGGGAGGGAACCCACACAGACACAGGGAGAATGTGCAAACTCCACACAGACAGTCACCCAAGGTGGGAATCAAACCCAGGTCCCTGGCGCTGTGGGGCAGCAGCGCTATCCACTGAGCCACCATGCCACGCACAGCATATTTGGCATAAAGACTCTTACCAATTTTTGCAGATGCACCATAGAAAGTATTCTGTCCAGATACATCACGGCTTGGTATGGCAACTGCTCTGCCCAGGACCATGAGAAACGACAGAGAGTTGTGAGTGTTGCCCAATCCACCATGCACACAAACCTTCCATCCGTTGACTCCATACGTTTTAGCTGCCTTGGGAAAGCAGCCAACATCATAAAGATCCCTCCCTCCCCCGGTTATACTCTCTTCCAATCTCTTCGGTCAGGCATAAAATACAAAAGCTAAAACACACATACCAACAGATTCAAGAACAGCTTCTTCCCTGCTTTTAATATTCTTCAAATTTTAAATTTAATGGCAATCTTGGTCTTTGTGCACCCTGTCTGCAGCCATAGCAATGCATTCCTCTCTCTGTTCTATTACCCTAATGCACTTTGTATGGTACAATTTGCCTGTACTGCACGCAAAACAAAACTTTTCATGATACGTTGTAATGTGTGACAATAATAAATCATATCAAATCATCTTATTTGATGTTTTTAGGGCCTTGCTCTGTGCAAATTGGCTGATGTGTTTGTCTATCAGTGAAGTACATTGGGAAGTCCTAAGAGAGCAGGATAAAATGCTGCAAAGTGCAATTGTATATTTAACTTCCCATTCTCCAACACTCAATGTTGTTTGAATATCTTTAACCACTCCAAACTTATAGAGTCATAGCGATGTACAGCACGGAAACAGACCTGTTGGTCCAATTCGTCTATGCTGACCAGATATTCTAACCTAATCAAGTCCCATTTGCCAGCACTTGGCCCATACACTTCTAAACCCTTCCCATTCATATACCCATCCAGAATGCCTTTTAAGTGTTGTAATTGTACCAGCCTCCACCACCTCCTCTGGTAGCTCATTCCATACATGCACCATCCTCTGTGTAAAAAAGTTGCTCCTTAGGTCCATTTTAAATCTTTCCCTTTTCACCCTAAATCTACGCCCTCTAGTTCTGGACTCCCACACCCCAGGGAAAAGACTACTGCTACCCATGCCGCAAATCCCACTTAGCTACCACTGTCTGCTGACTTTCAGTGGATGCCTCAGATTTGAAATTAGTTACTTTCTTGATTAAACCCATTCATGGTCCTGCCTCTCCCTAACTCTATAGGTTTGAACATGTCACAAAACCAGTTCAGAAGCAGCCAGACTGCAGCTTGATCCTGTCTTCACCTGATGTAACTAAAATGCAGGTTTTTACCTGCTCTGCTCAGGTGAAACATTGGAAAAGCATCAAGAAAGTGACCCAAATTTTCCCTCATATACCACATTAAAATTAAAATTTCTGAATGTAATTCATATGCAGCAAGTGAGCCTGAAGTTAACTGTCTCCTGTTAGATCGGCAAACAAGGCATTTAGTCAGAAATGACTAATTCGTGCTGTGAACACTCTTAACGTCATTTTAATGCTGTTTCTCAGTAAATGAGTATGCTGAATGCACATGTGGTAATATTTAACCAGTTGCAAATATTATTTTAACCAACAGCTGGTCAATGGCCCCGTTACATAAATGACTCCATCTTCTCTACTTTCATGACCTGAAGCTCTTATTAAAGCTTCTGAAGACTCGTTTTAACTATATTCTGTTTTTGATGGGTTAACCATCATTTCCATTAAGTGTTTTTTTTTTATTATTTTGCATTTAGCAATGAGAACTTTGAGAATCGTTATATCTTGCAAGCAAGGGGTAAAAATATACTAAAAGGAATAGATTTTCATTCATGAAGTACCTTTTGTCCCCCTCCTGAGATTCCAAAGAACTTTACAATTATCTGAGTGCTTTTTTTATGGTGGGGGATGGCTGATAGTCACTGTTTTCATTTCAGAACAGTACAACATAGGAGGAGACCATTTGAGACTGAGTTACTTTTTTCAGCCGAACGATCCAGTAAGCTCCACGCCCTTAGTGCAGAAAATGCAACAGGCAATCTGCACACAACAAAGTCATCTCTTTTATCTTAGTGTTGTTTAGGGATAAATATTGGCTGGGATACTATGGCGATCTACCCAACCTGTTATTCAAAAAAAGTCATGGGAGCTTTTACATCCTCTTGAGAGGGCAGATGAAACATCTCACAGAAACGAAACAAAATCAGCAGGGTAGCACTCATTCAGTACTGCACTGAAATGTCAACCTAGATTTAAGACCAAGACTTGTGCACTTAGTGTGGGGCTGGAACTCACAACCTTTTGACTCTGGGTGAGGAAGCTACCTGCTGAATCTTCAGTGACAAGGAACTTCCATTTATGTATCATCTTTCATGTCTTCTGAATCTCCAAACTCTATCATTACCAACGGTAGACTTTGTGAAGTGCAGTTACCCAGCATGTTGACATGGCTGAATTTCTGTAGTATCCTGCTTGCAGTGACAAGAAGCCACAGGAGTGAATAAAATTAATCTTCCTGTGTCAACAATAAGCACTGATGGGTTGGGTAAAGGGCATAGCAGCAAGTATGGTCACACACTGGTGCTCCTCCCTCGATCCTATGTCCCACACTCCCTTTGAAGTGCAGTTCATCAGGGAATATGAAAGATCAGCCCCTTACTCTCCATGGCGGAGTAAAGACAGTTCTCCCTGCCCTAAACAGTCTTACAAAACGTTGATTCTCCTGCTCCTCGGATACTGCCTGACCTGCTGTGCTTTTCCAGAATCAAACTCTCAACTCTGTATCTCAGACTTTCTGTTTGCTTTCTCATCACTCACTCACTTTGCATTTACATCGATGCACACTGCATCTCTACTCTGCCTTACATTTTAGTGCTGTCAAAGAGCAAGGCAGTTTGTCATGTTGGACTGTAATGAACAAAGGGTATACAGGGGTATATGGTCAGTCATAAGGTTGGTCCTTCATCAGGAGAGGTGATGAGGTGTCCTGAGTGAGTAAGTAGGAAGTGCAGAGGGCAGGAAACATTGACAATTTCTTTTGGGGGGTGGCGGGGTTGTTGGTGTGTTGGTGAAAGCCATTGAGGGAAGTTGTTACATGCAATATTGAGAGTGGTAGACCATGAGTCTTGTTGGGTGCTGGGTGCAATGGGGGAACTTAGTGTGAGGTGTCAGAGAGAAGATGGTGGCAAGTAATATTTGCAAAGCACAGAGGGCTATTAACCTTCTTGCAGCACTACAGTGCTTTCTTCCAGACTGTAGACTCCACATTGACCAACTGGCTATTTCAGACCAGGGAGGCACCTGGTGTTTAACGATGGCGCCCATAAAATGAACGCCAGAATGTGTCAATACTAGCGAGATTGTTTCACTGCTGCCGAGTGTAAGACAGCATGAGAGCAGCACTATGGATGTGGAGAATGAGATGAGCAGTGTAGTAGACCAGAAGACATAGGAGCAGAAATAGGCCATTCAGCCCATCGAGTCTGCTCCACCATTCAATGAGATTCTGGCTAATTCGATAATTCTCAATACCACTTTTCTACTTTTTCACCTTGATTTCTTCACTGACGAAGAGTCTGTCTACCTTGGCCTTGAATATAATGACCTAACTTCAACATCCCTCTATGGTAAAGAATTCCACAGACTGACTACACTCTCAAAAGAAGAAATTCCTCCTCATCACAGTGTAGCATTGTGCAAGAAAGCTCACTAAGGCTCACAGAGGGAAACCATGATACTCCCTGAAATTGGCTCATCCAATTTTTGCAAAAATTCAGCCTCTCATGCTGTTTTCCTACTCTTCATTCCATTGTATATATGAAGATTGCTTTCAAAGTAATACATTCAAGAGAATGAGGCAACTCAAATAACATACCAAGGAGATCAGTTGGCACCAGACGCAGAATGCCAGTATCTTCCATTGTGTTGCCAGCTCTATCTGCAGGTTGAGCAATGCTTGTTAATGGCCGAGGAAAACTTGCCTCCACAGTGCAAAGTCAGTTGCAGAGCTGTAGCTGAGGTCTAGCAAGAATCAGCACTCACAGTCAATAGGTGAAATCAAAGCCACATCCTCCTCCTCTAGATAGTCTCAACCTCCTCTGTGTCAGCATAGTGGTCAGTTGAAGTATCAATCTACCTGCACAGCTATGGTGTGCTTCTGAGTGTTGGTGACACTCACACAATATCATGACTTGCTTGGGATCTCTGGGATGTTCTTCTAGGTTGCATTCACACAGTCATAGAGTCATCGAGATGAACAGCACAGAAACAGACCCTTCAGTCCAACTCGTGCATGCCGACCAGATATTCCAACCCAATCCCTCCAAACTCTTCCTATTCATGTACCCATCCAGATGCCATTTAAATGCTGTAATTGTACCAGCCTCCACCACTTCCTTTGGCAGCTCATTCTATACACGTACCACCCTCTGCTTGAAAAGATTTCCCCTTAGGTCCCTTTTATATCTTTCCCCTCTCACCCTAAACCTATGCCCTCTAGTTCTGGATGCTCCCACCCTAGGGAAAAGACTTTGTCTATTTGTCCTATCCATGCCCCTCATGATTTTATGAACATCTATAAGGTCACCCCTTAGCCTCTGAAGCTCCAAGGAAAGCAACCCCAGCCTATTCAGCCTTTCCCGATAGCTCAAATCCTCCAACCCTGGCAACATCATTGTAACTCTTTTCTGAACCCTTTCAAGTTTCACAACATCTTTCTGATAGGAAGGAGACCAGAATTGCACGGAGTAGGTGAAATTACTGCGCCCTCTACGTGATTATGTCATGGGCTCTCTGACTGAGGTTGTTAAAAGAAAATACATTGATATTAGTCATGAGACTGGCTTTACTTCCTCCAGCCTGTGCTGTTCATGTGCTTTTGAGGGAGTTAAGCACTTGAAATGTCTTGGTCACATCCCTTATAGTTGTGCCATCTTTCCAGTCCTGTGAAGTCTATGGATGTACTGTGATATACATAAAATCAAACTTTATGTCTACCATTCTGTACCTGTACTAACAAAGGGCTATAATTTTACATAAACAAAGTGGTAGAGTGAGTAGAAATAAACTCACTTGACCTGAGAAAAATACTTGTTTGTTTTCAACCAGAATATTGCTGTTAAAAAGAAGATAGTTAGCATTAATACATCATGTTTTCTCAACACTACCATTTTTATCCATAATTTCCTTCATGGGAAGTATGCTGAAGGGTAATTGATCATGAATATATGTTTAGCAGAAAAACTAATCATTTCAGCAAGAAACATTAAGGAAACCAACATGATCTTCCTTCATAAAGGTGTTAAAGATAGATTGAGTTCTGTCGGGGTTCTTTATTCTGTTCTTTGTGTTTCATTGTAAAATTTTGTGAATAATATTTTGTCTGTTTTAAAATCTAGTAGCCAACCTAGTTAACTTAATCCGGGTAATTTTCTCTGTACACTTACCGAAACAAATTGCAAAGTTATGGTCTGGGGCTGCCTGCTTAATAATGTTTTGAGTTGTCTGGCTTAGTCCGTAACAGTATAGATTGTAAATAGTTGGAGCTCATGGTCCATACCTTGTGGCAGTACACTAGTTATAGCTTGCCAACCAGAAAAGACTTAGTTATACCGACTGTCTGGTGGTTTGTCAATCCTTTATCCAAGCTAATTTATTACCCCAAAGCCCATGTGATCTGACCTAGTGCACTAACCTAATCTGGCACCTTATCAAATGCCTTCTGGAAGCCCAGATATAGTGCACCTACAGGACCCACATTATCCATTTTGCTTGTTACATCTTTAACACCTTGGGTATCAACTTTATGCTGTTCCAAACTTACACAACAGTCCCAATAAGCAAGCTTTCTTTAAAAACCAGTTTAAATGGAACACATGCTTACAGGTTGAAGTTGAAGTTGAAAAGAGAGTTTCCAAACAACTCCCTGTTGAACTTCCAACCAGCTCAAGACTAAACTAAAACTGGTCAGCCCAGCTGAAGAGCTAAAGATCTGACCATTCCCCTTTCATTATATAGGTCACTTCTAAAACATGAACTACTTTAGCCTGAAGTCTCATCTGTTCATAAACAAAAGGCCTCTCAAAATCCTTTTCACATCTATACCAAACCAAACTGATCGGAGCCCGGCCCATTGTATTACCCCTCTGAAAAAAATCAAGGACACAGTATCCTTGAACCAAGGAACAGCTTTTAGAAAAAAAGGGACTCGCTTTGTGACAATATTGATGACTAGGAAGCAGGGATTGGAGGAATAGCCATATTCGCAGATTACACTAAAATAGGTGAGAAAGTAAATTGCAATAAAGAAAAAGAAATTTACAAATGGATATAGATAGTTCAGGTGAATGGGCCAAAATTTAACAGATGGAGATAAGTAACGTGGATAAGTATGAGGTTTCCATTTTAGTCAGAAGAATAAAAAGATGAGATGGAGAGAAACTTCCAAATACCTGTGGGTGTCCTCCTGCATGAAGCACAGAAAGCTGTATTACAGGTACAGCAGGTAATAAGGAGGGAAAATGGGATTTTCACATTAATTGCTAAAGGAATGGAGTATCAAATTAGGGAAGAGTTGTTGCAATGGTATACAGCATTAATGAGACTGCATCTAGATTATTGTGTACAGTTTTGATCCCCTTCCATGAGAGAGGATGTAGTTGCATTGGAGGCAGTTCTGAGAAGGTTCACCAGGTTACTTCCAGATGTGAAAGACTTGTCTTATGAAGGTAGATTGAGCAGTTTAGGCCTATACCATCTGGAGTTTTGAAGGATGAGAGGAGATCTAATTGAGGCACATAGCATACTAAAGTGGATTGACAAGGTAGACAAAGTTAAAAATCACACAACTCTTGGTTGTAATCTAACAGGCTTATTTGGAAGATAATGCTTCCAAGTAAATCTGTTGGAGTGTAACCTGGTGTTGTGTGATTTTTAACTTTGTCCACCCCAGTCAACACCGGCATTTCCAAGTCAAAGTAGACAAAGAGATATTTCCTCACATTGGACAATCTACTTGGAGAGGTCACAATGTTAAGCTTAGGTTTTAGTAAATTTAAAACCACAAGGAGGAGGATTTCCTTCTCTCAAAGGTTAATGAACCTGTGGACTCCACTCCTCTAGCATGCAGTGACTGCTGGGGCATTGAGTAAATTTAAGGAGAAGAGTTATGGAGAGGAGACAGAAAACTGGAGTTGAGGCCAAGATGAGATCCACCATTGATTGGCAGAGCAGGCTCAGGGGCCGAATTGTCTACTTCTGCTCCTAGTTCATATCTTCTTATATCAGTCTTTCAGAATGACAACAACATTGAAGCAGAGAGGACAGATGGAAACAAGCAAAGTGAAACATCACACAAATACAGCAATAGGTGAAAAGGTCTTCCATTTACACACTGTCACATATGACCTCCCAAAATGCTTCATAATGAAGTCATCTGGAAGTAGTTACTTCTGTTTAGTACAGGAAACACAACAGCTCAATTCGACAAAGCAAGTTCCCCCAAAGTGAAAGAAATAAGTGGGCAGATCATTTGTTTTACATGTAGGTCGAGGTATAAATGTTGACTAAGACAACAGAAGAACTCATTAGTTTTTCTTCACAATAATGTTGTGTATATATTTACATCCACTTAAGAGGCCAGGTACAGGTCTCATCTGAAAGACAGTACTTCTGACATCACAGCACTCCTTCAGCTGTGTCTGCCTAGGTTATGTGCTCAAGGCACTGAAGTGAGAATTTAAGACATGGTTTGCTGTTGCACATTTTGGAATGTAACCATGGCTCAGTTGGTACACATACACTTTCCAAAGGAGTATTGTGCTTTGGAGATGCCATTGTTTTGTGGAAATGTTAAATTGAGACCTGTTTGCCTGCCCAGGTGAACATAAAAAAAAACTCATGATAATATTTTGAAGAAGAATGGGGGAGTTACGACTAGTCTCTTGAACATATGAATCCAATGTCACAAATCAGATTATTACATTAGAATAGATTATTCAATCAGTATCACGTTGGTCTGCAGCAGAGTTTCTGTTCACAAATTGGTTGCCACAATTCCTTTATTGGAACAATTCAAAAGTGTTAAATTGGATGTAAAGTGCATTGGAAGGTGCAGAGATTGTGAAAGATGCCATAGAAATGCAAATACTTCTTTCTTTTCACTTCTTTTAATCACTCAGCCAAAGTTTAACTGGCTTGCTTGTCAGTAATTTGGCCAATGAGTGATGCTTCTAGCAGCTGACCATCTGCCAGACGAAAGGGGATGTTGAAGTTCATTTCAGAGTTAAATAATAATTCAGAATAAATAGCTTAATCACAAAGTCAGGATATCCTGCACCAAAACTTGTATTTGTTGCTGTCTCTTTTGCCATGGCAACTCAGTTAAAATCTAGATGGTGGCCTTGATATTTAAAGACAGGTACAGCTATCAAAACACACATATCCTGAAATGACAGCAGTAAAAAGGAGTCAGAAAGTAATTTATGACACAGAGAGACACCATTCAGTTTATCCTGTCTATTCCAGCCCCATGTCAAGCAATCCAATCAGTGCCATTGCCTCTTTATATTCTAGTAGTCCTGAACCTCTGGTTGTTCCAAGCATCCAGCCAGAATCACAGATTCACAGACCTGTAGACGGAGGTCATTTGGCCCATCGTGACTACCCTGGTTCTATTACCTAGTAACAATCTCTGCCTTTTTCCCCATATCCTTGCACGCTATTTCTGTTCAAGTAATGATCCAATGACATCCTGAATGCTTCAACTGGATATGCCTCCAATGCATTTCCAGGCAATGCAAACCAATTTTCTTTGAGATAATGAATCACCTCTGTTACCAGCATTCTCTCGAGCCATGAGTTTCAGGCCAAAACTGTTAATAAAAGTTATTTTTACCCTCCATATCTCACCCAAGGTTTTAAATCTGTTCCCCAATCTGTGTAGAATCAGCTAATGGGAACATTTTTATCTTGTCTGCCTAGTCCAAACCAAACATTACCTTGTACACCTCTGTCAAATCTGTCCTCAATCTCCTTTGGTTCAAGGACAAAAGCAAGAGGCCCTACCTCATTTCTATGGGAATTATTATTTGGAAATAAAAGTAGAGCAATATTTCAGATTATGCAACATTCATGATGCTGCAGTAATAAATGAAATATATATTTTGTGTTTTAATATTCTGAAATGTTATTTATATTTGGTTGTGGTGAAATTAATCACAGATGTGACATAGGATGCCACATGATGAGACATGGAGAAATATACTGATGAAATGCTAGCAATATACTTGATACATGTGTTAGCTCCCATAAGGATGAGATATTGGTCATGTAGCACTGAATACTTCAATGACCCTTTATTACAGCACCTAGCATCCACATGTGTAAACTACAATCACAGGCACTTGCGTATCTGGACTCAAGCTTAGCAGTTCAGATGTACTAGCATGTCATTCTGCAAGAGGACAGAACTCAGTAAGATGGAGACTGAGACCTTTATACAAACAGGTTGCAAACAACAAAACAGCATTGACAGCATGATCATGTGCCTTAATGGTATGCCACACATCCTCTGTGAGACAGAACACAACAGATATTTCCCAGTTAGTAGGGAAATATACTGCATGTTGTTCTATTGAATCTGAGAGACATGGGAATTGGAGTATTGTCTGATATTAGCCAAGGCAGCAGAATATCCAGATAAGTGAAGGTAGCTTAGAATATGCCTATTACCATCTGAATTCAGTTGTTTTTGCCAATATCTGATAAGAACCTGAGTGGCACTGGCAAAAGCCAACAGAGAGCTGGTTCTTACATAAGATTCATAGTTGTACAGGAGGTTTATTTATATTTATTCTTTCAAGAGGTGTGGGAATCACTAGCAAGGCCCATTCCTAATTGACCTTGAGTTGACAGTTAAGAATCAAACACTCGATTCACAGATGAGTCAGGCCAGATGGAACAAGGACAGCAGGTTTCCTTCCCTAAAGGACATTAGTGAATCAGGTGGGTTTTGCAATTACTGATAGATTCATGGTCACCTTTACTGAGATTTAAATTCTAGACTTATTAAATTAATCCAAAAACCAGTTTATAGCCGTTATTAGAGGGAGGCAATAGCCTAGTGGCATTACCATTGGACTATTAATTCAGAGACCCAGGTAACGTTCCAGGGACCAGGATTCGAATCCCATCAAGGCAAATGGTAGAATTTGAATTCAATAAAAATCTGGAATTAAGAGTCTTGTGATGACCATGAAACAACGTCCTTTGTCAATCCTTGGGAAAAAATCTGGTTTATGCATGTTCTTTAAGGAAAGAAAATTCCATCAGGTCTGGCCTGCATGTGACTTCAGATGCATAGCAATGTGATTGACCCTTAACTGCTTTCTGAGATGCGCAATAAATTCTGGCCTAGCCTCTCCCCTGAATGAATAAAGAAAATGACAATTTGCTATGATATGATTACTAGGATGTTACTAAGGATGAGGGACTTCATTTCAGAGGAAGGGTTTGGTAAAGTTTGAGCTGTTCACCTCGAAACAAGAAAGGTTAAGAGGGTAGCCTATTAAAGATTTTCAAGATAAAGGGAGCCTTTGACAGAATAGATAGAGAACATATCCCCTCAGGCTTGTGGGTCAATAACTGGACATCGAAGATTCAAAATCATCAGCAAAGAATCTGGAGCTGAAATGAGGAGAAATGTTCTCCGCTCAGACAGTTGCTAGGATCTATAAAACCTATAAAATTCTAACGGAACTTGACATGGTAAATTCAGGGAGGATGTTGCTTATGTCTGGGGAATTCAGAACCAGGGATCATAATTTAAGAGAACAGCACAGGACTGAGATAAGAAGAAATATCTTCACTCAGAGAGTGGAATTCTCTGCCACAGGAAGTGGTTGAGGCCAAAACTTTGAATGTTTTCAAGAAGCAGTTAGATATAGTTCTTAACGTGAAAAGGATCAAAGGTCATAAGGATAATATTGGGAACAGGGCACTGAGTTGGAGGATCAACTGTGACTATGCTGGATGGAAGAATTGGCTTAAATCTCCTGTTTTCTCTGTTTCTATGTTTCTGAATGGTCCACCCTGCAAGAAAAATTGGGAAAGTTGATCTGATGAATAATTTTAAATGGTTCTTGGGTGAAATCTACCATGGGGCGGCACAGTGGCTCAGTGGTGAGCACTGGTGTCTCACAGCGCCAGGGACCCGGGTTTGATTCCTGCCTCAGGCAACTGCCTGTGGAGAGTTTGCACATTCTCCCCATGTCTACATGGGTTTCCTTCAGGTGCCCCGGTTTCTTCCCACAGTTCAAAGTTGTGCAGGTTAGGAGAATTGGCTATGCTAAGTTGCCCAGTGTCCAAGAATGTGCAGGCCAGATGGATTAACCATGGAAATGCAGGCTTACAGGGACAGGGTAGGGAATGGTTCTGGGTAGGATGCTCTTTGGAGGGTCAGTGTGAACTTGATGGGCCAAATGGCCTGCTTCCACATGTAGGGATTATCTGATTCTATGGAAATGAGTCACTCAGTCTTATGGGCAAAAATGTGGGGATCTGGAACCAATTATGGCCTCTGTTCCAATGAGCTAGCATAGGTACAATGGGTCAAATGGTGTCCTGCTGTCAGTTCATTTCTCTGAGTTCAATTCAGTTGGGAAAATAACTGGAATAAAAGCATTTTATGTGTTGCTAAGTTAATTTTAGTGGACTATGTTCATCAGTGCTGTATCTTAGTAGGCACCAAGTAGTTTAAATTATAATGATAAACCTTTTTCTTACCCATATATGTGTAAAATCATGTTTCCCATGTGAATCAAGTCGGTGTAATGTCGCATAATTGAGTCACTGATTGGTAATGAATGCATTTGTCTGCAACATACAGCAAACATACAGCTCCTTTAAACTTGTCAGAAACCACTTATTCTCAACTGTAACAATGGATGTCTAAAGGGGTGATGCCCAACAGCAGGGGAGTTTTCAGGTAGATTCAGTTCGGGGAACTATAAGCTCTGAAAACTCCGATCAATAACTGCCATTCTAGCTGTCTGTGTGGAAATTCTCAGTGTCACACGTGCTGTGTCTGCTATTCTGTGAATTTTGGCGTTGTGGTTTTTTTAATACACTTTCGTGTATGTGTTTTTACTTGAACAGTACGCATAGCAAAATAGACGGAGATATGATACTCATAGTGCTCAAAACATGCTAAAGATTCTCTTTGAGTACAGGTGCCCTCAGTGTCTCACATAAGTGACCTTTCTTCAGGTGTAAGCCTGGACAGCAAACATTGAGGACATTACAGAAGAACCCAAAATTAAAACAAAAAGCTGTCAATGCTGGAAATCTGAAACAAAAACTGAAAGTGCTGGAGAAACTCAGCATATCTGACAGCATCTGCAGAGAGAAAAACAAAGTTCACACTTAACATGCAGACAAAGGGTCACTGTTCTCAAAATGTTTACTTTGCTTTCTCTCTGCAGATGCTGCTGGACCCATTGAGTTTCTTCAACAGTGAAACTCATCCTGCCTTCACCTGGATTGCACAGGCATTCCACCAAAGGTTTACTTTATGAATATGAGACTTTGACACTCACCATTTGTAGTTTATCCACCATTTACCTTATTGGGTCAGCCAACTTAGCACTCACCATAACAATTAAAGGCAATATACTCCAGACGCTGGAAATCTGAAACAAAACTGAGAATGCTGGAAAAACTCGGCAGATTCTGCAACACAGTGGAGAGAGAAACAGAGTTAACATTTCGAGTCCAGTGTGAGAAGCACTTTCCAAAGATTGGACTTTTCTGATTGGTGTAACTCAGCAAAACACGATGCATTGTATTTACCTATGGGTCATGACACCAAGGAGCTAATCTATTATTTGTTAAAGCTCACTCTTTTGAGCAATTTGAGTATTGCTTTTGACTATTTTGAGCAATTTTGCATCCCACACCTCAGGAAGGATGTATTGGCCCTAGAGCGGGTCCAGAAGAGGTTCAGGAGAATGATTCCAGGAATGAAAGACTTAACATATGAGGAACACGTGAGGACTCTGGGACTATACCCGATGGAATTTAGAAAGATGGGAGGGATCTAGCTGAAACTTATAGAATACTGAATGGTTTGGATAGAGTGGTTGTTGGGAAAATGTTTCCAATTGCAGGAGAGACGAGGACCCAAGGACACAGTCTTCGAGTAAAGGGAAGGTTATGGAGGCCAGGTCATTGAGTATATTTAAAACTGAGACAGATATGTTCATGATTGCTGAGGGGATCAAAGGTTGTGGGGAGAAAGCGGGAAAGTGGATTTGAAAAACCTATCAGTATTGATTGAATGGCGGAGCAGACTTGATGGGCCAAATGGCCTAATTTCTGCTCCGATGTCTTCTCTGTCTTTAATAAACCAGCCATGCAGAACAGCATGTTGTCTTCTGGTACTATACTCACATGGAACATAGATTGTGATTGTCAGCAGCATGCAGGTATTGTGTTGACCAGTTTTTCCCTTCAAGCTAAGTTTTTCCTTTCTCATCCTGAAGGCCGTAAAACTGTAGATAGTCACTCATGGCTCTGTTGCTAGGCTTCTCTTTCAGAATCACAACTTTCTCAGTGCGAGTCCCATTCTAGAATTTGAATCCAAAACTCCATGCTGAATGTCCAGTGCAGTACTAAGGGGTTGCTGCACTGTATGAGGTGCTGTCCTGAACATGAAACATTAAATGAAGGTTTCATCTGCCTTCTTGGATAGACATGGTGCATTAAATATTGCAATATTTTAAAGTGTAGGGAAATTATCTTTGGTTTTCTGGCTAATATTTATTCCTTTTCAATTTCACAAAAAAAAGTTATCTGACAATCATCACATTGCTGTTTGGGTGAATTTGTTGTATGCAAGTTAGTTATCACGTTTCCTGCTATCCAACAATGATTACATTTCAGAAGTATTTTGTTGGCTGCAAAACACTCTGAAATGTCCCAGGTCATGAAAAGCATAATATAAATAAAAATGTTACACTGATTGTGACACATTTCAGTGTAACATTACAATCAAGTGAGGAGGGGTGACTTGACCCCTCTCTTTTCAACCCCCTCTGTTGGTTGCAAACAAGATTTTAAATTCCATTAGCACACTACTATGTCACTTTGCTTAGGATTAACCAAAATTAAGGACCTAACTGAAAGGTTTTCTTGAGTGAGAGAAAGAGGAATTTTATTACCTGCCAAGTAAGAGGTGACATCAAGCACACACATAAATATAGCTTTAAATTTTCTAAAGGGAGAGCATCTCATTCTAAATGGGAGATCAGAAGAGGCAGTTCAAAAAGTTCTTAGAGTACTTGATTTGTTAAGTTTTAACCTGAGACTATGGTTGTTTAATTGATTACCTCTATGCTCAGTAGTTATGAAATTTGCAAATATCTTTCAGTTATTGGTAAATGGGTGTTCCACCAATTTACTTAATCATCAGACACTGTGTAATGAGACTGCGAGAAAATACGGGGAGACAGAGGGTGTCTATGCGGCCAATTCATTTTCCCTCCTCTTTCACTGCCTGAAATATAGTTCACTATATTTCACTTGTATTCACGTGCCCGGTTTCATTGATTTCTTCATCCGGAAAAATCTGCAAGTGGCTTTCACTCCAATGTGTGAAACTTCCAGAAAGGTGTGAATCAAGTAGGAGTCATAGATCTGAATTTAAATGCGCTTCATAGCAATGTTCATTTCAGCTCAGAGCGTTTCTTGTTTATTGATGATATCATGGATTTGGCTTACCCCTGATCAGGTGACCACTGCAACCATCTTAAATTAGCTTTTGTCCTTCCTTAAAGCCATTTCACACCATAAAAGGCTCATGCATTTAAATAAGATGATGGTCAGAAAGTTTTATCACTATCATGACAATAATCACTCAACAACATGAGGCTTTTCTGATCCATGTGGTTCCATAAGGAACCTAGCCAATATCTTTATCCATTCAAACAATATGGAGAGAGAAATTAGTTTTTCTTTATCTTTCTAATTTTTTTTTCACTCTTTTCCTTCAGTCAGCACCATTTCTCTCTCCTCAGTTACTATTTCTCCTCTTACTCTGTACTTTTCTCTCCTTTTCCTGGATTGGGTCTTCTTTTGTCATTTATTGGCCACTTCATCCTCTACCCCTGAGCCTACTCTCTCATTCTGGTACAATTTTTCATCATTGTTGCTGGGTTGCTACACCACTTCTTTCCAAGATTGTTCCTCTGTTCAGTTCCTGGAGCTGCTTTTACCCCTCATCCCTGGGCTGCCTGATCAATGGTGCGTGTATGGAACGAGCTGCCAGAGGAAGTGATAGAGGCTAGTACAATTACAACATTTAAAAGGTATCTGGATGGGTATATGAACAAGAAGGGATTTGAGGGATATGGGCCAAATGCTGACAAATGGCACTAGATTTATTTAGGATATCTGGATGAGTTGGACCAAAGGGTAACTTTCTGTGCTGTATATCTCGATGACTCAATAATCTTTAGCCTTCAATCAACATTCAAAAGTTGCTTACGTTGTTTTTGGATCAGCTCTAGCCAGACGTACTGTAGTCTGGTCTGACTGAGATCAGCCTTTTGTCTCTGTACATTGTTTATTTTAGAATGTCAGTTTGTTAATCCAGGCTCATTGTTCAAATCCACAATTGCTGATTCAGCAAGACACTGTGGCGATGCCTTTCATGTATTTTGTGTTTGTGTGTGTTTCCATGTGTATAAACAAGCAGACAATACATGCACCCAGCATCATCACGGTGTATGTGGGATGGGTTAGCATAAGCGCTGAGTGTCAGAATGGGGCAAGGTTCATTCCAGGCTAAGCTGTCTGTCAGCTAGACATCGCATTGTGTCCAAATCAGTTAGGGCATGAAATATGCCCTGAAGGGATTTACTTTGTGAGTGGATTAACAGGCATGGTGGGAGAACCAATTTTTAGCAGACTTCAATTTCCAAAACAATTCAGAACATTACAGTTTTTACAGTCACCAGTTCCCTGGAATAGAGCCAATACTGAGGGATTTGAATAGGTATGTGATATCTAGTTCCTTCCAAAATGAGAGGTGGAGAGAATGCTTTCAAACTCGATGACTCTATGACTCTATGTTCCCCGGGAAAAATGCCAGGGTCCTGTCACTCACCCTTGGTTGACCTCCTCTGAAAATGGCTTGATGTGTCATGAAATGCTGATTAAATCCTAAAGTTGAACCAAAGGATAGAATTCCATTATCCAAATCAGTGCCATGGTATAAAATACCTTATATAGAATTATAAGGACTCTTCAAGCTGTTGAAAACCCTGAGGTGATATTTTATACATCTATTATATACTTTTTCCAGTAGCATGTAAGAGACACAAAGAAGTATTTATAACAACTGTGTTTGTATTTACAGTTAATAACAGTGCTGATTGGGAATGTTTAAATATGTCAAACAAAGGTATTTAAACTGGCTAGACTCTGGTATGCAAATAAACAATAACTGGATTAGCATTTGGAATACTGGGATTGGGATGCAGGCTCTGGAAATCATAATAGACTTTCATTAGAGTTTCAATGCCCCCCACTCGAATTATTTACAGATAATGACATTAAAATTGGACTGTGTAGGGTCTACTTTTCAAGCACAGCACAGCCTCCAAATTGTTCCACGTGGCAGAAGGAAGAGCATTTCTGACCAGCAGGATGCCACCCACCATACTGGTTAAGAGAAGTCTTGAAGATAGCATCATAGTGTCATACAGTATGGAAACAACTCTGGTCCAATTCGTCCGCCCAATTTGGAGAAAGCTTTCCTGCAAAATTGGCTTATCCTGTTATTGGATGCACTCAGGGAAGCCAAACTTGCAGAAAATGTAAAAATGGAGACTCTTGAATATCTAGGTCAATGATACAGTGTCAGAGGCATTACAGAGTAGGAAGGCTTCAGGCTTACTCTTGGCCTGTAAGGAATTGCCTAATCTTTTGTAGGGCTTTGTTCTTAGCATGGAAATTGATCACAGTATTGGTTGCAGAGCATGAAATCAGCCAGACACTCTTCATGTGTTTGTTATGGAATGACCCTTTCTGAAAGAGTGATCTATATCGATAAAATTGACTTGTGATATCCAAATGCACCAAAGAACAAGGGCCACGTGCATGTGTATACAGTTAGTTACCAAGCCATGATAAAAAAATGCTACACCTGTAAAACTGTAGGTCACCTCCAGGAAATGTATCGAAATGGGACACAGTTTCACAGCAGCAAATAGTGATGGAGGGTACACACATAAAGTGCTCAAGGCAGTGGAACAATCACCACTGGCAAAGATATCAACTGATTCGAGTTCATAAAACTTGCAGATATCATTGGATAGTCCATTAATTTTAAGCTCAACTCAATAAATTAATTACATCTTGTTACATAAGGCACCATCATGGTTTATTCTCACTGTTGAGAATTAGGCAGACTCTTAAATCTAATTGGAAGCCTGTTTTTCAGTTTGTTTAAATGGGCTGCTCCTCAATGTTGGGTTGCACTTCAGCGCCACATTGCTGACCCATAGGCACCCTGGGCAGAGAGGGGCTGACAGCCTTCTCATGGGTCTGCTCCTGGACTTAGCCAAAATAGCCTTTATCAAGTCCGGGTAGCAGGCTGTGGACAGGGGGATTTATTGTTCTTGCCTGTCTATGCTCGCGTGGCCATGGAGAGGGACCAGGCACTGGCACTGGCACTGGCATGTTAGAGGCCTTTAGAAACCGGTGGACAGCACAGGATCTTGGGTGCATCATCACCCAGATGTTATTTTGATTTAATAAGTTTCTGTTTAACCCCATTTCAATCACTGTCAGTTTAAAAGAGTAGAAATGAAGGCTGTCTAACTTGTAGTTTTGTTTAAAAGAATAGAAACTGAAGATTGTTACCAGCAAAACTAACCTAATCTTGAGCAACCAGTGGTTGGTCCCCAAATCTCATTATGACTGCTATACTTGGAACCAAACTTCATCAAGAGACTCAATAGTTCCAAAACAAGAGCAGCAGGAGCAGGAAAATAGGACAAACAGCAATTACATTTTTATCATTTTAGTTATATCTTAACATTTTCAGTAATTCAAAATGACGCTGGGGCGTGGCGACATATTACACTTTTCACTATTTATTTGTTAAATACAAGTGGCATTGGATCATTCAATTCAATTCAATTCAATTTTCTTTTAATTTTCCTTGTAAGCTATAACTAATAGCACTCAACAGCCAACAGCAGCCCCTCTTACCTTCCACAATTGATTGTACATCACTGAACATTGACAGCTATTTAACCATGAGGGCTATCACAACCAACATTGATGCTACCTTCACCTGATATCATACTCGCATCGGGGTCAAGGGCAGCAGGAATGTTGACTGATGTTTCTTTTCAAGTAGCATTCCCTGACCTTCATTCACTCCTCTACCAAGAAAATACTTGAATGTGGAAACAATTGACATTGCAGTATCAGAATATTACCATTTCATGAACTCATTTGGCATTCTTATGTTGCTAACTTAAATGGATTAATACATTTGTCAGATCAGAAATAGTGCCAAAGCTACCTTCACTAATGTTACATGCACTTCTTGGCTTTAGGCTTTTTTTGACAAACAATATACTCTGAAGAGATTTTCCATTTTGCAAAAGTGAATCAAAACAAATTAAGAGATTACTAATAACTATTCAAATAAGACCAGTTGTTTTCTGCACTGCACTGACAATAGGAGAAAGGAAACACAAATAATTTAAGCCCATAACTGCTGGAAAAATGCAAGAGCCTTGCCCCACCTATTATCGACATGTCAGAAACAGGCCCCTACAGGCCTCCAACCTGCGTTAGTACTGGTTCTTTCACGGTTCTTGGTGAGTGCGTAATGGAAGATTGATGCAGGGGTGGGACATCATTTGGCATCTTAATCCAAAAACTCCTGTGATTGTAACAGCTGCTGCAAAAGACTTCTGCAGACTGAATGAACTTATCATGAGGGAGCTTGCAGAGTGTTTTCTCCATTACTTTTTGGGTCAAGAGTGGGCATGTGCAGAAATGAAATTCAGAAGATAATATGCACAAATTGCCACTGAATTCAAGTAACTGAAACATTTTGATTTCATCCGATCAGAATTGACTCCTTTTTAAGAAATTCTAATGTACCTGTTGTTTTAATTTAGCCCAAGTACAAGCACTAACCAAAACAGATTTGCATCCAACACCTAAATGTCAAAACCAAAAGATTTAAAATTGGGAGCCATAGTCGAATGGCGGAATAGACTCGATGGGCCGAATAGCTCAAATATCTTATGGTCTTATGGACAGTTATAATTAATATCACTTCCAAGCATAATTGTTAAGTATGTTATGATCACTAGAGGCTTGTGTAGCCAACAGAGGTGATGATCTAAATAACAGAATGGAAGAGGCATCAGTGCCCCAGAGGTAAAACGCCTACCTTTGTCTGCCAAAACTTTGAAGCCTTTTATCCAACAATAGTTCTGCTACAAGTCAATTAACGGATTAATTCTGTCAGTTGTAATGGAGTGCAACCTACTGGCATCACAGAGTACAAAACATTATAACAAGGAAACCTTCATAGAAATGTTTATGGAGGATTTTTTTTTATGGAGCATGTGGTTGAGATACCAATTTCTCAGAGTTGTAATTGCACTTTTATGGCACATTCCATGTCATCTTTATGTTCCAAAGAGCTTCATGGCCAATACATAGCAACAGCTAATGTTTATATAACATTTACTTCTATCATTAATAATATGTAAGAAGATGCTTCACAAGATTGTTATCAAACATTTACTTTGAGTCACATGTTAGCACAAATGACCAACAGCTTAGTCAAAAGGCTGGGTTATAACTGATAATAATTGAACATTGTTGTAATGTGTTTGTCCTTTGGATTCAAGATGACTTGCTTTCGCTGTAGTTTGGTTGGTTCTGAATTGTATGGTAAGTCCAGTACATGATCTATGGACGCTGCCACTTGCAGGGACAACTGGGGGGAGGGTGGTGCCTGAAGTGGCAAGGATATGAGTTGCTTGTGCATTTCTTGCAACACCTTTTCCTCTGCATGTTTTAACAAAGTCTCTCTATCTATGTGGTGCCTTAATCTTAAATGAACCTTCAGTTTGACAGGTTACAAACCCGTGTCTCCCATGTGTTGGCAGATATTCTTGACCTCTTTAGGAAAGTTTTAAAGACAGTCCTAAAACATTTCTACTGTCTTGCCAGAGGTCAACTGCCATGACTGAGCAGTGAGCTGTGGGAGTCTGGTGACGGGTATATGGGTGGCATGAGATCATAAGACCATAAGACCATAAGACATACAAGCAGAAATTAGGCCAGTCAGCCCACTGGGTCTGCTCCACCAATCGATCATGGCTGATATGTTTTTCAACCCAATTTTCCTACTTTCTCCCCGTAACCTTAATCCCTTTGGCAATCAAGAACTTATCTATCTCTGTTTTAAATATACTCAATGACCTGGCTTCCACAGCCTTCTGTGGCAGTGAATTCCACAGATTCACTACTCTCTGGCTGAAGTTCCTCCTTATCTCCCTTTAGTCTGCCCTTTAGTCTAAGGCTGTGCCCTTGGGTCCTCATCTCTCCTGCCAATGAAAACATCTTCCCAACGTCCACTCTATCCAGGCCGTTCAGTATTTTGTAAGTTTCAATCAGATGTCCCCTCATTCTTCTAAACTCCATGAGATATGCCGTACCTAATTGAGCTGATTTTTATTAATTAGCACAGCCATAAAATCATAGATTAGGTACATAGCCAACAGCTTTTCCTCATGGTAGGGCAGTCTAAAACGAGAGTGTATAAGTTTAATGTAAGAGGGGAAAGATACAAAAGGGTCCACAGGAACAATTTTTTCGCAAAGAGGATGGTAACTGTCTGGAATGGGCTATCAGGGTAGTGGTGGAGTCAAACACATTTTTTGTCATTTAAGCAAAATTTGGACAGGTACATGTATGGGATAGGTATGAAAGGCATGGACCAAATGCAGGAAAATCTTAGAATCTTAGAACCTCTACACTGTGGAAACAGGCCCTTCAGCCCAAAAAGTCCACACCAACCCTCCGAAGAATATCCCAAACCCATTCCCCATAACTTTACATTTACCCCTGACTAATGCACCTAACCTACACATCCCTGAACACTATGGGTAATTTAGCGTGGCCAATTCGCCTAACCTGCGCATCTTTGGATTGTGGGAGGAAACCGGAGCACCCAGAGGAAAACCACACAGACACGGGGAGAGTGTGCAAACTCCACACAGATTATCATCCAAGGCTGTAATCAAACCCAGGTCCCAGGCACTGTGAGGCAGCAGTGCTAACTATTAGATTGTGAAAACTGGGCAGGATGAAAAGGTTGGGCCAAAGGGCCTATTTCCATACTGTAAAGCTCAATGATTCAATGCCTGGCACATTGGCTTGGGAGAGGACAGCTGTTGTTAGACTGCTTATTATCACACTGCAATTGGGGGATCTTGAAAAGCAATCATGAACAAATGAACAAGGAATAAAATTTGGCTACTCAGCTCTTCGATTCTATTTCATCATTCAATAAGATCATAGCTAATCTGATTTTACATTAGATTCCCTTCAGTGTGGAAACAGGCCCTTCGGCCCAACAAATCCACACCGACCCTCCGAAGAGTAACCCACCCAGACCCATTTCCCTCTGACTAATGCACCTAACACTATGGGCAATTTAGCATGGCCAATTCACCTGACCCGCACATCTTTAGTTTGTGGGAGGAAACCGGAGCACCAGGAGGAAACCCACACAGACACAGGGAGAATGTGCAAACTCCACACAGACAGTCGCCCGAGGCTGGAATCAAACCCAGGTCCCTGGCGCTGTAAGGCTGTAGTGCTAACCACTGAGCCACCATGCTGCCCCAAAGCTGAATATTATTGCACTTTCCTGACAAATTCCCCTTGGCAATCAAGAATCTATCCACTGCTGTCTTAAAAGAAATAAAAAGATTCTGCATCCATTGTCTTTTGAGGAAGGGAATGCTAAAAAATCACAGTCTTCTGAAGGAAAAAAATGCTTCCTTATCTCTGTTCTATTGACAATCTGGATGATGCAACTGAGGGCATTGTTTCTAAATTTGCAGACAGGTGGAAGGGCAAGTACTGGCAAGGAAGCAGAGAGACTGCAGATGGTCTGAGCTGAGGAGGAATTTCTTCAGCCAGAGGGTGTTAATCTGTGTTATTCATTGCTGCAGAGGGCTGTGCAGGCCAAGTCATTAAGTGTATTTAATACAGAGATGGGTCGGTTCTGAAGTAGGATAACTGCACCTGAAACATTAGCTCTGCTTTCTCTCCACAGATGCTGCCAGACCTGTTGAGTTGTTCCAGCAATTTCAGATTTTGTTTCTAATTTCCAGCATCCGCAGTTCATCGGGTTTTTTTTGTAGGTAGATTCTGGATTAGTACGGGGATCAAGGATTATGGGGAGAAGGCACGAGAATGAAGTTGAGAAACACAGCCATAATCAAATGGTGGAGCAGACCATATGGTGCTTAATGGGTGACCCCATTTGTTACATTTGGAACTTCTCCGGTATGTTAAGGTTGTTGCTGTAGTGTGTCCAAGTCTCCAAAGCATATGGAAGCACAGGAATCACTGTGATCCAGTACGCCTTGACCTTAGTTTCAGGTCTGAGATCCTCACCCTTAATTACTTTTTTCCTAGGCCAGCCAAAGCCTAAACTGGCACACTGGGTACAGTGATGAATGTCATTATCTACATTTGGCTTCAGAAACTCCTAAGTTATGAAAAAACAGTTGACGTTTTCCAGAATTTTCCCGTGGAGTTTTATCAATGGAGTGATGTGTTGAATGTGGGAGCTGTTTGGAAGGTGACCCTGAGGTGAAAAACAACCAGTTGGTTTTGACCATCTGTGTGCTGGCAGCTGGGCAAATCCCTATGTTAAGGCCATAAAGTAATTCTTAAATTACCACTTCAGAGCCTTAATTGACAGTGGGCTGGGTAAATTATCCATGGATCTTCTTACCAAGAACTTAATCCTGAGGAAGATAGAGGGTTTAGGGTCTGCCAGCACTCTACCTCATGAAGTTCCTTTCTGCCTCCAAGTTTGCCCGCCGTGGGAGCAGTAGATTCTGCCATGAAACTAATTCTTGTAGCTGTCCAATTAAAGGATACCATACCCCCAGGGCTTTTCACTGAGTTAAGAATAACAAGACCATTCATGGCTATTTTTCTTCCTCTTTATTTACCCCAGAGGCACTGAAGTCAATTATCACACCCTACCACAACACTAAGTGAGATCTAATCACTCTGGATTTGTTCACACATGAAGAATGGCAGCCAAAGAACAACACCCAACATGACTCAGATGGATAAAAAAAGCTTTGAAACTTTGAATCAAACATTTAGGGCCTGAAGTTGCACAGTGAATTTAATCCAAAAGTCTTCTCATTATTTTAGTGAGCACATTAATGAATTGATTTCCCAAAATAAAGTGATGGAAAGCTATATTTCAGATTAATGTGTAAAGCATTGTTTCACTTATATCAGTTGTTGAGACATCCTGCCAATGGTCCTTCGCTTCTTAATATGATTCCTATCCTCTCTCCTGTCCTGGATTTTCTACAAAATAACAACAAAATTCCCTGTCCCACTCCAAAAGGCTGGATGAAATTTGCCATGAACTGCTGACTGTCGGGACCGATCAATAAAGAGAAGACATGAACAGAGACTTTATTTATATTTATCATTTTTGGTGCTGGTCTGAAAAAAACCCTACATCTGCAATAAAATGGCGAAAGATCACAAGGGTGACAGTCTATGGTCAATAATCAGGCTAAAGAGTAACCCACCCAGACCCATTTCCCTCTGACTAATGTACTATGGGAAATTTAGCATACCCAATTCACCTGACCTGCACATCTTATGGATTGTGAGGGGAAACCCACGCAGATACAGGGAGCAGGTGCAAACTCCACAGAGTCACCCAAGGCTGGAATCAAACCTGGGTCCCTGGCACTGTGAGGCAGAAATGCTAAACACTGAGCCACTGTGTCACCCTGAATGTTTCTGGGTGTGTTTAATCACTCTGGAAATTAATCAAAATAGGAAAAGGTTTTTCTGGTCTTGTAATGTTCTGGACTAATTTGATTTAATTTGATTTATTGTAGTCAAGTATACCTGAGTACAGCGAAAAGCTATGTAAGCAACACAGGCAGATCATTGCAAGCATAGAGTTCTCAGACAGAGTGAGGCATACAAGTTACACTGCACAGGAGGTGTGTGAAGCAAGATCAACATTAACAAGGCTGGAGGCGAAAGTGGGTACTGCAGATGCTAGATATCAGAGTCAAGATTAGAGTGGTGCTGGAAAAGCACAGCAGGTCAGGCAGCATCTGGGGAGCAGGAAAATCGACGTTTCGGGCAGGAGCCCTTCATCAGGAATCAAGCCTGTCTCAGCACTTTCTGGGATCATTGTCAATGTAGGGATTGGATTGTTTACGGTAAATGAAGCACTTCCTGAAGAAGGGCTTATGCCCGAAAAGTCGATTCTCCTGTTCCTTGGATGCTGCCTGACCTGCTGCGCTTTTCCAGCAACACATTTACACCACTCCAGATGGACACCAACATCTCCACATCCTTTTATTATGACAATCCTCATAGTTTTTGATCGTTGTCTAGGGTATCCACATCTGGTAGTCTACCTTCAGTTCAACTGTATGGGTCTTGATCTTATTTCACTCTTCCTAATATCTCCTCCTTTACTTTATATCATCTTTGTTTGAATAGACTGTGATGGTTTGGGTTTTACTCTATCGCAAAAGCGTACTGAAGATCCAAGTTGTTGTTGCCTCTCAACAAGTTCATTCGTCATCTTGATGCAAACAGCAAAGATAATGTAAACAAACTGCGAAATACAAAATCCATCTCGGAGTACAAAAAAAGCATCGATGTTATCAGAACTTTTTACAGGAACCAACAATTTCACTCTGACTTTGATCTCTACACCGTCTTCCTGACTGATACCGAAACACTTCTGGGTCAAGGTTTTAACACTGACCAATGTATGTATGCTGCATCGAGACCATAGTTGCAAATTTAAATTAACTTCTAAATGAGTTTATTGTGCATGCAGAAAAAGCCACATTAATCACTTAGTATCTTCAGCCTAGCCTTAAGGAATCGAAACACAAAAAATTTGTCAGATAAGCAACCGATTGACATCAAGCTAACAGACCAGAATGTGTGCTTCCCTTCTCGAATATGAAGAGAAGCTGATTTCAAAATAATTTTCTTGGGTTGGCAGGCTAACCACATCAGTGTCTTGAAATATTCAGTGCATAAGGAAGAAAGAGGTGGCTTTTCAAAGCCTTTATAGTCTCTGTAACTTCTGTATGCTTGACAGGCGAATGCAGTGAAATTCTTTCAAACCGACCTGATTGAAAACTACAACTGTGAGGTGAATTGTGATGGACTCCTGATTCCTCCAACAAGACAGCTGCATGGTGTCAAAGTTTCTTTGAGATGCCAGTTTATAAAATTTATCATCATTCATTCAATCTCCAATGCTTGATCTGAATTTAAATTGAATGACTTCATGATACTGAATATGACTTTCACAGAATAGTAGCAAAGGAGGTCATTCAGCCCACACTGCAGATGAAAAACACATCAAGTAGTCCCACTCCCCTGCCCTTCTCAAATTGCTCTGCAAGTTGTCTTTCCTTATCAGGCATGTACTCAATTTTCTTTTACAAGTCATTGTTGAATCCACTTCCGCCACCATTTCGGGCTGTATGTTCCAGGAAGGAACTCACTCAATGAAAGATATCTCCCCTTCTCCCTGTCTTGAGTTCTTCTGTCTGTTATTACAATATATCAGCTTTTTGGGTTGGGTAATGATCAGAAGTATGAATCCTGGCCAATTGTCCACTTTTTAAAACAAAGAAACAGCAGCCAAAGATGGAACTTAGTTGTGACCCTGCCCACTAGTTGGAACCCTGAGTTGCTTGCAACCGAAAGTACAATGCAATGGCTTCCTGTCAGCTGAAGCCCCCCAGCAGAGTGGAAATCCCACCCTTGAAAGCTGTCAATTCATCAGAGGCCAGCAGCTCCCTACTACTGGCTGCACCACTGGGGAGTGATGGCTGTAACCACAAACACACATGAACTATCATCAGGGACCATTGCTGGATCCTCAGAGGAGGGAAGATGAGGCAAAATAGGGGTCTTGGTGAGAGTGTAACTCTTGAGAACAAAGTTGGGGATCAGATACAAGAGTAATGGAATGGCTTTCAGTGGGTCTCTCCGCCTTCCTGATGCTGGGTTCCTTCATCAAGGCACTGGGTGCCTGTTAAACAAAAAACACACTGCTGGGTTACTGACCAGCTTTTTGGGAGACATGGGAGACAGTGAGAGTTTTATGTAAACCCTGAGCCATTGTAAAATCCAGTTAGGATTTGGGAGCATTGGATCTGATGAATCTAATGGCCTTCAAATAGGTGTGCTTTCCTGCGTTGGTCCCTTACTGCCGTTCTCTTAACGCATGACAATTTTCCCATTGCGAGGTGCCTATCTTATCTCTCCACGCTTCAGGCTCTCTGCCTTTATTCCTGATGAAGGGCTTTTGCCCGAAACGTCGATTTTGCCTGTCCTCGGATGCTGCCTGAATTGCTGTGCTCTTCCAGCACCACTGATCCAGAATTTTCCCATTGCTCCCAGTCAGACTCATGCTCTCTTGTACAATTGTCCAAATCTTGTGATGGTCAGACAAGTAAACTCAACACAAACCATTAAAACATAGTATAAGGAAGGCAGATGGTTGAGAGATGCAACACCCTCTCATTCACCATGGATTCCTCAGCTGATTAAACAAAATGCTACACATGCCTGGGCCTCAAGTTTGAAAGAGTTATTCAGCAACTGCACACTGGCCTGTGAATCTGTATCTCCTAGTTTAAGCAATGGTCAGATTCCTAAATTCCTGAGAAGAACACTTGTCTTATCAAAGTTCAAGCAAGTTCACAATACTATGTAAATGGAAATAAGTTAATTAGTCACTGGAGTCAATGCACAAGACCCCACCTCCATGAACAAAAACAAATGCATCTTGTGGTACCCAGTCCAGTGGCACGCTTTTGGTAGAGAAATGACAAATCTGTGAATCACCAGCAGAAACACCATCCAATGTTCCTATATCACCATCCCACTCCAACCCACACCCCAACCTCAGCCCTTTCTTCAGTTGTGTTGGGTGCGCTTCACAAAGCAGTTGAATAAAATGTCTCATGATTTGAAATTACACAACTCCAAATTGCTCTGAATCTCAAAAACAACCCGCATTTGGGTAGCACCTTTCTCAGGATGAAATCTCATGTAGTGGGGGAAGAGAGGTTCAAAGAGGAAATGGCCCCCACAGAACCCAGGAAACCATGCCCGAGGCAAAAGGAGATGGTAAATCTCGTCAGTTGGTTGCTGGAGGGTGAAAATGGCAGTCTGCAGGGTAGTTTGCTTCTCCTGCAATATGTGAGAAATGAGAGACAGTTTAAGTGTCTCTGATGACTACTTCTGCCAGAAGTGTATCTAATTGTGGATCCTGTCAGACTGCATTGATTGGTTGACATTTCTACATTTGAAAGAATCGGTTGGAAAGGCACCTTTGAAAAAATAGACCTATTAGCAACAAGCAGTACAGCTTTATGTGGGGTAGATCATAGGTTCATAGAGTTATACAGCACAGGAAAAATCCTTTTGGTCCAACTCATTGCTGCTGACCAGATATTCTAAAATGAACTCATCCCATTTGCCAGTATTTGGCCCATATCTCTCTAAACCCTCCCTGTTCATTTACTCATCCAGAAACAATTTTAAATCTTGTTATTGTACCCACCTCCACCACCTTCTCTGGCAGCTTGTTCTATACACTCACCACCTTTTGCGTGAAAAAATTGCCCCTCAGGTCCTTTTTAAATCTTTCCCCTCTCACCCTAAACCTATGTCCTCAGTTTTGGACTCCCTTACCTTGGGAAAAAGACATTGGCTTCATCGTGTCTCACAAACCTGATTGAGTACTTTCAGGAAGTGACAAAAATGATTGATGAGGGAGAGCAGTGGCTAATGTTGACATGGATTTTAGCAAGGCCCTGGACAAGGCCGGCTGATATAGAAGGTGAAGTCACATGGGATCCGTGGTGAGCTGGTAAGAAGGATATAGAGTTGACTTGTTTATGAAAGACAGAGATGAGCAGGGGAAGGGTATTTTTCTGATTGGAGGTCTGTAAGCAGCAATGTTCCTCAAAGATCAGTGCTGGGACCCTGTGTTGTTTGGAGTATATAGAAATGATTTGGAAGATAATCTACTTGATCTGATCAATAGGTTTATCAACAACGTAAAGGTTGGGGGAGTTACAGATAATGAGGAAGATAGCCCGAGGATAAAGCAAGATGTAGATAGAAAGGAGATATGAACGGAGAAATGGTAGATGGATTTTAATCTTGAATGGGAAGGCAATTGTGCCTCAGTACACATGACAGTAAATTCAATTCAATTCAATTTAATGGCCTAATAGTATTGTTGCTGGACTGTTAATCCAGAGACCCAGGTAACGTTCTGGGGATGTGTGTTTGAATCCCACTAAGGCAGACGGTGGAATTTGAATGTCATAAAAAAATCTGGAGTTAAGAATCTAATAATGACCGTCTATCTATTGTCAATTGCTGGAAGAACCCATCTGGTTCACTAATGCCATTTAAGGAAGCAAACTGCCATCCTTACCTGACCTGTCCTACATGTAATTCCAAACCACAGCAAAATGGTTGACTCTTAACTGCCCTCTGGGCAATTAGGAATGGGCAATAAATGCTGGCCTAGTCAACAACGCCCACATCCCATGAATGAATAATAAAACAATGTGAGGTAATGCAAATTGGAAGGTCAAATGCAGGAGGGAAGTGTACAGTAAATGACAGAACCCTTAGAAACATTAACATATAGAGGGATCCAGTTGTACAGCTCCACAGTTCCTTGAAAATGACAACACAAATGGATAAGTTGGTCAAGAAGGCATATGGCATGCTTGCTTTCATTAGTTAGGCATAGAGTATGAAAATGAACAAGTCATGTTGCAACTATGTAGAACTTTAGGTCACATTTGGAATACTGTGCACAGTTCTAGTCACCACACAGTGAGAAGGATGTTGAGGCTTTGGAGAAGATGCAGAAACAGTTTACCGGGATGCTGCCTGGTTTAGAGAGTATTAGTTATGAGGAGAGATTGGACAAACTCAGTTAGTTTTCACCTCAATGTCGGAGGATGAGAGGGGATCCGATAGAGGTTTACAAAATCATGAGGCATGGATTATATGGAAAATCAGAGTCTTTTTTCAAATGTAGAAATGTCAATTACTCGGGGACATAGGTTCAAGGTAAAAGGTGAAAAGTTTAAAGGAGTTGGAAGAGGTAGGTTTTTTACAGAGAGAGTGGTAAGTGCTGCCAGAGGACTTAGTAGAAACAGACACAATAGCAATGTTTAAGAGGCATCTTGACAGATATATGAATAGTCAGAGAATAGAGGGATACAGACTGTATGGAGGTAAAAAGTTTTTAGTGTAGAAAAGTCATCATGTTTTGATGTAGGCTTGCTGGGCTGAATGGCCTTTTCCTGTGCTGTACCGCTGTTGCCTTGTCACTTGCTGAGTTAGTCTAGAAAGGCAAACCATGAAGTGGAGGAGCCAGTGTTGGACTGGGGTGGATAAAGTTAAAAATCACACAACACCAGATTATAGTCCAACTGGTTTACTTGGAAGCACTGTTCCTTCATCAGGTGGTTGTGGAGAATAAGACCATATATGACACAGAATTTATAGCAAAAGATTGCAGTGTCATGCAACTGAAATGATATATTGAACAAACACAAGTATGAATTCTGGGATCCCATTGCCAGATGGAGTGCTTTTGGAATCTAGTTTAGAAGAAAAACAGCCTTTAAGTTTTGTTTACAGACTGCCATGGTCAGTGTTCACATTTGATGTTGCTTTATGTTTAATGGGAAAATGAAGGCAAGTGGCCACCTTTCTATTTATTGGGTTGACAGGTTTCTATACAGTTATGTTATACAGAGCATTTCCAATTTGGTGTTCTCGACGGGATGCAAAATCGTTGATACTCATTTCAGTGTAATGTTCCCTGTTCATGTCATAGTGGAACTATTCAATCTGATAACACTTTCTAGATACCGACCCCATGAAAAACCACAAAGACCTGAACTGAAAATGCAAATGTGCCTCACCCTTTTCACAGCTCTTCCGGGGTGGAGGTGTCCATTTATCAGGAGCTGCTAAATACATTAGCATGTAAATAACCCAGATTAATCCCTTACTGCAGTGTAGTCCCACTCTTTGTCAACTGCATTGGTGTCAATGATTAATCCTCTGTGACCACGTAGAAATGATGAAGCCATGGTGCCATTGTTTTACAGTAGCCTGTTCTTGATATTATCTGGTTTGGTGTCTCATTCATGACTTCCTATCAATGAGACCAAAGCTGCAAAAACATCCCTTTCCAAACCTTGCAAAATTTACACAGGAAATAGAAGAAACACCAAAGAAGAAATCAAAGTTTAAAAGGGGTCATGCCTCTTTGGTCTTCAGAAGCCAGATTGTCTCTTACTCATTTTGTATTACAGTCCAACAGGTGTTTGATATCCTTCAATACATCATCACTCTTCAAGGGTGGTCAAAGGCATTGACTGGCAGAGACTGTAATGTCAACGAGGTAAAAACAATGACTGCAGATGCTGGAAACCAGATTCTGGATTAGTGGTGCTGGAAGAGCACAGCAGTTCAGGCAGCATCTTGGATGCTGCCTGAACTGCTGTGCTCTTCCAGCACCACTAATCCAGAGACTGTAATGTCAAAGAGGAGGGCATCTATGAAGAACCTCATTCTAAATATGAGTAATGGTACAGAGTTTCTTGAAATCACTGCTCTTACAGTCACTACAAAAGAAAAGACAAAGCAAAAAAACACATAGCTTGTGTAACAATTTAGCACAAAATTACAAAATACAAAGCCAATCCTCATCCCTTCCTTAGTTGTAACAATTCTAGCCATTCTTTTTCTGACTGTAGTTGCAAGTGAGCAGCAGATTGCATTGTATAAGCCTCATGCTTTCAAGATAATTTTAGATAGAGTTGAATTGTTCATATATTTATCCAGTTATGATGATTTATATAAAAAGTGAATTTTATCCCCATTAGTCTCATTTTCAATATTTTCTGCCAAGTTTTCATTCTTATTAGCTTTGCGCTCCGAGACATTTGATAAAAAGCAATCCTGGCACTCTCTGAAAAATCAGGCTTTTATGAAAACTAGGAGAATTTCTATTAGCTCTATTGGTGTAGGCAGCTGGAGTAAGCCAAGTTGTTGTGTTTCTTGACCCTCTGAAGTGCAACCCACCCAGACCCACTCCCCTACATTTACCCCTGACTAATTATAACTGATTACAAAACATTTGAAGATTTCCATGAATTTAAGGCTGTCTTCTCACCACCAACAGAGTGTCGCAAGGTTCGGTGCTGGGTCCACTGTTGTTCGTAATTTATATAAATGATTTGGATGAAAATAGTGGAAGCATGGTTAGTAAATTTGCAGGTGACACCAAAATTGGTAGTGAACAGTGAAGAAGTTGGGCGGCACGGTGGCTCAGTGGTTTGCATTGCTGCCTCACAGCGCCAGGAACCCAGGTTTGATTCCTGCCTTGGGCAACTGTCCGTGTGGAATTTGCACATTCTCCCCGTGTCTGAGTGGGTTTCCTCTGGGTGCTCCAACTTTCTCCCACAACCCAAAAATATGCAGGTCAGGTGAATTGGTCATGCTAAATTGCCCAAAGTGTGAAGTACATTAGTCAGGGGTAAATGTAGGGGAGTGGGTCTGGGTGGGTTGCACTTCAGAGGGTCAGTGTGGACTTGTTGGGCTGAATGGCCTGTTTCCATATTGTAGGGATGCTAATTGAAAAAGAAGGGAATCTAATTTAAGAGTACAATGGGATCTTGATCAACTGGGTATACCTAAGATGTTGACTCCTCCACCATCTGATGCTGCCTGGCTTGCTGTGTTTTTCCAGCCTCCTGCCTGTCTCCTTTGGATTCTAGCATCTGCAGTTTTTTTTTTGTCTCTGGCCAACGAATGGCAGGTCTGGTTTATTGCAGATAAATGCAAGGTGTTGCATTTTGGTAAGATAAACAAGGGCAGGACTTACACACTTAATGGCAGGACCATGGGGAGTGTTGTTGAACAGAGAGACCTAGGGGTGCAGGTACATAGTGGCGTGACAGATAGACAGGGTGGTGAAAAAGCTGTTTAGCACGCTTCCCTTCACTGGTCAGAGCATTGAGTACAGGACTTGAGACGTCATGTTACAGCTGTACAAGACATTGGTC
Source organism: Chiloscyllium plagiosum (assembly GCF_037043375.1). Classification (NCBI taxonomy): domain Eukaryota; kingdom Metazoa; phylum Chordata; class Chondrichthyes; order Orectolobiformes; family Hemiscylliidae; genus Chiloscyllium; species Chiloscyllium plagiosum. Next base: position 18,872,755 of record NW_028270166.1, read on the forward strand.
AGGCCCCGTTTGGAATACTGCATACAATGCTGGTTGGACTGCTATAAGAAGGATGTTATTAAAGTGGAAAGGGTGCAAAAAAGATTTACACAGGCAAGTGGGACTAATTCAATTTAGAAAACCTAGCCAGTATGGAAGTGTTGGGCCAAAGGGCCTGTTTCAGTGGTGTATGACTCTATGATCCTGTGACTGAGAGAATTCGATACGTGACTATCAGCCTCTGAGTCACAAGGTGGTCATTTCAAATGCTTCCTCAGAGTTTGACCACAGAAATCAAGGTTGACATTGCAGGACTATAGGTGCATTTCAGCTGAGATGTTAACACAAAGTCCATCTGCTTGCTTGTGTGTGTAAAAGATCTTCATTTTCAACACAATATGAATTATTACCAGGCAATTATTAGTTCAATTTTCTGTCAATGTACCACCCTATTGAAGTGAAATTGTGCCTCCAAAATGTAACTCACCCATAAAATTTATAACACAGAAAGAGGCCATTTAGACCATGGTACTGCAGCATGGCTTTGTGAAGAGAAAATCTTGCCGAACAAATTTATTAGAAGTCTTTGAGGAGGTAACAACCAGAATAGATAAAGGGGAACCAGTGGATGTTATATATTAGAATTTCCAAAAGACATTTAATAGGTGATGGCCTAATGGTATTATTGGTGGACTGTTCTTCCACAAACCCAGGTAATGCTCTGAGGACCCAGTTCGAATCCTGCCACAACAGATGGTGGAATTTGAATTCAATGAAAAAAAATCTGGAATCGAGTCAAATGATGATCATAAATCTGTTGCCAATTGTTGGAAAAATCCATTTGGTTCACTAATGCTCTTTAGGGAAATAGACTGGCATCCTTCCTGATGAAGGGCCAAAACATCGATTCTCCTGCTCCTCAGATGCTGCCTGACCTGCTGTGCTTTTCCAGCACCACACTCTTGACTCTGATCTCCAGCATCTGCAGTCCTCACCTTCTCCTGGCATCCTTACCTGATCTGGCCTACATGTGACTCCAGACCTGCAGCAATATGGTTGACTCTTATATGCCCTCTGAGCAATTAGGAATGGGTAATAAATTCTGGTCTAGCCAGGGACACACTCATCCTGTGACTGAATATAAAAAAAGGTACTGCATGTAAGATACTTAATAAGAACCCCTGGGCTTGTCTACAAGATTGAAACTTTATTGCTGGAACAGCACAGCAGGTCAGGCAGCATCCAGGGAACAGGAGATTCGACGTTTCGGGCACAGGCCCTTCTTCAGGCACCGCCTTCCTGACCTGCAGTCTTCTTCTTGACCTCTCCGCCTCCATCCTACTCCGACCTATCACCCTCACCTTGACCTCTTTCCACCTATCACATTTCCAACTCCCCTCCTCCAAGTCCCTCCTCCCTACCTTTTATCTTCTCCTGCTGAACACTCTCTGCTCATTCTGAAGAAGGGCCTGTGCCCGAAACGTCGAATCTCCTGTTCCCTGGATGCTGCCTGACCTGCTATGCTGTTCCAGCAATAAAGTTTCAACTTTGATCTCCAGCATCTGCAGACCTCACTTTCTCCTGCAAAAATAGATAGGAAGACAAGTGGCAAGGATGAACACAAAGAGTCTGCAGGGATGCAATCAAGTGAAATGCATTGGAAAAACTTGGCAAAAAGAGTATAATGCGGAGAATGCAAGATCTTGCAGTTTGATAAGAAGGTTAGTGGCACTTATTTAAATGAAGAAGAACTGCAAAAGAAAAAGCAATACAGAGGGATTTGTGTGTCTTCAAGAATGAATGACAAGAAGCTAACATACAAGATATTGGGAAGGAAGATAGAATGTTAGCCTTTATTTCAAAAACCAGGAAGGCTTGCTAAAAGAATATGTAAATAAAGTCACATAGGTCCAGAGGATCACTGTCTCATTAGAGAGAAATGACTGTTGGTGGTTTATCCTGAGCATCACATGCCTCAGGTAAGGGTCAAGGTCAAGAATGTGGGATGTTCATGGTGAATTGAACTTGCGCTATTGGTGTCAGTCCATGTTATAACCAGGGGTCCATCTAACTAAACCCCAAAAAGCAAAAAGAATACAAGATACTCATTAGTTTACACTTATAATATAAGACACAAGTTAACCACATCTAGAATACTGCGACAGTTTTGGTCACTTGTCTAATTAACTTTCGAAACCATTGCCTTATGCAACAGTAAATATATGAAATAGATAGATAATTGGCATTGGAAGTCAGACAAAGTAATACATTGCACAATGATCAGTGTTCCCTCTAATTTATTTCCAGGTTGTAACTTATGGAATCTGAAGGCAAAGGCATGATCAGTGGGCCGACGGAGAAAAATAGCTTTTTTTTGTCGGAGGGTCAAAGGTTATGGGAGGAGACAGGAGAATGGGATTGAAAAACATATTCGCCATGATTGAGCAGACCCAATGGGCCAAATTACCTAATTCTGTTCTATGCCTAATAGTATTTTGTTAACTACTAACCTCAGTTAGCAATCACAGGGAAGATCAGAATTAGGGAAACAAAAACAGTCTGGTGGATTTTAGAGGCTCAGCAGTTGGGATGACACACTATTGGGGTACAATGGAGGAATCCTCTCTCTTCATCCCTTTAGTCTATGCATTATAGGGCATACAAGCTTCTTTTTCTGTTGTAATCAGTTTTTAGATTTAGATTACTTACAGTGTGGAAACAGACCCTTCGGCCCAACAAGTCCACACTGACCCTCCAAGAGCAACCCACCCAGACCTATTCCCCTACATTTATCCCTTCACCTAACACTACGGGCAATTTAGCATGGCCAATTCACCTAACCTGCACATTTTTGGACTGTGGGAGAAAACTGGAGCACCCGGATGAAACCCACACAGACACAGGGAGAATGTGCACATTCCACACAGACAGTTGCCTGAGGCGGGAATTGAACCCGGGTCTCTGGCGCTGTGAGGCAGCAGTGCTAACCACTGTGCCACCATGCCCCCTGTAATTTTGAAGTGTGAGCCTTGACAATGAGAGCTAGCAATAATTTATTAAGTTCATAATTTTTCTCATTTACTCTTACTAGCCCAAAGGAGTTTTGACATGTTGCCTGGGCTGGACGCTGTCAGCTATGAACAGAGAGACTAGGTAGGCTGGGATTGTTCTCCTTAGAGCAGAGAAGGTTGAGAGGTGTTTTGGGTCACTGGACCCAAAACATTAACTCTGCTTTCTCTCTGCAGATACTGCCAGACTTGCTGAGTTTTCCCAGCAATTTGTCTCTGATTTCCAACATCCACAGTATTTTTTGTTTAAGGTTGGGAGGGAACCTGATTAAGGTGGACAAATTCAGGACAGGCATAATCATTTGAAGTTATCCCATCTGGAATCCTAATGAGCTGGGGTCCATTACGTAGGGTCTGGTTATAACAATACACATGGCCTGTTGTCTGCAACAAAAGGAATTTGTACAAGCCTTGCACTATTTCTGTTGTTTGTAGTTGGTTGTTAAAAATGAGAAATGCTGCAACATTAATGTTTCATTGTTGGTTAATGTTTGGTGGTGGGCAATTTATGTATTCCAATACCTAGATCTAGGCTCCAAATTTGAGTGCAGTAGAAATAACCAACAAATTCTGATATTCAGTATCTGAACCTGAAATTTAGATAAATATATTCGATATGATCCTTTATCTTTAGTGAAATCTACCAGGCTACAGTACAAGCAGAGCAAGTATTCAGAAACCCAGGTTGCATTCTTAGGTCCAATGGAGGCCAGTGGGTGACTAGATTCACGTCGTTGGTCAGTATGCTAGTTTCCGGAAATCACCCCACTACCACGACTCATCACTTCACTAAAGTTCCTTAGAAAGTATCTTCCAAATGTACAACCACTTCCACATGGAAGCATAAGGACAGCAGATACACAGGTACAATGCCAGCTAAATATTCCTCTTCAAGCTACTCACCATCGTGACTTGGAAACATATCGCAGTTCTTTCACTGCTGCTGGGTCAAACTCTGGGAATTCCGTCCCTGAGGGCATTGAGGGTCAACCCACAGCAGGTGGACTGCTGCAGTTCAAGAAGGCAGCTCACCACCACCTTCTCAAGGTCAACTAGGGATGGACAATAAATACCAGCCAGCGATGCCCATGTACCATGAATGAAAATAAAACAAAAATGTGAGCAGGGTAGACAATTTAGTTCATTCATAGTCTTTTGAGGCCCATTGACGAAGGCCAGCGAGAAATTTCCTCCAGTCTGCCTCTGGGTCCCTGGTGGCATCAGAGAACAGGTGAGCTGCCTGCAGATGGCAGGACGAGGCAACACAACTCCAGGCAGGCTGAGGGACCACCGGTGTCTGCCTGGCTTCAGCTTAGCTGCAGGTCACCATTTTCAGAATTCATGCCTGACCTTCACCCTGCACCATCCCCAGTAAGGGCTTTATTTTTAATTTTAGATCTTATGAAATTGCGAGATAGAGTGTTCATTCTGGGACACCTATGTCTAACTCACCTCAGAGTGGACCTGAAAGTTTGGAAGCTTACTCAATGCCCTTAACTGGATAACAACCCACTCTCTTGGCTATTAATCAGCCAATTCTAAAAAGAAGTCATCCTTTCTGAGGGACTGAATAGATGTATACTTGGAGAAACACAGGTTAATCAGAGATAGTTAATGTGGATTTATGAAAGGAACGTCATGCTTGGCAAATTTGATCGAATGTTTTGAGGACATAACCAGGAATGAGGAGAATGCACTTGATATGATCCAGGTAGATCTCAGTCTGGCTTTTGATAAGGTCCCTTAATGCAGACTGGTCCAAAAAGTTAAAATTCATACAACACCAGGTTATAGTCCAACAGGTTTAATTGGAAGCACACTAGCTTTCGGAGCGTCCCTCCTTCATCAGGTGGTTGACAACCACCTGATGAAGAAGCGACGCTCCGAAGGCTAGTACTTCCAAATAAACCTGTTGGACTATAACCTGGTGTTGTATGAATTTTAACTTTGTACATCCCAGTCCAACACCAGCATCTCCAAAGCATGGCCCAAAAAGGGAGAAGTCATGTTCAATTCGAAATGTTAACTCTATTGTCTATCCACAGATGTTATCTGTACCTGCACAATATTTCCAGCGCATTCTAGTTTTAATTTCAGATTTACATTCAAAATGTTTTGCTTTTATATCACAGAAAAGCATAGCTGGGTAGCTTTTTCCTTACATCTGACCAGCAATTATTCACTTCTGCTGCATGAATCCTATCAGATATATTGTTATATGAGGAACCTCTGAGTTTATACCTCCAATCTGTGCAGTATATTATCTGGAATGGACCACAGAGACATCAGGCTAGTGTGCCTTAACTTTAACAGAATGAAAACTAGGCCAGATTCTCACACTTCTGAAAATGTGACGTCAAAAGGGGATAAGATCAGTTGCAATGGGCCCTGAGGTGAAATTGTCAGCTTGACACTCATTACGAAGGCACTCGCGTGATGAATAGTTACTGGTATAAGATGTTGGAGGGGGCCTATTACCTGTGGAACCACAGCCCAGCAAGAGGTCAAAGCTTTCAGAAGAAGAGGAACAGAGAAGAGAGATAAAGTGAGAAAAGCAAGTTTTCACATGGATCTTGATAATAGGGCAAGTCCTAGTTAATGAAAAGGACCGTACAGCAGAATTCATTTTCTTAAGGACTATATTTTTTAGCAGGGCTCTCAGTTTCTCTGTCAGTCAGTGTGCAACATAAATAGCAGAAATGTTGGTCTAACAGACAGTAGCATATCAAAGGCACATCTGAATCCTGACTGACAGGGATATGGAAGTGGTCAAGAACAATAAATTACTAAACCATTCTTAACCAAATGTTTGCATTAGAGGTTTAGAGGAAGTAAAACGGTTTCCATTGAATTCAGCTTGAATCTGATTGTGCAATAACAGGGGGTTACTGGAACAGTCACAAACAATGATGCTTCTAGATAGGCTTTTATCAGTGTGTCAGCACTCAGTGCAAGGATTATAGTTTTTTACGGGTATCTCACAGAAATTTACATTAATTCAATACTTCCTGGCTAATCTAACAAGACCTGTGAATCAAAATCTCAGGGGGTGGGGGAATCTCCAGTATGTGGTATGTATAAAATGATCTCAAAATTGTTCTTTAGAAAAGGGTTTATTGTTTTTTTATCCATACACACAATAGAAACCTATCCCATTATCCTTTAAAAGTAGCAGATCGACTCTACAAATTGCTGTAAACCGACTGATTATCTTACAGCCAAAACCTGGGAGGAGAGATAATAACACTGTCTTAACATTATTGAACTAAGTTGTCCAGAGGCCCAGGCTAATGCCCAGAAATATGTGCTCAAATCCTACCACAGTAGCTGGGTGGGAACTTAGATTCAATTAATAAAATTTGGAACATAAACCCAGAGATAGCAATGATAACCATGACACTATCATTGATTATAGTGAAAAACTATCGAGCTCACAAAAGTCCTTTAAGGAAGGAAATCTCCCATCCTTACCTACAAAATATGGCCGACATGTGCCTCCAGATCCAAGTAATTTGGTTGACTCCTACCTGCCCTCTGGCATCAGTTCAAAGACAATTAGGGATGGGCAGAAAATGCTGGCTTGAGCAGCAATGCCCACATCCCATGAAAAAAATTGAGGGGAAGATCATGAAAAAATACAATGGATCCTTATGTTGCAAAAGTGACAACAGGCTGCAGTGCAGGGATGGGCTGGCATTTGTATAGTGGTAAAAACAATGACTGCAGATGCTGGAAACCAGATTCTGGATCAGTGGTGCTGGAAGAGCACAGCAATTCAGGCAGCATTTGAGGACAGGCAAAATCGACGTTTCGGGCAAAAGCCCTTCATAGTGCCTTTCACAACCTCAGAAAATCCCAAATGCTTTCCTGCCAATGAAGTGCTGACATTGTTGTAAAGTAAAAAACAAAATTACAATTTGCACACAGCAAACACCTACAAACAGTTATGGGATAATGACAAATAGTTTGCTTGTAGTGATGTTGATTGAGTGATAAGTTGTTGCCAGTACACTGTTCTTCCTCAAAAGAGTGCTATACAATATTTTTGTATAGCAATACAAGATCACACCAGTGACATCTCATTCAAACATCAGTGACTGTACCAGAACAGCACTCCCTCAGCCTTGACTGAAGCGAAAACTAAGTCTTCGTGCACATGCCTCTTGTTTTGGGATTTTGAAATAACTCCACAAAGGCCAGTATCTCATCACCAAGTCATCCTTTATTTACACCTGCACCGTACAGGTAGGTCTCCTATAACATGTGTTTAGGAAATGTGATTGGATTATAACGCGATTTGTGAATTGTGAACCTTTTTTTATGAAGCGAACCCTTGTCCACTGTTACGCGATTCCATCTCCTGCACTTACCTGAACAGCAAAACCCAGCCTCAGGATCCTTTGTCTACAAAATGAAAATTCAGTGGGTTCAGCTAAAACAGAATTGCAATCAGCTTTGCAAGCCTTGAAACTTAGCTTGCAACTGGGAATATAGTCTACGTTGAGGGGGATCTTTATTTCAAACTGGGGGAGAGTCGACTGGACTCTGTGTTGGCATCACATGGTCAGTCGGCTTGTATACTTTCTGATGAAGAGCTTTCTAAAAGGTACAGTGATTTTAGTGTTAAAGTGCTACATTTACTGTATTATTTCATTTAAAATACATGATTTAAAGATATATTTAGACTGTGCTATTGACTGTGTTAGACTAATTATTATTTTTGTTTCGGTTTTTACTGATATTTTTGATGGTTTGCCCAAAATCATGTTTTTCCCATAGACACCATAATTTATATTGCGCAATTTTCTATAACATGGTGTCACACGGGAAAGCAACTATCGCATTATAGCAGAACTACCTGTACATGGACTCTGATCACCCAGCTCAGAGCCAGTCCCGAGAGTGAGTAGAATCTCTGAGATGCTTGTTTGTAGCTGTCAGCCCAAAGTCCCCGATGGGCCCAGATTAATAAGCCCAATCAGGCACCTCATGCTCAACAAGATCCACCTGGTGAACCTCATTCCAAACACTCCAGATGTGAACCCATTACTTCTTGACACATAGGTGAGACAACAAAATTGATTGGATGTCAGTAGCATGACAGTTGTTTATCCAAAAAAAAATTATTCTGCTTGGAGTCATAGAATCATAGAGATGTACAGCATGGAAGTAGACCATTTGGTGCAACTCATCCATGCTGACCAGATATCCTAACCTAACCTAGTCCCATTTGCCAGCATTTGGCCCATATCCCTCTAAACCCTTCCTAATCAAAAATCCATCCCGATGCCTATTAATTGAGACATTTGTATCATCAATAGTCACAGGTGAGGTGCCGGAAGACTGGAGGTTGGCTAACGTGGTGCCACTGTGTAAGAAGGGCGGTAAAGACAAGCCAGGGAACTACAGACTGGTGAGACTGACCTCGGTGGTGGGCAAGTTGTTGGAGGGAATCCTGAGGGACAGGACGTGCATGTATTTGGAAAGGCAAGGACTGATTCGGGATAGTCAACATGGCTTTGTGCGTGGGAAATCATGTCTTACAAACTTGATTGAGTTTTTGAAGAAGTAACAAAGAAGATTGATGAGGGCAAAGCGGTAGATGTGATCTATATGGACTTCAGAAAGGCGTTCGACAAAGTTCCCCATGGGAGACTGATTAGCAAGGTTAGATCTCATAGAATATAGGGAGAACTAGCCATTTGGATACAGAACTGGCTCAAAGGTGGAAGACAGAGGGTGGTGGTGGATGGTTGATTTTCAGACCACAGGCCTGTGACCAGTGGAGTGCCACAGAATCGGTCCTGGGCCCTCTACGTTTTGTCATTTACATAAATGATTTGGATGTGAGCATAAAAGGTGCAGTTAGTAAGTTTGCAGATGACACCAAAATTGGAGGTGTAGTGGACAGCGAAGAGGGTTACCTCAGATTACAACAGGATCTGGACCAGATGGGCCAATGGGCTGAGATGTGACAGATCGAGTTTAATTCAGATAAATGCCAAGTGCTGCATTTTGGGAAAGCAAATCTTAGCAGGACTTATACACTTAATGGTAAGGTCCTAGGGAGTGTTGCTGAACAAATTAATCTTGGAGTGCAGGTTCATAGCTTCTTGAAAGTGGAGTCAAAGGTAGATAGGATAGTGAAGAAGGCGTTTGGTATGCTTTCCTTTATTGGTCAGAGTATTGATTCCAGGAGTTGGGAGGTCATGTTGCGGCTGTACAGGGCATTGGTTAGGCCACTGTTGGAATATTGCATGCAATTCTGGTCTCCTTCCTATCGGAAAGATTTTGTGAAACTTGAAAGGGTTCAGAAAAGATTTACAAGGATGTTGCTAGGGTTGGAGGATCTGAGCTATAGGGAGAGGCTGAATAGGCTGGAGCTGTTTTCCCTGGAGAGTCAGAGGCTGAGGGGTGACCTTATAGAGGTTTACAAAATTATGAGGGGCATGGATAGGATAAATAGACAAAGTCTTTTCCCTGGGGTCGGGGAGTCCAGAACTACAGGGCATAGGTTTAGGGTGAGAGGGGAAAGATATAAAAGAGACCTAAGGGGCAACTTTTTCACACAGAGGGTGATACGTGTATGGAATGAGCTGCCAGAGGAAGTGGTGGAGGCTAGTACAATTGCAACATTTAAGAGGCATTTGGATGGGTATATGAATAGGAAGGGTTTGGAGGGATATGGGCCGGATGCTGCAGTTGGGACTAGATTGTGTTGTGATATCTGGTCGGCATGGATGGGTTGGACTGAAGGGTCTGTTTCCATGCTGTACATTTCTATGACTCTATGACTCTATACATGCTGTAATTGTACCTGCCCCCACCACTTCCTCTGGCAGCTCATTCTGTACATGCAACACCCTTTCTGTGAAGCAATTACCCCTTCGATCCCTTTTAAATCTTTTCCCTCTCACCCTGAACCTATGCCCTCTAGCTCTGGACTCTCCCACCCCAGGGAAAAGGCCTTGTCTATTTATCCTATCCATGCCCCTCATGATTTTATAAACCTCTATAAGGTCACCCCTCAGCTTCTGACGCTCCAGAGAAAACAGCCCTAGTTTATTCAGTCTCTTCCTCTAGCTCAAATCCTTCAACCCCGGCAACATCCTTGTAAATTTTTTCTGAACCCTTTCAAGTTTCACATGGAGGAGTCGTGTCCAGAAATCACTTTGCTGGTGATGCAGTATAACCAATCTGAAACTCATCTCCACTTTTCACCTCCTTAGCAGCACTCTGGGATTACAGTTAAAGACAACTACAGTCCTTGCAGAAGGCCCACAGCCGCGTTCACAAAGCCAAATGGGGATGGTTAATAAATTAGCATACACGAGAACCATAACTAAAAGCAAGGTAACAATCATTGTGGCTGATGATTTCCTTTATGACTTCAAGTCACTAATGTCAATTTTAGAAGTTATGTTCAGGTAAAATCAACTGGCACTGAATCTGGCTGAGACTGTTTAAATATCATTGCCTTAGAGTCTTAATGGATAGCTCAAACATTAGATTTGACAAGTGTCTTATTGCCTGAGCTGATAAAGATGAAAAATAATTTACAGCATTGACAGTGCAGTCTGATGCTTATCACCATTTATTCTTGGCTTGTTCATCAGCAGTTTATACTAAGATCATAGATGTTCGAATGAAACCATACAAATTGAGACTTAAACCTGAGCTCCCAAAAACAGATACCCCTTGTAGCCTTTAACCTTTACATTCTTCCAGCCAATTACAGAGAGTGCTTGATGCAGCAGAACGCTATACTGTTAGGTTATAGGAATGGAATTCAAAACTAAATATAGACTGGATAAAGTTGTGCCAGTGAAGAGATTTAACATTTGTGGACCTGTAACACAATCAGTCCCTAATTGAGCAATTATACTTGGGCATAATTGGCCACTAATAAAAATTAATATCTTCCTAAAAGAGATATACAACTCAGATTTATGCTTTTACAGAAAGTAGACTTTGGCATATATTCAAATAATTCAAAGGAATTCTCAAATAATTTGAACAGTACTATAACCCAACTATAACTTGAGTGCTATGTCTAGTTCTTGTCACAAGTGTTGAGGTCATGTTCTGCAGGTAATACAGAGGAGTCATAGGGCTGATCATCCATGATGCTAAAATGTCTGACTATTAAGACAGATGACCAGAACAAGGAATTTAGCAAACAATGACATTGCAAAAGGATAAAAGAGAACCATGATCCAAATGAATAAACAGAGAATATAAAACTGAGCTTTTAACTAACATGTAAAATGGATTCCCAAGCAGAGTAGTTGAGGATTAAATCCCTGGAAAAGCTCAGCAGCATCTGTGGAGAGAAATCAGAGTCAACATTTCAGGTCGGGTGATCCTTCTGAGTACCCAAGTTCTGAGGAAGGGTCACTTGACCCAAAATGTTAACTCTGGTTTCTCTCCACAGATGATGCCAGATCTGCTGAGCTTTTCCAGCAATTTCTGATTTTGTTTCTGATTTACAGCATCCGAAGTTCTTTCGGTTTTTTTTTTATAAGGTAAAAGCTCTTGGTCATGTTTAGGAAACCATTGAATATTGTAAGACAGGAAGCTCAAAATTTAATTGAAGGGATGTATTTAACTAAGTTAAACGGCCTTCCTCATCGAAAACTACCTTGTGAATTTGTTGAAATGGACTCATTACTTCTGGATTTTAAATTGAGGAGTTAGTGGGATCACATGCCTCCCTACAACAATATGACCCAACAAGCCCTGTTAATGAGAATGTACTTCTTATCTATTTCGCTTCTGACTTCTCTCCTGCTGTTAAGGATCTGACTCATGTTGAGGCGTGGTTGCACTCAAACACCCAAGGAGCCTTGTTTCACCTGTGTTGTTGGCAAACTATTCAAACAAAAGCATCACAGCTAAGTTTGATCATATTCTCATTTGAAATCTATGAACATGTTTTTGCTTGCTGGTGTCTGTCTTATGATGAGCAGCTTAGATAGTGGCATTTTTTTTTACCTTTCTTACATCTTGAAGCTCTGAATGGTAATCAACCCATCTGTTACCAGCTGCTTCAGAATAAACTGGGAATTCAAGCAGGCGTACTTCAGATTATCAGTATTGGCAGCATTTTACTTTTGTATTTAATGTTTAATTTACAATCACCTCTCTTCCATGAATGCCCACCTTAAAGAAGTTAAAAATCACACAACACCAGGTTATAGTCCAACAGGTTTAATTGGAAGCACACTAGCTTTCGGAGCGACGCTCATTTATCAGGTGATAGTGGAAGGCTCGATCATAACACAGAATTTATAGCAAAAATTTACAGTGTGACGTAACTGAAATTATGCATTGAAAAATTGATTGTCTGTTAAGCCTTTCATCTGTTAGAATACAGTGATAGTTTCACTTCTTCCATGTGTATATCACAAAACATTTTTCTAAAAGTTGCATTCTCGGGTTAGCTGTTAACAATGTGATAGCTAGACAATATGTTGAAGATGTTGGCCCCCTGTGCTCTCTGTCTATGCCATGATATTTTGATTGATTCTAATCTAAAAAGTGAGATAACAGAGTTTTACATAAATTCATGCAGTTTTTGAGCTCAGAGTTCTACATGAATGCATGCAGTTTTTGAGCAAAGTACAATGTAACTCTGCAAGTACAAATTCACCACACAAAATATATGTGTGCATGTGGGTTTTTGTCTATCTGTGTGTGTGTGTGTGTCTGTCTGTCTGTCTCGGGTGGGGGTTGTGAGTGTGAGAAAGTGTGTGTGTGTAGTGAGTGCAGAGTGTCTTAAGTCTGTGAGGGGGTGCATGTGTGAGTGTGGGAGTGTGTGTGTCTGTAAGGGTGTGTGTGGGTGTCTGTGTGCATGTCTGTGTGCATGTCTGTGTGTACCTGTGTCCATGTGTATGTGAGAGTGTGTGTGTGTAGGAGTATCTGTGTGTGTGTGTAGTGCAATGGTGATCACCTGTAATGTGACATGAACCCAAGGTCCTGGTTGAGGCCCTCCCTATGGGTACCGAACGTAGCTATCAGCCTCTGCTCAGCCACTTTTCTCTGCTGCCTGTCCCGAAGTCCGCCTTGGAGGATGGTCACCTGAAGGTCCGAGGCTGAATGTCCTGGACCACTGAAGTGTTCCCCAACTGGGAGAGAACGCTCTTGTCTGTTGATTGTTGTGCGGTACCCATTCATCCGTTGTCGTAGCCTTTGCTCGGTTTCCCCAATGTACCATGCCTCCGGGCATCCTTGCCTGCAACGTATAAGACAGACAACGTTGGCTGAGTCACATGAGTACCTGCCATGTACAAGGTGGGAGGTGTTCCCACGCGTAATAGTGGTATCTATGTCCACAATCTGACACATCTTGCAGCGTCCACCGTGACAGGGTTGTATGGAGTTGTCCTGAGAGCCGGGCAGTTTGCTACGAACAATGATCTGTTTGCGGTTTGGCGGTTGTTTAAAGGCAAATAGTGGAGGTGTGGGGAAGGTCTTGGTAAGGTGCTCATCCTCATTGATTATGTGTTGCAGGTCACGAAGAACATGGCATAATTTTTCAGCTCCTGGGAAGTACTGAACAACGAAGGGTACCCTGTCATTTGCAGCATGTGTCTGTCTCCTGAGGAAGTCATTACGGTTCCTTGCTGTGGCACGTCGGAACTGGTGGTCGATGAGTTGAGCATCGTACCCCGTTCTTGTGAGGGCATCCTTGAGTACTTCCAGGTGTCATCCATTATCTATCTTATATGTTGCAGGCAAGGATGCCCGGAGGCATGGTACATTGGGGAAACCGAGCAAAGGCTACGACAACGGATGAATGGGCACTGCACAACAATCAACAGACAGGAGGGTTCCCTCCCAGTTGGGGAACACTTCAGTGGTCCAGGACATTCAGCCTTGGATCTTCGGGTGACCATCCTCCAAGGCGGACTTCGGGACAGGCAGCAGAGAAAAGTGGCCGAGCAGAGGTTGATAGCTAAGTTCAGTGCCCATAGGGAGGGCCTCAACCGGGACCTTGGGTTCACGTCACATTACAGGTGATCATCATTGCACTACACACACACAGATATTCCTACACACACACACTCTCACATACACATGGACACAGGTTCACACAGACGTGCACACAGACACCCACACACACCCTTATAGACACACACACTCCCACACTCACACATGCACCCACTCACAGACTTAAGACACTCTGCACTCACTACACACACACACATACACTTTGTGGGGTGAATTTGTACTTGCAGGGTTACATTGTACTTTGCTCAAAAACTGCATGAATTTATGTAAAACTCTGTTATCTCACTTTTTAGATTAGAATCAATCTAAACATCATGGCATAGACAGAGAACACAGGGGGCCAACACCTTCAACATATTGTCTAGCTATCACCATTGTTAACAGTTACCCGGAGAATGCAACTTTTAAAAAAAGGGTTTTGTGATTTACACATGAAAGAAGTGAAACTATCACTGTATTCTAACAGATGAAAGGCTTAACAGACAATCAATTTTTCAATGCATAATTTCAGTTACGTCACACTGTAAATTATTGCTGTAAATTCTGTGTTATGATCGAGCCGTCCACTATCACCTGATGAAGGAGCGTCGCTCCGAAAGCTAGTGTGCTTCCAATTAAACCTGTTGGACTATAACCTGGTGTTGTGTGATTTTTAACTTTGTACACCCCAGTCCAACACCGGCAACTCCAAATCATCACCTTAAAGAAGTTACCCTCATCTCTCTGTAGAGATTTAGGTTTTGACCGAAAGTTACAGACCTAGATGAAGAACTCTGATTCTCTCTCCATGGATGCTGGTTTGACCAGGCAGTTTCTGTTTATCTCAGAGAGTTTGCTCATCAGGATTAGTTAAATTGCAATTGAAAGAACTGAGGATGCTGTAAACCAGAAACAAAAACTGAAATTGCTGAAAAATCTCAGCAGATCAGGCTGGAGAACCATGTGTTTAGTTTGTCTCATCATTACCGACTGACCTCCATACTTGAGCCCACAGAGAGTTCCTTATACGCTGTAATCATACAGCAGACCTTCAAGCCTGTATGATCTCTGCATTCCCCAGTCTGATGTCTGATGTAAAGTAAATGCACCCTGTGGTAAAACCGAGGGCTGGGTATCCTCTGTACTTCAAAGAGTAAATGAAACACCTCCTAGCAATACAATGAAATGCTTTGAATTCAGTGGTGATTGCTATTTTGAAAAATGTGGCTTCAATTATGTATGCATCAAAAATGTGTGAAAAAGCAAAGACTACTTAATTAGGTTTTAGGCAGTGTTGATTGAAGGAGAAGTGCTTACCAATAAATTGGGAAACACTTCTTTTTTCTTTAACAATAAAATCCCTACAGTGTGGAAGCAGACCATTTGGCCCAATTGAGTCTGCAGCGACTCACCAAAGACCTAAGCCTAATTCAGAGTGACATTAAGAGAGTCACAGTGTGGAGTCACCTTTAGCCTAGACAAGACAAAGACTCTTGACAGCTTTCCCAAAACAAAAATCAATTGATGCCAGCTTTTAATTTCCAGATTTTAAATTGCAATCACATTTAATGTGGGAATTTGAACTAATGTTTCCCCGATTACTAATTTCAGTAGAATAACCAAAACACCTTGCAGCATCAGATCCAATCGGATGTAATAAAGCATGTGCTCCTGTCCCTGTTAGAAAGTGTGTTGAATCAGGAATGAGCTTGTCAGTAAAGCTGAACACAGAACACTATCACTTACTGCCAGCGCTCCCCTAACTAAATTCCTGCATGGTGAATGACCACTGCGATGATGAACCAGAGGTTCCAAGATCAGAATGGATGAATCCAGGAAAAATATTCAAAAGGAAATAATAGTTTTAACCATGAGATCAGTGCTGTAAATTGACAATTGATGTTTTCAACACAACTCAATTAAGATTGTCAGCTAGTCATAGAGGAAATCAGGAAATCAAGAGGAAGGGTGTTGCACTGGTACATAATTTGGGTGAAACAATAACTCATCACCACTAAGGCAAAATAAGAAAGGTCGTGAACTTTTTTCATTTCAGTGGACAGTCATCAAAATTTTGGAACGTGCATCTTGAACAATGTTAGCAAAGAATTCCGAGAACATTGAATCACTGAGTACATTCTACTGACTAACAAAATAACCAATAGAATGATGGAAGGCAGCCAGCAGAATGAGTAAATGTTATTAGCTGAGAGGCCCATTTACATCAAAGAAATGAGATTAACTCCATCAGGAGGTTAGCTACTTCTGTCAGATGATACAATACTAATTCAAATATTTTGCCCCCATCTCATATGAACTGCTGAAAATATTAGCTCTTCTTGGCAATTGGTTATTGTTTGAGTGTGAGTCTATTAATCATTTGCTTGTACTGGTATTTCAGCTAATTCTGCTTCAACCATCATGAGTGAGACACGCAAATACACACACACACATGCTGTCTGCTTCACGGGAATAGCTAATCGTGACAATGTTCACTCTAAGCTATGCAGCCATACAGAGATCCCTGTGTGCCATTTGACATGCAGACACATTGATCCACAGTTCCAGACATCACTGCCATGAATAGACCACAGCACGATAGCAGGAGAAATTAGGGAATGTAAACCACCGGTCAAAATCTGAACACAAGATTTTCTCATCCATAAATGGCAATATTGCTGCAACACACTTTGTAAAAAGCAACTTGAGTATAGCCCATAATTGAAACTTTATTGCTGGAACAGCACAGCAGGTCAGGCAGCATCCAGGGAACAGGAGATTCGACGTTTCGGGCACAGGCCCTTCTTCAGGCCCTTCTTCAGTCATTCCTGAAGAAGGGCCTGTGCCCGAAACGTCGAATCTCCTGTTTTATCTGGATGCTGCCTGACCTGCTGTGCTGTTCCAGCAATAAAGTTTCAACTTTGATCTCCAGCATCTGCAGACCTCACTTTCTCCTCGAAGATTATAGCCCATAATCTCTTGCAGTCCAAAGGAGGCCCTTGTGAACCAACACCAGTACCTGCTTCATCTAGTAAATGACTATAGCCTGAGATAAATATAAGAAATAGGAGCAGGTGTAGATCATAAGTCCCCTCAAGCATGTTTCATAATTCAATGCAACTGGGGCAGATCTTCGTACTCAACTTCACTTTCCTTTCCATTCCCCATTCCCCCTTGATCACCTGAAAATTTAGGAAGTTATCAAAACCTTAATTATGCTTAGTAATGGTGCCAGAAATGAAAAGGGAAAATGCTGGAGAAACTCAGCAGTTCTGTCAGGTTCTGTAGAGAGAGAAAGAAGGTTAATGTTCTGAGTTCAATCATCACTAATTTTGCTGCTCTCATCACAGATGCTGCCAGACCTGCTAGGCCTCTCCAGCACTTCCTGTTTTTATTTTAGATCTCCAACATCCACAGCATTTTACTCTTCGATGATGCCAGACTGTCAATTAACTTTTAGTTGCCATCTCAGTGCGAATCTTCAATATCCTGTTTTTTGTTGATAAAGGCCACTGACCAATAGTTGATGATGTGCCTGCCACTTCAGAACACCGCAGCATTCCCTGGCCAACATCGCTGTCTCAGGCTTACTACAGAGCTCTAGTGAGACTCAGCACAAGCTGGAAGAACATCATCTAATATTCCATTTGGGGACCCTGCAGCCTTCAGGACTCAATATCATGTTCAGTAATTTTAGCATCTAAACTCTTCATTCTATGTCCTTCGCCCACCCCTCCACCCCAAGCTTTGTCATGTTATGGGCTGCTTTCAACACAGACAAACTATTTTCATCTAATCATTGTCTCCATTATCAGCTTTTCTCCTTACTTGGCTTATTATCAGCCATCACTTTGTCCACCCAACATTCGTTCTCTCACTAAGGGCTTCATCTCCACCTGTCCATTCAGTCCTTTCCCAACCCCACCCTTGTCATCAGCAAAAATACCACCTTTTCCTAGCTACTACGAGTTCTAAGCAAGGGTCACTGGACTAGAAAAGTTAATTCTGCTTTTCCTCCACAGATGCTGCCAGACCTACTGAGTTTCTCCAGTTTGTTGTTTTTGTTTTTGTTTCAGTGATTGACTTTGACATCTGAAGGTTTGAGATTACTCATGTTGTATTCCACATGAATAAAGTGTTTCATGGGGTCTTTAAGAAGGCTCACTTTCCTACCTTTGGCTCATTTTTTGTATATTTTTGGCTCTTTACCTACAACAGCAAATGTGAATCAAATAATCAATTATCAACTGGTCAGTTAAATGTAGTTACTTAAAAAGATATGAAATAAATGTCCCCATATGTTTTCATGCCCATTGACAGTAAATGGTGAGTTTTTGGGACCCTTATCCTAACAATGAGGCCTTTTCCACAGTGGGATACATTTCACATCAAAAGGAGCTTTATGAATGGTGAAAGTGAGTGATTACGTTATGTGGGCCATTGTCTCTTAGTTGATAAACCTTTCTAATGGAAACCATATTTTTGGCCTTCCTTCCATTAAACGAACCAGCACACTGCCACTCATGGCAAATAAGTGAGAGCCTTTCACAGCAAGGAGTCAGAATACAACTTGTGACATATTTATTCCTATCCCCATGTTTTTATACCAGAAGCATTTATAACATAGCTGTGTACATCTGAAATTGAGTGACAGTAATCCAATGAAACCTTAGGTGTCAACTCAACCTATATCACAATATCAAACTGTTATCATCTACAGTGTTAACCTGACTCCACCATCGATATCACCTTATCAGAGTTTGCAGTGCCAACAAAACCCCTCCCATAGTCACACCCATTTGCAGTTTGTACTGATATGGTCTCATTTTCAGCATTAACATCTTCAATTGCACTGCATCATCACCTGTAAGCACTAATCTGTGACGATTCACCATCAGTTGAAACCATGATACATGGTGGATATCACTCCATATCTTGCCAAATAAAACTGATCCTTTCATTTTAAGTAATGACATTTTAAGAGCTACATTGACCAATGGTTGCAATTCCAATGCTGAATATTAACCAGTTTGGCATTTTGATGCAGTGCTGAGGGAGTGTTTCATTGTCACAAATGTCACCTGACAGGTGAAATGCTGTAACAAGACCCAATCTGTTTGTGTCATTGGGCATAGAAGATCCAATCATGCTATTCAAAGAGTAACAGTCAGTTCTCCTACATGCCATTTCTCCCCTATTCAACATTAGCTTTAAAACAGTAATTATTTCAGATGTGCAACCTCATTGCTTGTAAACTGGTTCCTATATTCACCACTATTGACAACAGTCCCTGATATATGGTGTAAATTGTTGATTTAATTTTTAAAAACATTCTTGGGATGTGGAAAATGCAGAAAGACCAAATTTATTGTGGGTGTCCTCAGAAGGATATAGAGTCATAGAGACCTATAGCACGGAGACAGGCCCTTTGGCCCAAACTAGTCCATGCCTTCCGCTTGAAATGCTGTTGTTCTTGTGATGATGGAGTTCTCAGGATGTTGCTAGGTCAGAATTCCAAGATTCTGACCTGCTGACAATAAAGGATCAAGAATGTTAGTCCAAGTCTAGATGGCAAATTGACTTGGTGGGGAATTTCCATATATTGAAGTCTTTGTAACATTTCTGCTTTTGATGGTGGAGATCATGAAGAACACACTATTATGGTCCTCTGGTGAGTTGCTGCAGTACATGCTGAGGATTGTACATTCCAAAACCACATTATACGACAGTGAAGGGAGTAAATATTGAGTCTATTGACAAAGGTACCAGACACACAAACTCCTCTGTCTTAGCTGATGTGTCAACTTCTCAAGGGTTCTTGCAGTGGCACCTTTCCAGATAAGTAGTGATCATTCCATTACAGTTCTTACATGAGCCTTGTAAATGGTGGAGATAATTCAAGCACCACCTGTGATGGGACATCCAGCATCTGCAATGTTCTTGTAGTCCCAGTTTTGACAGCATGAGTCTGATCCAGCTTTTCAAACAGTGACCCAATGTTGGTGGGGGCGTGCCATCCAATGTCAATAGAAGATAGTTGGGCATTTTCTTGTTAGAAATGGCCAGTTACGTAGCATGGATGTTGCCTGTCACCTATCAGCTCAAGACTGGATTTTACTTAGGTTCTATCATTAATTAGCGTGGGCTGCTTCATTTTCAAAACAGTTGTGGACAATGCTGAGCATTGCAGAATTGTCTGCAAGAGTTCCTCTATTCATTTCCCTTTTAGCTGCTGCAACTTTATTGAAACTACTTAGTATTGCAATAATAATCAGTCATTACTCACAGCACATTGTAACCCAGTTATGATACACAGCTGGTGTGTGCTAGAAATGATCTTGCATAATTCATCAACATGTGAAGCACATGGTCAATTGGCACTTGATCCCTGGTCTTCTAGCATTTCAAACTAAGGCTGTCTTGAAAGGAAAAGAAGCAAGTAAAGCCATTTTTAGTGGACTATTTGGTAAATGTGTTACCAAATAAAATACAAAACAAGGAATTGCAGATTATATGCCGAACTATTTGACCTCAACATGGTTACTTCAGAGGTTTCTGATTTGAAAAGGTTATTGTAGGCGGAGGGTACATTTATAACTGTTATTGTCAAGAACTCAATAAATTGTTCATGCATTTGACAAACAAAATTTTGAACCCAAAATTTACTTTCTGTGTTTTGTCAGAATAATCAACAGGATTGAAATTTCCTGTGTTCTTCAGAGCTTCGACCTTGGGCCAGTACAACTTCGTATTCTGCACCTTCACCTCCAGCTTCCATGACCTTTCATTTAGTTGGACAGGTTTTTGGATATTGAAGCTGCTGGAGTTAAACTGGAGTCTGACTTCACCTGCTGAAATACTCAAGATGCTAAAAAGGTTATAACATTGCGGCATGCAGTTTTAACATTTGCAGGGATGCCAATATTTTCTCGTAAATAAACTCTCCGGTCATCAGCTCCTTGGCTGCTTCATTTAAACATGTAGTGCTCATTCTCCCTGCTAGACACAAACCTTTCATGGTCAGCTCTCTCCTGGTCTGCACAAGATGCTGTCGGCAGCCACCTGGGAGAAATAACAGTTGTGTTGGGAGTGTGAACATTGCAGCAAATGACCAGACTTTACCAGAAATCCCTACAGCTGATAACTTAGTCTATAGAAGTCTAGAATGACAGAAATGTGCTTGACAGGGAAGATGCTGAGAGTTTGAGACATCAAGGTTGATGGAAAAAGGACTGGAAAGTGAAATTGAGCATTATCAGATTAACCATGACTTCATTGACTGATGGAAGACACTTGATAGGCCAATGGTTTATCTCTGCTTCCACATCTCATAGTCTAATAGTACATTATCAAACATGAAAATGTAGCCATTCTTAAATAGGAACAAAATAACAAGAGTAGGCCATTCAGCCCCTCAAGCTTGTTCTGCCATTCAATGCAATCATGACTAATCTGTGGCCTAACTCCATATACCTGCTTTTGGTCCAAACTTTTGCTTAACACAAATGTACACATCTCAGATTTAAAATTAATGATGATCTTCTGTCATTTGTTGGAGAAAGTCCCAAATATCTTGCACCCTTTTTGTGTAGAAACACTTCCTAACATCTCTCCTGAATGATCTGGCCTCAATTGTCAGACTATGTTTCCAGATTTGAGAAGCCCCAACCAGTGGAAATAGTTTATCTGTCTTTTCCTGTTAATATCTTGAATACTTCAATCAGGTCACCTTGTAACCTTCTAAATTCTGGAGAAAAAGGTGAAGTTTAATAATTTCTCTTCATAACTTAACCCCTGAAGTCCAGGTATTACTTTTGTAAACCTATGTTGTACTCCCTCCAAGGCTAATATATCCTTCCTAAGGCATCGTTCCCGGATCAGTTTCCAGCATTCCAAGTGAGGTCTAACCAGGGTTTTGTATAGATGCAGCATAACTTCTGCATTCTTGCACTCCAGTGCTCTAGGTATAAAGGCCAGCACTCTATTAGCTTTCCTGGTTATTATCAGCACCTGTTTGTGATATTTTAAAGATCTATACACCCAAATCCCCAAGTCTCTTTGGACATCCACTGCACTTAACTTCAAACCATCTAGAAAGATTCCTGAAGAAGGGCTTATGCCCGATACGTCGATTCTCTTGTTCCCTGGATGCTGCCTGACCTGCTGCGCTGTTTCAGCAACACATTTTCAGCATCCAGAAAGTATCCCAATCTATTCTTTTTCAGTCCAAAACGGATAATGTCACACTTGCTTATATTGAACTTTACCCATTCATTTGGCATATCAGTACCCCTTTGTAAGTTTATGCTATAATCTACACTGTCTACACTGCAGCTTGTTTTTTTTGTCATCAGACAATTTAGCTATATGACTTTCTATGCTATTATCCAAGTCTTTAGTATATAATCTAAGTAACTGGGGACCTATCATAGATCCTTGTGGGACAATACTGGTCACACCCTGCCAATTTGAGTACCTCCCTATTTTCAGTCACCTGCCACTCAACCAATTTCCCAGCTGCATCAGTAATTTGCCCTCAGTTCCATGGATTTCTACCTTAATTAATAATCTCTTACGTCGAACTTTATCAACTGCCTTCTGGAAAAGCATATAAACGACATTCATACATATTCCCCTGTCCATTGCATTGACAATATGGCTGTTAAAATATTCCATCACAAGTATAATAGTGGCTGTTCCTGGTCAATGAATTGAAATTAGATTAAAATGCAATCCTCCAAGTTGTTTTAATCTTTCAAAAGCATACTTTGTTTTTGCTCTATTAGGAACCATATCTAGGAGGTAGATAAGAGTGAGAAGTCTGAATAACCTTTTCAATTCATTCATTGGCTTTGCTGACTAGGCTAGCATTCTGTTGCCCATTTCTAATGCCCTTGAGAAGGTGATGGTGAGCCCTGTTGCCCATGCAACGTCGATACATCAACAGTGCTATTTGGACGTGAGTTCCAGGATTTTAGACCAATGACAGTGAAGCAATGGTGGTATAGTTCCAGGTGAGGATGGCGAGTGGCTTGGATGGGGGTGGTGTTCCATACACCTGCTGCTCATTTCCTTCCAGATGGTAGAGGTCACAACCAATGTTACCAATAAGGTGCATGAGCTTCCCTGGCGTTCCACACATGGCCTTTGGTATGCTGACTTAAATTGCAGCATTGATTTCCAGTTCTGCAAGTTGCTGTCATGCCTGGACCTCAAAGGTCCACGCAAAGGAAGAAAAAAATGAGAGGAAATGCTGGTCACAGGTTTCGAGCATCCTTGGTGACTTGCTGCATTGCATGTTGTGGCTGGTACACACTGCTGCCTAACCTGGAGAGGTGGTAGCAGGATTAAATATTGTTGGTGGTACATGGGATGTTAACAAGTGGACTGCTTTGTCCTTGATGCTGTTGAGCTTCTTGAGTATTGTTGGAACTGCACTCCAGCCAAGTGATGGGTATTCCATCCTTGTTATTCCATCGTCAGTGATTAGCACTGCTGCCTCACAGCACCAGGGACCCAGGTTCGATTCTACCCTCGGGTGACTGTCTATGTGGAGTTTGCACATTCTCCCACGTGGGTTTCCATCGGTGCTCCGGTTTCCTCCCAAGGTCTAAAGATGCGCCAGTTAGGTGGACTGGCCAGGCTAAATTGCTCCATTGTGTCCAGTGATGTACAGGTTAGGTTGATTGGCCATGGAAGATGCGGGTTAAGTGGATGGGGTGAGTCTGGGTGGGATGCTATTCAGAAGGCTGGTGTGGACACACTGGCCTTGTTTCCACACTGTAAGGATTCTATGATTCAATTATTCTAGCTTCTGCCTTATAGACAATGGACAGGTTGTGGGGAATTCAAAAGTGAGTTACTCACTGCAGAATTCTCAATCTGCAATCTGCTGTCATGACCACAGTAATTTCTTGATTCCTAGGGTCTCGGGGGCTTGGTCCAGCTGAGCTACTGATCAATGGTAACCCCTAGGCTACTGACAGTGGAGGAATCAGTGATGGTAATACCTTTGAATGTCAAAGCCAGATGCGTATCTTCTTTATTTTTGGAAATTTACATTGCCTGGCACTGGTGGAGTGCAAATATTACTTGCCACTTAGAAACCCAAGTCTGAAAATGTGCTTAGGTCTTGCTGCATACAGACATAGGCTGCTTCAGTGTTAGAGGAGCCATGTATGACACTGAAAATTGTGGAATTATAGTGAATAACTCCGCTGCTGACCTTATGATGGACAGGTCATTGATGGTGGGTCAAAGGATGCTGAGGAATTCCTGCATTTAGTCACATTATAGATACCAGTAATCCTCGTTGGATCAATTTTTGCTTTGAAAAGCAGCACTAAAATGCTAGGAAAGTACCCACAATTAACTAGATTGTGAATATCTTTGAAAGTTGCAAATGCCACAGATCTTCTGACAAGAAGAAGTGATTTCTGCAATACAGACTCCAACAGATTCCAGAGATGCTATCAGATAAGGACTGTACATCATGCTAATGCAAACTGGTGCCTTATTGTTTAGACTATACACATAATTATGGTTGTGCTGGACTTCAGTTGAAGCTTGTACCATCATGTCACAGTCCCATGTTATCTGGCATCATCTGTGATCATGGAAAATGCATATAGCTGTGGACCTATCTTCTACATTTGCCTAATACAACATTCCAAAGAGGAGACACATCGCTGGTAGGATAGTCATGGATTGAAAGCATGGTCAAAAATTGACAAATACAAAAAAAAAAGACACCCTATACTGTTAAAATAATCCTTTAATCCACAGTAATCCTTTAATTCCTGTAATGTTATGAATTCTTTAGTTTACCAAAGTCAACAGGTTTCTGCCTGTCAGTTTTAGCATATGGAAATTGAGGAACTGTGTATGTTTCCCAACATTAGTTCATGCACACATCAGTCCCCAGCACTGTGTCATTGGCACTACAGTCACATCAGATTCTAAATAATTCTGTGGTGATATCACTTTTAGGAGTTTTTCATTGCACCAGGTTAAGTGCATTAATGTTGGGTATGCCTGCAGCTTAAGTTATGAGCAGTCAATGCCCCTCTACATTGCAGAGTAACTCAGAGGTTCCAGTTTGTAGCTTTTATTTGAAAAAAATAAGGTCAGCAAATTAAGGCAACATCATTAATCTTAAAGCTGTTTATCAAATTTTGTTCATTTTACTAAGTTGGTCTGCATGCATACCTGGAGCCTCGTGTAATTAAAGACTACTCTGCTAGAAGTTGTTGTGAGCAAGAAGAAAAATCAACCTGGCAGCAACCCTTGTCTGAAATTTTGGGCTGTATGGGGACTTTTGACTGGATGCATGGTTAGAACTGGGTGGTCAAATCATGAACCCCCCAGTAAGAATGTGCTGAGAGAAATGTCTTCCTTCACTGATAGAAACATGAAATCCAGCAGTAGTGCCCACACCACTTTTGACCTTTATTTTATTTGTGGTGTATGCCTGTGTTGGAAACAGAAACTAAAACTATCGAAGCAAAGTGACAGTTTCCAACCATGTTTTAAATAAAATGAGTTCTGTCCAACTGCTATCAATTCCCGTTTTGTTACTTGACTTTATGAAAAAGAAAGCAGATATCATCCTTTCTAGGAATGTCCATATACCTTCTGGAGTAGTTCTATCTACAGCAGTCTTTGTTAATTATTGTTTATCATGTTGCTAAGGAAACCACATGCATCAGAATTGAACAACAATCCATTCAACAAAAACAGAAATTGTTGGAGAACCTCAGCAAGTCTGGCAGCATCTGTGGACAGACAGCAGAGTCAACATTTCAGATCCACTGACCCTTCTTCTGAACAATCTCTTATATCCACTGGGATGGTGTGCAGGAATGTTCTTTTGTTACGTGTTAGAGAGGTGTTGATAATTGGAAAGGAAGACCTGAAACTACCACTGAGTAATGCTTGATCGGTGTCAAACCGATCTGTTAAACAATAATCAAAGTTGCACCCAGACTCATTTTGTTTTCCAGATTATTTATTACATTTTTATCATTAAAATTTGAATTTGTGGTTGTAGTTTAGGTTGCATTTTTGCTTGCAGGATGTGGTTAGTAGTTCCAGTAGAAGCTCCTACACTGTCTTTAGTGGGTAAATATACCAAATGATGTGGAACTGTATAACATGGACAGCAACATCCTGGGTTTAATCAAGATGTATGTTGTGTTCAGTGATCTGAGTCAGAATGGTGGTCAGATTACAACTGGTGCAGAATTAGAATAACCAGTCAAAGTTTCTATTCCTGATCACTGTTCCAGTTTAAGTGTGTATGGCTAGACATTAAAAAAGGACAGGGTTGAGCTCCTGGAAAAGATTTGCATTTCTATAGACCCTTTTGCAACCTCGCAATGTCTTAAAGTGCTTCACTGTCAATGAAGTAATCTTAGTTGTGATGCTGGAAACATTGCATCCTTTACAATCAGAAAACTTCAACAATTTAATAACCACTATCCACTTAATGGATGTATTGATTAGGAGATAATGCCCAAGTCTCTTTTTGAAAGATGGTATCACAGGTCTGAGAGAGCAGAGAGAGTATTGGTTTAATGTCTGACTTGAAAGACACCTCTGATAGTGCAGCATCCCACCAGTAATGAAATAGAGCGTCAGCTGAGGTTTATTGACCTGGGTCTCTGGAGTTGGACACTGATATGGAGGATCTAGGTGAGCATCTATTTGGATTGCAGGTTATTTGAGCATTGTGACCCAGCACAAGTCAGTGCCTTCAAAAGGGAAAGCCAGGAAGAGAAAATGTTTTGGTTAACAGTACTGTCAGATCCCATTGACTCACAATCTAGTTCTACATGTAGGAAAGCTTGGGAAAATTTGAATTCTTTCTGCAAGTGTTGAGTTTGTTTCAGTATAACCTCATTGCACTATGTGAACCAGCAAAAGTAAATGCATTGCACTCACAGCTGACCCAACAACAGGCATGGAAAAGCACACTTCCATTTACCAGCAACACATGTCGCTTACTTTCGGTTTTGTAACTCAATGCAATTTCTTTCCTTTAAATGAGCATACTTTCATTATTTGCTGAGCACAAAGAAAAGCCAGCATTTCAGTTTCTGGAACACATCCTCAGAGCCAGCCACTTTGAGGAAGGTACATTCATGCTCACAAAGCCACGAGTCCCCCTGAGGCAGGCAGACAGGCAAACAGGCACATTTTGTTTTCCTCCACCTTCTGACGCCACCTCCAAAGAGTGTGGACTGTGGCCAGAACCCAATTTGGAACACCAGCATCGAACATCTCTCAGTGAAGAAACACTGGCACAGATAGTCAAATATGTTAATAATTATTTAATCGCCCCAGCTACTAGAATCCTGAAGATTTTCAAAGTATGTGGTGATACGCATGTGGTAATTTTTCCCTCTGCAGAAAATTGCTTGTATGGTAGAGTCAACTTGAAAGAGAGTCATCGTGAGACTCAATCTGTAAAGAGTAATTTTTTTTTAAAAATGAGGATGTGCATTGACCTAAACCTTACTTATTGTGTACTGTAGTTCTCACCATTCAATAACCACATCCCCACTCTATACATAGGACCTCCCACACTGCCAGTTAACTTAACCTATTGCTAAATGTGGTCACTTAGCCCTATTGATCCACATGCCAACTGGACTTGCTGCAAAACAGGATCTCTACTTACTACTGAACAGTTCAGAGATTTGGAAACAGTTGTGCATATTGCAAGGATTCTTATTTTGTTGCATAACCAAACAGCATGAGTACACAGACTCGTGAAATAAAATACAGTATTTTTCTGCTATCACTCACCCCAAGGGTTAAATAAAAAGATAGGGAAAAAACACAAATAAGTAAATTGTAGTGGGTGTTTCTTGGAAGCTTCGTAGCTTTAGCACAAACTGACAGCACAAAAGATGTAAATGCAAATTGTGTGAACTCATAAAGCTGACCACAACAGCTGTATGTGAATTCAATTGAACATGACAAGTCGAGGTACAAACGTTTTGCCAACACCTTCCTTGAAACTCCTCAATTTGCTCCAGTACTGTTTATTGTAGGAAATCAAAAGTAACAGTTGGCTTTATTCTCTGTGTGTTCAGATGAATAAGGCAATACCACTTGCCATAATTTCTTTGCTCTTTATAATTATAGGCTGTTGTGAAATGTAATGCTCTCTCGTATACTGGTGGCTGCACACCTATTACTGTCATAAAGATGTACAGCATGGAAACAGACTCTTCGGTACAACTTATCCAATCTGATCAGATATCCCAATTTAATCTAGTTCCATTTGCCAACATTTGGCCCATATCCCTCTAAACCTTCCTGATTCATACAGTCATCTAGATGCCTTTTAAATGTTGCAATCGTTCACTACCTATTGACAAGATACAGTTAGTGTGGACATTTGGATACAGCAGCTTTTGGAAAGTTATAGATATGATTATCTGCAATCCAAAACTTTACCTCAGTTAATTTATTTGCAAAATGAGCCCCTGTTAATTTACAACATAATTTAGACTGCTTCAGTGATTCAATGACAAGCATCAGCTCCAAGTCCACTAAAAGAGTGAAGTTGTCATAGTTTCATTCTCATGAACAGGCAAAAGAGATAACCGGTGGTGGGTTTAACCTGAGGGTCACCATGACAAGGTCAAAAAGGTAGAACCTTCATGATAACATCAGCCAGTGTGGGAACTGAACCCACATTGTTTGCAGCACTCTGCATTGCAAACAACCCAGCCAGCTAACTGACACATGTTGTACGTTTGCTTGCTGAGCTGGTAGATTTACTCTCAGACGTTTCATCACCATGCCAGGTAACATCATCAGTGAGCCTCCAATGAAGCACTGGTGTTCTGTCCTGTTCTGGTAACAGACCAAGACACATAAATAGAAAGCAGAACAGAACACCAGCACTTCATCCGAGGCTCACTGATGATGTTAGCTAGGATGGTGACGAAACGTCTGAGAACAAATCTACCAGCTCAGTAAGCAAACGTACAATTTGAGCTACAAGTCTTCTCCAAACTCACTAACTGGCCCACACTAAGCTGTCAATGAAAAGCTTCAGGTACAATAAAAGGGATAGATCATCCAAGTTTACCCTCACAGTGTAAATGAAGCTTGAATCCAGTGTCGGGGATGACTTTACACTGGAAAAAAGAAAATTGAGATGGATCTCCTTTTACTTCAAGTCAGCCATAACTAAGTCAATATTCCTCTTCTCCCTACAGGAAACATGACAAGTACACAGAACAGTGTGTTCAAACTACAGTGGTGCAGCAAAAACAGGCTTATTTAATTTATCCTCTAATTAAACTGCACAGTCCAGAATTCCTGGGTTCAGTTGATGCCTGTGCTACATTGGCCTGAGAAAGGAGTTCTTCAGGATGGGAAGCAGTACATCAGTGCTTTTACCCTCATCGTGAATGAATGTGGATCGTGATCGTTTTTCTTTATCTTGGCTGCACATTTCCCTGCACCTAAGGAGTTGTGTGCAGCAGTTTGCGGCAGGAAAAGCAAGTGGGAGTAAAGTTAGCAATCATCAGCCTCTTCACAAAGCTGGAGTTCATGAGGTTGCGTGTCAAAATTCACCTTGCTCTTCTGAACTCATACGAACCAAGCAGACAAGCAAGGCAAGTGCTGTATGAATTCTGTCGGCTACTGTATTCCCCCGAAGGTAAATTAATAAATGGTGCTTAATTTGCTTGACTTTCGTCACCTTAGATTCCGTGGAGGTAGCCATTTGATACAGACATGGCTATTCTTTTACATATTTTCTTAGTTGCTTTACCAAAGTTTTCTGTTATATTGCTTTTTTTTTTGAATTTAGAAACTTGCTCAGACAACGTACTAGTGTTGTGCCCTCTGGATTTATGAATGAGTTATTATGTATATTAAATATGATACTACACTTAATTCAAGTTTTGTATCATTCAAATCCAGTGCATATTATAGAAATGAACAATCAATTTGAGTATGAGCATTTACTGAAATCCACTTAATAGCGATGCTTCAATGAAGCAAAACCAGCTAGAACAAGTCTGAAGCAGTTAATTAGAAGTGCAGAGACTATAAGCTGTAAGCTGCTGAGGGCAGCATGAATGTTGAGCTGTTAAGCCTGAAACAAACTTGTTCCATTGTGATTCACTGTTGACGAATAATGACCTTCAAAAGTAAGCAGCATAAGAGCAATACAAGTCTGGTACTAGGCAGATACATGATGCTACCCCAATAGCTACCCATGAAGATGTTAGACTAAACCTTGATTCCAACTGTAAAGGAAAGTGGAGAGGTCAGAAGCTTTCAGCTTTAGGCCTCTTTAGAGATCAAGGAGAGAGGTGGTGAGGAGTGTGGGGCTATTAGGAGGTAAGGGAAGTCCAAATGACCATCACTAGCCAGCATTTCAGTTTCTGGAACACCATCCCCACAGCCAGCCATTTTGGGGAAAGTACATTCATGCTCACAAAGTCATGTGTCCCCCTGAGGCAGGCAGACAGGCAAACTGGCCTATTTGACCCTGGCTAACAGAAAGTTTTTGAGACTGACTGGGGTTTTACCAGTTGGGCTCTGTTGAGTGAAAGTTAACTGTGCCATTACTCTAATAACGCCAAATGAGCTTCAGAGTAAGGAGCTATATCATGATGATTCATGGTTAAATAGAATGGGACGCGAATGCCCTCTTTTACCATCTCCCTTATTTAGTGCATGTACAACATAAAGGTTGCTGAGCATCACTGATACAGTTTGGATTTTCTTCAACCAACATCCCAGACCTGATCATTGTACATGTTGGCCATCAATGACTATATTCAAACATAGAAAATAGGAGTTGTAGTAGGCCTTTCAGCCCTTCAAGCCTGTTCATCATTCAATATAATCTACCAATATGATCCTGACCATTCGTCCAAGTCAGCACCCTGTTCCTGCTTTTGCCCCACACCTTTTGATCACTTTAGCTCTATGAACTATATCTAACTCCTTCTTGAAAACACTCAATGTTTTGGTCTCAAACGCTTTCTGAGGCAGGGAATTCCACAGGCTTACCACTCTCTCGGTGAAGAAAGTTCTCATCATCTCAGTCCTAATTGGCCTACACAGTATCCTTAGACAATGATCCTTGGTTTTAGACTCCCTGGTCATTGGGAACATCCTTCCTGCGTTTATCCAGTCCAGTTCTGTTAGAATTGTACAGGTTCTATGAACCTGTCGCCCCATCATTCCTGCCATGAGGTAATTGGTTAGCTTGTCAAATTGTTGGATTATCATACGTCACACTGATGGTGTTACCCAGTATGGTAATAAAATGTCTGCATCCACGAGCCGAGCTACAGATCTTCGCTCAAACCTTAAATTCCTGCCATCTCAGGAATCAGTTTAGTTAACCTTTGTTGAATTTGCTCCATTGCCAGAACATATTGCAGCAAGCTCCATGGGAACACTTAAATAGAAGCCCAGTTACAGTGCAGTACAAATAGTGAAGGTGAAGCCCAGCCCAGCAATCAAACCAAAACGTGGATAACAAAATGCAGGACACTCCAGTATAGTTTACCTGCTAACTCAGACCACTTCAAGGGAGACACGGACTTCAACTTAGGTGAGGAATGAATTCAAACCTACCCCATCCAAGAACTTTCTGGAAAGCAGAGAGCCCTGGACAGGCTGAGCAAGGGCAGGGGTATGCCCTTTCAATGAGGAGAAAGTGAGGACTGCAGATGCCGGAGATCAGAGTTGAAGAGTGTGCTGCTGGAAAAGCACAGCCGGTCAGGCAGCATCCGAGGATCAGGAGAGTCGACGTTTTGAACATAGGCTCTTCATCAGGAATGTGGGGGTGGGTGTGCCAAGGGGGCTGAGAGATAAATGGGAGGTGGGTAGGGCTGGGTGAAAGGTAGCTAGGATTGCTTAGGTGGATGAAGGTGGGGGTAATAGTGAGAGATCAGAATGAAGGGTGGAACAGGTAGGTGGGAAAAATGATGGACAGGTAGGACAGGACAAGAGGGAGGTGCCGGGTTGGAGGGCTGGCTCTGGAATAAGGTGTGGGGAAGGGAGATGAGAAAACTCGTGAAATCTCCATTGATCCTGCATGATTGGAGGGTTCCAAGGCATATGTCCTTTCAAACCATTCACCCAAAACCAAAATTACGCCACGGCATTCCATTGGGGGTTCAACTGCTCTTTTGCAAACTTTGAAACAAAGAGGAAGATGGAGGAAGACCCTGATCCCATTGTTAAAAGCCATAGCTGTGAGAACAGAAGTGCTTGACAATAGCAAATCGCTTAAAAAAGTGTTTGCTCAAAAAGCAAATGTTGCCCATCTTCAATCACTTTTCCCAGAGAACTCATAGAGAGTGGGAGTCAATACTGGAATACGAAAATCAAAGTTGATGACTATCATACACACTTTAAATTGGACACAGGAGCTGGAGTCACTGTTCTCTTGGATGGTCTTAAACAGCTGCAAAGATTATCCTGTAGTATTCATTTATCAGACTTTAAGGATCACAAAGAATCAGCCTCTCAAAGTTGACTTCTGGCTATGATAAAACAGAATGACAAAGAAATCTTGGGTCACCACTCCACCCACATTCAATGAGAAGGAAGAAAACATGCATTTGTCTTTGCAAATGTTAACTTTGTTTCTTTCTCCATGGATACTGCCAGGCCTGCTGAGCCTTTCCGGCATTCTGTAGATTTCCAGTATCCGAATTGGTTTGCTTTTGTCAGCTAATGTCTCAACCTGATTCCGAAAATGGAAGCAGTCAACAAATGGGAATCAGCAAACGAACTTCAAAATTTTCTAAACTCTTTTGAGATCTGGATGTGTATATCCCATTATAGTGAAAGTAGATGCCACAGCCACTTGTTTGTTCACTCCCAGGAAGGTCCCACACTCAGTGGAAACCAGGGTACAAACGGGGATTGAGGTCAAGTACTCCTTCATTTGTCACACAGCCAATGACATGGTGCTGTGCTATGCTGCCAACACCAAATGGATCAACTTGAATTTCTGTCAATTGAACTCTTTTGAACAAGATAGTGCAATGAGTGATACAACCAATAGTGTCCATAGATGAGAATCTAGATAAACCAGTAAACTGCACAATCTTCACAAAGTTGGATGTGGAACAGTGAATTCTTACTACTTCCTTAAGATGAGGAGTCCAAACTGTGAACCACCTTCATAACACTTACTGGATGTGGTTATTCTAACTGTTGGCTTTCTAGAAGCATACCTATACTGCAAACTTACCACCAGTTGAAGTTGACCATCCTCGAAGGATTGGAAGTCATTGCATGCCACATGAATGACATTCTAATTCCATAGATCACAAAAGAGCAATAGAGCAAGAGGGTACAGAGAGTTTTTAAAACATAACAGGATACTGGGTTGATACTTAAAAGACAAAAGTGATTTTTCAAAGCTGTATTTGAAAACAATATTCCTCCCTTTCCAATGTACTAATTCCAAATGTCATGGTGCAAAAGGCCTGAACCATACACCTGTAATCCAGGGCTCATAATCTGCCCACATTGGAGAGGGGAACACAGGTATGGCTCCCAGTCCAGAAGCAAAGGGACATTGTGAGTGGAAGGCTGCAACAATCAAGATCATGCCTTGTTCTAACACTGGGAGAAAGGAAGCACTGCAGATGCTAGAGATCAGAGACAAAAGTGTGGCACTGGAAAAGCACAGCCAGTCAGGCAGCATCCAAGGAGCAGGAGAGTTGACGTTTCGAGCATAAGCTCTTCATCAGGATTGGTGGTGGGGGTGGGGGTGGAGGGGTGCCCAATGGGGCTAAGAGATAAATGGTGGTGGGGTGGGGGTGTGGGACTGGGGGAAAGGTAGCTGGGAATGTGACAGGTAGATGAAGGTGGGGGGTGATGATGATAGGTCAAAGTGGAGGGTGGAGCGGATAGGTGGGAAGGAAGATGGATAGGAGGGACAGTTCAAGAGGGCGGTAGTGAGTTGAAGGGTTAGATCTGGGATGAGGTGAGGGGAGGGGAGATGAGGAAACTGGTAAAATTGACATTGATCCTGTGTGGTTGGAGGATGCCAAGGTGGAAGATAAGGTGGTTTTCCTCAAGGCGTCGGGTGGCTAGAGTTTGGCGGTGAAGGAAGTCCTTGGCGGAGTCATCCAAAGTGTTCCCTCATATCAACTAATAAAACAAACAAGAGAGCCTTGATTTCACTGCAATAAAAGTCAGTAGGTGGATGGGCAACTTTACTCAGATCCTCAGGGAGTACCTGCAACAAAACAGCCTCAAAGATGAGGAATAAAGATCGACTTGCAGGCTAGGTGGATTGGCCGTAGTAAATGCAAGGTTACAGGGAAAGGGTGAAGTTTGAATCTTGGGGGGATGCTCTTCAGGCGATCAGGGCAGATTCATTGGGCAGAATAGCCTCTTTCTGCATTGAAGGTATTCTATGAATACACTGAGCTCCCCCAGCCTCATTAGAGAATCAATACACTTTCTGAGCAATTGGTGAATCCATGCCAGTGACTTTCCCTGGAAAGTACAGAGACTTTTTCAGGAACTGGGGGGAGAGAGATGTAGAAAGATGATTAAACAGTAAATGAGGGCAAATACCGAGAGGGATATGTGGAATGAAGTGTTAACTCTACCTCTGCCTTTCCTCGAAAATAGCTATTAAGCACATGTGTAAGGAGCTATGTCATGATGCTTACAGATCTCATGGAACTGGGAGCAAAGTGGACAGTTCTAGACATGGTCCCTCTTTCTCTCTCCTGTACATAGTGTATTTACATCGTAGGGTTTGTTGGTGTTCACTGACATGGGTATGGACTTCATTCTATCAATGGCCCAAGCATGATCTTATTACAAGCAGCAATTTCTCAATGTGACAAGTGGGGCAGATGGACTGCCTGGAGTAGATACCCAACAATAAACTGAGGCTCCAATGCAGCATTCAGGTGAACATGCACACTTACCCACCTGGGTAAGGTGCAGTCAAAGCCACATTTAGAAAGGTTCCCACTCACTACAGTCCCTTGCATCTTTGCTGCTGTATGTACTTTATTTTTCCATAAAGTGTTGAAAAATTGCCTGAAGGAGCATCTCCTTCATAGAATCCCAAAAGGCCATTCAGCCCAACTGGTCCACACTGACTCTCCAAAGAGCACGCCACCCAGAATCACCCTTCCACACTATACTTCCCATGGGTGACCCACCTAGCCTGCACATCTCTGAACACCATGGACAAATTAGAATGACCATTCCACCCAACCTGCACATCTTTGGACTGTGGAAGGAAACCCATGCAGACATGGGGAGATTTGCAAACTCCACACAGACAGTTGCGCAAGGGGTGAAGTCAAACCCAGGTACCTGCTGCTGTGAGGCAGCAGTGCTAAGCCCCGTGTCACGAGGCAATCTTCCAATACTCACCTCTTGCATCTGATTGGCCTTCCAGCATTGAGAGACCATCCACCTCTGCATGTTAATTAAGGGCTCACCTACATAATATCATAAATCTAAATACATTTTCACTGGAGATAAGTTCCAGATCCAAGCATAGGCCCAGCTCTGTGGTGAAAATTCAGCCCCTTGTAGTGACAACATATGGAAAAAAACAACTTTAAAGAGGGCCTTATTTCATCTTCATGAATTATTTTAATGAATCACTAATTGCTGCATTGTTGAACATGTGCTGCTTTTTTACCATCCAGTTCTGATATCTGTGGGAGTCTTCATTGAGACAGGTTTATTCTGCTTCAATGTAGTTGTTAGTCAACATCAAGTCATGCCACTAAAACATCACTGGGGAGATTTTCCATTCTTATACACCAGTTAGAGCACAGTGCTAGCACTTTTGCTTCTGTCCCACTCAAGGGATTTGAGCATAAAGTCCAGGCTGATACTTCAGTAGGACTATTGTCCTGTCAGAGGTGCCCTATTTCAGATGAGCTAGGGAAAGAATAAAAAAAACTTAACCCTCTCAGCTGTGTGTAAGTTATTCTATGCACAATTCGATAGAAGGGGTGTAGAGAGTCCACCGAACATTCCAACCAATGTTTATGACTCAGCTTGAAGGTCTTTATCATATTGCTATGTGCAAATCGGCTGTCATGCTTTCCACACTACAACTGTGACTACACTTTAAAATTACTTTTTTGACTGTCAGCATTTCAAGATGCCCCGTGGTCATGAAAGACATTGTATAAACTCAGCTCTTTCTTTCTATTGTGTGGGTGTTGCCAAAGGCCGGTGGGTAATGCATTAAGGGCAGGTTTGTGCTGAAATGGCACGGGGAGGCTGGTATCCAATATTTTCTGATAAGGCAGTGATGAAAGTTAAGGCTTCTGGAGTTGCGAGCCTCAGTAAAGTGCCAAAATTAAGGGTGGGTTTTCCTATCTTGTATTTCCTGTGGTTGTCTGTGTACCTAGAGCAAATAGATAAGTGAGCTTTCTGGTTTTCAGAGCGTAGGTTCTTAAAGTTAGGTTGACCTTTCTCATAATGAGGTTGTTGACCTAAAAACTCAAGTGCACCACCCACTGTATTAGTAAAAGCCAGCATCCCAATCCCCAGCCTCCCTTAAGTTCTAGGACCTTTTCTTTTAGATTTATCTTTGTCTAACCATTTTGATTACTTTTATGAACTCTTCCAGTGTTTCATTGTCATTATGCCATTTTGACAGTTTAGACCATGTGGAAGATTTGAGGCAAATATCTTGGATACATTAACAGAAAAGCTTATTACATTATGAGGGATAAAGGAACGGTTAGGTAAAACAAAAAAAGCTGGAGAAGCTCAGCAGTTCTGGCAGTACCTGTCACGAGAGCAACAGAGTTAACGTTTCAACTCTGGTCTAGTTTGGTAAAACCAGCTCAGAACAAATTTATGTGAAACATAAACAGTCACATGATCTTATTGGAGTGAATGACCCTGTTTCTGTTTGTAGCTCTGTGTACAGCTATATCTTTTCTTTATCCCCACCGAGCTGCGAGATTTACCCTCAGATTGAGAAAAGAAATCCCCACTGCTGAAGATGAGTAATTAGTGAGAATTGCCTCAGAAAGCTGGAGGATGAGGATGCATTCCTCCTGCCATCTCCTGAGGTTCTGCTGAATTTCCTACTGACAGAAATCTATAAAAGGTACAGCATGTTCTTGGAAAGAAAGTAAAGCAAGAATGAAGGATAACAGCGTAAACATATGGATAGGTCATTGGTATCACATTGATCAATGTGTTGTATGGATTTGTAGCATCCTATCTGTGAGCTATTTCCTGCTGTTACATAAATGGCACCAGGCAGTGCAGGCACCTCCCCCTTTGGTTAGGGGTTCCTGTATCAGAAATCACGCTGAGTTTAGTGAAATACTGACTTGATTTATCCTTCTTCATTGTTCTTTGCCATTTGTTTAGCAATTGCTCTGCAGGCATTTGTTGGGTATTCATTTAGAGTCATAGAGATGTACAGAACGGAAAAAGGCCCTTTGGTCCAACTCGTCCATGCCGACCAGATATCCTAAATTAATCTAGTCCCATTTGCCAGCACTTGCTCCATATCCCTCCAAGCCCTTCCTATTCATATACCCGTGCAGCTGCCTTTTAAATGTTGTAATTGTACCAGCCTCTACCACTTCCTCTGGCAGCTCATTTCTAGATTAGGTTAGGATATCTGGTTAGCATAGATGAGTTGGACCAAAGAACCTGTTCCCGTGCTGTACATCTCTATTACTCTGTGACTCTATTTTCCCTGGCAGCTCATTCCATAAATGCACCACCCTTTGCATGAAAAAGCTATCCCTTAGATCCCTTTTAAATTTTTCCCCTCTCACCCTAAACCTATGTCTTCTAGTTCTGGACTCCCCGTCCCCAGGAAAAAGACCTTGTCTTTATACCCTATCCATGTCCCTCATGATTTTATAAACCTCTCTAAGTTCACCCCTCAGCCTCCAATGCTCAAGGGAAAACAGTCCCAGCCTATTCAGCCTCTCTCTATAGCTCAAACCCTCGTACTCTGGCAACATCCTTGTAAATCTTTTCTGAACCCTTCCAAGTTTCACAATATCTTTCAGATAGGAGGGAGACCTGAATTGCACGCAATATTCCAAAAGTGGCCTAACCGATGTCCTGTACAGTTGCAACATGACCTCCCAACTCCTGTACTCAATACTCTGACCAATAAAGGAATGCATACCAAACACATTCTTCACTATCCTATCTACTTGAAACTCCACTTTCAAGGAACTATGAACTTGCACTCCAAGGTCTCTTTGTTCAGCAACACTCCCCAGGACCTTACCATTAAGTGTATAATTCCTGCCCTGATTTGCCTTTCCAAAATGGAGCACCTGAGATTTATCCAAATTAAACTCCATCTGCCACTCCTGGGTCCATTGGCCCACCTGATCAATATCCCATTGTACTCTGAGGTGGCCTTCTTCACTGTCCACTAACCTCTTAGCTCTCAAATAAATCCCTCCCATTCACCATTATTAACAGAGACTGTGAAAATAACATATGCTTGAACCCTATTTTGAGAGATATATTTCTTATGACTGGGCGGTTACTATTGGGAACTCTAAATATGCGTCGGAACCTTACAATTGTCTGGCAGTCAATGAACAGATGCTGTGACACAGATTTAGAACGTTCCTCTCAGCTTATCTTCAGAAACATGCACAGCAGTAAAGCAGGTAAATCATGCCTGCATATTTTTAAAAACACACTTCGATGCTTTGTGAACCTTTCCATCACTTACTTAATGACAAATTTTCTGCAAGGCACTTTGTCAGAATCTAGTGAAGATTGCAAACTATCAAATGTTTTCCTAAGTTGCTTTCTATCAAGTGCTATTATATAATAGCACAGGCTATATAATAGATTCTGCTTTGTTTGTCAGCCACAACAATGCACTGTGAAATGTGAAGAATTAAACTTCCTCTTGGCACAGATAAATCCTCAATTTGTCCTTGTGCATTTTATATTTTTAGCCTTGACCTGACAGTATAGACATTCATCTTCCATACTTAGCTTGAGTACCTGATGTTCAGAGTATGTGTCAGTCTCCAGTCTTCAGGAAGGGAAGATAAAAAGTGAAAAAGGAACATTGAGAAAATAAAAATGGACTGGACCTTAGCTTTTTTTTTGGCTAAGTACACATTTCACCAAGTTTTTTGGGTTCCTTTTGCTGCGAGACCTCATGAGTTATCTCATCGTATTTTACCAAGTTCATCTCGGTAATTACTTGCCTTCCCACGTAGCATTCCTCTTGACTGATTCCATAACCATCTTACCACTCATCATTCCCAGATGGGACATGTCAGATGCCAATGTTTGCGGATGTTGTTCCATGCCCATGGAGCATGCTATAATATGTTATTGCCCAGTTTCCAACACAGAGCTCCATTAGAGCAAGTGGTAAGCTGAATTTACCAAGTATCAGCTCTGACCATGTCAGGACTACATGATGTCTAGCTTGTTTGACACATTTAGTAAGAGAGGAAGCTGAAAATTAATGCAGCGAATTGTGCTGTTAATATGATGTTCATCAGCTATTATTGCCTTATTTACCAATTCACTGCTGCCTGGTGAGAAATTCGCCCCACACTCAGCAAATGCTTAAAAGATGTTGTCAATTAATCCCAAGGCTGAGAAAGGGGACTTGGCCCTCAATTCTGACTTATATCCTATCATAGCAACCAGGAGAAAGTGAGGACTGCAAATGCTGGAGATCAGAGTCAAAAAGTGTGACACTGGATCGGATGCTGCCTGACCTGCTGTGCTTTTCCAGCGCCATACTTTTCAATCCTATCATAGACCACATTGTTTAGGCCCCTATAAGATTCCACACATTGAATTGAAGGACAGAGATGACTTGTGCCTTGGCTGCATCTTCATGTTACTATTCCCTATGACGGATAACATTCACAGTGGAGTGTTCAATTTGGCCAGTCATTCAAATTCCTCTTAAGATGCCAAGTAGATAAATTAGGTGGATTCTGTGACAAATATTCACAAACAAGTTGATGGGATGGTTTCAGTGGGCAGGGACTCATGGCTACAATTGCACATTGGGCCATCTCTAACCTTCCACTTGTGATGCAATTGCCACTTCACCTGTCATGATAAATGATGCAGTTAAATGCTGTTTACTGTCTTCGCAGGAAGTAAAGCCAAGGCCTCTGATGTAGGATCAGCGATGGGGTGTTAGTTCTTTATGCTGCATTAGTCCAACAATTCTGCTATCTTAATACTGTAGTGTGTTAATAGCATCTATGTGAATCATCAGCTTCATTTCATTGAAATAGCTGTGACAAACCATGCACAAAAATAAGGAGTTTGACTAAAGTATGGAATATGAAAAGATCCCTTAAACTGAATTCTCTGACAATGCACTGCATTATAATTTGTCTGCAACATTCTCAGACTTGAAAATGGGTAACACCGAAAGCAAACTGGATGAAAAAAAGCTAGAGTCCCACCCCTGCTACCCCAGGTGCAGTAGCGAAGGCAGTCCAGTGTAGGATGTTGCAGTTCACACAGGGAATCCCATTTGCTGTGACAATAACATACACATTTACATGTATATTGAGGCCTGGAACAATAGCAAGTGATGATACAGACTCTGTTTTACCATCATATCATCAATCAGGAATCTGTCCCATCCTTTATTGTCTGCCATTACTGTGTATATTGGAAGGATTTGCAGCTTGGATCTACTTGGCCATGTTATGAATGTACCTTTCATGTTCATTAAGTTCTAAGGTGGGATTCGAACTTGGAGCTGCTATCTCAGAGGCAGGGCCATTCAACCACAAGATCTCCACCCAGTGTGGTACTAATCCACAGAAACTGAAATCTCTCCAGTTTGATTTCTGATCAATTCTTATTTGAGAGATCTAAGGGCATCAGAAACCTCAGCAAACTCAACGTAAAAATAAATTAAATGGGGTGTTATCTTCTGATTGCTTTCCTGTGAATTCTGTATGAAAAAGCGGATGCGTGGACATTGGGTAAGAACAAGATGAAGATCGGCTGAAATACCTCCGGTAATGAAATATCACTCAAACGCTAGCTGTCAAGTTTGGTTACAACACCAATTTGCAGGAGAATGTTTCCCCAGTGTGAGCCAGCAACTTCACAAGATGAAGGGACAGAAGAAGAGAAGATTGGTGATGACAATCTGAATAAAATTGGTTTGTTAAGGGACAGTATTTGTTATCAAGATAATGAGGAGGTTAATGGTGTACACCATTACTTCTATGCAAATAAGGCAGAAATTTCCAGCAAAGGGACAGATTCAGAAGAAAACATACAAAATCCATAGTTTGCTAATCTAGCAATAGCAAAAAATGAAATCTTCTGCCAATAGCTTTGTGAAAATCAAATGTCACTATAAGTCTCACCATTGAAATGCATTAAATAGTGTGAAGTTGCAGTATTTGCAAGGAAGATACCAAACTAAACTTGGCACAGAAATAGAAGGCTTATCCTTTTCAGACCTTTCATGATGTGATTATTGTTAACTAATGTCAAACAAGCTCTCTGATACTCAAAGAAAACTTTTACAACTAAGGAGCCTTCTTCCCTCAGGTTTTAAAAGTGTTTGAGGTTTTCTAAAAAATGTAAAATTTCAAACTTGATCTAAACTTTTCTTTGTTTTCTTTTGCTCTCAGTCCCATTTTTCTTTCCTTCCTTCTATTTCTTTTTCTGTGCTTGATTTGACACTAAATTCATTAATTCCAAATTCACATTTTCCTCTCAGTACTTGCACAGTTCATTTCATAATCTTTCAATCTGAGGAAAACCATGATTCTTTGCTCTGTTTACTCAGGTCCCGAATGTTTGGTTTACCTCACCTCTCAGCAGCTTGCTCCACAACATATTAAAACCTGAGTTGGATGTCAGCTATCTTTCGAAGGCCTTATGGTCAATTTCTACGTTATACTTTTGATTTTTGATCCTTCATCCTGCTCCTTCATCAGGTAGCTGTGGGACAGGATCATAAGACACAGAATTTATAGCAAAATATTACAGTGTCATACAACTGAAATGATATATTGTAGCATCCTGGTAAACTAAATTTGCACCCTCCCCAAAGCTTTTACATCATCTTTCTAATGAGACCACCAGAATTGCACATAGTACTCCAGATCTGGCCAAACTAAAGTCTTATACAGCTGCAACATGACTTGTCAATTTTTATACTTAATGCAAGCATGCCATATGCTCCTTTACCACCTTACTCACTTGCATTACTGTTTTCAGGGTGCTTTTATGCTCACTGCATACCAGAAACTAACAAGAATAATATACTGCTAATGCATGAGAATAGTTGTGTGCGTATTGGGTAACAAAATAATGCATTTTTTAAATATACGACGATGGATATGAATTGAAATGCAATGACGAATCAATGTTCTGCCGCAGTCATGTGGATTCTGCCATTAGGAGCACACACTGCAAGCAGCCATTTTAAAAGCACTTCAGTAACAAATCACTCAAACCAGATTGCAGCCCTACCTACATAGAACAGACTATCTCATAACTGAAATTAAGTGTTAACAACTTTGATGCAGGGCTGGATAGGTATTTAAGTAGACCATTGTCAATTTTGGGAAGACAACAAAAGCAGTTGCTTAACACCATCCCAAAATGTAATATTCAGTTAAAGTCATTGGGCATGAAGATGTTGCAGCTTTGGCAGTAAACAAGCCTTTGTTGTTGTTCTCAGTAATATGTTACCATGTGTTTTCACAAGTGGACAAGTGGCAGTAAGGCAGAAGGTGCTGAATGTGTGCAACATGTATTCCCTAGTCATTATAAGATACTGGACACAAAGGTTTCAATCTTATAGCTCTGAATTGTCTGTGTCAAGCATCTGTAGATACTGAAAATTCTCATCATCTGCTTCACTAAATACCTGTCAAATATTTCTGCTAAGAGGACAGAAATCAGAAACCCAAAGGTATTTTCTGTTTGCACAGAGTTTGTTAATTCCTGGTACTGAACAGAACTGTCACACGTCCAACCATGTTTTCAGTCAAAATGACACAAGGTTGCATTCTGAATCATGACCTATGTGGTTTTTGAAGTAAGCATTTCAATTGCACCAAGTGCACGTATTTAAGCTTCGATATGTACGATTTAAATATTACAATTAAAGTTCCTCACAACTTTCCTACAAATGCAAACAAGTGCTGCAATATAAAATTAATTTCATCAGCAAAACATTTAATAAAACATTACAAGCTTAGCAGCAATTTATTTAGTAGTCCAAACACAGGACATCCATTTACAATGTTTACTTGTTCATGACCCAATTGTGACTCTCTGCCCCACAGGAGATCAAAAATTCGTAATTCTTGACACTAACCATGGAAGCATCCTTAATGTGAAAGCTAAAGAAAAGCAATCTACCTCCAATTACTAACAGAAGACATTCTGCAGCAATTGATTACTTCTTTCTCCCATGCTAGAGAGAATACTTTTAGCAAAACGTATTCATTTCAATGTCAATTTCATTCTGAACAGAGGTTTCCTCTTCTCCTTTAATGAAGATGCTGATGCAAGTTTCAAATGAACCTGTCCAGCTGGTATTTCTTGCAGGGGTTCACTCACTGGCCACTCAAATCAATGCATTCAGAGTAAAATATTTCAACAGCAGTCAGACAGATGGAAAAGAAGGTGATGATTCATTGTCACCTGTTTTGCACAACTGTCCAAGATGAAGCTGTTGCCCACTGACTTTCCATCAAGTCCCATTGGACAAAGGCTTAGAGCAGGAGTCTTGGCTGGATTATCTATTCCCTCAATAATTTAGGGAAACTAAAAGTATTGTAGCACTCCACTTGTTTCAACTGAAGTTGCTCACTCTCACAAACACAAAAAAAAATTGTTACCATCTCAACCTCATTTTAGCTTTGGCTTTGGATCTGAGGATAGATGTGAGATGGGGTAGACAGTTGATAGGGCAAAGATGCTGTCAGTGTGATGGGTTGAAGTGTGTCTATTTTAACACAAGAAGTGTCAGAAATAAGGTTGATGAAGTTAGAACATGGATCAGTACTTGGAACTATGACGTTGTGGCCATCATAGAGACTTGGATATCATAGGGGCAGGAATGTTTATTGGATGTTCCAGGGTTTAGATGTTACAAAAGGAATTGGTCGGGGGGAGGATGTAAAAGAGGTGGGGAAGTAGCATTACTAATCAGGGATTATATCACAGCTGCAGAAAGGGAGGTCATGGAGGAGGTTTTGTCTTCACAGTCAGTATGGGTGCAAGTCAGAAACAGGAAAGGAACAGTCACTTTATTGGGAATTTTCGACAGAAACCCCAATAGCAACAGAGACATGGAGGAGCAGATTGGGAGGCAGATTTTGGAAAGGTGTTGAAGTAACAGCATTGTTGTCATGAGT
The DNA here is from genome assembly GCF_037043375.1 of Chiloscyllium plagiosum. NCBI lineage: Eukaryota > Metazoa > Chordata > Chondrichthyes > Orectolobiformes > Hemiscylliidae > Chiloscyllium > Chiloscyllium plagiosum. Next base: position 18,917,186 of record NW_028270166.1, read on the forward strand.
GGCTTAATGCAAATAGTTTAGTTGGAGCAGTTTTTGTCAGCTGTGTCCAGATGGATTCCTGACTGAATATGTAGATAGGTCGATTAGAGGGGAGGTCATATTAGATATGGTGAGCGAAAGTGAGGACTGTAGATGCTGGAGATTAGAGTTGAGAGTGTGGTGCTGGTAAAGCACAGCAGGTCAAGCAGCATCCGAGGTGCTGTAGAATCAATGTTTCAGGCAAAAGCCTTTCATCAGGAATGAGGGTTGTGAGCCAAGGGGGTGGTGAGATAAATGGGAGGGGGATGGATTGGGGGGGAAGGATCTGAGAGTGCAATAGGTAGAGGGAGGTGGGGGTAATGGTAATAGGTCAGAGAGGAGGGTGGAGCGGATAGGTGGGAAGGAAGATGGACATATAGGACAGGTCACGGGGACAGTACTGAGTTGGAAGGTTGGAACCTTCCACCAGTTTCACCAGATTTCTCATTTCCCCTCTCCCCACCTTATTCCAGTTCCAACTTTCCAACTCAGCACCACCCTCATGACCTGCATTACCTGTTCACCTTCCTGACATGCTGCCTGACTTGCTGTGCTTTTCCAGCACCACATTGTCATATTAGATTTGGTGCTTTGCAACGAATCAGGCCAGGTATCAGATCGCTCAGTGCTAGAGCATTTCAGTGATAGTGATTACAATCCCTGACCTTTACAATAGTCATGGAGAGATAGGAGCAGACTGTATGGGAAAATATTAATTGGGTGAGGGGGAATTACAATGCCATCAGGCAGGCAAATGCACCACCTAAATTGGGAACAGATGTTCTCAGGAAAATGCACAACAGAAATAAGGAGGCTGTTTGGGGATAGTGATAGTGCTGGACAAGTTTGGCTCACTGAGGCAAGGAAGGGATGGTAGGGTGAAGAAACCTTGGGTGATAAGGAATGTAGAACATCTAGCTATGAGGAAGAAGGAAGCTTTTTTAAGGTTGAGGAGGCAAGGATCAGACAGGGCTCTATAGGCTTAGAAGATAGCCAGGAAGGAACTAAAGAATTGTCTTAGGAGAGGTGGAAGGGGGCATGAAAAAGCTTTAGCGGGTAGGATTAAGGAAAACAGTAAGGCATTCTACACTTACATAAGGAACAAGGGGATGGCCACAGTGAGTGTAGGGCCAATCAGGGAGTGGAGGGAACTTGTCTCTGGAATCAGAGGAGGTAAGGGATGTTCTTAATGAATACTTTGCTTCAGTATTCGCTCTTATTTTTTGATTAGATTCCCTACACTATGGAAACAGGCCCTTTGGCCCAACAAGTCCACACTGATCCTCTGAAGAGTAACCCACCCAGACCCTTTCCCCTACCCTATATTTACCCCTGACTAATGCATCTAACACTATGGGCAATTTAGCATGGCCAATTCACCTGACCTGCACATCTTTGGATTGTGTGAGGAAACCCATGCAGACACAGGGAGAGTATGCAAACCTCACACAGACAGTCGCCCAAGGTAGGAATCAAACCGGGGTCCCTGGCACTGTGAGCAGCAGTGCTAACCACTGAGCCACAATGCCACACATTGAGGGGGACCTTGTGGCTTGTGAAGGCAGCATGAAACAGGTTGATATGCTCAGACAGGTCGATGTTAAGAAGGAGGATGTGCTGAAAATTTTGAAAAATGTATGGATAGATAAGTCCCCTGGGCCAGACAGGATATACCCAAGGTTTCCAATGTTACTACAGGAAGCAAGGGAAGAGATTGCTGCACCTTTGGCAATGATCTTTGCATCCTCTCTGTCCATTGAAGTAGTGCCAGATGATTGGAGGCTGGTAAAAGTTATTCCCTTGTTCAAGAATGGGAATAGGGATAACCCTGGGAATTATAGACCAGTCAGTCTACATCAGTGGTGGACAAAGTATTGGCGAGACAGGATTTATGATTACTTGGAAAACCATAGCTTGACTAGAGATAGACAGCATGGCTTTGTGAGGGGTAGGTCATGTCTCACAAGCCTTTTTGAAATATTTGAGGAAGTTACAAAACACATTGATGAAGGTAGAGCAGTAGATTAGATGCCCTACAGTGTGGAAACAGGCCCTTCGGCCTAACAAGTCCACACCAACCTGCCAAAGAGTAACCCACCCAGACTCCATTTCCCTCTGACTAATGCACCTAATAATATGGGCAATTTAGCATGGCCAATTCACCTGACCTGCACACCTTTAGACTGTGGGAGGAAACCTATGCAGACACAGGGAGAATGTGCAAACTCCACACAGACAGTCACCTGTGTCTGGAATCAAACCTGAGTCCCTGGCATTGTGAGGCAGCAGTGCTCACCACTGAGCCACCATGTCATCCTTATGTGGTGTATATGCATTTTAGCAAGGTGTTTGACAAGGTTCCTCCTGGTAGGAGCGTTCAGAAAGTAAGGAGGTGGGAGATACACGGACATTTGGCTGTCTGGATACAGAATTAGCTGGCCCATAGAAGACAGAGGGTGGCAGTAGATGGAAAGTATTCAGTCTGAAGCTCGGTGATCAGAGGTGTTCCACAGGGATCTGTTCTGGGACCTGTGCTCTTTGTGATTTTTATAAATGACTTGAATGAGGAAGTGGAACAGTGGGTTATTAAGTTTGACAATGACACAAGGGTTGATGGAGTGGTGGATAGTGTGTAGGGCTGTTGTAGGTTGCAACGAAACATTGACAGGATGCAGAACTGGGCTGATAACTGGCAGATGGAATTCTACTTGGAAAGGTGCGAAGTGATTCATTTTGGAAGGTTGAATCTGAATGCAGAATACGGGGTTAAAGGCAGGATTCTTGGCACTGTTGAGGAACAGAGGGATTTTAGGGTCCATGTCCATAGATTCCTTAAAGTTGCCACCCAAGTTGATAGCATTGTTAAAAAGGCATAGATGTGTTGGCTTTCATTAGCAGGGGGATTGAGTTTAAGCGCTCAGGGTTATGGTGCAGCCCAATAAAACTCTGGTCAGATCATACTTGAAATATGGTGTTTAGTTCTGGTTGCCTCATTATAGGAAGGATGCGGAAGATTTAGAGAGAGTGCAGGGGAGATTTACCAGGATGCTGCCTTGCCTGGAGGGCATGTCTTACGAAGAAAGGTTGAGGGAGCTAAGGTTTTTCTCATTGGAGCGAAGAAGGATGAGAGGCAACATGATAGAGGTGTACAAGATGATAAAGTGAATAGTCAGAGACTTTTTCCCAGGTCAGAAATGGCTATCACAAGGGGACATAATTTTAAGGTGATTAGAGGAAGGTTTAGGGGAGATGTCAGAGGTTGGCTCTTTACACAGAGAGTGGTGGGTGCGTAGAATGCACTGCCAGTGGTGGTAAAAGGTCATGTAAATTAGGGACATTTAAGCAACTCTTGGATAGGCACATGGATGATAGTAAAATGAAGAGAATGTAGGTTAGTCTGATCTTAGAGTAGGATAAAAGGTTGGCACAACATTGAGGGCCAAAGGGCCTGCACTACATTGTATTATTCTATGTTTCCATGTTTTTTATAAATATGGAGAATAGGCAAATATCTCCAAATTTTTAAAAAAATTGACATCTAATCCTCCTAAGATGGTGTTAAGTTAAAAACTATGGTCAAGAATAGTACCAATGTTTTTAATAAATGTGAGACTTGATTTCCAATTCCTTCAAATTCTGATCATATGAATTGTGATGGAAGTTTATAATCCAATATTATTATATGAGAAAATTGAAGTGATACTTCACTGGAGTTGAGTGTCTGTAAAGGATATTGCTCAAAAACATGGCTGAATCTTTCTTTTTCTGTTTATGATCAGACCTTTGCAAATTATCATACAGGTAGCTTTTCTTTCTTTCATGTAATAAATTTATGTTCTTTTGCTCGAAATACATTGACCGTCTTGAGTGAATATGTTCAGTGACTGACCACCATGGTAAGCAAACTGAAAAAATAAAACTTATGGTTAATCAAGCCAAGTTTCACTCTGGAATCAGTTGGGATAATAACAGGATGAGTACGAGTTCCTCCACATCAGGTTTATCTATGTGCTGTGAGTCATACAGATCAGGAAGATCCTAAGCTTCATTCACATTCTGTGCTGAGTGGGTTGAGTCATCTGGTAGGCCTCTGAGTTATTGGATGGACAGAGAAACCAAACAAAGCCAAGTTTCCATTTCAGGTACTGAGCTAACACCACTGCAAAATGGATGTGCCAATGAAGCCAGGATCAGTCACAGGTCTAATTTCAAACAGCCCTGTCAATGATGCCTAGCTCAAACAAGAGAACTGAGAATCACCGAACTCTCCTCTAACCCAAGTGATGCAGAGGTGCAAGTGTTGGACTGGAGTGGACAAAGTTGAAATCTCACTTCACCTTACGAAATGGCTGTGCTCCGAAAGCTTATGATTTCAAATAAACCTGTTGGACTGTAACCTGGTGTCATCTGACTTCTGACTTTAACCTAAGTGGCTGACTTCAAGAGATAATGGAAAAGAAGACTGAATCTGGATTCATTGACAGGGCTATTTGAAATTAGACCTGTGACTGATCTTGGCTTCATATAAATGTAAACATCAGGAATTCAAAAAAAAAATTGACTTATAGCTAATTTTTGCAATGTATTTTGACATTCACCATCAATGTATCATAGAAATAGTGAAGTGCACCATTCTGAGATGGATTATTGACATTGGCTGAGAGAGTTGCAAAGACTGAACAAAGTGAAGAATCCAAACTAATATCTGCACCTGAATAAACCATGTACATTACAAACTGTCCAGTAGCAAATCACATTTGACAATCTTCCCTTCATAAGTGAAATATACGCTTGTCCATGGGATGTCATGATAATTATATTAGGAATATTCTATTCACTATTCTGTCATCCTTTGTGGATTGTCCTCCAAACATCTTTCCTTCACATTTATTTGGTCAGCAGGATCCAATTTGTGATTTGAGAACCGATCTTCTATCTTTCATGGAACAGAAGCGCAGTTAGAAAATATGTAAAATCATTTGCAATGAATGTAGGATAAAACTTCTGAGGAATTAATTTCTGAGGAGTATTATGTAATATAAAAATAGAATTACATGAGAATATCAGGTGCCTCTATACAGTGCACACGTTTTATTTGTAATTGTCTGTTCCATCAAATCAATTCAATTGCACCCGATCATGACAATTTTGGTCCCATGGTAATTTGTTCAACATATCCCCTCTAATCAGCAGAACCTGGCCCACTGATCTTTACCACTGACAATAAAGCAGCTCTTAATAAGGTCATTTAGCTAATTTGCATAAAAGCAGCATTCACATACTCTGTAAATGAAGGCGCTCCAATGATTTGCATAATATGTGCACAGCTCATTTGCTCCTCAATGAATTTGAATATTGTATAAACAGTAATTGTGCAGATAGAACTTAAGTGCAATACTGAGAAAAATGCAGTCAAAAGGGATCAAACTGTTACCAATTAACCAGAGTTGTAAGATAACCACATTAGAATTGGATCTGAGCTCTGTTTTACTAAGAAAGATTTCACTTTAGAAATAAAGACATTTCATAAATATCACAAAGACCTTTATGCATGATGAATTCCTTCAAACTGCATTTCTTGTAATGTAATCAAATATAACAGGCAGGTTGGGATTAGGTGAGGGAGTAGAGCAGCGAGAGTGGGGGAAGGGACTACCTCAGGTCAGCAGGGATCTGTACCAAGTCTGAAGGAGCACTCTCGTGCATTGACTGATTGGCATTAACAGAGCAGTTCCATTTTAACTCCAGGCTGTTGGAGAGTCAATGTTTCAGACATTAGCCCTTCATCATTCCTGATGATCATTCCTGATAAGGGCTACTGCCCGAAACGACGACTCTCCTGCTCCTCAGATGCTGCCTGACCTGCTGTGCTTTCTCCACCACCACATTTTTCGACTCTGACTCTCCAGCATCTGCACTCCTCACTTTCTCCTAACTCCAAGCAATTGGCCTAGTTCTTGACACCTCAGAGCGGGAGAGTGGAGACCAGCCAGAAAATCCCAGTCCGTTTCTGATATCAGGCCTTAAATGGTCGCATGAGCCCCTCATTCACTTCAGCTTGTGGAAAATGCCCGTGGGTGGGGAGTAATGATCCTGGTAAAGCAGCAAGCTGGCCAGCAGAGCAAATACCCACCCACGCTCTCACCCATCTGACACTAAATATCTGATGTAAGTAAGCACAGTTTAAAAACTAACTAGAGATACATGGATATGACTCAAATCAGCATTGGCAACACAGCTTCAACATCTTATTTGGGTTTCTGTCTTTTTCACAATTTTATAGGAACACAGCAAGCAGCATGTTGAGATTTAATGAAGTTGGGTAGCACATCACTCTGCCAATCCCCAAATGCCTAGTTTTCTCAATAAAATTTTGTAAGTGTACCACATGAGATTGTACTCACAGCTTGCACTCCACACCTGAATTTCTGAGCGCAAAATGTCTGTTAACACGCTCTTCCCACACTGCTATTTGATGGATGCCATGATGTGGAGGTGCCGCTGTTGGACTGGGATGGACACGGTCAGAAGTCAGATGACACCAGGTTACAGTCCAACAGGTTTATTTGAAATCATAAGCTTTTGATGACCTGAAAAAGAGGTAACACTCCAAATACTTGTGATTTCAAATAAAGTTGTCGACTATAATTTGATGGATGAAGGGAATCATAAAGTGTTTGCCATATTCAGCTTAGGACCTATGAATGAAATAGAAACTAATCCAAATGAAAATGCTGATGGAATAGTCTTATGACCAAGTGAGCTCCTAGGAATTTCAAAGGATTGATTCTGGAAGAACAGAAACTTGGCAATTAACCCGCCTCAGGCGACTGACTGTGTAGAGTTTGCTCGTTCTCCCTCGTGTCTGTGTGGGTTTCCTCCGGGTGCTCCGGTTTCCTCCCACAGTCCAAAGATGTGCAGGTCAGGTGAATTGGCCATGCTAAATTGCCCGTAGTGTTAGGTATAGGGGTAAATGTAGGGGTATAGGGTTGCGCTTCGGCGGGTCGGTGTGGACTTGTTGGGCCGAAGGGCCTGTTTCCACACTGTAATGTAATGTAATGTAATGTAAACTTCAGCAGCCTTGACCAAGGAGAAAATCCCAGTCCGTTTCCGATATCAGGCCTTAAATGGTCGCATGAGCCCCTCATTCACTTCAGCTTGTGGAAAATGCCCGTGGGTTGGGAGTGATGATCCTGGTAAAGCAGCAAGCTGGCCAGCAGAGCAAATACCCACCCACGCTCTCACCCATCTGACACTAAATATCTGATGTAAACTTCAGCAGCCTTGACCAAGGAGAAAATTTTAAAAAGTGTTTCCTTTTCTTCCTTTCTAGCAAAAAAGGTATGTCATGTCAAGACTAAAGTCGTTCTCATTGAAAACCTCCAGATATTCATCATCCAGCTGTAGCCACTGATTTGCAGGCAGGATAAATCCTACCCGTAACTCCTTCCCACCAACCCCCACCACACCCCCCCCCTCCAACACCCCACCCCTCTCCCACCCCACCATACCTAGATATTAAGCCTTGCGATACAGAACCTAATTTTGGATCCTGGCTCTCACCTTATCTCTGAGCAACTAATTTGACACAATGAATAATAAATCTCACGCCTTTCACGATTGCAGTATTCAGTACCCCTCATCAACTAACATATTTACCAATTGATGCATCTGGGAGGACACAATAAAGAAGAGGAGTAGTAGATTATATGGTCTATCAAGTTAACTCCACCATTCAAGATAATCATGGCTGACCTTCACCTTTCCACCCAATCCCCATGTCCTTTAAGTTCTTGAGAGATCGGTCTGTCTCAGCCTTCAATGTATCCGCCACTCCCCTGGGATAGAGAAATCACAATCCTTTGAATGAAGTCATTTCTCAGCCCTTTAATAGTCTAAGACTGTCTCTCTGGGTTTTTGATTGTCCAGGCAGCAGAAGCAATCTCTCAGTGCTTGCCCAGTCAATGCCTTGCAGGAATTTATATATTACAGTCAGCTTGCTTCTTGTGTTTCTGAACTCCAGAGAATAAAGGAACAATTTACTCAGCTTCTCAACATCAAACAACTCTACCATCCCAGGGACCAGGTTAGAATATCTGGTCGGCATAGATGAGTTAGATTGAAGGGTCTGTTTCCATGCTGTATATCTCTATGACTCTACTAAGGCTAACCCTATTGCATATATTTCAGATGTAGTCCCACCAAATCCTTTCCTAATTGTGGTAGGACTCATTTAGTTCATGCTTCAGTCTGTTTCTTAGCATACCATTAATTGGTTGCTGTGTATGCATGCTAACTTTCTGTGTTCCATGTATAAGAACACCCAAACCTGCAAGTGTATTGTTGGAAAAAATCTGATCTTAGTTTTCCTGAAAATTCTTTTCAATTACTATGCATTGGATGCTGCATAAACAAAGGTTTTGTCCTAATTCCTATCAGTTGTGTTGGCTTATCAGCACTCACAGTGAGCAAGATTCTCCTTTTTTTTACCTGCAGTGTAGGGGTGTTTTAATGGCTGTTCTCACAGCTATGACCCTCTCAATCCACTTGTCCATACACTAGGATATCAAGCCCCTAACACACATGGATGAGTGTTTCTGTCATTTTAAACCCTGTTTTTATATGTTCCTATAGGGTAGAAGACAAACATTCTATAAGAGGTAGCTTTCTGCTGAGAGGGGGGGAGATAATCTTCTCATTATTTATTCTTGTAATGTTTTTCTCCCTGAAGTTTCCCTGACATTGTACAGCTGTGACACACCATGGATCCCAGACAGATTTTGTCAGAGAGCAACTGACTTTATATCTGAATCACTTATTGACTGTAGCAGATTTCTTTGAAAAAAAAGCAAGGTTGGAATTAAAATTTAACAATGTCCATCGTACTGAGGGGTTGTGATCCATTGTCATGACATTATATAGTACTTTAAAAGGAGTGAGACATTCCAAAGTTCATAAGAGTGTTACTTGCTAAGGTATACCACTGAAACACATAAGGCAATAGTTGGAGAGATGATCAAAAACTTAGTCAGTGGGACAGGTTTGATTGAGCATTTTAAAGGAGGATGAGAAAGAAGTTTACAGACCAAACTCCAGAACAGAGGTCAATGTCTGATAGCATGGCCACTAATTTCCTTTTATTTTTATTCATTCATGGGATCTGGTTGTCATTGCCACTTGTTCTCTATCCTTTGTTGCACTTGAGTGTCTTGGTCAGCCATTTCAGTGGGTAATTAAAAGTCAACCACGTTGCTTTGTGTATGACGTCATTTATGGCGCAGACTGGGTAAGGATGAGCTATTTCTTTCCTTAACGGACTTCTATTTGTGACGGATATTGAAGGATCCCTTGGGGCCTTGGAGGGAAGTGAGGGGGGAGGTGTGGGCGCAAGTTTTGCATTTCTTGCGGTTACATGGGAAGGTGCTGGGAGTGGAGGTTGGGTTGGTGGGGGGGTGTGGACCTGACGAGGGAATCGCGGAGAGAGTGGTCTTTCCGGAACGCTGATAGGGGAGAGGAGGGAAATATTTCCGTCACAAATTCACCTGCACCTCCACACACATCATTTACTGCATCCGCTGCACCCAATGTGGCCTCCTATACATTGGGGAGACAGGCCGCCTACTTGTGGAACGTTTCAGAGAACACCTCTGGGACACCTGCACCAACCAACCAAACCGCCCCATTGCTGAACACTTTAACTCCCCCTCCCACTCCACAAGGACATGCAGGTCCTTGGCCTCCTCCATCGCCAGACCATGGCAACATGACGCCTGGAGGAAGAGCGCCTCATCTTCTGCCTAGGAACCCTCCAACCACAAGGGATGAATGCAGATTTCTCCAGCTTCCTCATTTCCCCTCCCCCCACCTTATCTCAGTCGGACTCAGCACCGCCTTCTTGACCTGCAATCTTCTTCCCGACTTCTCCGCCCCACCCCCTCTCTGGCCTATCACCCTAACCTTAACCTCCTTCCATCTATCGCATTCCCAACCCCCCTCTCCCAAGTCCCTCCTCCCTACCTTTTATCTTAGCCTGCTTGGCACACCTTCCCCATTCCTGAAGAAGGGCTTATGCCTGAAACATCGATTCTCCTACTCCTTGGATGCTGCCTGACCTGCTGCGCTTTTCCAGCAACACATTTTTCAGCTCTGATCTCCAGCATCTGCAGTCCTCACTTTCTCTCAGGATTTATAGTCCGATACATTTACCATTGTAACCACCAAGTCCTCAACAGCTGTAGTGATTAATTTTGGGAATGACCAGATTTGAAGAGGACAGGGATAGAATCATATCAATATAAAACAATTCATTGTGTGCATTTATTTGAGACTTAAGACATGTGATAAGATGAATTTTAAATACCAGTGTTTTTCCATGACATGTTCCAATAGCATGGAGTTACTATTCCATAACAGACACCTGAGATTATTTCCATATCAACACACTAACAGCAGTCTGTACATCATTACTGGGTGCTAGGTACGAGGACACAATGCTCTTAGCCTACAGACAAGGTGTGATTGCCTTTGATTCTAGTGTTTTCAGATAAGAAGGCATCTGGCATGCAATATTTTGCTGTAATACAGTGGTTACCCTTCCTTTCCCCTACCCACAACATCCGACCCCAACTATCATTTAGGAAAACCACTCCTGCTTGAGTGAAGATGCAGAAAAGTAACATTTAGTGCAGATGCTCCCACATTACCTGTCAGATGACAGCTATCGTAGAAGCACGCACAGCTTACATGAATCAGACTGGGAGTTGAATGAAGCATAAATTCAAAGCTTATTTTAAGAGCCAGACAATGCTGTTAAGATCCAATGAATAGTTTTTTTTCACAACTATAAAGAAAAATAACACATTAGGAGATTTAATCCTCCCTGTTGATCGTCTTAACTCACTCCCACACACTGTATATATCTGCCTCTTTTGTTTCATTGAGCACAAGAGATTTTCAAAAAGACACTGTGGATAAGTAGACATAAACAATGTAATGATTATATATTACAATTCACTACCGTCCTCTTCATCAAAACCCAGTATTCCTCGGCACTACTTCAAAAGTCATTCACAGTGTTGTGTTAGCCTCCTCTAATGTGATTTCTGGAATGTCTCATCTAATATTCAACAATGCCTAGATTTTGTTGTAGTGGGCAACAAACAGCAAATTGAAAGGAACAGGACATTCAGGGTCAGAGCGAATGATGCAACCAAACTGTGCCTCTCGTCAACCGAACAGATTAAAGGACAGTGAAATGAACAGAGGTGAGGCAAAGACTGAAATGCAAGTTTGACTGGTTAAATTCAGTGACCAATCAGCTCCAGAGAAGAAATGCATGAGAGAAAGAAAGGGGCAAAGAAACTAATATAATTTCTTTTCAAATTTGGCATTTTTCAAAGAACAGTTAATACTTGAATGAATGAAATGCCAAACTTGTAATAGTTAACTTGCAGTACTGGAGAGGCTGATTGGCAATAATTAATAACTAGTATATCATTAATGATACTTCCACTATTAACCTCTAGCCCTTCGCCTCTGCAGTGAATTTAGTTTGCATCACCCCGTGCAAATATAGCAATTTCATTCCATTCAAAAATGTCAAAGATAAGGTAGACAACACAATATTCATCAATTTTGTGATGCTAAAGATAGTACAGCATAAATAAGACAGCAACTTTTGAAAATTTGAACATCCTCCTTCATGTGTAGCTTTGTGTACCACTCACACAGACATAATTTCGAGCACTATTAACATTAACAACTCTGTGAGTTTGCAAAAAGTATCTGGCTGGATAAAATCTTCAGTGTAGTGAAATGGTCTAAAGTGCTTTACAGTTCTGGTGGGGAGTTACTGAAGCCAGAGTGAGAAAAAAGGCTTGACGCAAACATGAACAGAGGAAACAAAGTGGAATGGGTTAGACAGAGAAAGAAAGAGAGAGGAAGTGTGGAGTGTGTGTGGTGAAGATGGATGATGTCTGTAATGCTGTACTGACGACAACTGGAGGAAGCAGGATTGCATAATGACTCATTGTCAGAAAAGCAGAGCTGTAATAGAGTAAACTTCAGGCCAGAAGACAGGGAGAGATTTTAGAACTGGACAAAACTTTTGATGTCAGTTTGATGAGTGGTGGTCATTGCAATGAAGCAATGAGTGTAATTTTGTACAAGGCAGGGTGTGATCGGGGTATTTTAAGCACAAGACAATTTGTGTTAGGTCCAATAAAAGATGGTGGTAAGAAGGATATTGAACATGTTAAGGATTAATCTATTGTAGCAGGATATCATCTACCTTAGTAACTAGTCCTTAATTGTATAATATTAAATTGATTGCTGACATTTCATGCCTTATTGTACACCTAGAACATAACATTTTAAACTGTCAGTATCCAAGTAAATCTTCACATTCGCAGAAAACACTTCTCACAGCTTTGATACAAGTGCACAAGATTTTACTAGGTTTTGTTATTAACAGAGACACAGTTTTAGACAGTTAGGACATCAGAATGCTTCTACCCATTCATCACTGGAATGGGCTGTAGAAGCCCAAATTTCCTTACTGGTTGGTCAGCAAGCAAAGTTCAACATGTGGTTCATGCAAAGCTTCTCCTTAGAATCAAATAATAACTGGAGGAGCAGACTGTTGCTGCACATTTATTCAAGCTTTTTATATATGTTAATGCTACTTCTGAAGTTATTTGGGGAGGATGGCCTCAATACATTCTCTATTCCTGTTGCATTTGGCATTGGCTGCTGCAAACATGTCAGCCTAAAATGTTTAAGACACACTACATATTGGAGTTTTGCAAATGGTGGAATCAATTCTCAATATTCATTTCCCTGAACAGAACTGGTTAAACCCGACAGCAAATTATTGGCCTTGTTTTTCTGGAGATCTTGTTGTCGATGTTTTGGATTTGTGCATCTCACTTATAATACGCTGCTATGAAGCACCTTGGGATGTTTTGCTACATGAAAAGCACTGTATAAATGCAAGTTGTGTTTTTAAAGGGTTGGTAATATGTCAAGCAGAAGGGTTTGTTCCTCTTGACTGTGTAATCCTGGTGTTAGTTCTGCCGTCAAGTGGAACTGCAGATGGAAGCTATTCGAAATTGACCTCCTTCTCCCCTGATGGGCAATAGACACATAGAAAACAGGAGCAAGAATAGGCCTTTCATCCCTTTGAGTTACCTCTGCTGTTCAATGCAGCATCGGAGGCTGAGAGGTGACCTTACAGAGGTTTATAAAATCATGAGGGGTATGGATAGAATAAATAGACAAGGTCTTTTCACTGGGGCGGGGGAGTCCAGAACTAAGGGCATAAGTTTAAGGTGAGAGGGGAAAGATTTAAAAGGGACCTAAGGGACAACCTTTTCACACAAAGGGTGGCACGTGTGTGAACTTAGCTGCCAGAGGAAGTGGTGGAGATTAGTACAATTGCACCCATTTAAAAGGCATCTGGATGGGTATATGAATAGGAAGGGTTTTAAGGGATATGGGCCAAGTGCTGGCAAGTGGGACTTAGATTAGGTTGGGATATCTGGTCAGCATGGACAAGTTGGACCAAACGGTCTGTTTCCATGCTGTACATCTCTATGACTCTAATATGATCATGATTATTCATCTAATTCATTATCGTGTTCCAACTTTCAAATGAATGAATAATTTTATTGTCACGTGTATTGTGCAGTGAGAAAAACCATAAATTACAGTGAAAAGCTTTTCCACTTTCACCATGATCCACCACCGTTTGAATAGTTTAAGAATAAGGGAAAAAAATAGAAAGATAAAAGGGGTCCATCCATCCTGAGCCAGCTCATCATCAGTAGTGCCTACATCGTCATATGTCCTCCAACATCTCGCTGCTGTCTACCCCAGACTCAACCAACACTGAAGTCACCATTCTTCAGGCACCAGTTCTCACCGCTGGGCAGATTCTCCTTCGCCACCAACATGCCTGTGCTGGACACACCAACGTCAGAGTTGCATCAGTCGCTGCTGCTGTGATGCCCTCTGCCACTGCCATTGCCAATGACGAGGTCGCCAATCCTCAGGCACCATCGTTTGCCACTGGGCCTACCATGCTGATGTTTATTTCCTACGTAGCAGTGGCCAATTCTAATTCTGTGCTCACCCCGGAAAAGTTAGGAAGAGCTCGCTCGAGGCCACTCTGGGCTCACTCGCCGATGGCAAGAGTCCATGTTGGGATCCCTCTTCACTGCTGATGCCTTTCAAGCTGAGACAAGAAGTAAGCAAAGGAAAAAGAAGGGAAAAGAGCAAAACAAGAAAAGAAAAGCAGTCTGAGCAAATGAGCCTCAATTCCACCACCATCTCCCCATACCCTGCAATCCCTTTAGCCCTAAGAACTGTATCTAACTCCTTCTTGAAACATTCAATGTTTTGAGATCAACCGCTTGCTGTGGCTAAGAATTCCACAGGCTCACCACTCTCTGGGTGAAGACATTTCTCCTCATCTCAGTCCTATATGGCCTACTCCGACATCCTTAAACTCTGACCAGTCATTCTGGATATTATAGGAGTATTAGAATCATTGTGAAACTGCACAGTCAATATTCAATTTCCTTCATTTGACTTTCAATGAAAATCTCCATGAAACTCATCAAGATTCTCACTCAGCCAGTTTCTGGTAAAATTCAAACCTTTTTCTTTTCTTAGCAGCATTCTACTGTTGGTATGTGTATATGGAGCTTCAAATGGACAAAATGGACCATATAATTTCCAGTCAACTAAAATATAGATCTTCTTTCTGAATGAATTTATAATCTCAGCCCTTTAGTCAGATATCTTCATCATTCCATTGTGACTCAACATACATTCCCCTGTATTTTCTTTTAGTGATTAGATTCCCTACAGTGTGAAAACAGGCCATTGGGCCCCACCAACCCTCCAAAGAATAACCCACCCAGACCCATTTCCCTCTGACTCATGCACCTAACACCATGGGCAATTTAGAATGGCCAATTCATCTGACCTGCACATCTTTGGACTGTGGGAGGAAACTCATGCAGACACGGGGAGAATGTGCAAACTCCACACAGACAGTCGCTCGAGGCTAGAATCGAACCCAGCTCCCTGGTACTGTGAGACTGCAATGCTAACCACTGAGCTACCATGCCACCCTCAATTTGAATTTTGAAATATTTGGTGACTTTTTTTATGTTGGGAGATTATAGGAATGCAATTTAGTATCATCATGATACATAGAAACTAGACTATGGGCCAGGTTTAACCAGGCTGGGAAGCAGAAGAGTTCATGGGGTGATAGTCTAGTTATGCCTCACAACTTCCTAATGGGCTCATTGTGCTCCTATGTTCAGTAATGCTTTGACTCCCAGATGAGACACCATGCCACTATTCATCTGTGTGGCAATGGTGCTGCCTGTCCTCAATAACAAACACCTCCCTCCCTTACTGGGGCCTGTTTGAGCGTACCTGACTCTCTCAAACCTCTATGATGCAGTACTGAATGCAGGATCCATCACTCATATACTCTTCAAGCAGGTACGACCCCTGCAGCAATCCAAAAATGCTGCAAAGGTAGCGACCATTCAACTGCTCTGTCGCTTTTGGGCTGGGCAGCCCTTCTTAAGAGGGATAAATGGTGACCGTGCACTTTCATCCTGCAGACCACCAAAATGGGATTTGACCATCTCTGCCCAAGTCTGTTTTGACTAAACCCAACCTCATATCTTCCCCACTCCTGAGAGTCAAGTGGTTTCACAGGAACAACAAATCTCCCAATCACCTTCCATAAAGCCGTCTGTTAAAGAAACTTCATTCACATTATCAATCAAGGCTGAGTATAGCCAAATGATAGATACTAATTCTTTGATTTTTTTTTAAAAACATACTTGCATTCAAAACTGTAGATATTTACTTTTAATATGTTCCACATACCCATTCTTCCCTCTTCATAAATATATTCTACTATCTAACTTGCACTGTTAACCACTAACTCACAGCATTAATCCTGCCTGTATCATACTCTCCATACGGTGGCTCCACATGCAGTCCTATTGTCACTTGAAATGCCTTTCAGTTGGGGGGTGGATTTGTCAAGGATGGGGAAGAAAACACTTAGTGAGGACAGCAAACTAGGCTTTTACACCAATGGCATTTAGGATGTGAATGAGAGTTAATCATGTTTCTGCTCCCAAATAATTTTGGAATTCTGGATTCATGTTCTCTCCTCCCAACAAATATGGTTATATTTTTGGTGAAAAGTTCAAAATAATGATCAGGATGACTAAGCATTGTGTGGTATTGTTTTGGCCTTCCTGATAAACTATCGTTTGAATCCTCTGAGCTTTGCTCTGGTTGAAATGATCTGGCGTTGACTGGGATTTGTACCAGGTTGCTTTGCAAAAGAAAAAAACATGAGAATTAGATGTGCAGTGTGTTTAAATATTTTTTCTTTTACACACAAATAATTCTAAAACATTAAGCGCCAGTGTGTGTGTAGCGTGGCATGAGCTAGCTAGATGTTTCTCCAGATGTCTCATAACTCAGTAAACCAATCACATAACTATAACTGTAACCGTAACTGACCCGCCCAGTCTTCTGTGTTATATATACACCTTAACAATTCATTATTTGGGACATAAAGCTTTCCAAAGGCAAAGTAGAGTCAAGATTTCTAGCAGATAAATGAATAGCTGGGGCTGTTTTCCCCGGAGCATTGGAGGCTGAGGGGTGACCTTTTAGAGGTCTATAAAATCATGAGGGGCATGGATAGGATGCATAGACCCTGGAGTGGGGATGCATAGAGCTAGAGAGGATAGGTTTAGGGTGAGAGGGAAAGACTTAAAAGGGACCTAAGGGGCAACATCTACATGCAAACGGTGGCGCGTGTATGGAATGAGCTGCCAGAGGAAGTTGTGGAGGCTGGTACAATTACAACATTTAAAATGCATCTGGATGGGTATATGAATAGGAAAGGTTTAGAGGAATATGGGCCAAATGCTGGCAAAAGGACTAAGATTATGATATACGGTCGGCATGAATGAGTTGGACTGAAGGGTCTGTATCTGTGCTGTACATCTGTATGGCTCTATAATGGCATTCAAATTGCTGACTTGGTTCTATTGTCTTCTCTTTACTTGCAACCAGTTTCTTGATGTTTCTCTACTTTAGTCTTGGTTCACATTGGCAGTTGTTCAATGTAATACTTATCATAAAGCTATTCCAAAACACCTTCAATTTATGTCTTCTTGGTAGCAGGCCCCATTGAGGTCCCAATAAAAGTGGGGCTGGCAACTCCAATAGGACCAGTGAAGAAATGATTCTTCATTGTTGTCAGACTGAAGCACATTTGCACTCTGTAGCACCAGCTGCAGCTGAAGGTGAGGGAGATGCTCAACCAAGGGCTAATGTTAACTCTATTGGCCTAGTGAGAACAGTGTCAGCAGATGGTTATAATAGTAGGCAAGTGTTTGCCAATGCACCCTTGTTCGCTGCCATTTTATCAGATCTTGTTTTGTTAGTCTGCAGCAAATGCCTGCTATTGTTAGGCAGAGACCTCTTTAGTATTTAAATCCTGGGATCTTCTGATGGAATTAGGATTCTTATTTTATATCACATCTAATTGGGTGGTACAAGTGGGTGGCATGGTGGGACAGTGGTTAGCACTGCTGCCTCACAGTACTAGAGACCCGGGTTCAATTCCTACCTCAGGCAACTGTCTGTGTGGAGTTTGCAGATTCTCCCCGTGTCTGCGTGGGTTTCCTCCAGGTGCTCCGGTTTCCTCCCACAGTCCAAAAATGTGCAGGTTAGGTGAGTTGGCCATGCTAAATTGCCCATAGTGTTAGGTGAAGGAGTAAATGTAGGGGAATGGGTCTGGGTGGGTTGCTCTTCAGAGGGTCGGTGTGGACTTGTTGGGCCGAAGGGCCTGTTTCCACACTGTAGGTAATCTAATCTAATTCTAAAACTTCCATTTCAAGCAGAAAATAGACCAAAAAGGCCCAGGAGTATCAATGTTTTTCATTAGAACAATCCTCCAAACTCAATAAGTGTTTGGAGCCTCCCCTGACCTGGACTGCCCTCCCCTCTTGTACGGTCTGCTCCAATTTTGCCATCTCCCACTGCTTACCTTACGCCAAAGATTATTTCCTCAGTCTCCAGTGTTTACTGGCAAGGTACTGATTCCCATCAGTTTGAGTAGGAATTTAATATGCCACATGGAAATGAGGGCCTGGAGCGGAATATTTCACAGACCTCCACCTTAGAGATCATGAGGATTCCCAATCCCGTTGCTGCCAGTACAACATGTTTGTGCCCGGAGGTAAAATTGAAGTTTGCCTTTAAAATAACTGTAACCATTTACACCTTCAGAGTCCCCTCATTTAAAATCTGATCCCATCAAATTAATTTGGTTCCATGTCTATTTTTTTGGAGGGGGTTACTAGTATTTACCAAGTCCAAAACTAACCAGAAAGAGAATAAAAACATGAGAAATGTATTGAGTTTTAATACGTTCTTTGCAACTAATGAAAATATATTGAAAGGTTTTAATAACTGATATCTTCACACCATAAATCATGTGTGAGCTATAACAGAACTGACTTCAAAATCATCTTAATCCATTAATCATTTGTTCCAATGAAAAACTGTCTTTCATGAATTCTGGTAGCATTTCAGCTTTGGTAATGAAAAATACAATATTAGTAGTATTTAACATTTTTTTCACAGCACAGAAATATCTGAGTCCTTCACACAATGAATTAATGCCACAGACTTTGCTGCAAAAGAGAAATGCAACATCAGGCTGTAAGGTCAATGAGCAGGAGCTCATTTTCAACTTCCAAGCAATGGATGGACTCCTCTGGTAATGTAGCATTCCCTCAGTCCTGCCTACAAGTGCCAACCTAGAATTGGTGCTAGGGACAGCATGGTGGCTCAGTGGGTAGCACTGCTGCCTCACCGCACCAGCGTCACAGGTTCAATTCCAGCCTCGGGTGACTGTCTGTGTGAAGTTTGCACATTCTCCCCGTGTCTGCGTGGGTTTCCTCTGGGTGCTCTGGTTTCCTCCCACACTCCAAAGATGTGCAGGTTAGGTGAATTGGCCATGCTAAATTGCCCGTAGTGTTAGGTGCATTAGTCAGAGGGAAATGGGTCTGGGTGGGTTACTCTTTGGAGGGTCAGTGTGGATTTGTTGGGCCAAAGGGCCTGTTTCCACACTGTAGGAAATCTAATCTAATCTTTAAAACAAGAACCAAAATGAAGCTAATACAACAGGAATGTGAGCTTTTTAATTGATCCCATTTGTGATCAGGTTTCATTTGCACATGGGTACGTTCTACACTCTGTGTTTCAAGTGTGGAGCCAATCTAATATGAAAAGTACAGAATAAGTGAAATCATCTTGATATCTCAATGTGGCAATTCACTGAGATATTTTATAAAATATTCTTCCATGGAATAGTGGCATCATTGGCTAGGTCAGCCTTTATTTTCATCCCTTTGAGAAAGTGGGTGTGAACTGCTACCTTGAACCACTTGAGATACGAGGACACTTGTAGTTTTGTTAGGAATCAAATTTGGCGAGTTTGACTCAGTAGCAGTGAATGAATAGCGATATAGTTCCAAGTCAGAATGCGGTGTAGCTTGAAGAGGATGTGAAAGTCAATGGAAATAAAAACATTGAAAGAGGTATAAAAATGGGATGCCAAGTTGCTGTCATCTGTTAACACATTACATCTCCCTGACTTGATACTGGACACCACTTCCCACCACTTACACTGGAAACAAAGAGCAAGGTTGAAGAGTTGATTGGCCCAGTCCTATCCAAATTCTTAGGTATCACAGTCACTGCAATCAGCTAAATCAATTAAGAAAGAATTTTCGGGTTGGCATAGTTTGTTTGCCCTTTGACTTTACGTACTGAGCCAAGAGAGGAGTCGAATGGTCATCTCTTAATCATGGAACACTTAGATTGCAGAAGAAGGCCATTCAAGCCATAGTGTATCTCTGAAAGAGCAACAAAACTAATCCTGGCTTTTCGCTCCTTCCCCATAATCCTGCAAACGTTTTCCTTTACAATGATGTGGTTTCCTTACTTGAGAAAGGATGGACTGACACTGGAGAGAGTGCAGAGGCAGCTCACTAAGTTGATCCTGGAGTTGAGAGGGTTGGCTTACAAGGAGAGATTGGGTAGACTGGGACTACACTCATTGGGATTTAGAAGAATGAGGAGCATTTTATAAAAACATATAAAACTATGAGTGAAATAGATAGAATAGAAGAAGGGAAGTTGTTTCCACTGGCAGGTGAACGAAAACTAGGGAGCATAACCTCAAAGTAAGGGGGAGCAAATTTTGGAATATCTTCACCCAAAGGGGTGTGAATCTGTGGACCTGTCCACCAGTGAAACAGCTGAGGCTACCCTGTTGAATACTTCCAAAACAAAGGTAAATAGATTTTTGGTCAGTAAAGGAATTAAGTATTTACAGGGAGTGGGCAGAGAAGTGGAGCTGAGTCCATGAAAAGATCAGCCATGATCTTATTGAATGGCGGAGCAGGCTCGAAGGGCCAGATGGCCTACTCCTGCTTGTGGTTCTTATGTTCATCTTATAAATTAGGCAGCGGTAAAAGAAAATCATTAGGAATCAAACAGCATTTACTGTAGCAAGCACCCCATCAGGTTTTAATTCTTTTATCCACAAGGAATGAATATCAAAGTGGAGGTTTTCAATATTTAAGAAACCAGTTACTGGTTACCTTGGATAGAGTCATTACAACCTTTTGTCAGTCGATATTGGTATTGGCATGTTTCCTGCCACTGGCTAAGTATATATGGAAATGAGAGGTCATTAACACAAGATTTTTAAAATTTAGATTTAGATTCCCTACAGCATGGAAACAGGCCCTTCGGCCCAACCAGTCCACACTGACCCTCTGAAGAGTAACCCACTCAGACCCATTTCCCTTTGACTAATGCACCTAACACTATGGGCAATTTAGCATGGCCAATTCACCTGGCATGCACATCTTTGGACTGTGGGAGTAAACCGGAGCCAGCCCACACAGACACAGGGAGAATGTGCAAACTCCACACAGACAGTCACCCAAGGCTGGAATCAAACGTGGGACCCTGGTGTTGTGAGGCAGCTGTGCTAACCACTGAGCCACTAGCATTTCTTGACATTAAAACAGAAATTGCTGGTGAGATTGAGGAGGTCTGGCAGTGCCTCATGAAGACCCAACAGATTAACTCTGCTTTCTGCCCACAGATGCTGTCAGACTTGCTAAGTTTCGCCAGCAATTTCTGTTCTTGTTTCAGATCTCCAGCATCCGCAATTCTTTCATTTTGTTTTCTTGAAATGAGTTTGTTTTCTAGGTGTCAACAGCTCACTCATGACACTTAGCTGAGAGAAAATTCACTCCAACCCTGAAGTCTCCAATCTGTATGCTGGGTAGGCTCTGGGTCCACACCCAATGCTTTGCAAATACTGAGTTTCCACATTTCTGCCCAGCTGTCAGAGGATGTTCAGAGTGAAGAGCCACCGCCCAGTAATCAAGGGAGGTGCAGGATGTGAGATGGGATGTTTCTACACAAGTGGGGCCACGGGAAAATTGATGGGTGAATTATCTCACAGTTTTCTTGCTCACCTCCAAGCTGCAAGCTCCACATTAGTCTCCTCATTGGCAATATTGATTGGAATTGGGATTTAGGATAACCTTAAAACAAAAGAGAGCAGTGAAAACAGAATTAAAATGGGGTAACACCCACAATATCGAGTTTACTATGTTTGCAAATCACCCATCAATATTTCCAAAACAAAGGAGAATTATTGATCTCTTCAAAGCTAATGGCTGCAATCAAATAAATGACTGCTTTTTAAAAAAAAATCTTTTATAAATATGGATGAAATGCAACAAATTAATAGTCAGCTGCTATGCACGGGATGTTCAGTATTTCCTAACTAATCTGTTAAATGGCCATTTAAATGGATTAATTTATCAGGTCATGACTCACTATCACAGTGTCGCTGGTGGAAAAGTTTCCAGAAAGTGGTCAGCATTTTGTGGAGGGGGGGGAGCACCCCCCCCCCACTTCCCCCACCTTCTGTTGGTCACTGATGTTGTTTGCAGCTGTCTTTCAGTAGTTGCAGATCCAATCTTGGTTTTGTTTAAAGCCTGCAGCAGTTTGTAAAGACTCCAAGTTATTTGCCATGGAAACACCACCAGTCTGAGCAATTTGGAACTAAAATGACTCTTTGCAGACAGTGTGCCATCATATGATTTAATACCGTGCACATGTGTGTCATCACTCTTCAACAATGTGGCAAGACAGACATCCAGGTCAGCACAGATTCTGTACAATTGAATCCACAAAGCCCTCTTAAATGGATTTTAGTGAATCTTTAGAACGGACAGATCAAGGCGTAACAAAGCCGTCCTCTTTATCCTTGCCCTCACAGGCTGTTATCCAGGTGTTTTGTTGATACTTATAACTCTTGGTGCTTTATTTAGCATTTGATGTTCAGTTTTATCTACATTTTATTTTTTGTAAAGGAAATAAAGTTATCAAATTATGTAATGTAGCACAACGCAAAGGTTCATTTAGAAGTTAAAATGCTAAGGAGATGAGCAGAATTGGACATCTCGGTCAAACGAAATAATGAGATATTAGAAATATTGGGGCAGATTTTTTTTTCTTCAGTACAAACAACAAGTCCAGGATTAGGGAGGTTTGGCCATTCATGACCTAAAGAACACTGAAAGTGCTCATTTCGACAGGAAGCTCCTGCCAAGCAGCCAGAGCATGTCCTTTTATCTGGCAGCAAATTAGTGCAGATGCTCGAATCTGTACTGAAAACCACAAATGCTGGAGATCATAGCAGGTCAGACAGCATCCGTGGAGAGAGAGCAGCTAACATTTTGAGCCCACATGACTCTTCATCAAGTCATGTAGACTCGAACCATTAGCCTGCTCTCTCTCCATGGACACTGTCCTTTTATCTGGTGCCAAGTACATTTTAACTTGTAAATCAGACTCATCATAATTCAGGTCCAAACCGAACATTGAATCGTTTCCATGGTCAGTTTAGGAGGCCAGTGAAGGTAAGTTTGTGAATTATTTTTGTGTGGGCCAGGAGTGAAGTTCTCCTTTTTGCCTCACAAGTACAATCAGCAGACGGCCACATTAGCTACGTTGGGCTGAACTCCAGGAATGGTTTAATGGACTCAGCTCAGCTAACGTCAATTTATACATTGGAGTGTTAACTTTGCATGATTGGCATCTTTATTACTTCAAAGAGACTTTTCTATGCTTCTTTGGGTAAGACTAGGAGGTGTAAAACAGTTTAAAGGTTTTTGTCATTGATACTATGATGGCTATGGTTGATTGACACTTTTACAAGTTTCTGAGGTGAGCAGTTTTTTTTCAAAGAGCAGTTACAAAGCTTCTTTGCTTATTAGGTCAATTTCAGGAGCATTTCAAAGACTTGACAGAATCGTCAAAGGTTCACTGGTTCTGTACAATAAGAATGCTTGAAGATTGGATGTGAAGGTTATATAGGTGCATGGAAGGGACATGACATTTGAGGAGATCATGGTGAGGTATGGCTATGAGCAGGCATGGAGGAGCCATAGGTAAAATAATATCGTAAAATCCCTACAGTGTGGAAGCAGACCATTCAGCCCATCGAGTCTACAGCAGTGCTCCAAAGAGCATCCCTCCCAGACCCATCCCCCCCCTACCTTATCCCTGTAACCCTGCATTTCCCATGGCTAATCTACTAACCCCTACACATCCCTGGACATAAGGGTAATTTAGCATGGCCAATCCACCTAACCTACACATTTTTGAATTGGGGGAGGAAACCAGTGGAAACCCACGCAGGCACAGGGAGAATGTGCAAACTCCATACAGAGAGTCGGCCAAGCTTGGAATCAAACCCGGGTCCAAAACCAAGGGAACCCAGGTCCCTGGCACTGTGAGACAGCCATACTAACCACTGAAATATTATGCTGCCTTAATATGGAGGGGATGAGGGATTTGAGGGAAATGGAAGGTGCGTTTTAAGTATGCTAACATAGGGTGGTGAATGTCCGGAAACTCTGACCCAGGGGCTAGATTACTGCAAGTGTTTAAAGAGGACATAGATAGATGAAATGTTGAGGTCTGGGGCAGACCAGCCATGATCTTACTGAATGGCAGGGCAGGCTTGAGGGGTTGAAGTCTGATGCTTGCTCTTACTTCTTTATGACTTGTGTACCTGAGCTCAGCAAATGGATGGTCAGTGTGTAATATTTTGTGCTGATAGCTTGGCATGAGAAAACCATTCCCAATGTCTAAAGCAGCAGTGTGCACGTGTGAAAAGGAGCCAAGAATAAAGAGTATAATAATAAACAAAACGGCAACTTAATAAATATAACCAGAGAGAAGGGTGTAGGACTTCCTGAAAGATTTAAATCTTACTTGTTTTGTATTGTCTTTGAACATCTAACAGCCCTGTTTTTTTTCTGAGATTGGTTACTTGTTTAAACATTCATATTACTCTGGGTTTGTATGTGCCTTGACATTATGCAGAGAGAGAGAGAGAGAGAGAGAGACAGTCGAAACCATCATTGTTGGACATTTGACTGTAAAAAAAACAATATATAGATTTAAAGGGTTTAGAAATTTCTGGGTCTGTAAGCGTTCTTTTTAAAATTTTGTTGTGAACTAAACAATCGCAACATTTCCTGGACTTTGCTTTACTGCAGTTACTGCATTTAGTGAGGCCAGCCACATTATCATGTACAGACAAATAATACGGATTTGAAAAGTTGCACATATTATGCTTGGTTCTGCAATAGCCTGATTCATTGAAGCTGGGATGGTGCAAATGCTGAACTGAAATTTCTACATATTTTGCAATCACTCTGTTCAGTGATGTTAGTACGCACCTCTGGGACATGCCTCCAGGCATGGAGGTGGGGACACTATTACTGTAACACAAGAGCTTTCATTGAACTGAATGTTTACATTCTGACTATGCTCATTTTAATCACCATTTCATGTTGTTTTATGTTGTTGCAGATATATAAGGATTCAAGTTCATAATCGATTAATGATATCTGATTCCTAGGATTAATAGTTAAAAACCGATACAGTTCTGAAATGTGACTTTAGGAACAAGTCCATCTTTTAAAAATGACCCTCGGCTGGGGACATGACACTGATAAAACCCAAATTCAAATTATTTCAGGAAGTTTCAGCACAGGATTTTCTCCTCAATACCCACATTCCCATCATTGGTCACCCAGCATGTCCACTTTCATGGCAAATCATCTTCCAAAAGAAAAGCCAATTGCCTCATTATTGCCCTGTGGTTTGGTTTTCACTGCCAATCAAGATTTCATTTTGTCTATCACCAATATTTTTAGTTGCAATCAATTACATTTTTATAAATCATTCAATTTTCATTGTAAAACCCCTGACAATGTTTCTCCTTGCATCAGAGTTCTACAGACTAATTTTCACTTCTGAATGGTTAGCAGTCGTATGTGTCCTGAGAGAGTGAAGAAGGCAGATATTTGCTTGGTATAGTTGCAGTCATTGGGCTGATGGCTCATGGTCATCAATTGCTTAGTGAATCAATAGCTGAGGGATGAACAGCCAGAAAGATTCCTGTTGTGCTGTTTATCCTGGCTGGACCATCAGTGAGAATGATACAATTGATTTGTATTCCTGAGATACACAGGGAACAAAGGTGCATGAGTCCCTTAACTTTACAACTATGTCAAAAATCACATAACAGAAGGTTATAGTCCAACAGGTTTATTTGGAAATACTGGCTTTCGTAGCACTGCTCCTTTATCAGGTAGCTGTGGGATAGGATCATAAGACACAAAATTTGTAGCAAAAGATTACAGTGTCATGCAACTGAAATGATATATTGAACAAACTCAAACACACATTTTCCGATGAAACATAGATTCTCCTGCTCTTCAAATGCTGCCTGGCCTGTTGTGTTTTTCCAGCATCACACTCTTGACACTAATGTCCAGCATCTGCAGTCCTCACATTCACACACACATTTTACTAAGCATGCACACATGCAAACACACAGTCTTTCATGCACACTCGCGCACACTTGCACACATTCATATGCACACACTCAAACTCTCTCTCTGTCTCTCTCGCTCTCTCTCTCTCTCTCTCTCATGCACACACACACATATAAGGGATAAATTTGCATTTGCAGAATTATACTTGCAGATACATCCTATTTTGCTCAAAAAGCACACAATCTGCAGGCAGTCAATCCATGCACTATTTTATAAATTCCTACTTTGAAAATAGAACCAAACTGA
Source organism: Chiloscyllium plagiosum (assembly GCF_037043375.1). Taxonomy (NCBI): domain Eukaryota; kingdom Metazoa; phylum Chordata; class Chondrichthyes; order Orectolobiformes; family Hemiscylliidae; genus Chiloscyllium; species Chiloscyllium plagiosum. Next base: position 18,943,522 of record NW_028270166.1, read on the forward strand.
CTCAAGATTGGGATACAGACAGAATCTAACCTCACACCTTTAATGTATCACCTGATTTGAGATGTCGAGAGAGTGGTACTGGAAAAGCACAGCAGATAAGGCAGCATCCGAGGAGCAGGTGAATCGACGTTTCGGGCATAAGCCCTTCATCAGGAAGGCTTATGCCCGAAACTCAATTCTCCTGTTCCTTGGATGCTGCCTGACCTGCTGTGCTTTTCCAGCACCATAGTCTCGACTCTGATCTTCAGCATCTGCAGTCCTCACTTTCGCCTAGTGAATCTTTTCATCATAGAGTCATGGAGACACATAGCACAGAAACAAATCCTTTGGTCCAACTTGACTGCACTGACGAGACATCCCAATCTGACCTACTCCCATTTTCCATATCCCTTTCAACTCTTCCTCTTCATGTATCCATCCAGATCCCTTTTAAACGTTGTAAAACCAGCCTCCACCACTTCCTCTGTCACCTCGGCCCACACACGTGCCACCCTCTGTGTGAAAAAGTTGCCTCTCAGGTCCTTTTTAAATCTTTCCCCTCTCACTCTATCCATGCTTCTCATGATTTTATAACCTCTGTAAGGTCATCCCTCAGGCTCTGCTCCTCTAGGGAAACAGCCCCAGCCTATTCAACCTCTTCCTATAACTCAAGCCCTCCAACCCCGGCAACATCCTTGTAAACTTTTCCTGCACCCTCTCAAGTTTAACAACATCTTTCCCATGGCTGGGAGATGAGAATTGTATACAGTGTTCTATACAGTATACAGTGGCCTCATCAACAGTTGCAACATGACATCCCAATTCCCACACTCAATGTTCTGACCAATGAAGTTAAGTGTGCCAAACGCCTTCCTCCCCACACTGTCTATCTGTGACTCCGCTTTCATGGAATTATGTACCTGCACCCCAGGTCCCCACCATTAACTGTGTAAATCCTGCCCTGGTTTGCCTTTTGAAAATGCAACACCTCATATTTATCTAAATTAAACTCGATCTGCCACCCTTCAGCATATTGGCCAACCTGATCAAAACCCCATTGTACTCAGAGATAATTTTCTTCACTGTCCACTGCATCACTTATTTTGGTGTTATCTGCAAACTTACAAACCATGCCTCCAATATTCACATCCAAATCATTTATATAAATGATAAAAAGCATTGAACCCAACATTGATTCTTGTTAGACACCGCTGGTCACAGTCTCTAGTCCAAAAAGCAACCCTCTACAACATCTCTCTGTCTCCTATCTTCACACCAGTTTTGAATTCAATTGGTTAGCTCCCCACATCCCATGTGATCTAACATTTCTAACCAGTCTACCATGTGGAATTTTGTCAACTGTTTTGCTGAGGTCCGTAAAGATGACATCCATCACTCTGCCTTCATCAATCTTCTTTGTCACCTCTTCAAAAAAACTCAATTAAGTTGGTGAGATGCGATTTCCCATGTACAAAGCCATGTTGACTATCCCTAATCAGTCCTTGCCTTTCCAAATGCAAATCCTGTGTCACAGAATCTCCTCCAACAACTTCGCCACCGCTGACATAAGGCTTACAGGCATATAGTTCCCTGACTTTTCCTTCCAGCCTTTCTTAAATATTGGCGCCACATTTGCCAACTTCCAGTCTTCCAGCATCTCACATGTGGCTGTCAGTGATACAAATATCTCAGCAAGGGGTCCAGCAATGTCTTCACTAGCTTCCCACAAATTGTTGGAAAATACCTGATCAAGTCCAAAGGATTTATTTGCCTTAATGTGTTTTCAGATCCCCAGCACCTCATCGTCTGCAACATGAACTCTTTTCAAAACACCACTATTTATTTCCGTAAGTTCCCTCACTTCCATGTCCTTTGCCATAATAACTACTGATGCAAAATATGCATTTTGTATGCTCATCTCCTGTGGTTCCACCCAATGGTGGCCACATTGATCATTAAGTGACCCTACTTTCTCCCTAGTTACTCTCTTGTCCTTAATGTACTTATAGAATCTCTTTGGATTCCCCTTCATTCTATTTGCCAAAGCTCTCTCAGTAACTGCGATGTACTCTTTCCTGACTTTGCAATCCCAACTCAGACATGTTCGCCCACTCTCACCATGTTTTGCTCTCTGTGAGACATGGTTGGGCATGGCCTAGGTTTAGGGGAGGTAGTGGTATAGTGATACTGTTGCTGGAACAGTGAACCAGAACACCAGATTAATGTTCTGGTGGTATGGATTCAAGTCTCACAATGGTAGATAGTAAAGTTTTAATTTAAATGTAAAAAATCAGAACTTAAAAATAATGGCAATCATGTAATAATTTGTTGATTGTCATAAAAACCTATCCAGTTCACTAATCCCTTTTAGGGAAGGAAATCTGTCATCCTTATCCAGTCTGGCCTACATGTGACTCCAGACCCACAGCAACGTGGTCGACTCTTAATTGGGGGGTGGGCGTGGAATGGTGGCCTAGCCAGTAATGCCCACATGAAATGAATGAATGAAAAAAGAATTATCACTTACCCAGGCAGGCCCAAGGCTGCAACAGCACAGTATAGGTGGTGAGCTGGGCAAGTTTGAAGACCTGCCTTGTCTCTCTGTGACATCAGCCCAGTGTTCAACATGATTTTTAAGCACCTTAGCCCGCAGCAGGCCACCTCTGTCCCTATATTGCTTCCAGCAGCATTCAAATCTCATCCATTTTGTCTAACCTTTATACTTGACTTTTGTAATTCCTGCTACTATCCTAGTATTCTCTTGAGAAAAATTCCAATTTGTCCAAAGTACTCCACATCCTCCCCTGCATAAAATGCAACTTCCATATCACCCTACTGCAGACCTAATTCGAAAAGCTTGTCCTTTGCACGTGGCCTCACATTGCCCTGTCACTCACTCTCTGAAATTCTGTTGACTTCATCTCACAGCTCAGCCCTTTTCCTTCAGTTCTCAGACATTGCTCCCCTGTACAGCTCTCCGTTAAGGCATGGCTGATGACAGACTCTTCAGCCGCCTCCTTGTTCTTTGTGGGAACTTCCACCCTAAGTCTCCACTCTCCTAAGCTGTCCCTCATGTTTGCAAGTATCTTCAATTATGTTTTATACAAAATATGTCTTTGGTTATCTCATCCAACAAGGTTTAGAATCTGTTATCTCTTATGCTTGCTATTGTTTCATTTTCTAGTGATACACTGCGTACGTACTGAGGACCACGTTTGACATGAGGCCTACTATTTTGGCAGTTATAGAATCAACTTGCTTGAATGAAACTGTTCTTTCACCCTTGGTCTGGACACTTGAACTGGTTCCCATAACATACATTTTCTTAATTTTCTGTATGATCTGAAAAAGGGTAATTAATGAAGACATGATAAATATGGAGATGTTTCATAAAGCAAGGCTAATGAGGTTTGCTGGCTCCCAAACTAAAATGTACATAGTGTCCAAGTTTAAAAGCATTATCTTCAGTTTAAAACAAAAATTTACAGCCGTACAATTAGATGACATACAGTACTGTGCACCAGGGGCATGAAATAATTGCCCAGTGGCCAGTATCATGTCACCAAGTCACCCTTTGCAGACATATGGACAATATACAGGGCCGTGGCCAGCCAGTCCCTGAAGTCAGGGAACTCTCTGAATCCACTGTTTATTTTTTTCCCTTTTTTTCTTTTTTTTTCCCAGCTCCCTCAGAGCCAGCTCTCAGAATGAAGAGAAATCTCTGACAATCCTGTTTATCTCTTTTTTTTCTCGCCTAACTGCAGTAGAGCTTATTTTCTCCCCAGCACCCATGGTGTGTGTGTGCAGATGTGAGACACAGTGAGAGACACAAGATGTACGAATCTTTATTCAATTTCCACCACCAGGAAGAAAGGAAACATCCAAGTGGCCAGTGACAGGCGATGCCCTTCACATCAAAGGGCAATGCTGTGTGATCAAACAGCGAAGAGGAGGGCAGGAATTAAATCAAAATAGAGTTGGAGGGGGAAATAATACACTCCACTCCCTGCGGCGCCCACCTCTCCCTGAACAACTCCAGGGTGTTGGTCGACACTGCGTGCTCCTTCTCCAGAGACACCCGGGCTCTAACATTACCACAGAAGAGGGTCCACTTTTCATATCTGTCAACCAGGGCTGCCTGATTGGCCCAGGCTAACAACCCCAATCAAGGATCTCAAGGTCAATAAGATCAACCAGGTTCCCATCATTGCAAATAATATCAGGCATAGGAGGCCGAAGGGCCTAGACAGTGCTGTTCTACACTCTATGTTCTATAATCTGTAATCACTCAATCCATCATGCTATCGAGGGAAGCTCGAGACTGTGCGTTGTTGTTTACAAAACTTGCATGCTTCAATGTCAAAACCTAACGAATAAAAAAAAATCACCAAACCTTCCAATAAACAGTTAGTCAGGTTTAGGTGCATGTGTGGTAAGTGAATTTTAACATTTCGTTTTTGCTTTGTTAAGGAAACACAGTGCAAAGCTTAAGGTCAGCTCTAAATTTAATAAATGTACATATAGACCACGTCACTACATATTCCTGTTATAGTATACTGCTCACAGTGTAGTCATCAGACGCAGTTCAAGTCATCCTGTTACATGGTTAATGGCAAACTGAACATAAATTTGGAATGGATCCCATCTAAGGAGAGGAGTGAAGGAGGTTGAATTCTGCTGATCCACAGTATTTACAAGCGACTACTTAATTTGAATCAGCAGTTCATTCAGACCAATTAATTCTGTGTATGTAGATACAAATTACTGCTACCTCAGGGCCTGTCCATCTCTCTGACACCGTGAATGTTTAGGTGTGTGTTGGTGTCTGTCTATTAATCATTCCAACAGTGCAAAATTAAACTTGTACTGGGGTAATTTCTAGATAGTTAATTGGCTCTAACCTCATATGACTCTGGAGCTGTTGTAAGGTCGTAGGAAGTTTAAGTAAGGAGCAGCTGGATCGTGCACAATCCAGGTCCGTGAACAAACATCCTGCCAACCTCACTGATGGGGCTTATGCCCACGTAAGGCAAATTTAGTTGATGACTTTACATTTTCCTTTGCCCACAACTGGAGCGCAGGGAAGAGAAATCCATACCCACTAAGCTCGGGTGAATTAGACTGGCTTTCACTGCTCTGTGAAAACAGAGTTACTTAAAAAATAAATATGTTACTCCTGTTTTGCTTTCAGCTGTTAGTCATGAATCATTTAGTTCTTCTTTCAGCTGGGAGATGATTGGATCAAGATCCAATTGCCTTGCAGAGATCATAGTGTGCCAACCTGGATTTGACTCCCCAGTTTTTACTTATTTTCATGTGGACGTATCACAACGTACCTCTGGGACGGTGGGTTTTAAACCTCGACCTTCTAGTCCAGAGGTAAGAACACTACCACTGAGCCATAAGACCCTTCCATAGCTTTTTCTTTGCTATGAATTCTGAGCCAATGAAAGACATGCATTTATCTGTCCACATCAGCTCCTCTCCACAGTATGGATTCGTCACTCTGTTCATCCTTCTATTGCGTTTAGCTTCCTGCAAGAGGCAATTATTTATTTATGAGCTTTGCTGATGGCCATTAACAAATGCTACTTTGATTTGCTAGAAATATATGAACTCCTTAAGGAGCTTGACAGGTCCAGTGCTAAGAAAATATTTTCTCTGGCTGAAGAATCTAGTCTCAGAATAAGGGGTCAACCATTTCAGCCTAAGATGAGGAGAAGTGAAAAACAAATGAAAATAAAAACAAAAGGTTGGCAATGGTGGCTCAGTGGTTAGCGCGCTGCCTCCCAGCGCCAGAGACCTGGGTTCGATTCCAGCCTCAGGCAACTGTCTGTGTAGTTTGCACATTCTCCCTGTGTCAAAATAGGTTTCCTCTGGGTGCTCCAGTTTCCTCCTGCAGCCCAAAGATGTGTAGGTTAGGTGGATTAGCCATAGGAAATGCAGGGTTACAGGTATAGGGATGGGTCTGGGGGGAATGCTCTTTGGAGGGTCATTGCAGACTAGATGGGCTGGATAGCCTCTTTCTGTACTATAGGGGTTTTATAATAATGATTAAGTTGCTGGGAAAATCCAGCAGGTCTGGCAGCTTCTGTGAAGAGAAAGCAGAATGAACATTTCGGTCCAGTGACCCTTCTTCAGTGTTGATTGTAGTTGGAAAAGGTGAGCACATATGCTCGAGAAGGGGTGGGGAGAGGGAGAAGGAGTGAAAGATAGATGGTGTTGGAGGTAGAGAGAGAGAACAACATTTGCATAGACAAAGGAATGGGTAATTGAGGAGAAATGCTTTTAATCAAAGGCTGTGGCTCTCTGGAACTCTTTATGCCGGAAAACAGGTATACTCAGTTGCTGAGTGTATTTACAAGTTGATAGATTTTGGATAAATAAGGAAATTACATGATACACAGTGAAGGTGAAGTTAAGGCCGATTTTGTTGAATGTCAACAGGACCTGAATGATCTATTCTGGCTTCTATTTCTTACATAATGGACATCAGGACCTCATCCCATTCAACATCCACATCAATATACATGCAACAGGGGTCATTGAAAGGCTGCATTTACTGACGCCGGGAAGACTATGGAGTGGAATAAACTGAAATAAAGAATGAGGGGAACCGAACAAACCCTTAAAATAAAATAAAATGGTGAAGAGAAGAGGCTAAATAGAGTTTTCTAAAAAAAAGAATCAGTTGTATACAAATGATCATATGAATTGTTTAAAAAGTCAGAGGTGAGCCTGAGCAGTCGGGATTTATCATTGGATGGTTGGTGTCAGCAGGCCCGTTCATCATGGAATAGCAGTCAGGGCTTGGGTCAATATCCCTCCATCTAATCCAGGATCAGAGCTGAAGGATATCATCCTGGTCAGACAAGAGGAAATATCTCACTACAGATCAAAATCAAACCTATGGCCTTTCCAGTCGGTATGCTTCTGCTAGCCATCAGATCACTGATCCATTGGAGTGTTTCCATAATCTGCCTTTTTTTTGGCATGGTTTGGTGTGAGGGAGGAAGAACAATCAAATAAATATGTAGAATGAAGGTGTGGCTCAGTGGTTAGCACAGCAGCCTCGCAGCACCAGGGATCTGGGTTCAATTCCAGCCTCGGACAACTGTCTATGTGGAGTTTGCACATTCTCCCGGTGTCTGCGTGGGTTTCCTCCCACAGTCCAAACAAGTGCAGGTTAAACGAATTGGTCATGCAAAATTGCCCACAGCATTAATCAGAGGGAAATGGGCCTGGGTGCGTTACTCTTCGGAAGGTTGGTGTTGGGCCACAGGGACTGTTTCCACACTGTAGGTAATCTAATCTAAAAAATCCTGCCCTGCTTGAAAAAATGTCTCCCTAGTTCCATAGAAATATATCAATTTACATGAGTCAGTCATTCTCCAACAACCACCGAGTCCTGTAGGTAAGCCTGTATTTCCAATGTAATCAAACATTGGAGATGGGATATTGTGTCTGCGGTGAACAATGTATTTCCATACTTTCTCAGAATTTGCAGTAAATTTTCTGCAACACAATAAAGGGTGATTGCCATCAGTCATGGTACAAACTTTCATAACATACACAACTATCAGGTAAATGTAGTGATTGTAACAAGCTCAGCCAGGTGGACCACATAAAATATGAGTTTCCTGACTGGGGTTGTTAATTTGGTCCAATGAGAGAGCCCTGGCTGACAGATAAGAACAGGAGTGTCAGAGGGTCTATTCCCGCTGGGACCTGGCTCTGAAGGAGCTAGTTCTGTGTCAAAGACTGTCCATGTGTAAATAAAGGGTGACTTGGTGATGGGATACCAGCTCTGTGAAGTTATTTCAGTAGGTTTATTCACACACACAGCCATTTACAAAGGCAAACAGTGACAGCAAAATGTTTTGGTCAATCCAAATAACACGAAAGCCTTGAAACTGTTCTTGAAAAATAAACAGACAAGCCCTTCAGCTGAATTCAATTGCTTCCTTACAAATATTTTCTATACAGGAAGGTAACGCTTCTTCCAAAAGGTGCAGCTGTCAGGTCGTTATTCGCTGAGTGGTAACACCTATTCCGACAAGTCCTGACAAACCTATCCCAACAGTCACTGCATCAGAGGTCAGATCAGTTTTCCTTTGTGTGAATCCAAGGAAAGTGATTGGACCAGACGGAGTACCAGGCCGTGCACTCAGAGCACGTGCAGATCAACTGGCAGACGTCTTCTTGGCCATCTTCAACCTCTCCCTGCAGCAGACCACTGTCCCTGCCTGTTTCAAGAGGGCCAACATCATCCCTGTGCCTAAGAAGGCTCATGAAGCATGTCTCAATGATTACCGCCCAGTCGCCCGAACTTTGGTGGTCATGAAATGCTTTGAAAGGCTGGTCATGGCATTAATCAACTCCAGCCTCCCCACTACTCTTAACCCACTCCAATTTGCCTATCAGACCAACAGACACACATCAGATGCCACATCACTTGCCCTTCACTCCTCCTTAGAACATCTTGACACCAAGAACAGCTACATAAGAATCCTACTCATTGACTACAGTTCAGCCTTCAACACTATTATCCCCTCGAGACTGATTACTAACCTTACTGATCTTGGACTAAACCCCACTCTCTGCAACTGGATCCTCAGTTTCCTGACCCACAGGTTACAACCAGTGAAGGTTGGGGACAATATTTCATCCTCACCAACACTCAACACTGGAGCCCCCAGGGGTGTACTTAAGCCCCCTATTGTATTCACTGTATACCCATGACTGCATCGCCAAATACCAGGCTAATGCCATTTACAAGTTCGCTGATGACACCACCATAGTCAGTCAAATGTCAGGTGGCGACGAAACAGACTACAGACGGGAGGTGGAAGACCTGGAAGAATGGTGCACTGAGAACAACCTAGCTCTCAATGCCGGCAAAACCAAGGAACTCAGTACTGACTTTCGGCAGGATGTTACTCATGCTCCTCTACACATTAACAGCACAGAGGTGGAACAAGTGGACTGCGTCACGCTCCTGGGAGTGGTCATCCACAACAAGCTTTCTTGGACTCTTCATATGAATGTACTGGTTACAAAGACCCAGCAACATCTCTTCTTCCTCAGGCAGCTGAGGAAATTTGGCGTGACGGCAAATACCGTTGCCAACTTTTATAGGTGTGGCATCGAGGGCCTATGTCTGTATGTATCATTACCTGCTATGGCAACTGTACCATTCAAGATCGGAGATGGTTACAGAGAGTGATGAACTCGGCCCGGACAATTACAAAGGCCAAACTCCCATCTATAGAATCCATCTACCAGGCTCACTGTCAAGGAAAGGCCACCAGGATCCTCAAAGATCTACCCCACCCTGGCAACGTTTTTTTATAACCTCTACCATCAGGGAGAAGGTACAGAAGCCTGAACACATGCACCAGCCAGTTTTGAAACAGTTTCTACCCTCCTGTTGTTAGAATACTGAATGGAATCACAAAGTCTTAACATTCCTGTGTTTTGTTTTTGTTGCTGTTTACCCAATATTTTTTATCTATGCTACTTAACTCTGCCTGCATTGTTCACAAGACAAAGTTTTTCACTGTGCCGCAGTTCACATGACAATAAATTCAATTTAATTCAGCTGCATGCTTCTTTGAATTGGTTAGGCCTTGAAACTAATGATAAGATCGTGTGCATTCCTAAAATAACCCTTGTTGGAAAGCATACATGTGCAGACACCTGGAGAATCAGGTGTGGCGAGGAATGCAAAATGGAAATCTCTTATTTACATTAGAACACTTATTCCTATTTTAGTATACAATCTTATTTTCAGTCTCAACTGCAGACTTTAAAATGTAGTCTCTTTATTTGATCGCTTTGTGCATTGTCCATAAGGGGCACTGCAGAAACTTGCCAAAGACCTATTCTGCTGTGATTCCCAAACCTGCAACCTCTATCATCTGGAAGGCCAATGGTCAGAATCCTACTTTCTCTCAAGTGTCCGCCATCCACCCACCCTCCCCACAAGTTGCACAACTTGAAAATGTATCACCATTAATTTATTGTCATGGGTCAAAATTGTGGAACACTCTTTTAAAGCACAACACGAAATGCAGCAAAGTTCAAGAAGATGACCCAGTATCATTCTCTCAAGGACATCCAGGGACAATCGTAAATGATCAGTCTTGCAAATGACCTGCAATGTCCATCCATCAAAGAGCAATGGTAAATATGGAACTCCAAGCTCAACTGTCTTTGAGCAGATTTATTAGGAAACCAAAATAGGAACTTTGACTTGATTTTTTTAATAACAATGGCAGAATGAAAATTTGGAACAAGATCAGAAAAATTCACTTTCAGAGTTGACTCAAATTTCCTGGGAGGTACTTTAGTTCTGTCCCCTGGACAATTTCACCAGGAAGTAATTTCAAATGTAATTTATAATGAGGTCCTCCCATTAATCTCTGCAACTCATCTTTTGATTTTGATATTGATTCAATTCTTTTTGGAGAACAATTCAAAGAAGTTCAGTCCTGAGCAATAAAATATTTGATTTGCCCTTTAATGGAGTGTCACTCACAGCGTACCAGATGGCTTTCATTCAACTTGCATTTGGCCATTGCTACACTTCTGTTTTCCTCTCCAGCCAGCCTCAGGCACTTCTTGAATTAAATAGCTGTCAATTGAGTGTCAATTGCAAATGTCTGTAGTTTTTTTGCCTTACATTAATAGCAAGACTTGGTTTCGACTGGGAAAACCCATATTATCCATTCTGCCACCGAACACAGAAAGAACGAATTAGGGTAATTTTGTCTTTGTCAAAAAGGGTGAGGGCCAAGAGTCAGCTGATTTACATCTCTTCCACTTCCTATCTCCATTAATGGCAATTAAAATTAGCCCTAGCAACAGTAGCAGAAGCATTGGAGATTGACTTTCATCCAAGAAATTGGACTGTTTATGTTTACCACTTTCCAGAATTAAAGGTGTTTCCTGCAAGTTGGTCTTCTAATGGTCTCGGGTTAATTGGATGAGAACTGTGTTGACTGCTGCCATAATTAAAGGTTATGTGAAAAAATTGGCGTTCATATAATGACTTCAATGTCCTATGTGGCTTCAAAATAGCATAATCAGTCAACATTTAATACTGAACCACATAAAACATTAGCACAGATACAAAAGTGATAGATTTTAGAGACCAAGAGAGAGGAGAGAGCAGATATGATTATATAGGAATTTCCAGAGCTTACTACAGCAAACAACCCTGTATCTTGCTTCTACATAGACTTTCCATCTTAACCATTTGCCCATCTTCCCCATTTTCCTCTTACATTGAGCCATGAACAGCAAATTAAGGCACAATCATGTGTTATAAACATAAGTGGCTTATTCTCAGTTATCAAGCGACAATCTTAAATTGAACCTTAAAATAATAAATGTATTAAAAAATCTTTCATGGGATATGGGCAACATTGGCTAGACCAGAATTTCTTTTCCATCATTAATTATCCCTGGACTGAGTGGTATGCTCAAACATTTCAGGGAGAAGTTAAGAGTCTACAGCATTGTTCTGGATCTGGAGTCGCATGCAGACCTGACTGGGTAGGGAAGACAGATTTCCTTCCCTAAAAGATATTAGTGAACCAGGTGGATTTTATAATGCTCAATGCTAATTTCATGGTCAACGCTACTGGAATTAGCTTCCAATTTCAGATTGGTTATTAATTGAATTTGAATACTAGTTGTCGTGATGGAATTTAATTCTGTGTTCCCACGATGCAGGTCTGGACCTCTGGAATATTAGTCCAGAACCATGATGTACTGTCTCCTCTAATTAATTAATTTAATTTTAATCGCTTTTAGTTTTTAACATTAAATAAAAGCCTTGGAGGTAATTAATATTGGAAAACAGCATTGAGTAACATGTTTGAATGGTGACCAATAGTCATAACTGAATACTTGGCATCTCTGAAGAACTGTCTGAAAGGTATTTCATATTTCAGATTTGTTATGATTATTGGGCTATTGTGATAACACTTAACAAGTTTTGATGATAGGAACCATATTATTTTGTAATTGCCTCAGAGTTTATGTGCTTGTGTACAGTGCCTTGAGTTCCATTGCTAACATCTTTGTTTTTAAACATCTTTCTGTCTTGACCCTATAGCTGTGATGTTTCTGAGGGCATACTGCCCCTAGTATGGGTAAATCTTTGTGATGCCTCTTTATGTAAGAACCAAAACAATAAATTTAATTTCGGCTATGACTCTGGATTCAGGATGGTATCATTTAATCCAATGCTTACTCAATGTCCTTACACTCACACAACATCCTTCAACAGATACGCAAACTGTAGCTTTTAAATTATTTCTCATTCCCTCGTCCAGCCTACCTAAGCCAATTCTAGAACCTCCATTGCTTAATCATCTCCAGCCAAATGATTGAAATATGTTAATTATCACGTGCTGAGGACCCAAATGAGAACATCCCTGCTCTGTAGTAGAATAAGGGAAAATGTTATACTTCCCTTCACTCAGAGAACTCGCAATTTTATTTGTTCGTTCATGGGTCGCAAACAAAACTAGTAAGGTCATATTTCCTGCTCTGAAATATATAACTTTGTCTCTCAAAGTTATTATATCCAGGATTCTGACTCAGAGACAATAAAGGAACACTGATGTGCCTCCAAGTCAGGATGTTGCACAGAAGAGAAACCCAAAGATGATAGTGTTCCCATATTGCATTGCATTTAAGCATACTTAATTGATTCAGTTTTAGTGAGAGATCAAATTAGGATGATACCAAAATCAAGACACTAATCTACTAAAATCAAACACCGACTTACTCTGTCCAATATGCCATATGAATTACAATAGTAAGTTTAAGATTTAAAGTACATATCAACTCATAACTTTGCTGGTAAAAATCAGCAAAGTGTACACCTGTGTAAATATCAACCAGTGTTCATAGCATATTCTTGACTTTGTTTGCAAATTTCCGCTTTTGTCATCTGCAATGTCACCGGATATTTCTCTCGGGTTTTTTAAATACAATCATATGTTTAAGCCAGTTACCTGATGGTTTACCTATTGAATCAAGCTTCAAATAGACGGCATCCAATGAAAAGTATGCTAAGGGACAACTATTGCTAACTATGCTAATGCCAACTATTTCTTTGAGTGCAGTTGGCAATCTGGGAGCAAGTAGAACTGAGAATTGCATTAGTTTTACAAAGTGAATTTTTCATTAAAGTTTACATTCAAATTTGTATGAACATAAAAACTTTCTTGAATGAAAAGAATCAGGCAGCATTTAAGATCATATTACAAAAAAAAAAATTGGACATCAACCAGGCTTGGTCTGATAAGTAGCAGGCAACATTCCTACCAAGCAAGTGCCAGGCAATGAGTATCCCAACAAGAGAGATTTTAACAATTGTCTTTTTATGTTTGATGTTATTACCTTGGTGAATCTTATACTAACAATATCCTAACAATATCCTGGTTGTTACCTTGGCCAGAAGCTAAATATCAGGAATACAAAAGAAGGTTGGAGGCTAGGAATACTGTGATGAATAACTTACCTCCTGATTCTGCTATTCCTGTCCACCATGTACATGTCAGGAGTGTGGTGGAATATTTTCCACTCACCTAGAAGTGTGCATATTCAACAATACTCAAGAAGCTTTGATATGATCCAGGACAAAGCATCCAACTTGACTGGCACCACCTTCATCACCTTAACACCACCTTAACATTCACTTCGTTCATCACTGATGCAAAAAGGCAGCTCACCACCACGTTCTCTTGAGGGATGGACCATAAATGCTAATGTTGCCAGTGTAACCCACACTCCTGAATGAATGAAAGAAAAACTCTTTGATGCACTGAAATTTAATAGGCATTAGAAATTGATTTTTTTTTTAATTTAGTCAATGTCTGTCTACAAACTGTGTGTCTCCCAAATTTAGATGATTGAAAACTATTGTTAAAAGCAACCATAGATTCCTTTATTAGTTTAAGTTATGTACGATTTCCGAGTGAGTTAAAAACTTTGCTTTAAAAGGTTCCTTTTAGAATCTTTGCACCAGATAATGCTTAACTTGCTACTTTGAAAGCTCACAAATGTCTACAGTTATCAGAAACATACCATAATCGTGGAAACATTCATTTGATCGGGGTTGCTTTCTGTTTTGTGGTCAACCTGGCTTCCAGATCTTTGTTTTTAAACTAGCAAAAACAATTGACAAAACTCAACTTGTGTTGGTTGTAATTTATGCCTGAAATTCCTCAAACCTTTGCAATGGCTTAGCTGATCTTAGCTGAATATCTCTGACTAGTACCTCCAAGGCATGATGTTTTACCAAATTAGTGATGTACTATGTTATAGTGTGTACTTTGCATGGGGAGGCGATGGCATAACAATAATATTGATGGACTAGAGATCAAGATGAATATTCTGGAGGTATAAATTCAAAAACTATTATGGCAGATCGTGCAATTTGAATTCAATTTTTTGAAAATTCTGTAAATAAAAGGTAGTCTAATGAGGATCATATAACCATTGTCATGAAAAATTATCTGGTTCATGAATGTCTGTTAGATGACATTACCTGACCTGGTCTGGCCTACATGTGACTGCCAATCTAATCATGTGGTTGACTCTTAATGTGCCATCTGAAATAGCCCAAAGAGCCAATCAGTTCAAGAGCAACCAGATATGGGCAACAAATGCTGGCGTTGTCCGCATCCCATTGAAACATTTTTTTTAAATTACGTTACAGTGCCTGGTAGCACTTTGCAAGATACACAAGATCAGTGTGCTTAGTTCTGACCTCGCCTAATGATTGGAATCTAATCTTTCACTGAAATGTCCTGGCTTTGAATTGTGTTAAAGGAATATTTTATTGACTCAGGTTCTATAGTGTAGCATTCAGTTCCTTTCCTGATTTGAAAACAAATGGAAACTTAAGACTTCCTGATTATATTCAGAAGGACAAATGGACACAAATTCAAGCAGGTGCTGCTATCAGGGAACTCTACCACAAAGATTCCCTACTCTTGGGAAATAAGGCAGGGCAGGTGACTGAGGAGTCAGTGGGGGAGCACTTTGGGGCCAGCGACCATAATTCTGTTAGTTTTAGAATAGTGATGGAAAAGGATCGACCAGTTCTAAAAGTTGAAGTTCTAAATTGGAGAAAGGCCAATTTGACGGTATTAGGCAAGAACTTTCAAAAGCTGACTGGGGACAAATGTACGCAGGTAAAGGGACGGCTGAAAAATGGGAAGCCTTCAGAAATGAGTTAACGAGAGTCCAGAGAAAGTATATTCCTGTTAGGGTGAAAGGGAAGGCTGGTAGGAATCGGGAATGCTGGATGACTAAAGAAATTGAGGGTTTGGTTAAGAAAAAAAAGGAAGCATATGTAAGGTATAGACAGGATAGATTGAGTGAATCCTGAGAAAAGTATAAAGCCAGTAGGAGTACACTGAAGAGGGAAATCAGGAGGGCAAAAAGGGGACATGAGATAGCGTTGGCAAATAGGGTTAAGGAGAATCCATAGGGTTTTTACAAATACATTAAGGACAAAAGGGTAACTAGGGAGAGAATAGGGCCCTTCAAATGTCAGCAAGGCGGCCTTTAAGTGGAGCCGCAGAAAATGGGGGAGATACAAAGTGAGTATTTTGCATCAGTATTTATTGGAAAAGGACATGGAAGATATAGACTGCAGGGAAAAAGATAATGACATCTTGCAAAATGTCCATACTAAAGAGGAGGAAGTATTGGATGTCTTGAAATGCATAAAAATGGATAAATACCCATGACCTGATCAGGTGTACCCTAGAACTCTGTGGGAGGCTAGGGAAGTGATTGCTGGGCATCTTACTGAAATATTTGTATCATTGATAGTCACAGATGAGGTGCTGGAAGACTGGAGGTTGGCTAACGTGGTGCCACTGTTTAAGAAAGGACAAACCATGGAGCTATAGACCAGTGAGTCTGACGTCAGTGGCGGGCAAGTTGTTGGAGGGAATCCTGAGGGACAGGATGCACATGTATTTACAAAGGCAAGGACTGATTAGGGATAGTCAACATGGCTTTGTGCATGGGAAATCATGTCTTACAAACTTGATTGAGGTTTTTGAAGAAGTAACAAAGAGGATTGATAAGGGCAGAGCAGTAGATGTGTCTATATGGACTTCAGTAAGGCGTTCAACAAGGTTCCTCATGGAAGACTGTTAGCAAGGCTAGATCTGACGGAATACAGAGAGAACTAGCCATGTGGATACAGAACTGGCTCAAAGGTAGAAGACAGAGGGTGGTGGTTGAGGGTTGTTTTTCAGACTGGAGGCCTGTGACCAATGGAGTGCCACAAGGATCGATGCTGGGTCCACTTCTTTTTATCATTTCTATAAATGATTTGGATGTGAGCCTAAGAGGTATACTTAGTAAGTTTGCAGATGACACCAAAATTGGAGGTGTAGTGGACAGTGAAGAAGATTACCTCAGATTACAACGGGATCTTGACCAGATGGGCCAATGGGCTGAGAAGTAGCAGATGGAGTTTAATTCAGATAAATGTGAGGTGCTACATTTTGGGAAAGCAAATCTTAGCAGGACTTATACACTTAATGGTAAGGTGCTAGGGAGTGTTGCTGAACAAAGAGACCTTGGAGTGCAGGTTCATAGCTCCTTGAAAGTGGAGTCGCAGGTAGATAGGATAGTGAAAAAGGTGTTTGGTATACTTTCTTTTATTGGTCAGAGTATTGAATACAGGAGTTGGAAGGTCATGTTGCGGCTGTACAGGACATTGGTTAGGCCACTGTTGGAATATTGCGTGCAATTCTGGTCTCCTTCCTATCAGAAAGATGTTGTGAAACTTGAAAGGGTTCAGAAAAGATTTACAAGGATGTTGCCAGGGTTGGAGGATTTGAGCTATAGGGAGAGGCTGAACAGGCTGGGGCTGTTTTCCCCGGAGCATCGGAGGCTGAGGAGTGACCTTATAGAGGTTTACAAAATTATGAGGGGCATGGGTCGGATAAATAGACAAAGTCTTTTCCCTGGGATCAGGGAATCCAGAACTAGAGGGCATAGGTTTAGGATGAGGGGAGAAAGATATAAAAGAAACCTGAGGCGCAACTTTTTCACGCAGAGGGTGGTACGTGTATGGAATGAGCTGCCAGAGGAAATAGTGGAGGCTGGTACAATTGCAACATTTAAGAGGCATTTGGATGGGTATATGAATAGGAAGGGTTTACAGGGATATGGGCCGGGTGCTGGCAGGTGGGACTAGATTGGGTTGGGATATCTGGTCGGCATGGACAGGTTGGACCGAAGGGTCTGTTTCCATGCTGTACACCTCTATGACTCTAAATGGAACAGACATCCAGGTAGGAT
Source organism: Chiloscyllium plagiosum (assembly GCF_037043375.1). Lineage (NCBI taxonomy): Eukaryota > Metazoa > Chordata > Chondrichthyes > Orectolobiformes > Hemiscylliidae > Chiloscyllium > Chiloscyllium plagiosum. The sequence continues at coordinate 18,960,853 of NW_028270166.1, forward strand.
AGTGTAAGCGAATGCTTTCAAATCACTTAAAAAACAGGAGAACCTTGCCTTGGAGGGACCAAGGCTATTCTAGATGGATGAAGTAAGACTGAAAACTTTTCTTCGTTCACAAATACTTTGTGGTTCCCAGCCAGATTGAGGCATCAAAACCTCCCGAAGTTTGTCAGTTGGGATCAGCTTCATTCTGACTCAGTGAAGGAGGATTAATACTGAAAACAAAAAGTGCTGGAGATCACAGCAGGTCAGGCAACATCCATGGACAGAAAGGAAGCTAACATTTTGAGTCTAAATGACTTTTCCTCAGAGTTTTGTTTTCAGTACAGATTCCAGGATCTGCAGTAATTTGCTCCCATAAAGTAGGGTTAATGGGCAATATTAAATTGGTCAACTGTTATACATCCCACTTGAAATCCAGTCTTATTGAAGTCAATGGAACTAGATATTAGCAGGAAAAAAAACGCAACAAACTCTCATATTGTGCAACTACCTAAAATAAATTTTTACCCATCAGCTGTGGACATACATTTTGCTTTAAGAAAAGGAAGAGAGGTAATTTTACAAAAATAAGAACCTTTAATGCTTTTTTTTTTGGAAAACTGGATTCAAACTCACATTTGAGAAAATTCAAGAACAGTTGCAAAAATCTGCCACCCACTCATCCATCTGCATGCCACAGGATCCCAATACTTAAGGTTTTCATTTCCCTCTAAGTCATGGTTAGGCGACACCTTAAACCACAAAAATTCTGTTAACAGTAAATGATAATAATCTACCTCGCACTCCTTGGGCTTTATTACATAGAACAAAATACACCCAGGAAGAACTAGAAAATTTGACTGTTAACAGTTCTGTGGCTTTCAATTCAACATTCATCCCTTATATTATTTGCCAGACTTGAAAGGTTTGTGGCTAAAACAAAATGTGGAAGTGCCAGCCGAACATTTTTACCCATAGCAGCCAACTTTCATTTGTTCCTGTGGGGCCGCATACCAAGACTAGGTGGGAGCTGGCACACTTTTGTTCTACATTTCATATAATTAAAGTACATTTGTACTATTTTCTTTCCATCCACCCTGCAGTGCTATTGTACATAAAGGAAAGGCGATTAGAATAACGTTTAATTAAGGATTTGCTTCAACTTGTTTTATTTTACATCGCATTAAACTTATAATCCATCAACCACTTGAAATCCTCATCTGTAATTATACTTTTCATGTCCAATGTACAAAGGAAACATTGTAGAATTGTGAGCGTATTTTATTTGTGCTTTTTAATACAATGCATGTGGAGTTTGCTGCATTGATTTAAAAGACTTACTGGCAAATGATAGAGCTGTTATGCAACACTACCATAAAGGCTCAAACTCCTCCTTTTCTTCACACTTACTGCTTTGCAACTTTCTACTTCTTTTCCCCACTGAAAGTAGTGGATCTGTCATGAAAGAGGGTCTCAAGAGTGCTGGAAGCTCTCAGGCACTTTGTCTATAGAATCATTCTTCACAATGTAAGTCTAGACACTGAGGGCAAGAATTAACCAGCCTCTGGATGGTGGGCTAGGGAGCATATGGGGCAAGGACAAGTTTGGAAAAGGCCACCGAGTATGCCAAGAAAGTATGATTCCACCAGCAGGCAAATCTCCCAGCTGCAGGATTGACAGCATCTCAATGGCAGGCAGATGACTAATTTAGTCAATAAACGGTCAAATGAAGGCTTCAGCCTACCAGGTCACTTGCATTTTGGCAGTAGCAGACAGACAGCAAAGCTGCACTGTCAGAAATGGCTACACATCACAGCCATTGACACTGTACTTCGTAATCCATTAACAAGGTCTGTTTGTCAGCCAGTTTGAGCTCAGACCATACCAATGTCTCTGATAGAATCATATTATATGTAATTGCTCCACAAATAAATATTCTGACACCTGTTCTCAGTAAGAACCCACAGTCACTTTATCAGAGTTAAGTGAATAATTCTTGGGAAAACATCAGGCTCCTCCTCCCAAACACTGGAGCATGCTTGGCTTGGCCTCACTAGTTGAGTTAATTGGAGTACATGTGGCATTGACTGTGTGCATTCGATGATAAGCATACAGTGCAAAAGGGGCAGGGGTTCACATGGTGCAGTGCTAATGTCCCTACTGTGGGCAGAAGGCCTGGGTTCAAGTCCCACCTGTTGCAAAGGGATGTTGTAACATGTCAGAACAGGTTGATTAAAAATATCTATGCATTATGGCTGAAAAATCTTAGACAGTGGCCTTCCTGACAGTTAAATGTCTCCCCTGAATCTCATTCTCTTTGGAGGTTCAGGAACAGCTACCTCTCTGAGTGGGCCAGGAGCATCAAGAGCTAGTCCATGATTCTTATTTGACATGGTGGCCAGTGGCGGGAAGATTGCCCACTGTCCACCCATACATACTTGGGATACACATATAGTCCCAACATTGGGCCCTAGCCTACTGAGATAATTCTGGCCTGAGTTTTGGAAGGATTTTGGAGAGATGTAAAGGCTGAGATCACCCAATGGTTCCAACAGGTTCACCAGATATTTTTCTAATAGATTTTTCTAGCTTTTACCCTTTACATAGGGTCAGTCAAAATGGTGATATACACTCTCATTACTGCTATTCACTGAGATTTCTATAGCGTGCACCCACAAAAAGAAATATTTAACTATTGAGCTAAGTGAACCACAAACTGTTATTTACTTTGATTTTGTTTGCAATGACGGCTGCAGAGAAGGTAACTTAGAAAGAAAATACTAATATGATGTTGGATTTTGGACCAGTATTGACACATTGCATAATTACTTGCATTTGCGGTAATCATAAGTAATGAGGCCTGTGCTAAAAATTGATTTATTACTTATAATCCACAGTATTCTGTCACTCATCCTTTGATGACCGTTGATTTTTTTTTGCACACACTGCCTTTTGTTCCTTTAAGGCATTCTATTTGCAGTAATCCAATACATTGCTACACAAAACCCTTCACTATGGGCCAGACCCCTCCCAACAAAATCCAGGGGTTTTCTCTGAATGTGCTACACTGCATGTGTACATTACTTTGCAGTTAATCCAAAGCAACATGCACATGCAGGTATGGAAAGATGTTCGAAGAGCAAATGATATGAGCCTTGGGCTATGGAATGATTTCCTGACATGGGCAAAGTCCAATGTATTTGCAGACTGATTCACCCTCCTTTCCCTGAGGAACGGGTGAGGCAAACTCCCCTAGTAAGCAACGCCTGTTGTTTATAATCTCAACGCAATATCTTTTGGAGAATTTTGACCTACACTTCAAGGAAGAATGCAAGCTCTTGTAGGACATTTAGTGATGTGTCCTTGGTGTAAATATTGTTGTCTGTACACAAGACATATATGTGCTTTTGTTTTGGAATTACAAGGTATTGACACCAGCATTGTAGACTCTGAGGACTTGTTTCCATCCCACAGCTCACCTCTAGTTGGCACTTGGCCAGCTGTAATGTTCGCATGTGTTCGCTATTAACCATTCAACTAATAGGATTATGCAAAGAAAACATTTTGAATATGTTTTAGAACCACACCCCCAAACTACAGTCAATGATGTATTCTTGGTTTTGCTATTCTGACCTGATCATGGATGCTGAACAATCTACTTGTCCAGTATTTTGATGGCACCAGTTTTCTTGGGCTATCAGGAAGGGTAGAAAGAGATAGAAATAAGGTGCAATGTCAGCATATCAAAAGGCTATTTGATACAACTACACTAGTAGTTTAAGTCAAGTACACTGATTTTTTAGCCTAGTTCCTGAATGTGAATGTCATCTTTAATGCCATCAAAATCTCCAACTTTAATGTAATCCTAGTAAATCATATGACAATACTCTTTCTGATATTTAATTTCATTTTTTTTCTCACTGGCTTTATTTGAAACCACTGATCCTTTCATCTTTTATTTGTTAATTTAACTTTTTAATGCTTGTACATACTTGAATGAGGTATTTCCTTAATATATTTAGCCTTTCAAACCTTTGTTTTTGGTAAATCCTCATGGCCTCTCCATCAGATCTTCTTCCCCACTTCCGCAAATTTGGGTTAAATCTAAATCTGTGTTTCACATGTCCTAATTTAGACCAGGTTCCATTCACCTACTGGAATTGTGCTTGCTGATCTATCATGACTCCTGGTACAATAATGCCTTGTTTCTAAAATTCTCATCCTCATGTCCAAAGCTTGAGATTATGACTCCTTGTTCTGGATTCCCTCACTAGAGAGAATGGTTAACCTAGGCTAATATCCACTGTGTCCTCAATGAACTCCTTAGAGCCTAGCCTCTGGAATTCCCTCTCTGTGTCTCTCAACTGTGCTTTCCTTCCTTGTGACACTTATTAAACTTGCTTCTTTGACCAGACTTTTGTCTCCTGTCCCAGAGTCTCTCCATTTGGCTTTGCATCATGTTTTGTTTTATAATGAATCCTGAGAAGTGCTTTGAACAATCATACTATGTTAAAAGCACTTAATAAATAGGAGTTGCAGTTGAAGTCATTGGCTTTTGGATTAACCATTAAACCATGCTCTTCTGCCTTTTCTGCAGTCTGACGATAAAATCCAATGTCCAGTCCTATTATCAAATGATACTTTTTCCAAAAAGAGCGGAGAATTGCAATATCCTGAGTAATATCCAATTCTCAAACAAAAGCCAATAAGATCATGTTATGTCTTGTGGTTCATATAAATTAAATATTATAATATATATATATATATATATATATATATTTCTAGACACAAAATACTGGACCTTTCCTCAAATCTTCTTCCCAGATCACACCATGCTGCTGACTGATGCATTTTTGCTTGACAACTAACAGCAGTGCAGCAGTGAATGCAGCTTCCATGATATACATTCACTAAAATTCCTAATTCTTTATGATTAACACTATAATGTAACGGATCATGTATTCCATTTGCTGTTCATGGGATCCTGTTATATGCAAATAGACTGCTGTATTTACTGATAGACCCACATTGACCATACTTCAACAATTTTGCACATTTTGAAAATGTGCAAATCACTATATAAACGTAAATCACTTTTTTCTTCTCTATTCCAAGAATGACACTATAGAACTTAATATACTGTAATTTAAAGAGACTTGTATTTGACTTCTGCATGTAATACATATATTTTGTTAATTTTATATTAAATACTTGCATGATATTCCCATTACAGTGGCACATTTTACACATCTTCACTTTCTTTTAAGCAATTTTTATATATTCCTGCAAATCACCTATAATTTATGTCTTATTTTCTCCATTCAAATATTGTATATTCTCATTTATTTTATCCTATTTCTATTTAATTGTCCTTTCGATTCCATTTTGATGACTATACTTTGTTATCAGAGAAGAGTGGCCCCGAGCCTGAACATTAACCAAGAATGAAACTCCACAAAGGAATTTGAAACAAACACTTTGCTTTGGTTTTACCAACTAAAACTGATGAAAGCTATTGAACAGGTGATTGACAGGAATGAGGGACCCATCTCAATATTCATGAATGATTTTGTCAAAGAAAGCTTCAACACAGGGGTAAAATGTTTGCAATGTAGCTACATACACTTAAATAAGCCGAAAATATTTGCCGAGACAGTAGATCCTATTTGACTCACGGTCAACTAAACTGTTCACCAAGCTGCCTTCAATTGACAAATACAAATGCTCACTTTTCAGCAAAAATCTCATTAATATCAAATTATCCTTTCCCTAATCCAACATCAGTGGAAATTTCTTTATATATAAAAATGGCAGTCAACAAGTCCATTAAAGAAACAAATTGCACGATCAATTCTGGATAGCAAGTTCACACTCTATAAATCCCTTTCATTGGCCTTGCAGAGACTTTGGAGGTATATACTTACATACATAGATCTGAACAGAGATTCTAATATTATAAGAGCTGTTGGAATGCCATATAATGCTATTAGAAGTGGAGTGAGCTAGCTGAGTCATCCAGGACAGAAGAGAATGTTGCTTAACAAAGAGACTTTGGAGTGCAAGCTCATAGTTCCTTGAAAGTGGAGCTGCAAGTACATAGGATAGTGAAGAAGGTTTTTGATACCTTACCTTTATTGGTCAGAGTATTGAGTACAAGAGTTGGAAGGTCATGTTGCAGCTATACAGGACATTAGTTAGGCCACTTTTGGAATTCTGCACCCAATTTAGGTCTCCCTCCTATAGGAAGGATGTTGTGAAACTTGGAAGGGTTCAGAAAAGATTTACAAGGATGTTGCTGGGGTTAGAGGGCTTGAGCAATAGGGATAGGCTGGGGCTATTTTCACTGGAGCATCGACGGCTGAGGGGTGACCTTATAGAGGTTTATAAAATCATGAGTGGCATGCATGGGGTAAATAGAGAAGGGCTTTTGTCCAGGGTAGGGGAGTCCAGAATTGCAGGGGTTGGGTTTAAGGTGAGGGAGGAAAGATTTAAAAGGAATCTAAGAGGCAACTTTTCACGCACAGGGGAGTGCGTGTGTGGAATGAGCTGCCAGAGGAAGTGGTGGAAGCTGGTACAATTACAACATTTACAGCATTTACAACTCACTGGATGGGTATATGAATAGGAAGGGTTTAGAGGGATATGGGCCAGGTGCTGGCAAATGGGACTAGATTTATTTAGGATATCTGGTTGTCATGGAGATGTTGGACTGAAGGATCTGTTTCCATGCTGAAGATCTCTATGACTCTAGATCAGATTCAGAGAAATGCAACAGTTCCCCTTAGTGGTCCTGGGTTAAGAAAAGGTAAGTGGTGTTCATGTTCATTGTCAAATAACTCTTATTGGAAAATACTCATTTCACAATATCAGAGGCCAGAAGATTAGATTTGACTTTGCTGTCTTCCAAGATCAAAGATTCCGCCTGTACCTTAGTGTGGCCAAGATTAGAGTGGTGCTAGAAAAGCACAGCAGGTCTGGCAGCATCCGAGAAGCAGGAAAATAGATGTTTCAGGCAAAAGCCCTTCATCAGAAGCCTTTTGCCCGAAACATCGATTTTCCTGCTCCTCGGATGCTGCCTGACCTGCTGTACTTTCCCAGCACCACTCTAATCTTGACTCAAATCTGGCCACTTGAGCAAGGTACCAGCAAGTACCAGTCATAGTTAAGGAACATCTAAATGTTGTGATGGGAAGATTATGAGAATGGGTCTGTCAGGAAGAACTCAAGGGTCTTCTTTATCTGAATCTAACTTCTAATCAGTGAAAGAGCAAAGGAGGAGGAAAAACAAAAAAAAACTTCTGTCGTCTTTGTTATAACCAAATTACATCTCCCTTCTTTTGTTTTTATCAAGTCTGGGCTGGGAGCTCAGTCCCGAGCCTCTGGCAGAATCATGCAGCCAGCTATTAAGCAACCCCGTGGTGATTTGATCTCCCTACTGAGCACTTTCTGGTCTGTTCTCCCTGGCTCCTTCCTGCTGGCACACTCAGATTTTAAACTCAACACCTGGGGAGTAGCAAACATAACCAAGGTTCTAAAGTCCCATGTTTGCAATTACTGCAAGGCTTGTTTTTAAACTTAGCAGTGAAATCCAATCTCAACTTTCCAGCAAAGACTGCCAGTCCGCTGATCAAAATTTCCTGTGGTGTGTAAGTAACGACGAGTGAAAACAATAAGACCTTGCTTCCTCGAAAATAAAAAGGGAAATGGAGCCAGATAAAAATTACACTTGTGGCTGGGTGCAGCTGCTGGTTTGCTGAATACAGCAATAACCAGAAAGCATGACTTCAGGCCAGTCACAGTCATGCTTCAATTGTGCCCACCCTGCTCTATTTATTTCAGTTCTGGGATATGCTCCGGTAATGAAATTATGATTGCATTACAAATATAACCCACACTTGGACTCATGTGCCAAAATAGTGTAGCATATGTCAACGGTTCCTCCTCACAGTGATGCAGGGATGAATTCTAAAGCAAACACAAATGCAAAACTCAATGAAGTTTAAAGCATTTGACTTTAGCAAGGCAAACCTGAAACATTGCTGTCTCCATTAAAACTTCACTTAAAAATGGTTAACATCCCTAAACCATCCAAATACACACAAGCAGACAAATATTCTTAACTTATCATTGAGCAGACTTTAGGTGCATTTTATATTTAGATCAAAGCAGCAGCTGGGCACTCCATGTTGATTAATACCACCCCCCGAATCATAGAGTCATAGAGCATGGAAACAAGCCCATCAGTCCAACCAGTCCATGCCGATAATAATCCCAAGGCAAACTAGTCCCACCTGCCTGCTCCTGGTCCATATCCTTCCAAATCTTTCCTACTCATGTAATTATGTTGTAACTGTACCCGCATCCACCACTTCCTCTAGTATTCATTCCAGACATGAGCCCCACTGTCCAAAAAAATTGCCCCTCAATTGTCTTTTTAAAATCTTGCTCCACTCACCTTAAATGTATGTCCCCAAGCTTTGAAATGTTGCCACCCTAGGGAAAAGATACCTACCATTCACTTATTTATACCCTCATGATTTTATCAACCTCTCAATCTCCTACACTCCAATGAAAAGGGTCCAGCCTGTCCAGCGTATCCTTATAATTCAAACCTCCATTTCCAGAAACATCCTGATAAATTTCTTCTGTACCCTCTCCAACTTAATAATATCCTTCCTATAACAGGGTGACCAGAACTGGACACAGTACTCCAGAGGAGGCCTCGCAACTTGTACAACCTCAACATAACGTCCCAACTCCTATACTCAAAGATCTGAGTAATGAAGGCAAGCGTGCTAAATGCCTTCTTAACCACCCTATCAAATGTGATGCAAACTTCAAAGAGTTATGTACCTGCACCCCAGATCTCTCTGTTCTACAACACGACACAAGGCCCTACTCTTAACTGTGTAAGTCCTGCCTTGTTTGTTTTACCAAAATGCAATACCTCACATTTATCCAAATTACATTCCATCTGCCATTCTTCAGCCAATTGACCAATTGATCAAGATTTCTTTGTAATTTTAGATATCCTTCTTCTCTGTTCATTATACCACCAATTTTGGTGTTATCTGCAAACTTACTAGCCATGTCTTCTATATTCTCAACTAAGTAATTTATATAAATTACAAACAAAAGTGGACACTGCCCAGATTACTTTGAAAAACTATGTGTAGCAGTCCTCCAGTCTGAAAAATAACCCTCCACCATCACTCTCTGTCTCCTGCCATGAAGCCAATTTTGTATTCAATTGGCAAGCTCATGCTGAACCCCATGTGATTGAACTTTACTAATTAGCCTACCATGCAGGACCTTGTTAAAGGCTTTACTGAAGTCCAAGTAACCAATGTTTACTGCTCGGCCCTCATCAATCTTTTTGGTTACTTCCTCAAAAAACTCAATCACATTGTGAGATATGATTTCCCTCAGACAAAACCCAGACAAAACTATCCCTATTCATTCCTTGTCTCTCCAAATGCATGTAAATCACATCTTTCAGAATCACTTCCAACAACCTATCCACCACCTAATTCAGACTCACAGATCTATAGTTCCCAGGCTTCTCCTAACATCCCTTCTTAAACAAAGGTACAACATTAGCCACTCTCCAGTCATTCCGGCACCTCACCCGTAGTTATGGATGATACAAATGTTTTTGCAAGTAACCCTGCAATTTCTTCCTTTAACTTCCTCTTCACCATCGACTAGACTCAAGTCGGCAGTATAATGGAATACTCACCACTTGCTTAAATGGCTAGAGCGTAATTAACAGGCATAAAGCTCAATATCATTCAGGATGCTACTGCCAGTGGATGGAAATCCATCCTCTTGCCATGTGACTGCAACATAGGATGCATTGCAAATACTTACCAATCCTACTTCAAAAACATTTCCTTCTCCTACAACCTCTACAATTCCAAGAATTGCAAGATAATGGTACCACCATCACCTCTGCACTTAGCCCATTTTGATTTGCAAATACAATACTGTTGCTTCATTGTCATTGAGTTAAACTCAGTGGCTTTCATAATCAGAGAATTGTTATGGCACAGAGGGAGGCCATTTGGCCCACCATCCCTGTTACCTAATGCCAAACTTACTTACTTAATACTTTAATTAATATCACCAGTGGGAGAACTATTGCTCATGACTGCAGCAGTTCAAGACCCATCACCACCTTGTCATGGCAAATTGAAACAGCCTGTGAATGTAGAATGTTGTGAACAATGGGAGGCACGGTGGCACAGTGGTTAGCACTGCTGCCTCACAGCACCAGAGACATGGGTTATGTTCCCGCCTCAGGCAACTGTCTATGTGGAATTTGCACATTCTCCCTATGTCTGTGTGGGTTTACTCCGGCTGTTCCGGTTTCCTCCCACTGTGCAGGTTAGGTAAATTGGTCATGCTAAATTGCCCGTAGTGTTAAGTGAAGGGGTAAATGTAGGGGAATGGGTCTGGGTGGGTTGCTCTTCAGAGAGTCGGTGTGGGCTTGTTGGGCCGAAGGGCCTGTTTCCACACTGTAAGTAATCTAATCTAATCAAATAAAAAAGAAACTAATCTTGATTCCTGCTCAAGCTCACTGTCCCTTTCCCAACTAAATGCTCTCACAGCATAATTCTGCAGCTGTGGGATGCTCTCACATAAATACTTAATGTCAGTCATATGAAATTTTTTTTTGATGCAATTAGGAATTATATTAAAGTAAAATTTAAATAAAGAGGCTGATGCTCAATTAAAATGCTAGGGAAATGAGACATTTCAGATGAGACCATGAAATCTTTGACAACGAGTTTCCACTTCAGTGATCTATTTTTTCTCTCTGCCCATTTCTGTTTTTCTTTGTACTCTCAGCCTTGTTTCTTTTGAAGCGTTTGAGTTTCTTTCTTCTGACCACTCTGTTTCCGTTTGCTGCAGAGAATTCTCTGTTGTATTATAAGACTAACTTTTCTAGACTTGCAGACTTCCACAATATAAGTCATTTCCATTAAAGTACCTGGAATAACATGGTAAAAGAGTGACTTTATTTACTGGAAAACCCAGATGTAATTAAATGAGCAGGAAATGGTCAAAAAGTCAACACCCATGTTAAAACAAACATGCATGTTGGATTTCTCCATATTACAGCAAGATGTAAGTACTGCATAGCACTTACTCGAGGATTGCAGCACAGTGCTCAGTGGTTAACATTGCTGCCTCACAGTGCCAGTGACCTGGGTTAGATTCCAGCCTTGGGTGACTGTCTGTGTGGAGTTTGCACATTCTCCCCATGAGTCGGTTTCCTCCAGGCGCTCTGGTTTCCTCCCACAATCCAAAGATGTGTAGGTTAGGTGAATTGGCAAAGCTAAATTGCCCATACTGTTTGGGGATGTGTAAGGGGTAAATGTACTCTTTGGAGGGTCGGTGTGGACTTATCAGGCTTAATAGTCTGTTTCTTCACTGTAGGGAACCTAAGATTTTTCTAATCTTTTATTATGCATTATTTCATGGTATTTCACAATTGGAAAGCAATATAGTAGAATGGGATTGTAATGAGATTCTAATATTTACTTGGAGAATATTTATATTTGGGCTCATTGGAGTCCAACCAAAAATGATGTGTAGTGATTACTTTGTTGCCCACAGTGTTGTAAGACCATGCATTACAGCAAAAATCATTTTACTTTATTATTAGGCTGAAAGCCACTGATTGGTTTTAACGGACTGAAATAGCATTCCAGTAACTTAAAACAATAGGTTCAAAGGAGACCAATATTTGCATAACTGTACCTCACAAATTTCCAAGCCACTGGATTTGAGTCAATCTGCTTCAAAAATCCCATCTGAAATACCCAGTGTGAAAGAATGTGAAAGGGCCATCTCCGAACCCATTCACAAGACATCAAGCAATCATCAGGGTCCTCAACTGAAGAGGGATGAAGCATTCAATGTAATCATCTCAGACAATAAACTCTGGCTGAGGAAAGGAAACTGTCCACTCATAATCTAAACGCACAAAATATGGACCTAGAATTCACCAGTCATGACCATGTTTGGGTAACTGGTCACTTGGAGAGAGGGGGTTTCATGAACAAGCCAGATAACCCTCTTTTGTGTTTAGGAAACTATTTCTCCAGGCCAAGGAAGATGAAGAGATGCTAAGGAGCAAGGGCCCTGAACGTGACAGCCTCTCTTTCTCTCTCCTTCAAGCTGACATGTTCCAGCCCTCTCTGCTGCCTCTCCACATTCATAGAAGGCAGTGTTTCATGAATCAACCCAGCAGTTACTGATTCCGTAAGAACAGATATAAATCCTCAGTCAACTTACCAAAAGATTGATTCCAAAGAAAACATTGTGTTAACCTGGAGATGTTCAACTCACCAATTTCAAAATCCAAGTTTACTGGACTTCAGAAGGACAGCTTAGGCTATCCTTCGTGTGTGTGTGTGTGCGTGTGTGTGTGTGTGTGTGCATAATTCTCACTAGGCAGCAACAAGATGCCTATTAATAGCATCATTGCTTGTTAACAGCCTTATTAACACTGCAGCTTGCCTCACTAGTATGCAGTTTCCAATCTCATCACCTGCCATGAGGAAGTTAGACATCAAGACTTCCTAACATTTAGTCAGGGTGGGTCCTTCACAATGCCAGCTCACTACTTGCTGGGACTGTCATTTTGGAAAGCAGCCCAGAAAATTTAACAGTGTACACTCTGGGGCACCAGACTACTCCCATCTGCCACCATGTCTCCAGACACTGGAATCTGACACCAGCCAGCCTCTCACACCCCTTATGGCACCTTTCCGATTCATTTACAGGAAGCATCTGCATATTAAAGCTGCACTTTAGGGCCCACCAGCAACTAGCATTGATACACTACTAGAAGGACACTTTATGTGCAGGAACAAGCACTCAGTTCATGGATTGGACCAGGCTGCATCTCAGGGCTGTTTAGTTGCTCTCTTAGCACCCACTCACCTTGACTCTACCTGGACGCCAGTCTTTCTGAAGACCAATAAATTTGGATTTTGAAATTGGTTACTTCCTTGCCTCTTAGTGCAGTCACAGACTCAGGAGGCTTTCCGTGCTGGTCAACAGTCCTTAGTCAATGGGGCAGACATCTTGTCAGATACACAGAGCAATGTAAATCTTATACTTGCACAACATGCCAGCAGCTTATGTAGTGTGTACTGCATGTAAGTGGCCATGCCTCAAATTCTAAGGGAAGTGGCCCTCATTGAAATCCATGAAAGGACGTGTCTGTCAGGGATTCCCAGTACAGTAAGTCAAGGCAACATCCAAAATCAATGTAGGAGATTGACCATGGTCAGACATCCTATCCGGGTGCTCTCAATCAGTGGGTCCGTGCCTCCTGTCCAGGAGTGGGTGATAATCAGCCATGTGGCTCATTTGTGGCCAGTGCAGAGGTGAGTACTAACACAATTGGGGAACAATTTACTGCAGATGCTGGAATCTGTACTGCAGACAACAAATGCTGGGGATCACAGCGGGTCAGACAGCATCCATGGAGAGAGAGCAAGCTAACGTTTCAAGTGTAGACGATTCTTCATCAGAGCTGAAGTAACTTGTGGAAGAGACAGCATTTATGCTGTAGTTTGGGAGAGGGGTGCTCGGGGTAGTGGGTTTAGGGTACTGGTGAAGAAAGAAGTTGATGGTTCAGCTTAAGTGACATTCTCAAATTCCATACTAAGGGCTATGAGCACTATTAGCTCTACTACTCACCCAGGTCTATTGTGCCCTATTGTGTACTGTTATCTCCTGGAATGAGAGAAGAGGGATTGAGTGAGATGAAAGTGGGTGGCACAATTGTTAGTATAGATGCAGGTGGAAAAAAGGTGGTGTAGCCCAGGTAGGTGAGAAGGCAAGGCAGAGTACACACAAGGTGAGTCTTTCTGGTTTCTAGGTTGGGTGAGAATGACTGAGGAAAGATTTTGCAAAAAACAGTGAGAGTGGTAGAGCATGAGGATCATTGGAAGCTGTGCGCCAAAGCACAGATATAGTGTGTGTCAGGTGGCAGGGAGAAGGGTGGAGCACTTATCCTGACAGCATTAAGAATGGTAATCCCTGCAAAGCCGCATGTCCGTCTGGATCGTGCATAAAGCACTGAACCTAGTCTCGACTTCAGCCCAGGTTAGCAGGGTCTGAGGTTATAGCCTCCAGGTGCTGTTGGAGATTCATAGCACTAACTTTCGCTTGTCCAACATCCTTCAGAATTAGTCTGGAATCAAGCATGGCATCTTCAGAATGCCAGTGTTTGTCTGGGTGTGCTATAGCCTTTCAAATCTAGCATGGGCTCCAGGGATGCCAGTATATCCCAAGAAATCCAATGAATGGTGAATTATTCTAGGTAGGTCAAGTGATAGATTTGGGCTAGCATCTACTGAGTAGAAACCTACGAGTGTGAAGTCGGTGGTTAAGGAGTGAGCTTGGTTTGATATGACGAGAAAACCTGCTGAGCCTTGTGAAGTGAAACCTTCAATGAAACTCAATGAACTTTACATTTAGTCAAAATACAATAAGATTCAGCTTATGGCTTCTAGTCACTAATCATCCTGAAGAAGGGCTTATGCCTGAAACGTCGATTCTCCTGTTCCCTGGATGCTGCCTGACCTGCTGCGCTTTTCCAGCAACACTTTTTCAGCTCTGATCTCCAGCATCTGCAGACCTCACTTTCTCCACTAATCATCTAATGCCCTCTTGAAAACATCAGTTGAATGCCTCCACCACATTTTCAGGCAGTGCATTCCACACCAGAGCCACTTGTCATGTGAAAAGGTTAATCTCTCACATTACATTTGTTACTTTTGCAAATCACTTGATATCTCTGCCTTCTTGTTCATGATCCATTTACAAGCAGGAACAATTTCCCACTAAAATAAAACAAATAAATGTTGATGTGGGAAATCTGAAACAGAAATAGAAATTGCTGGAGAAATTGAAGGTATTCGGAAGAAGGGTCATGTTAGTTCTGCTTTCTGTCTACAAAAGCAGCCAGACTTCCTGAGCTTCTCCAACAATTTCCGTTTCTGTTAGTTTCTCACTATCAATTCTGTCCAGTTCTCTCCTGATTTTGAAAACATCAGATCTCTACTTGATCTTCTCTCTTTTACTTTGCACATTGCTCTCCTGTATTTAAATTTTGATTCTTCTAACCTGTACTTTCAATCAGTTTACAGATTACTTTACACTCGTAACTCTTCATTCTGGCCCCACTGATATATACAACCCAAAACAGGACTCAAACACCCCAATATTAAACATTTCTAGGTCCTTTCTAAAGGCACAACATGATGGGCTCGAACGGTCATTTATTGTTCATTCTGTAATCCAATGTTTCTCCCAAAGTAGTTGGTTAAGTGTTCAAATCATTCATGAAATGAGGACATTTTGAGACTTAACTAAAGTTCACTCTGCAGCATGTATGTACCAACAAGAACACCAGCACTTGGCCGTAAACCCCTCCCAATTTTCTTCCACTGCGAAGGCATGTTTTCAAACACTGCATAAATGAACAAAAATCCATGTGTAAATAATTACATGGGAGAGAAAAACATAAATTCTAGGACATAATCAATTGATCAAACATCAAAGCATTTGGCCTCATCTGATTCTCAAAATTACTTGATTATGTTGCTGGTTTTTCTTCTGTAGCAATTTACTGTGGCTTAAAAATGTCCTGATAGCCTTCGAGATAAAGAGTACTTTAATTTCTATTCTCAAGTGGCATCTTCTGTTAGAGGCTCTGCCTGAAATATATCTCTGAAAGGTAACAGATCTTCGTGCATGCCCTGCAGTAGCAATACTAATTCTATAGATACAGCTAAGGGTGTTACTCCATCAGGGTGTTCCAGTGCCTGCAGGCTTGGCAGACCAGCTGGTCTTATCCTGACCATCAATTTTGTTTGCTCATATGCCTGAGGTGTTTCTTTTGTCTTCTGTTCCCCTCCCCCACACCAACGTTCCAGCTTGTGAATATCACCAAACCATCATGAAACACCTCATTTTACACCCAACGCAAACATAACTGGCACTGCCCATCCTGCTGGTTATATTCACTGTGATATTGGTTACCGTTGTCATGGTGATTGCCACAGTCACATCCCCCTTACTCAACACAAGAAGAACAGTGGAAACCAAGAATCTGCAAACATTCATTGGGTATGTTGCATTCTTACATTCTTATCAAGGCTCTGAAATCTAGATTTGTAGAAGTTGTTTGCATAAATCCACCGTAGCTAGACAGCACATGTAAACAAAATTGTTGGTGCAGCAAAGTTTGATGTATAGGAAACAAGGCGTAATCTTTGAAATTGTGATGTAGTCAATACCAAGCATAATTTATACATTATTTACATCTTCATTACTAAACCAACAAATAGTCAAATGCCCTTTACATTACACACACAATTACATTTGGTCCAAACAATTCCATGTGCATTGCAAAAAGTTGTTTCTGTCCTTGTCGTTTCTTTTACCATTTGAGAAAGCTTTTATAATGTGATAATGATGCCTGCAATTCTGATTTTTCCTGTTGTCATTCAACACTACAAATCTCTGGCCAGAATTTCAATCTCAGTGCACCTTTCTTGTTTGGTGTTTGTACACTTAGTACACTCAATGTTTAATTTTTATTCTGGTACAATCACAGAAGAATAATAAATGCTTTAGTTGCATCCTTATTGCAGTGAGAAACTGTTTGGATTGTAGAATTGCCAGACAAAACCTATTGACTGGTTGCACTGTTTCTTTTGAGTTATTTCCAATTGACCTACTGTTAACGTAGGGTTCATTTATGCTGGCATGATTTTTAAGTGGAGAATTTATGGAATTTATATTGTGCTAAAAGGCCACTCATAATATTCATGGCTGTGTCATTTTCCGACATGATCAAAAAGGCAGAAAAGCCAAATGGCTTTAGCTTTTGGACTCATCCACACTGAGAGGACTCAATGCTTCTGGAGTTCTCATACGTGATCTCGTTCTGTTGCTTTAATTTCATGGACAGCTCTGAGGTAGAATGGCCAGCCTTGGGCTCTACAGTCCAGTGTGGTCATCTGGTGCAATTTGTATTCTATCCTCAGCAAGCTGATCCCAATCATAGCAGCAATAGGGGTGCCACTTCATTCCTGGTTTATGAAAGCAAAATTCAGCCAAGATCGCTGAAACTCAGAGATAGGTTAGCAATGTGCAAGCATGTGAAGCTAAATGATCTCTGTGATCAGATATTTATTGATACATATTGTTAAGTATCATGCAATTACTGGTCATAGAATCAAACATGGATAGAAACATAGAAACTAGGAGCAGGAGTATTTCATTCAAGTCTGCTCAGCCTTTCAATAAGGTCACGGCGAATTCACAAACTCAATGCCATATTCCCACTTCCTCCCCATATCCCTTAATGCTGTTAAAATCTAGAAACTTATCTGTCTCTTTCTTGAACATATTCAGTGAGTCAGCCTCCACAACCATCTGTGATAGAGAATTCCACAGGTTCACTTCACTTTGATTGAAGAAATATTTCCTCTTCTCAGTCCTAATGCTCTAACTGTAACTGGTTCCCCTAATTCTAGGTTCCCTAAACAGGGAAAACATCCTCCCTTGATCTAGTCTTTCCAGCCCTATTAGAATATTATATGTTTCAATCAGAACCCCTCCCATTTTTCTAAAGTCTATTGCTGAACAAGTCTTTTCTCATAGGACAATGGAGTGGAGGCCACAATGCCAGACCAGCCTGATCCAAGGTTGCCATCCAGGTTAAAGCAGCTTCAACTGTCTGGATGATTGTCAAGCACTCGAGGAATAATCTTCTCCACTCTGCCAGTGTAAGTGCCACTATCTTCTCGTCAGTATCTCACATTCAATCTATCTCAACTATCGTCCCCACCTTTCACCACAAGGCTCATGCTCTACTACCCTCCCTATTACCTAGAACATCATCCCTCATTCACTCTTACCCACCCTGCATGCCCTCTGTGCTGCCTACTTACTCACTCACTGATGACACTTTCCCAACTGCATCAAAAGCAGCTGCTATGCTTTCCACATTTATTTCCCTTAATACCTATTATTCTAGGACATAAACAGCCCACAATAGATCAGAAAGCCTGAAGACAGGTGGTGGGCTGCCTGACATTTGGCTCCTCACCCCTTGTGGAGATCACTCTGACTCTGACTGTCCCAAGCAGCTGACTGTTATTGTCCAAGCCCATGGTCTGTTTCAGAGGTTGAATTAGTTTGTTGTGGCAGCAAGGCTACCTGTAACTGAAGGCTACCTCCCATGACTTGACTGAGGGCTGCAGATAACCATGTCAAGTTTCTGCTTTTGTGTCTGAGCTAAACGGCAAGACAAGACAAAAGTAATATAAGCCTGGTATCTCTGGCTAAGGGAGTAAAATACGCAAAGGTAAAGCAATGCAAGGTGAGGATTCCTTGCACCTCCAGGTAGGGTCAAAATGGTTAACCTTATATCAATGAACAAAGAACTTGCAAGATGCAGTCATAGAGATGTACAGCACAGTAACTGACCCTTCGGTCCAACTTGTCCATGCCGACCAGATATCCTAACCTAATCAAGTCCCATTTGCCAGAACTTGGCCCATATCCCTCCAAACCTTTCCTATTCATTTACCCATCCAGATGCCTTTTAAAAGTTGCAATTGTACCAGCCTCCATCACTTCCTCTGGCAGTCCTGTCCAGTCTATGAGCTGGGTGTGTCTGCTTGAGCACACAGTGTCTTTTCTGAAGATGGGTCACTGGTCCTGAAATGTTAACTCTGCTTTCTCTCCACAGATGCCGCCAGATCTGTTAAGTTTTTCCAGCAATTTTTGTTTTCATTTATTCCATACTAGTTTGGGAAGCTTGGGAAACTTTTGGAATCAGATGTTTGACGTGAAAATTTTAAGTCCCTGTTTATTCTTTTATAATTAATTTTTTATCAGTGGGTGAAAATAGATTAACTCAGCAATGCTCTTCACAGTTCAAAGGGTGGGAGGGGATTAAAGTAAGATTCTCTTCTCAAACTTTCCACAGGTTCTCCTGGAATTGCCTGCATGGCTTTGGAAGGACACTGGCCAAACCTCCATAAAATTTCAAGATACTTTTCTTTAAGAGGCTTATGTATGTAGTAGTAAAATCCAAAGTTGCGATCTGAAAATTCTTCTCTTTTAATGGTGTTTTGCAAAGATCCCCGAGAGGCCAAATAGTTTAAAGAAATACCCATTGTGGTATTAACCAAATCAAACACTAATATTGACTTGTCTTGACTAGCTGGCTACAGCCAGGGCAGTATCACAATTAGTTTTGGCTCTTTGGGTGAAATAGACTAGGAATATAGTCAAACATTTTTACAACTGAAAGCTTTCCAGTAATTCTCCTGCCTTTTCATACAATTTATGAGTATCTGATAATAGTCAAGAGCAAGATGTTGAGACATTTGCTGTGTGATCAAATAAAACGTTAATGCTTGCTTCCTGTAGAAAGAAAAGTAAGATACTTGACAGTTTTCATAATCCTTGCATTTGAAACTCAGCAAGAGTGAGATTCTGGAGGGCATAGTGAACAAGCATGCTATCCAATTCCTTGTAAATCTTGCTGTGCTTCCTTTCCCCTCTGTTAAGTGGCTCAAAATATGCTCAATCCCATTTGTACAGAAATTACCTCAGAATTTACATTGATTTTCTTTCACCAATCTTGCAGAGGGATTTCAACATTGAATATAAAAGCTCACGTTAAACAGGTGCATACGCAATGTCAACCATAGAGGCAATAGCTAGTGGGTTGCAGATTTCCACTATGTATATTCATTTTCAAGAGTCTTTTCCCTCTGTAGCATCACTTGTTCTGTTATTATACAGACAACAATATGCCCATTAAAAAGCCATTCTGTCCAAATGAAAAGAGAGATATAAAGAAGCCAACTATTCAAAGCTGTGACGGAATTAAAGAAAACACTGTTGGTAGCATAAACAGGAAATGTTCTGAGATATTGAAGGACAACTCCACCCTGATGATAGTTTGGACTTACAGATATCTACATTAGAACAAATAAAACTTCTGGCAATAGAAATAGCAATTTACTTACAAGTTAAGCTGCTAACAAGGCAGGGCAACATTGGTATTGAAAGGAAAAGCAAGCATTTAGTCAGATGTGTTCGTGACTAGATATCCTGTCACTCTGAATCAGTGGACTCAAATAGCTAATGTCTCATGTATATTTTCACTGCTTTTTTGGGTTACTTTTCACAGAATTGTGGTAGTTCTAGCAGAGAAAAAATTGGTCAGCCCATCATTACTTGTCCCAGCTGACCAACAATATTTACTCCTCTATATCAGTCAATGACAGCACTTTGCTCTGAGTGAGAAATTCAATGGGTTCGAGTTCCACTCCAAAGCCTTGAGAACTCTATCTAAGCTGACACTCCAATGCTTAACTGAGGGAGGGCTGCATCGATAGACGTGCCCCATTTTATGATGAAATGTTAAACTGAGCCAAGTTTTAATTCCCAGGTCAGGCGCACAGTCAGGAAAATTTCTCATTCCTCAAAACTGAACTTGGGATAAACTTTCCTGCACTGCCAGATTTTTATTCCCTTGGGGTAGGTGTTAAGGCAGGTCACCTGCTCTCAAAAGCAGTGCAGAGGTAGCCATGGGGATTATCGAGGACCAAGGCTGTTAAAAAGGTCTACTTGGTGCCCTGAGATTTGACCCAGTTATAATGAAAAAGTACCATTTAGCCCTCACACTGCTTCAACAGTCACACATGCTCATTGCTCCATCCATGCCAACTCATGTCATTGTAATCAGCTTCATATCCTCTCACTGCCAACTCATTCTTCATTAATCATATCTCATTGTCCATCACATCTTCTGTGACAACTTAATCCCAACTCATACCAGTCCATGCCCTCATGGTCCTCCCCATAACCTTTTATAACTCCCGTGTCAATTTTGTGACAACTCATCTCAATTTTTTTTATACTTGTCCTTATACTTTTAACTCACCTAGTACTCAGAAGTTTTTTGAGGGATGAAGTAAGAAAAGTTCAAAGTACTATAGATTTAAGTATATTAAAAACTGCTCTAATTGAAAAAAATACATTTATTACCTTTAGTCTCTTCAAGTACTTAATCCCTTATTTAAAAAGTCAAACATTTCCTTCAAGTACTCAATGCACTATAAAAGCAAAAAGAAAATTGCATCAAAAACAAGTGATCCGCTCATAAGCCCATTCAGAACTAGCAATCAAACTGTGATCGTATAGCCCTGCTCCCTACACAATAATAAGGAAGCAGTCAGGCAACACTTTTGTTAATCCAATTGCAACCACCAAAGTTTTTCAAACTGAGATTCAAAACAGGCAGGAGGTTCAAAAACCTGAAGGCACAGGATTTTAAATGCATTAGTAAGTTGATAGTTCCACAGAGCTTTCTCATCTTTTATACAGAGCTGAAAATGTGTTGCTGGAAAAGCGCAGCAGGTCAGGCAGCATCCAGTGAACAGGAGAATCGATGTTTCGGGCATAAGCCCTTCTTCGGGCTTATGCCTGAAACGTCGATTCTCCTGTTCCCTGGATGCTGCCTGACCTGCTGCGCTTTTCCAGCAACACATTTTCAGCTCTGATCTCCAGCATCTGCAGACCTCACTTTCTCCTCATCTTTTATACATATTAGCATCCACTGTTGAAGATCCCAAAATAGCACCTGGACCCTCTGCAAATGAGTACTTAATCTCTCAAGTTGGTTTAGAACTTCTTTCTCAAATCTATAAATCGAATGAATCATGCATTTGCAAATTCCAGTGACAAAAATTGTTTCTAATTGAAGGCAACTGGACTTTTAACTGCATTGCAGCCTCTTTTGTACTGTAGATGTTTGAAATCTCTCCTGTCCCTGTTCTCCATGCAGTGGTTGTGAGTTTGGAGATGGGATTTCTCAAAATGTAGCTTTGACACCATTTTGGCTAGGGAGCCGAGCCCTTCTAACTTGTCAAATATTCAGACCAAATAATCACATGGAACTATTGCCAAAAAGCAAAGGGAGGTTCTCTCTAGTGGCCTGACCAATATTTATCTCTCAACTAATTTCTAAAATGAATTAACTGCAATATTATCTCATTATGATCTGTGTATAAATTGACTGCTTCCTAACTTATGATGCATTTAAAGTGTTGGGTATAACATGCTTTGGGATGTCCTGAGGCTATGAAAAGCTACATAAATATGTCTTTCTTCCTTTGAGCTGAATTTTACAGGGGCCTATTACTTGCCAATGTAAGTGGAAATGTCAGTCGCACAACGACAGTCTTTAACAAAAGGCATCTGCAAAATAATGTCACTGCAGGGGGCAAACTGATGGTTGGATTTATGCCCCTCCGGGCAATTAAATCTTGCCCGCGAGGGCTGCCAGCTGTTGTATCAATGGGTGTATTAGGGTTTAACATCTTTCTGCAGCATTATGATGTGTTCCGTACTCAACTTCTCCCACTCTTTAAATAGTATAGACTATTCTTGTTCAAAGGGATTCCTTAGCTTCTGCTTTCCACCAATTGAATAAGACTGAGGTCAAGGCATGACTTCCTGCTTAGGAGTGAGAGTCCTGGATGGTGCAGTGCAGTTCAGTTTTCTGCTAGGAGGCATCCCTTATCCTGGAAATCTGTTTGTACATTTAATCTGAAGTACTATTCTTCCTGGACCATGTAGTTGCAATGTTGTCGGCTGTACACTGTATTTTCTTTATCACTGCTCACTGTCTGATAATAGAGAAACACTCGTCCCAGTGTCTAACATGAAATTCATGAGGCAACCATTGAAATAATTATCGTCTTCTTGAAGTGTAAGGTCTGGATCACCTCCTCCCCGAGCAACACTTCAGACTTCAGTACTGTACACAGTTTTGGTCTCCTTATGTGAGAAAGGATGTACTGGCACTGGAAGGGGGTGCAGAGGAGGGTCACTAGGTTGATTCTGGAATTGAGAGGATTGGCTTAAGAGGAAGGATAGGGTAGACTGGGAATATATTCATTGGAATCTAGAAGAATGGGGATGAGGGATTTTATTGAAACATAAAGTTATGAAGGGAATAGATAAAATAGAGATAGGGAGGTTGTTTCCACTGGTGGATGAAACTAGAACTAGGGGGCATAGCCTCAAAATAAGGGGGAGTTGATTTAGGTCTGAGTTGAGAAGGAAGTTCACCCAAAGAGTTGCGAATCTATGAAAGTTCCTGTAGTTGAGGTCACCTCATTGCTTGTTTTTAATGCAAAAATAGATAAGTTTTGAACAGTTAAGGAATTAAGGGTTATAGTGAAAGGGCGGGTAAGTGGAGCTGAGGCCATGAAAAGATCAGCCATGATCTTATTGAATGGCGAAGCAGGGTCAGGGGGCCAGATGGCCTACTCCTGCTCCTTTTTCTTATGTTCTGATGTTTACTTCTGTTTTAGAGGGTACTACCTCATTAACCTCTGTTTTTAAGTCATAGAACATAGAACATTACAGCGCAGTACAGGCCCTTCGGCCCTCGATGAAGTCCCAACCCGTGGAACCAATCTGAAGCCCATCTATCCTACACTATTCCATTTTCATCCATATGTTAATACAATGACCATTTAAATGTCCTTAAGGTTGGCGAGTCCACTACTGTTGCAGGCAGTGCTTTCCACACCCCTAATATTTTCTGAGTAAAGAAACTACTTCTGACATCTCTCCTATATCTATCACCTCTCAATTTCAAGCTATGTTCCCTTGTGCTAGTTATCACCATCCGAAGAAAACGGGTCTCACTGTCCACCCTATCTAACCATCTGATTATCTTATATGTCTCAATTAAGTCACTACTCAACCTTCTCTCCAACGAAAACAGTCACAAGCCCCTCAGCTTTTCCTCATAAGATTTTCCCTCCATACCAGGCAACATCCTAGTAGATCTCCTCCGAACCCTTTCCAAAGCTTCCACATCCTTCCTATAATGCGGTCACCAGAACTGTACACAATACCTGAAGTGCAGCTGCACCAGAGTTCTGTACCACTGCAGCATGACCTTGTGAGTCCGAAACTCAATCCCTCTACCAATAAAAGCTAGCACACTGTATGCCTTCTTAACAATCCTCTCAACCTGGGTGGCAACTCTCAGGGATGTATGTACATGGACAGCGAGATCTCTCTGCTCATCTATACTAGCAAGAATCTTACCATTAGCCCTATACTCTTTATTTCTGTTGCTGCTTCCAAAGTATCTCACCCCATTGTTTTCCACATTAATCGCCGTTTGCCACCTCTCAACCCAGTTCTGCAGCTTATCTATGTCCTTCTGTAACCTGCAACATCCTTCAGCACTATCCACATCTCTACCAACTTTAGTGTCATCTGCAAATTTACTAACCCATCCTTCTACGCCCTCATCCAGTCATGGCCCCAAAGCATATCCTTGCTGTACACCACGAGTAACTGAAGTCCAGGATGAACTTTTCCCATCAATGACCACCCTTTCAGCGAGCCAAATTCTGATCCAAACAGCTAAATCACCCTCCCACGCTTCTGTATTTTCTACAACCGCCTACCATGGGGAATCTTATCAAACGCCTTACTGAAATCCAGAGACACCACATCAATCATTTTACCCTCATCCACTTGTTTGGTCACCATCTCAAAGAACTCAATAAGGTTTGTGAGGCATGACCTACCCTTCACAAAACCATGTTGATAATCCCTAATCAATTTATTCCTCTCTAGATGATTATAAATCCCATCTCTTATAACCTTTTCCAACACTTTACCTACAACCGGAGTAAGGCTCACTGGTCTATAATTACCAGGGTTGTCTTTATTCCCCTTCTTGAACAAGGGACAACATTTGCTATCTTCCAGTTTTCTGGCACTATTCCTGTAGACAATGATGACATAAAGATCAAAGCCTAAGACTCTGCAATCTCCTCCCTGGCTTCCCAGAGAATCCTAGGATAGATCCCATCCGGCCCTAGGGACTTACCTATTTTCACACTTTCCAGAATTGCTAACACATCCTCCTTGATAACGATAAACCCCGTCTATTCTAGTAGGCTGTATCTCAGCATTCTCCTCGACCATGTCTTTTTCCAGTGTGAATACTGATGAAAAATATTCATTTCGAACTTCCCCTATCTCCTCGGACTCCACGCACAACTTTCCACTACTGTCCTTGCCTGGCTGGAGAAAGATAGGGCCATTCTTTTATTCCTGATATACCTATAGAAAGCTTTAGGGTTTTCTTTGATCATACCTGCCAACGACTTCTCATGTCCTTTCCTGGCTCTTCTTAGCTCTCTCTTTAGATCTTTCCTCGCTAACTTGTAACTCTCAAGCACCCTAACTGAGCCTTCAAGTCTCACCCTTCTTTTTCCTCTTGACGAGAGATTCAACTTCCTTAGTAAACCACGAGTCATAGAGATATACAGCACAGAAAAAGACCATTTGGCCCATCAAGTCTGTGCCAATCAAAAACAACTACCTAACTTTGTGTAGTTAACTATTTGACTTCTTGCTTTCTGAAACTGTGTCCCACTTCTGCACATTTTCTGAAAGTGACAGACTGTGATCATTTCAAAATTTCAGACAGCACAAAGTTTTAAGTGCAGACTTTAGGGGACCTCAACAGATTGTAAACATAAGTAGATGCATGAACGTAAGTTAATACAAAGAGGTCATTTTGGTAGGAGGAATGAAGAGAAACAATAGAAACTAAAAGCTACAATATTAAATGGAGAGAAACAACAAGGGGTGTGCCAATCCAAACCTTTAAAGGTTGTTGAGGAAGCAGTTTACAAAGTCTGTGGGATCCTCCACTTTATTAATGGAGGTATAATGTATAAAAGCAAAACAATTATGCTCATCCTTTATAAATAACAAAAGTCTAGCTAGAGCCAAGCTGAAATATTACAGTCAGTTCAGAACAGCACACTTTGTGAAGGATGTCAAGGTCTTTGGCACCAGCGATAAGTGACATCAATAATGTGGAGAGACAAAGGTGGTTTTTAGATGAGAGAAGATTATGAGAACTTTTAACAGAAATATTCGATATCATGAATACATTTGTTAGAATAAATAAGAAACTGTTTTTAATAACAGAAGGGTCAGTGACCAGAGGACACAAATTTAAGATGTTGGGCAAAAGAACCAAAGATGACAGTGGTATTTATTTTAGTGTCATGAGTTGTGACTTATAATGCACTGCTTGAACATCAGATCCAATTGAAATATTTAAAAGGGAATGGGATGAAGGGAATGACATTCACAGGGCTACGTGAAATATAAGGGGAATGAGATTCATTGAATAATTCTACTGAAGAGCCAACACAAACATGGTGGGCTGAGGAAGACTAAAGTAGATTGGCCCCTTTTAAGCCTTCGACTGCCTTCCCCTGGGGTAAAGTTCATACCTACCGGACACTCTTTCACATCTTTTCCAAATGGCCATTCTTCATGTCATATGTCAACCTACAATTTCAGTCCAGAAGGTACCACACCCAATTGCACTCATCCTATAATCACACTGGCATACTTTCCTTCAGGAGAGATGTCTGAAGAAATAACACGGGCTGTTCTTAAACTTCCATCGCATCTCCAGCTCAGGGCCACTGATGCCAACTGTGTCATCCATTCAGCCTTAAATAATCCAGCTCAGCAAACCAATAGGAAATGAGTTGGGAACCTAATCCCACCATCTGATGGCACGGGGGCTAGGGGGCGACAGATTTCAAGTGTTGAGCAAGAGATGTGGCATAGAGGAGGAGATTAAAATTCTTCATAGAGTGAGTGGTAATAACCTGAACTCACAATCATGGAAGCATGAAAAACAGGAACAGGAGTAGGCCATTCATCCTTTGTTCTGAGGTCCACAAGTACAGTGGAATTAGAGACAATGAATGATTTCAGAAGGGAATTGGATGGACACTTGGAGGAAATAAAATTATAGAGCTAGGGGAACTGAATTGTTCTACCATCAACCAGCATGACCTGAATAGGACAAATGGCCATAAGCAGTCTATAACGCCTAGTGGCCTGTTTAGTTTTTGTTTTAAAATTCTGCCACCAGGCAATTTTCAATAGTCTTCCAGACCAGCTGCTCAGGAGTAATATTCCCATCTGATATCCAAGAATGGGAATTTATGCACTACATTAAGGTCAAGATAAAAATGGGCTTGTTATTTTGGATTAACTACAAAATCTGAAAAACAAACCTAAGGAAAATTTACTGCTGTAGTGGGATATGTATTTAAGGATTTATAGGAGTTAAATCCCATAGCACATATCTATTTTCCAAACTACATCTGTGAAAATTCCCATCTGCTGGTTGGACACATGGAATAACTTGCTGGTTCTTTGGTAATATTTTCACAGGAGCTCCTCTTGGCACCTTTCTGATGTTTCCATATTTACCTTATTGGCACCGTGCCACACTACTGACGTCTGCCAAGGTCTTTTTAGGCTTCCTTTGTGTTTATGAGTAAACACAACTTTTCCACATGCATGACTGATGTGTCTGTTTTACAATACATCATTTTAAATGGTCATCAGTTTCCGATGTAGACGTAATATTTTACACGGTCTCATATCTTCATCTGACAACAGGTTCATTTTCCAGAAATATTCTTTTCAGACCAAGAATACATTTTCCAAAAAAAAATCCCTACTGTTGACACAGGAAATGTTGTCTGAGTGGCATTTTAATGGGACAGTGGTATGTGTGGCAGTGCAAAACAAAAGGAGTTCAAAATCTAACTCATCTTCAAACCCCACTAGCTGGTTAATTCATCAATCTCATTGTTGCTGACTGAACTTGCAATTATAAGTCACTGCAAAACCAATAAACTGTTTGGATCAATTTAAAGAATGGGATCCCCAAACCAATGCCATATCACATTTCCTGGAGCCACACAACAAGATGTAGCTGCAGGCCATAACAACGCGACACTGTGCATCAAGCTGCATCACTGGTTTCTGTCAATGCTGCTGTAATCCACCTCCACAGATACCAGCAGCTATACCAAAGCTCCCTGAGGCGTTGTGGGGAGGTGCTTGCACATTTTTGTTTGTGTGTGTGCACGTGTGCAAAAACACAACAGATGATATCAGAAATTACTGATATTTACCATCTAAAGTGTTGGTATAATAATAAATTGCAATTACTGTGCAACACATGTGTCTGACAAGGTGTGATACAGCATTATCAGCACTGATTGCAGGATCTGCTGGGCAATTGCACCGTGACTTCTTTTCTTTTTAATTTTGTGCCTGTAAAGATGGTGCACATTCGTGCCAAGGATAATACTTTAATAAAGATGCTTACTGACATTAATTTTCATTGATGGTGCTGGGATCTGGAGCTGTTTTTCCAGGTGTTCCTTTGTTCATCTGTCTGGTTAACATGACAGTTTGAGACTGCTTTCCCTGAGGCCAGGCAGGTGATCCCTGGTGGTTATCTGAACCTTAGCATGTCTGGTTGTGTCTGATTCCCGACAGCCTAGTGAGAATACCCTTCCTATTGTATCTAACTGATCCCATACTCATAAATGTGGTGATGCTTTGCAGCTCCTACCCAAGCTTCAAGGTAGCCCCAGGATAACTAGCATCATCATAAAATTGAGGGCCTTGCTGGCAATATGATTCCAATTCTTCACACAAAGAGCCACCTTTCCTGTGTGAGCCTGGAAGAAAGCAGTGGTAAACTATCAACACCACCAATGACTGATATTTGTATAGCACCTTTAACTTAACAGTAAATAGTAAAGGGGCTGAGAGTGTGGTCCTGGAAACACACAGCCGGTGTGGCAGCATCCAAGAAGCAGGAGAATCGATGTTTCCGGCATAAACCATTCCTGATGCTGCCTGACCTGCTGCGCTTTTCCAGCACCACACTCTCAAATCTGATCTCCAGCATCTGCAAACCTCACTTTCTCCAAGTAAATAGTAAAGGGTGTTCCAGTATTAAGGCCCCCAGGCAGCAATGATAAAGTGATTAAAATCAGGGATGCTCGAAGGGCCAGAATTAATTGAACACAAGATCTCAGAGGATTGTGGGACTTGGAGGAGAGCAAAGAGATTTGGATATGTGAGGGGTTAGAGAGGGATTTGAAAGAAAGGATAAAAACAAGACTTTGCCTGATTGGAAGACAATGTAGATCAGTGAGCGCAGGAGCATTAGGGATACACGCCTGGGTGCAGGTTAACTCAGGGCAGCAGTGTTTTGGATGAATTCAAGTTTACAGAGGGTATTTTGTGGAACACCAGGACTGTACAACAGATGACTGAGACAGGAGAGAAGACAGAAAGTTAAAATGAAAAGGGAATCTTAACAGAGCCCTACTCTATGAAGTGTATGTTCATACGTATACTCACCAGCACAATAGCCTAAGCATTTGTAACCCAAGAGCTGAATGTTGGTGGGCGTGGTGGGGGGAGGCATGGTGGAGGGTGGTACTGTTACCCTCTTTATCATGCGAGACTCATGCCAACTAAATCTGTCCCAGCTGAGATGGCCTAAAGCATGATCAGATCAAACCCACAACCTTCCTGTTCTGCATGACTGAATACACATTGGAAACAAATTTACGCACTGGCTCATCAGCAAATAAAGGCAGCTTGTCTATTGGAATCGATGGGAGCAACCAGCAGAATCCCGGGTGGTGAAAAGAAACACAAACATTGTCTTTGGAAATCGAAATGATGAACTTCGTGAATCCGTACTTTGAACTTTGCCAAGTTCGCTCAGTATCATGGCAGTGGTAACTTTACACTGGGACATGAAAACATCTTTTGCATGATGTTGTAGCAGAATATTTACTATGACTATCATGAATCTGGGTCAACTTCATTGCAAAACGGGTGAGCATAATTGAATCCTGGTGGGATTCACCACTATACTTGTGAGTGTACAAACATTGCAACTGTTGAGACACTGTAGCATTGACAGACACATATTAATGAGATCAATACACCCGGGTGCCATGACCTGAAAAGCAGAAACAGCATTTTCAGAATAATCTGTGGTATTTCCTGGCTTGTGTGATTATGAACAATAAACAGAATGTGTGAGGAGATAAAAGTTTGTATATAGCTGAGATTGCAGATGCTATCAGGTCTGGTTTGGTGATCTGCACTCAAGCTTCAGATTTTAGTGCAGGTCTGATATTCTGTATACCTTTGGTATAAACTGTGGAAGCAACTGTATTTAGAATGGGTTACATTGACCTGAATGGAATGCAATCTCAGTGG
This sequence comes from Chiloscyllium plagiosum, assembly GCF_037043375.1. NCBI lineage: Eukaryota > Metazoa > Chordata > Chondrichthyes > Orectolobiformes > Hemiscylliidae > Chiloscyllium > Chiloscyllium plagiosum. The sequence continues at coordinate 18,991,072 of NW_028270166.1, forward strand.
AGCAGAATATATAAACAGGATATATTCTAACACACCAGGGTGCACTGCAGAGAGAAGAAAAAGTCAACAGCTGGCACATGAAGTTGTCAAGAAGTCATTGTTTGCAAGCATTCTAATTCCAGTTGACAAATAATTTGTGTAGTAGAAATGGAGTAATAGCAGGCTGGCAGACAGATCAAGTCCACTGTGATTTTACAATAAACATGTTTAAAACAATCTCAATTTATGCAAAATTGTGTTTTTCCATGTTTTCACTAATATGGAGAGCATACAGAAGCCAATTGCAAAATCAATGTAGATTTAGTCACATGATAACAAAGAGAGTTTTGAGAAGAGGTTGAGGTTCTGGATGTAGGTTTGCTCACTGAGCTGGAAGATTCATTTTCAGACCTTTCATCACCATAATAGGTAACATCTTCAGTGGGCCTCCAGACGAAGTGTCATCTGGAGACCCACTGACGATATTACCGAGTATGGTGATGAAACGTCAGAAAATGAACCTTCCAGCTCAGCGAGCAAACCTACATCCACAGGATAATAAAGCCCAGAAAAAGGCTTTTTGGTCCACTGTGTCAGCGCTAGCTCTTAGAAAGAATCTTATTGGACCCAACATTTCAAGGCAATTTTATACAACTCTTAGATAAAGTCATTCTGCCAAATTAGTTCATGCTGTGAGTGAAGCATTTGCTTCAAAAGTCTGCTGTCAGGTATACAAACAACATGACCCACCCAGCAGAGCTAATGTTGAATAATTAGCGTTGATGCTGGGTATATGAGGTTAACATTTCATTAGCGCAGCAGGTCAGGCAGCATCCAAGGAGCAGGAGAATTGACGTTTCGGGCATAAGCCCTTCTTCCTGAAGGGTTTATGCCCAAAACATCGATTCTCCTGCTCCTTGGATGCTGCCTGACCTGCTGCGCTTTTCCAGCAACACATGTTTCAGCTCTGATCTCCAGCATCTGCAGCCCTCACTTTCTCCTAACATTTCATTAGGCAGAGTCCAGGCATATAGCTTTCTCGTCAGTGTAATTCAAGCTCACATATCATAAAACTCCAACACTTACTTACTTAAGTCTGTACCTGTGCTTTTGCCACTGTTAACCTATTATTTGCTTATCTATGCTATTTAACTATGTGATCTGCCTGTGTTGCCCGCAAGACAAAGCTTTTCACTGTGCCTTGGTACACATGACAATAAATTAAATACTAATTCTAATTGATTACTTATTGAGTCATAGAGATGTACAGCATGGAAACAGACCCTTCGGTCTAACCTGTCCATGCTGACCAGATATCCCAACCCAATCTAGTCCCACCTGCCAGCACCCGGCCCATATCCCTCCAAACCCTTCCTATTCATATATCCATCTAAATGCCTCTTAAATGTTGCAATTGTACCAGTCTGCACCACTTCTTCTGGCAGCTCATTCGATACACGTAACACCCTTTCTGTGAAAAAGTTGCCCCTTAGGTCTGTTTTATATCTTTCCCCTCTCACCCCAAACCTATGCCCTCTAGTTTTGGTCTCCCCGACCGCAGGGAAAAGACTTTGTCAATTTATCCTATCCATGCCCCTCATAATTTTGTAAACCTCTATAAGGTTATTCCTCAGCCTCCGATACTCCAGTGAAAACAGCCCCAGCCTGTTCAGCCTCTCCCTATAGCTCAAATCCTCCAACCTTGGCAACATCCTTGTAAATCTTTTCTGAACCCTTTCAAGTTTCACAACATCTTTCCGATAGGAAGGAGACCAGAATTGCACGCAATATTCCAACAGTGGCCTAACCAACGTCCTGTACAGCCGCAACATGACCTCCCAACTCCTGTACTCAATACTCTGACCAATAAAGGAAAGCATACCAAACACCTTCTTCACTAACCTATCTATCTGTGACTCCACTTTCAAGGAGCTATGAACCTGCACTCCAAGGTCTCTTTGTTCAGCAACACTCCCTAGGACCTTACCATTAAGTGGAAATGTCCTGCTAAGATTTGCTTTCCCAAGTTTGTGAGACATGATTTCCCACGCACAAAGCCATGTTGACTATCCCGAATCAGTCCTTGCCTTTCCAAATACATATACATCCTGTCCCTCAGGATTTCCTCCAACAACTTGCCCACCATTGAGGTCAGGCTCACCGGTCTATAGTTCCCTGGCTTGTCTTTACCGCCCTTCTTAAACAGTGGCACCACGTTTGCCAACATCCAGTCTTCCAGCACCTCACCTGTGACTATCAATGATACGAATATCTCAGCAAGAGGCCCAGCAATCACTTCTTTAGCTTCCCACAGAGTTCTCAGGTACACCTGATCAGGTCCTGGGAATTTATCCACCTTTAACCGCTTCAAGACATCCAGCACTTCCTCCTCTGTAATACGGACATTTTGCAAGATGTCACCATCTATTTCCCTACAGTCTATATCTTCCATATCCTTTTCCACAATAAATAGTTATGCAAAATACTCATTTAGGATCTCCCCCATTTTCTGTGGCTCCACACAAAGGCCGCCTTGCTGATCTTTGAGGGACCCTATTCTCTCCCTAGTTACCCTTTTGTCTTTAATATATTTGTAAAAACCCTTTGGATTCTCCTTAATTCTACTTGCCAAAGCTATCTCATGTCCCCTTTTTGCCCTCCTGATTTCCCTCTTAAGTATATTCCTACTTCCTTTATACTCTTCTAAGATTCACTCGATCTATCCTGTCTATACCTGACATATGCTTCCTTCTTTTTCTTAACCAAATCCTCAATATCTTTAGTCATCCAGCATTCCCTATACCTACCAGCCTTCCCTTTCACCCTGAAAGGAATTACTTTCTCTGAATTCTTGTTATCTCATTTCTGAAGGCTTCCAATTTTCCAGCCGCCCCTTTACCTACGAACATCTGCCTCCAATCAGCTTTCAAAAGTTCTTGCCTAATACCGTCAAAATTGGCCTTTCTCCAATTTAGAACTTCAACTTTTAGATCTGGTCTATCCTTTTCCATCACTATTTTAAAACAAATAGAATTATGGTCGCTGGCCCCAAAAGTGCTCCCCCACTGACACCTCAGTCACCTGCCCTGCATTACTTCCCAAGAGTAGGTCAGGTTTTGCACCTTCATCCACATACTGAATCAGAAAATTGTCTTGTACGCACTTAACAAATTCTTCTCCATCTAAACCTTTAACACTATGGCAGTCCCAGTCTATGTTTGCAAAGTTAAAATCCCTTACCATAACTACCCTATTATTCTTACAGATAGCTGAGATCTCCTTACAAGTTTGTTTCTCAATTTCCCTCTGACTATTAAGGTGTCTATAATACAATCCCAATAAGGTGATCATCCCTTTCTTATTTCTCAGTTCTACCCAAATAACCTCCCTGGATGTATTTCCGGGAATCACCTCCCTCAGCACAGCTGTAATGCTATCCCATATCAAAAATGCCACTCCTCCCTCCTCTCTTGCCTCCTTTTCTATCCTACCTGTCGCATTTGTATCCTGGAACATTTAGCTGCCAGTCCTGCCCATCCGTGAGCCATGTTTCTGTTCCCAAGTTCCTGACCATGCCCTGAGTCCATCTGCCTTCCCTGTTAGGCCCCTTGCATTGAAATAAATGCAGTTAACTTATTAGTCCTACCTTGTCCCTGCCTACCCTGACTGTTTGACTCACTTCTGTTCTCAACTGTATTAGTCTCAGATTGATCTCCTTCCTCACTATCTCCCTGGGTTCCACCCCCCCCCCACCTTACCAGTTTAAATCCTTCCAAGCAGTTCTAGCAAATTTCCCTGCCAGTATATTAGTCCCCTTCCAATTTAGGTGCAATCCATCCTCCTTGTACAGGTCACTTCTACCCCAAAAGAGATTCTAATGATCCAAAAATGTGAATCCTTATCCCATACACCAGCTCCTCAGCCATGCATTCATCTGCTATATCCTCCTATTCCTGCCCTCACTAGCTCATAGCACTGGGAGTAATCCAGATATTACTACCCTTAAGGATCTCCTTTTTAAATTTCTGCCTAACTCTCTGTAATCTCCCTTCAGAATCTCAATCTTTTCCCTTCCAATGTCGTTGGTTCCAATGTGGACAATGATCTCCTGCTGGCCCCTGTCCCCCGTGAGAACATTCTGCACCCTCTCTGAGACATCCTTGATCCTGGCACCAGGGAAACAACACACCATTCTGCTTTTTCTCTGCTGGCCACAGAAACGTCTGTCTGTACCTCTGACTACAGAATCCCCTAACACAATTGATCTCTTGGAAGCCGACGTACCCCCCGTTGCATTAGAGCCAGCTCAATACCAAAAACTTGGCTGTTCGTGCTAAGTTCCCCTGAGAATCCATCACCCCCTACATTTTCCAAAACAGCATACCTGTTTGAAATGGGTATATCCACAAAAGACTCCTGCCCTAGGTGCCTACCTCTCTTACCCTTCCTGGAGTTAACCTATGTATGTAACTTTATCTGAGACTTTCCTCCTCTCCTATAACTGCCATCCATCACATACTGTTGCTGTTGCAAATTCCTCATCGCTTCTATCTGTCTCTCCAACTGATCCACTCGATCTGATAAGATTCGCATCCAACAGCATTTATGGCAGATATAATCCGCAGTAACCCTTAAACTCTCTTTAAACTCCCACATCCGACAAGAAGTACATGTCACTGCAAAGGCCATTTTTGCTCCTTCACAATCTACAGACCCAGAAAATAACACCGTCTTATTCCTCTAGAAACACTGCACCAGGTTAAATGAATAGCTATGGCTTATGTTTTAAGTTTAATCAAGAGACTTATCTGCAAAAACATATAATCAAGAAAGAACCCATTGTACTCACTAATACAGTCTTTCTCTTGGACAGACTTAAAATAACAATTAACTTATCTGATTCTGTGTTGTGAACTTCGCCCAAACCAGTTTCTCCAAGATTAGTTGTGAAATTCACTGTTTGCTAATTTTCCCAGATGCATTCCGATGTCCAGCGACACATGAATTCAAAAACTGCAAAGGCAGTAACTGTGCAGGTTCTCTCACTCTCTCTCTCTCTCCTGTACTGTCCTCACCATGTGCTTCCTTTGTCTGTTCTTCTCCCTTTTAAAACTGTTGTTGTTTTGATTTTTTTTTCAAACTTGTTCCCCACATACATTCTTACATACACACTCAGTTCCCACTCAATAAGATAACGTGTTGGCATGATATGGATTGCTGCTATTGGATCACCTTTCTCATGAACAGATTTGGAGGATGTTTCAAAGGGCCTGCTAATGGTTCTTCTCCATACCTTAACATTGTCTAAGTCTCCAGAGCATATTGAAGCCTCACTGCTGCAAGTGTGCTTCAGAGAAGGGATCTACAATAACTTGGAGCTTAGTCTCTCAGTAAGGACACATCCTTTACATCCTGAGGCTCAGTGATTGAGCTTGCAGTGACGTTGTTTTTGGATTGAAAGGATCATCGGTTGCTAAGTTTCCTGTCTACTCGGTAATTTATCTTCATATTTGTACAGAAAGTGAGGTCTGCAGATGCTGGAGATCAGAGATGGAAATGTGTTGCTGGAAAAGCGCAGCAGGTCAGGCAGCATCTAGGGATATTTGTAGGTCATTTGCTGTGGATGAGCTACAGTATAGCACTGAGGCAACTGGAGAAGAGATTGGTGAAATGACGCAACTCTGAGAATTTCTGTCTTCATTTAGATTGGATCTATGGTATACTGTTGGTGAGATTCACAGCTTAGACATCATCATGGAGTAGGCGGCGGATGGTGAGGCCAGCCAGATGTGAGGACAATACTTTGTAAGCCTTCACAGTTAACAGAGTCAAAAGTTTCCAAGAAACCAATGAAGGTCTTGACCAACAGTTTGATCTTTTGCTTGAATTTTACTTTTTATGTAGTGAAAATATATGAAGTGCCCTGCAATGGATGAAGACTAACTGTAACTCTAGAACAAACTCTTCAGCCACTGAAAGGAGTTGGTGAAGAAAGATTCTTTGCAATGATTTTCTTGGTGGCTGGGATATATGCAAAAGTGTAGTCACCATCACAATGTGCCTGAGATCAACAATATGCACATTTCTTTCCTGATGAGAGATAAAGTTGTGCCAGGAGACTGCATCTCCATTATGTTCAAGAACATTTTACAAAGTTTCCATTTGCTTTAGATGCCTTGTTGTTTTTCATTTGCCAAGTGGCTTTCTCAACTTCATCTGGATGGGGCCAAGACTGAGCTGACCAAGATGTTGAGGAATGGAGTTGAGGACATTAGAGTTGCAGACAGAATCTTGGTCAGGGAGTTATTCAAAACATTCCGTCCCAGAAACACTGACTGTTTTCGAGGGCTTGATGATCTTTCCTCCATATTTGACTTTCAGTGGGCTGTATCTTTGAGTGCTTAGGCTCTCAGTCATCTTGACGATGCAGAAGAGACCATGCATGCCACTGCGGTCCTCAAGTTGCTCGATCTCCTACGTGACTTGGAGGTGCCGGTGTTGCACTGAGGTGTACAAAATCACACAACACCAGGTTATAGTCCAACCAGTTTAATTGGAAGCACTAGCTTTCAGAGCACTGCTCCACTGCAGGTGGTTGTGGAGAATAAGATCATGCTCACAGAATTTATAGCCAAAGGAGTCCAGTGTCATGGAGATGTGATACAGTAAACAATTTTACATTAAATATTTCATCTTTTAAAATGGGGTATGCTGGTTTCTGTTCTTTGATATTTAAATCCCAGAACTTCTTTTAAATTACATTCTCAAAACAGCTCAGCTTTTTAAACAATAGGTGTGAAGTCTGTCCGTGTCCCAATGCTATATCAGACTGACAAGTCCTCTGGATAGGTTTACAGAGCTTTACATGGATTCATGCAGTTTTTGAGCAAAATAAAATGTAATTCTGCAAAAACAAATTCATCCCATAAGCTTATATGTGTGCACGTGCAGGGACAGCAGAGTGAGTGTGCATGTGAGTTTGTCCGTGAGGGTGTGAGTGCACCTGATAGAGTCTGTGTGTGTATGTACCTGTATATGTGTAAGCTTGATTAAGTGTGTGTGTGTGAGTGTGATGGGGTATATGTCTGTGAGAGGGTGCGTGTGTGGGCATGAATGCTGGGGGTCTATGTGTGTGCATATGAGAGAGAGCTTGTGTATGAGAGAGGATCTGCGTGTGTGTGTGCATGCGCGTGTGTCGTGCAGAGGTGTCACCTGTAGTGTGAAATGAACCCAAGGTCCCGGTTGAGGCCATTCTCATGGGTGCCAAACTTTGCTATCAGCTTCTGCTCAGCCACTCTGCGTTGTTACTTGCCCCAAAGACTACCTTGGATCTCCTTTAGTCTTTCTATGCACTAGTTATTTCACGAGTTCCATGCTGTGTGTGTCTTTCAGCCATCTGTCGACTGCTGCTTTTCTTTTGAGGTGCGGTGAAGTTTGCAAACTCCGAAACCTTTGCACTTGAATTGAATGAATTGAACTGAATTTATTGTCATGTGTACTGAGGCACAGCGAAAAGCTTTGTCTTGTGAGCAATACAGGCAGATCACAGAGTTACGTAGCATTGATGAGTAAATAATAGGTAAACAGCGGCCAAACAAAAACACAGGGACAGGCGAATGTTCAGAGTTTGTGAGTCCATTCAGTATTCTAACAGTAGGATAGAAACTGTTTCAAAACCAGCTGGTGCATGTGTTCAGGCTCCTGTACCTTCAGGATAAGAAGGGCTTATGCCCGAAACGTCGATTCTCCTGCTCCTCGGATGCTGCCTGGCCTGCTGCGCTTTTCCAGCACCACACTTTTCAACTGTAGAAAAGCATTGCCAGGGTGGGATGGATCTTTGAGTTCATCACTCTCTGTAGCCATCTCCGATCTTGAATGGTACAGTTGCCATACCAGGTAGTGTACATCCAGACAGAATGTTCTCTATAGCACACCTAGAAAAGTTGGCAAGAGTATTCGCCGTCATGCCAATTTTTCTCAGCTACCTGAGGAAGAAGAGATGTTGTTGGGTCTTTGTAACCAGTGCATCCACATGAAGAGGGAAATCGTGAGGACTGCAGATGCTGGAGACCAGAGTTGAAAAGTGTGGTGCTGGAAAAGCGCAGCAGGCGCTTCCTGAAGATTCCTGAAGAAGGGCTTATGCCCGAAGCATCGATTCTCCTGCTCCTCGGATGCTGCCGGGCCGGCTGCGCTTCTCCAGCACCACACTTTACAACATCCACATGAAGAGTCCAAGAAAGCTTGTTGTGGATGACCACTCCCAGGAGCTTGACACTTTCCACTCGTTCCACCTCTGTGCTGTTAATGTGTGCATGAGTAACATCCCGCCAAAAGTCAATAATGATTTCCTTGGTTTTGCTGGCATTGAGAGCTAAGTTGTTCTCGGTGCACCATTTTTCCAGGTCTTTCACCTCCCGCCTATAGTCTGTATCGTCGCCATCTGAGATTGGACTGACTATGGTGGTGTCATCAGTGAAATTTTAAGTGGCATTTGTCTGGTATCTGGCGATGCAGTCATGGGTACACAGTGAGTACAGGAGGGGACTGAGTACGCACCCCTGGGGGGCTCCAGTGTTGAGTGTTAGCGAGGATGAAATATTGTCCCCAATCTTCACTGATTGTGGCCTGTGGGTCAGGAAACTGAGGATTCAGTTGCAGAGAGTGGGGCTTAGTCCGAGATCACTAAGTTTAGTAATCAGTCTCAAGGGGGTAATAGTGTTGAAGGCTGAACTGTAGTTAATGAGGAGGATTCTTATGTAGCTGTTCTTGGTGTCAAGATGTTCGAGGGAAGAGTGAAAGGCAAGTGATATGCCATCTGACGTGGGTCTGTTGAAGTAGTGGGGAGGCTGGAGTTGATTAATGCCACGACCAGCCTTTCAAAGCGTTTCATGACCGCCGAAGTTAGGGCTAGTGGGCGGTAGTCATTGAGACATGCTTCATGAGCCTTCTTAGGTACAGGGATGATGTTGGCTCTCTTGAAACTGGAAGGGACAGTGGCCTCTGCATGGAGAAGTTGAAGATGATTGAGAAGACCTCTGCCAGTTGATCTACTCATGCTCTGAGTGCACAGCCTGATACTCCGTCTGGTCCCATTGCTTTCCTTGGATTCACACAAAGGAAAACTGATCTGACCTCTGGTGCAGTGACTGTTGGGATAGGTTCATCAGAACTTGTTGGAATAGGTGTTACCTCTCTACCGAAATTCTGCACAAAGCGAGCATAGAAGGCATCTGGGAGGGATGTGTCATCGTCTGCTATCTTGCACTGTCTCTTTTTAGAACCTGTGATGTCATTCAGTCCTTGCCATAGTGTGTCTGGGTCTCCAGTTTGGATCGGTATTGGTCCTTGGCTGTCTTAATGGCTCTGCCAAAGTCATACTTGGATTGCTTATATTTGAGTGGGTCTCCTGATCTGAAGGCCTCACACCTGGTTTTTAGCTGGTTCTGTATGTTCTGATTCATCCAGGGTTTCCTGTTGGGAAACACCCATATTGACTTCCTCGGTTTGCACTCCTCCACACACTTGCTGATAAAGTCTGTGATAGTGGTGGTGTACTCGTCCAAGGTACCTGCAGTCTTTTTGAACATGGCCCAATCAGCCGATTCCAGACAGCACCGGAGTTGATCCTCTGTATCCACGAGGGGGTCTCCTGCTCGAGCTTTCGCCTGCAAGCCGGGAGAAGAAACACAACATTGTGGTTGGAGTTCCCGAAATGAGGGTGGGGAATGGAGTGGTAGGCATCCTTCACAGTAGTGTAGCAGTGGTCTAAAATGTTCAGGCCCCTGGTGGGGCAAGTAATGTTCTGGTGGTACTTAGGCAACACCTGCACTTAGGCTCAGTTGAATCTTTTGGTCATTTCGGTCAGACAAATCACAATGTCTCCTCTTCCTAAAGGACCTCTTCACAAGTGCATATTACAGTAAACCTTAGGGTTACCCAGACACTATGAGCACCCTGTAGCTCCTGGTGGCTTGGGGTTGAGCAGTTGGCAATGTGATTCGAGCTGAGGTGAGCTGTCTTGATGGTATTTTTGAAACTTTGGCTGTTTATGTCCATGGTAACACTTATGGAGTCACCCCCCCCCCCCCCCCCCAGAGATCTCCGTACTATGTATTATTTCCATTTGGCAATGAGATGCTGACTGGCCCGTTGTTTATTACATGCAGTTTCTGCTTTGAGTTCAGATTTATAGGTTAACATCTTTATTTGTAATAAAAGTCTCTTTTTGTATGTTTAAGATTTCTTCATTTCATATCACTTGGTAATTTTAAAGATACATATATTAACGACAACTTGGCGCATTTCAGTTTTTTTAGTTTTTAGCTTTGTTACAATGTCGCAGTATCACTTTGCTCTTTGAAAGCCTTGGAGATAAATATGAATAAATTAGCATAATTCCATCTGGAGTTAAGGCTCAGTCCTCCTGTCAGCATTCCCTTTTGTTGTCAAAGTAGACAATGAGACCATGAGTTAATGGGTCAGATTGTTTATCAATATGTTGCCATAATATTTCTTGAGGCTTCTAAGATGAGGCGTTATCATGAAGAATGTGAACATGTCATTTCCTCTGACTGATATGTTTCCCGTAGTCCCTGCAACACACAGTGATAACATAGAAAATGCAAAAACTACACCACATTGTTTTCTCGGTCTAAATCAGCAAGATGGTTTTGTAAAAGTTACATGATTTACCATGAAATCTCATTTTACGCAGATCTAGTGAGATGAGTTGGAAGACAAATGAATTCCCAAAAAAATTTGCATCTTTCTGTCCTTGATCAGAGTACAACTTTGTGACTGCCAAGCTCAGTAGCCATTCCTCAAACTAGAGTCCCACGTGGAAAATCCTTTTCTCACCTGACATCGAGACTTTCCATGAAGGGTCAGAAGGCAGCAGTTCATAGAATGATAGAGTCACACAGCATGAAAACAGATCCTTCAGTCCAACTCATCCACACTGACCAGACATCCCAATCTGACCTAGTCCCAATTGCCAGCATTTGGCCCATATCCCTCTAAACCCTTCATATTCATGTACCCATCCAGACACCTTTTAAATGTTGTAATTGTACCTGTCTCCACCATGTCTTCTGGCAGCTCATTCCAAACACATATCACATTCTGCATGAAAACATTACCCCCTTAGATCTTTTTTAAATCTTTTCCCTCTCATCTTAAACTCAAGCCCTCTAGTTTTGGACTTCCACACCCTAGGAAAAAGACCTTGGGTGATTCACTCATTTATCCACACCCCTCATGATTTCCTAAACCTTTATAAGTCTTTGACACTCCAGGAAAAAAAGCTGCAGCCTATTCAGCCTCTCCCTATAGCTCAAACCCTCCAACCCTGGTAACACGATCAAAAATCTTTTTTGAACCCTTTCAAGCTTAACAACATGCTTCCTAAAGAAGGGCGACCAGAATTAAACCAAGTATTCTGATTGTGGCCTCACAGTGTCCTGTACAGCCGCATTATGATGTCCCAATTTTTTATTCTCTGGGCTGACTAGTGAAGGCAAGCATACCAATGCCTCCCTTACCACCCGGTCTACCTATGACTCCACTTTCATGGAACCTTGCTCCTGCACCCCTCTGTTTCAGGCTGCATTATTTCAGATCCTATTCAGCGCCAATTTATTCCAATTTTAAGGACCTATATGCAGGTTGAGATCAGACACCTCTGGTATACAGAGAGTTGTGGAGTTGTACTGCATGGAAACAGACCCTTTGGTCCAACTTGTCCATGCTGACCAGATATCCTAAATTAATTCAGTCCCATTTGCCAGCACGTGGCCCATATCCCTCTAAACCCTTTCTATTCATGTACCATCCAGATGCCTTTGGAATGTTGTAATTGCACCTGCTGCCACCACTTCCTCTGGCAGCTCATTCCACACACCATATCGAATTATATTTGTTTTCACCCACCAGCCATTGATGGAGATCACTGCTGGCTTTTTCACTTTCACTGTGCAACCTGACAACTGGAACTGCTCTTTTTGATGTTTGTGCAGCAGAAAATTCTAGCTCCATCAAAATAAAACTGGAGCGATACCATGAAATAAAAGTAAAATGCTGCGGATGCTGGAAGTCAGAAGTAAAAACATAAAATCTTCAGTAATGCCACAGTGACTTGAAACGTTAACCCTGCTTCTCCACAGATGCTTCCGGACCTGCTGGATTTGTCCAAAACTGTCTCTTTTTATCATGGGGATAGTTTGTGTTTGACCAGCACAGGCATAGTGCACCAAAGGCCAATGTTCCATCTAAACTGTGCAGTTGCACACACATGCAAATGCTCCATGGTTCCACTCACAGAAATTGATGCTCTGGTCACAGCTTTGATTTCAAATTTCAGAAAACAACCAGAAAGAAAATTAGACAGCACACTGCCAAAGGCCCTTTTTCTATCCTCTATAACTCTGAAGCTGCCATTGCAGATTTAAATAGTTTTCAAATTATTATATCCTTGCCCATTGCATGGTTAGCATTGAGTATAGGTGTTGGGAGGTCCTGTTGCGGCTGTTCGGGACATTGGTTAGGCCACTTTGGAATTGCGTGCTGTTCTACAATTCTGTTTTCCCTTCTATCAGAAAGATGTACAACTCTGACTCTATGACTCTAATGCTTGCCTGAAAAATGTTCTCAAAGGAGGAACAATATCCATTTAAGAAAATCTCAGTTGACATTTACTGTATAATGCAATGTTCTCAAGAAGATCATACGAGATAAACTGGATTGGAGCACTGGCTATGAATTGTAGGCCCTGAAGCCTCTTTATGTTAAATAAGGTGACATGCTGCACAGTCGCATAGGCAAGGAAAGTCGTGTTTTGAAACTTATTCACAGGATGTGGGTGTCACAGGCACTGCCAGCATTTATTGCCCATCCTAATTGCTCTTAAGAAAGTGGTGGTGACCTCTCTGCTTGAATTGTTGCAGTCCTTGTGATGACACCAGCTGTTAAGGAGGGAGTTCCAGTCTGGCCCAGGTAAAAGCAATCAGAGTGCAAGTCAGGATGACTTGTGTCTTCGACTGGACTTTGTACAAGGCTGTTTCCATTTACCTCTTGGCCTTGGCCTTCTGGGTTATAGAAGTTGTCAGTTTGTTAGACGCTGTTGAAAATGGTTTGGCGGGTTGCTCCATTAATCCTATGGATAATACCAGTAGGGATGTCAATCAAGTGGGCGGCTTTATCCTGGACTTGATCCTGGATTTAATTCTGCTTTTTGCTGCGTTGAAGCAGCGATCAAGGAACTGAAATTGCCCAGCAGTTTAGGAGTGGAGAATAGAAAAGAGACCATAAGGAAGAACACCTGTTTGAAATAAAACCAAGGAACTGTGGATGCTGGAAACCTAAAACAAAAACAAAAGCTCAGCAAGTCTGGTAGCGTCTGTGGAGAGGTAGCAGAATTAACGTTTCGGATCTAGTGATCCTGCTTCTGAACCATTCTTCTTCAGTAACCCTTCTTTTTCAGAACCATTCTGAACCATTCTGAACAAGGGTTACTGGAGAAGAACTGAAAATGTGTTGCTGGAAAAGCGCAGCAGGTCAGGCAGCATCCAGGGCTTATGCCCGAAACGTCGATTCTCCTGTTCCCTGGATGCTGCCTGACCTGCTGCGCTTTTCCAGCAACACATTTTCAGCTCTGATCTCCAGCATCTGCAGACCTCACTTTCTCCTTACTGGAGAAGAAGGCTCACAGGAGAAGGTTAATTCTGCTTCCTTCCCACAGATGCTACCAGACCTGCTGAATTTCTCCAGCAATTTGAGTTTTTAGAGTCATAGACTCAGAGATGTACAGCACGGAAACAGACCCGTCAGTCCAACTTGTCCATGCCAACCAGATATCCTAAATTACTCTAATCTGATTTGCCAGCACTTGGTCCACATCCTTCTATTCATGTACCCATCCAGATGCCTTTTAAATGTTGTAATTGTACCAGCCTCCACCACTTCTTCTGGCAACTCAATCCAACACGCACCACCCTCTGCATGAAAAGGTTGCTCCTAAGGTCCCTTTTAAACAATGCATTTAGCTGTGAGTTCTCCCACACGAGTTCCTCCAAGGTCAGCTGTGAATTTCGCTATTTGTTCATTGTTCTTACATGCACCAATTCCACAGGGATCCGTGCTGGGACCACTGTTGTTTGTGATACACATAAATGATCTGGAGGAAGGTATAGATGGTCTGATTAGCAAGTTTGCAGATGACAGTAAGATTGGTGGAGTAGCAGATAGTGAAGGGGACTGTCAGAGAATACAGCAGAATATAGATAGATTGGAAAGTTGAGCAAAGAAATGGCAGATGGAGTTCAATCGGGCAAGTGTGAGGTGATGCATTTTGGAAGATCCAATTCAAGAGCGAACTATATAAAAAATGGAAAAGTTCTGGGGAAAATTGATGTACAGAGAGATCTGGGTGTTCAGGTCCATTGTTCCCTGAAGGTGGCTACGCAGGTGTATAAAGTGGTCAAGAAGGTGTACGGCATGCTTTCTTTCATCAGACAGGATATTGAGTACAAGAGTTAGCAGGTCATGTTACGGTTGTATAAGACTTTGGTTCAACCACATTTGGAATACTGTGTCCAGTTCTGTTTCCCACATTACCAAAAGGATGTGGATGCTGTGGAGAGGGTGCAGAGGAGGTTCACCAGGATGTTGCCTGGTATGGAGGATGCTAGCTATGAAGAAAGGATGAGTAGATTAGAATTATTTTCATTCAAAAGACAGGTTGAGGGGGCCCTGATTGAGATCTACAAAATCATGAGAGGTATAGACAGTGTGGATAGCAAAAATCTTTTTTTCCCCAGAGTATGGGTCTCAATTACCAGGGGTCGCAAGTTCAAAATGAGAGGGGAAAAGTCTAAGGGAGATATGCGTGGAAACTTCTTTACCCAGAGGGTAGTGGGTGCCTGGAACGTGTTGCCAGTGGAGGTGGTAGAGGTGGGCATGATAGCGTCATTTAAGATATAGCTAGACAGATACATGAATGGGCAGGGAGTAGAGCGATACAGATCCTTAGAAAATAGGTGACAGGTTTAGATAGAGAATCTAGATTGGTGCAGGCTTGGAGGGTCAAAGGATCTGTGCTTGTGCTGTAGTTTCTTTGTTCTTTGTTCGCTCCAATGTCCAGAGATACTTGAACTCAAACAGCCAACGCAGTAGCTGTGCAGGTTCACAACTGTGTCAGACAGTGTGTAGGTTTCTTTCTCATTTGATTCACTGACCGTGTGGTCCCTGCTTTTGTCCCTCTTCCTCCTTTTTAAAGTGCCATTGTTTGATCTTTTTCCCCTAATGTTCCAAAACAATGCGACAGTTTATAAAACAGTGATTACTGCTCTTGAAATTTGAGGAAATCAGCTCCAACACCTGAAATAGCTCAAAAGTTGTTTCAGAACTCCTGCTTGCATTGACATCTACAAGAATGCACTATTCAAAGATACAAGAAGGACTAAGAAATTGGGCTTGTTGAGATTTGCAAGGTGTGTGTAAAATGAAGATAAAAGGGGCCAGTTTTGGAAGGTCATGCCTCTTGTACCTAAAGCATCTGAAATATGTCAGATGCTCTATTGACTTCTGATCATAATTGGTGTTCCTGGAGGTTTCCTGATATTACCCGTCCACAAGCCCCCCTCCCCCATCTGCATTGTCTTCCTCCCTGACTATTGCTTCTGGTGCCAGTGCCAGGTTAAATAGTTGTGAAACTTTATATGTCTGATTGGTCTCTTCAGCTTATGAATGATGCTGACAGGCCTGAGGCCCAATTCCGAATAGTCTCAGGTTTCAGGCATGTGTCTTCCATTTTCTTTTGTCTGAAAATGGGCCTGATGCAATGTCTAGGCTGAGTGGAGGAAAGCACCAGACATGGCTGTTGTGTTATGTACAAACCGCATGCCAATGTTCAGACTGGGGCTTTCCATTCTCCACCTGCCAGCTTGAATGTTGTTTAATGTTCACCTTAATGGATGGAAAACTATAAGCTAGTGAGCACAGAAGTGGAAAACCCCACTTATCCTACTTAAAAGCTTGTAGTCATTTTATCGTGGCCCAACGTAAATCCGTAAGAATATTTGCCTTTGTGCAAAGCTGTTTATTTAAGAATATCTAAAAGAGATTTTTTTAAGGGAGTGCTGTGACTTCAATTCTGGAAAGACTAACAAATGTACTCCACTAACTGTATTATTTCAAACAGCCCTTAGACAATAGACAAGTCAGGTAATTACTGTCTGCATACCAATTACTGGCATCTTGTAGTTGGAGACGTTTGGTGCTACCAATTCCCCTTTCTACTCTTTTAAAACAAAACTTTAATCAGGTTAGACAGCTCTGTAGCAAAATCTGTGCATTGTAGCAAAATCAAAACCAAACATTCAATGGAAACTTACAGAACTGCAATGGCACCTTACCAAATTCAAATCAAAATATCATTATCCAGGGTGATATTACACACTAACTCTTCCAGCTCCCATAGGTCCCTAAAGGCAATTCTCTTTTCTATGCTCAGGCAAAAGGCCAGTCTAAGTATCAGTGGTAAGTGATCAACTACTATAGAATCTTAACAAGAAGAGGCACTTACATAACAAGTTTAATGGGTAAAATTGACATGGCATAATTACAGGAGTCAGGTAAGTCACATTTGTCTCCATTAGGGCTTTGTGCAAGACAAACAGATTCTCCACCCAACGTCTGTGTGACATCATTGGATTGGGTGGAGGTAATGCTTCAGCTTTTCCTCTTTCAGAGCCATTACCAAAAGCAGCAAGTCATTCTGCTTTTACCTGTTTCCCATTGAGATAGAAATGTTGGACCGGAGACTCCGCTTGGTTTTCTACAGATTGTGCCCATAGAAACTTTGATGGTCACCTGAACTGTTTGCAAATAAAATCTTCGTCCGATGATTCTTCTAAAGGATAGCAAATTTGTGAGTGTTGCCCTCTCAATTATATATTGACGTGTCAGCCCCAATTATCTGTCAAGAAATCTTGCCATTCCTATCTGTTGCAGAATGTTAACACTCCCCATAGAATTTCCTAATGGAGGAACTGTATTTTGCTGCACAAGTCCTAGTGTGGTGATCAACCCCACAGCCATTTGAAAGGGAAGTGACAGTGGTGCCAACTAAGTCAGACATGACTATAGGAAGTAGAGGACATCAAAATGGGTGGGTGAGAGGGATTGCAACACTATTATTACCTTCGGAGAGCTGAGCTGCAATCCAGCACAAACTAATAGCCCTTTATCCTGTCTGTGAAGTCCCACATCAAATGAGATTGAGCAGTTTGAACCCGATTCCTGGTGGGTGTCACAGTACACCATCAAAATGTCTGTAATTCAATGTCATTACAGAGGTAGGAATGTTTCTCAGACATCATGCTGTCAGACACAAAAATTTCACATAGGAGTTTAATTTTGCCACTGTACTGCAGTTTGATTTCTGGCAGCACTTGGTCCACACTTAGGCTGCATCGCTGCGTCAAAAGTCCCAGAACTTCCGAATATCACTGCATGTCTACCTACTACTGTGGTTCACCACGACCACCACCAACTTCGCCAGGACTAAAAATTTTGACCTCACCAGCAATGCCCACATCCTTTGCCAAACTTTTAAAAATCTGCTTTGGATCGATTAGATGGTAGTGTTGCTTGTACTGTTGCCTTTGGCAATCCAACCGCACAGTGACTGTTGTCGTGCGCAAATATTTCCCCAGCTGAGATCAATTGACTTAATCCTGGCCAGAAATGGACCCAGCACTTTCTACTCTCTGTGTTAGGAGCTGCAAAGTCATTAGGCAAAAACAATGACTGCAGATGCTGGAAACCAGATTCTGGATTAGTGGTGCTGGAAGAGCACAGCAGTTCAGGCAGTATCCAAGGAGCAGGAAAATCGACGTTTCGGGCAAAAGCTCTTCATCAGGAATATAGGCAGAGAGCCTGAAGCATGGAGAGATAAGTGAGAGGAGGGTGAGGGTGGGGAGAAAGTAGCATGGAGTAAAATAGGTGAGTGGGGGAGGCGATGAAGGTGATAGGTCAGGGGGGGAGGTTGGAGTGGATAGGTGGACTCCCCTTCCCACTCTGCCAAGGACATGGAGGTCCTGGGCCTCCTTCACCGCCACTCCCTCACCACCAGACGCCTGGAGGAAGAACGCCTCATCTTCCGCCTCGGAACACTTCAACCCGAGGGCATCAATGTGGACTTCAACAGTTTCCTCATTTCCCCTTCCCCCACCTCACCCTAGTTCCAAACTTTCTCATGACTTGTCCTACCTGCCTATCTTCTTTTCAACCTATCCACTCCACCCTCCTCCCCCGACCTATCACCTTCATCCCCTCCCCCACTCACCTATTATACTCCATGCTGCTTTCTCCCCACCCCCATCCTCCTCTCACTTATCTCTCCACCCTTCAGGCTCTCTGCCTGTATTCCTGATGAAGGGCTTTTGCCCAAAACATCGATTTTCCTGCTCCTCGGATGCTGCCTGAACTGCTGTGCTCTTCCAGCACCACTAATCCAGAAGCTGCAAAGTCATTGCTACTCTTGCTCACGGTTTCATATCCCGCTCAACTGCAGTTTCACCAGCAGTGCATTGATGTTACCAATTGTTGTGATTTAGTTTAGTGTCTGTTTATTGACGTCACAAGCATTTCTATGCTGTCAAAGAGATTATCCCCGTAAGGAGCTAAAGAGAACAGTTGGCAGAACAATGCTGTGCAGAGTCTTCATCAAACACAGCTGTCAGGTTTGTACCAGCCCTCTGGAGATGGTATGAGAAGTAGACATGGATGGTGGAAGGCATTGGGTGTAAAGCCCGGCTTCTTCCTGCTGCCACAAGATATCTCAAAAGCTACAGGGGCCCAGCTGCTCATCAGTCAGAGTTGGGCAGCTAAAGAGGATGATAAACTGCCCAATTAACAGTCATTTTACAATGCCATTGGCTTTGTACCACTGGGTACAGTGATGCAGGTCACCCAGAGTGGTCTTCCTTCAACAATCTGCAATGGCCCTGACAGGTATCCACACCACCCCTGCCATTGTGCCTCTGATGCTGCCAGTGGAGGATTCAACCCTCTGATCGCGAAGCTATTGGCCCTCTAATGGACCAGCAGTTCAGAGAGGCAGGTTACTGTGCTCCACTGGGGCAAGATACAGAGCATGGCCTCACAACCGGCTGCCACTGGTCTCTGTGGTCTTCCCAGTTGCTGGTGAGGACTCATGACACACATGTGGTCCCAACTCAAAGAGCAATTGTGTACTGCTCTCAAATCCAGAGCTGCTAGCGATCTGGATCGAGAGAACTAAAGTTAAAGCCAGTCAGGAAAATTCAGTTTTAAAAGATAATCAGAAATAAATCATTTTCAATTCACTTTGGAAGTGAAAGAGTCAGAATCACTGATTAGTGAATAACAATGAGTAAACAGGTTGTGACACCGGAGCTTTCACCATCTCATTTTGTTTGTACTGCCCGTTAAAGAATTACCCAACGAGAAATTACATCAAATATTTGGCAGCTTTTAGTGATGTGTGTCTCTATGGCAACATTACCACTTCCGACCTGAAACAACTTCCTCAGTTCATTCAGCTTTTTTTGTGCTCCCATATTGTTACCGCAAGACTGTGTTTGCAGGAAAAACATAGCAACAGTAACTCTCAGACACAATAGCATAATCCCATGGGAAATGCTTAATTTTCCTTTAAAAGCATTTGCGGAACTTTATCAGGAGACTTCTGTAGATTGCAATAATTATTTGCATTTCCTTCAGATAATTCTTGCGTAAATTGCTCAAACAGAGCAGAAATCATGTGAAAAACTGTTTTCCTGAGGAGAAGGTGATTCTTTTGTTTGATGCAAAGCATTTGCATGTTTGCTTTGTGATGCAAAAATGATGTTTCTTTTTATTTCTTAGTGTCCCGATTCAAGCCCTCGCTGAAATTTAACATTGACTGACATGATCACATGGACCAGGGACTCACTGATAGTGATAATCACCAACAACGATTATATAGCACCTTTCAAAAAATGGGGGATACAAAAACTGAAGTTGCTGGAAAAGCTCAGCAGGTCTGGCAGCATCTGTGAAGAGAAATGTTAATGTTTCGGGTCCACTGACCCTTCCTCAGGACGGAGTGAGGCGGCTGTGTAATTTTGTGCCATTGGCCAGTACACAAGTTGCCCTCATCCTCCTGCTCCCAATGCGTTTACATTTAAGCCAGATCAGAAGCAAAACTTCTCACCTCCTGAAAGCAGCTTGTTTGTTGAGGTAATTGCTTCCTTGTAAAGGTGCGTTGATGGTCTCTTGGTATTAATCCAGAATAGAGTTCTGGGGACCTGGGTTTTAATCCCACCATGGCAGATGGTGGACTAAGAATTAATAAAAATCTGGAATAAAGGGTCTAATGACGCTTGTTGATCGTCCAGAAAAACTCATCTGGTTCACTGGTTGTTAGGGACACTTTTGGAAGGCAGCTGCTGTCTTTACTGGTCTGGTTTACATACGATTCCACACCCACAGCAATGTGATGGACTCTCATCTGTCCTCTGGGCAATTAGGGATGAACAATAACTGTTGGTTTAGCCAGGGACGCCCACATCCCATAAATGAATGAAACAAAATAATTAAAAGGGCATTTGAGGGATTTTCCAGTTGACCTGTGGATTTCCCCATCTCCCATTTGGGAGCACAGCTTCAGTCTGGTCGCTAGGAGCCAAGCTGCAGTCTGTTTTCCAACACCACCCACATACCTGGCCATGGATAGGGCCATATCTAGTTTAGTGCCCTTTCTAGTGACTCCCCTCCGCAATGGTAGCTTGGCAGCTATGACCACTTAGTTTTCAGATGTTTTACAAGCACTGTAAGGGTGTTTAATGATAGAAAGGCCCTCTCTCTTACCCTTCCCTACAATATCCAGCTCTTTCGAAGCAGTTAATGATTGTTTCTCTTCAAATAATGTGTGGGATTATGGGGAAAAGACAGGAGAAAGCCAAGTAAGCATAGTGCCCATTCAGAAACCTGGTCACAATGGTCTCCTCTTGCACTATTACGATTCTATGATTCAGAGCTGAAGGGCTTTCAACTAGTTTTCCAGTTTTTGAGAGCCTGCCTGCTGTTCTAACTGGATGGCAAGCCTAACTGCTAGTCACTAATTCTCCAATCCAGGCAAGTCCATTTGCATTTTAAGTTGACATGTGACCATGACTTTGGGGTCCTGACACAAAAAATGCAATATAGCTGCAAAATGGGCAGCACGGTGGCGCAGTGGTTAGCACTGTTGCCTCACAGCGCCAGAGACCCGGGTTCAATTCCCGCCTCAGGCAACTGACTATGTGGAGTTTGCACGTTCTCCCTGTGTCTGTGTGGGGTGCTCCGGTTTCCTCCCACAGTCCAAAAATGTGCAGGTGAGGTGAATTGGCCATGCTAAATTGCCTGTAGTGTTAGGTGAAGGGGTAAATGTAGGGGTATGGGTGGGTTGCGCTTCGGCGGGTCGGTGTGGACCTGTTGGGCCGAAGGGCCTGTTTCCACACTGTAAGTAATCTAAAAAAAAAGTCTTTATTTCTTAAGGTAGTTATCGTACAGGAGGTCTTGAAGTGCTTGGAACAATGTCAGCCAGATGGACCAAGTACAATATGAGGTCCCTGATTGGGGCTGTTAACCTGGTCTGATCTGTGAGTCCTGGCTGACAGATATGAACAGGAGGGTCAGAAGTTTTGCTCACGCTAGGAGCCAGCTCTGTGCTAACTGGGTCAGTGTCATGTACTATGCACGTGTAAATAAGGCCAAGCAGTGTGGTGCTGGAAAAGCACAGCAGGTCAGGGAGCAGCTGAGAAAGCAAGAGAGTCGACGTTTCGGGCATAAGTCCTTTATCAGGAGTCAGCCCATTCCTGATAAAGGGTTTATGCCCGAAATGTCAACTCTCCTGCTCCTCGGACACTGCCCGACCTGCTGTGCTTTTCCAGCACCACACCTTTTGACTCCAATCTCCAGCATCTGCAGTCCTCACTTTGACACGGGGACAGGGTACCGATCTTCAAGGAGTCATCTCAGATCCCCGATTTACAAACATCCAAAGTTACAAACCCTCCTACCTGACAATCATAGGTGCAATTTCGAAGACCCAACATACAAACATTTCCTTAAACTGCAAAAGGCTGCTTTACATTTTCCTGAATCGGGCTTCGATTTGTGCACAACTCAACCTGTGACCAGACTCCAAAATGGAACCCATTCACGACCCAGGTGCTGTCTGTACTTTGGAAATGAAAAGCTCTGCCAAAATCCAATTGTCAAACAACATTAGCCTTTCTGGATTTTATTAGGAAGCTTGGTGCTGCCTAAGTTGAAAGGAAAATGTGTGTTGAAAGCATCACTTGCCAAACCTCTCTTCTTTAATAACCTTCCTGTTCCCTTGAACTGTGTGAATATTCAGTTTGCAGTCAGTCTGCTGATGATTATGGAAACAAATCACCACTTGCTCAAATAAAGTCATAAACCGGTTAGACTGAGTGGCCTGTTTCTGCCCTGTGTGTTCTTCTACGATCCGATGGAATCTGGCTGGTAACGTTCACGCCTCCGTGGCAGTATGTTGTGGGACTGAAGTACACAGGACACTGAAATCCCTGCACCCCCTTGTCAAACTATCAGAGGTGGAGGGGGGAATGGAGGTGGTAGCATGTTGTCTAGAACATCAGCTGTCCTTAATAAGAAATCAATAGGCTCAAGGTGGGATTTACTTAGCCCCACCTCCAGTTAGCTGCTGCCAATCAGAGGCTAAGCCCACTCCAGTACTTTCAGATAGAGCTGCAAATTAATCGATCAGGGTTTAGACAATTGATTTGGTCACCCACTAATTAGCAGGTTGGTCAATCTGGGGGAGGGTGGCGATGGGAGTGAGGATGTAGCTGAGGGTCTGGGGTTTAAAAGGCCAGGCTAGGGGGGTGGGGAATGAAACCTTGGAAAGGTCCTCCAGTGGGACAATGTATCTGTGGAGCAGGAATAACTCCCTCACCTCTCCCAGCAACCCCGCACCCACCCCCAAAGTTAGCTATGCTCTGTATTGAGAAACCTACCAGGCTGGTCACTTTGGTGTGTGCCTTCCCTGTTTCTACATGAGTCCAGATGAAGCATCGATTTCCCAATTTGTTCCGTAAGGGTTTTAGGACTTGAGCAATCTTATGGTGATATTGCTGAGCTGTTCCTCACTGGGCGTAAATAGCACAGTGTGGTCAGAGTTAAGGAAGAGATGAAGAGAGAAACAAATAGAGAGTGAGGCAGAAGCCTGAAGTCCAGCCATGTGAAGGTTAGAAAATTTCAGAGTAGACCAATTAGCAAAAGGAAATAGAGTTTATGAAAACGTGTTTCAATAATCTCTCTGTAAGATTCGAGCATGGTAAATCTTGACTACCACGTATTAAAGCACATAGTCTTCCTGTGCAATAAATAGTGTTATAAAGATACATAAGCCAGAAGACCGTGACTTCTTCTTAAACAGTATTGAATCCAGATTCTTAGATATTGACAAAAGATGTTCATGGGTCTCATGCACTAGATGACATATGACAAATATGCCCCAAAATTGTGCTGGGGGCAGGTACCAGCAGATAGTGGGCAGACCAGTTGCTGCATTATATGTGTTGCCCCACCATCAAAGGCATTGGTGGTGTGTAAACTCCACCCTGTGGGGTCTGGCTGCACTCTACTGACTAGACATTATCTAGCCTGGCATTTCACCGCAGTACTGAGGCAGCATTGTTGGAGCTGCCAACTTTCAGGTGTAATATGAAACCAAACTTCATCTTCACTCTTGAGCTGGTCCACTTTAAAGAAGCAAGGAAAAGTTACAGACAGTGCCTTGGTATATTATTATTCTTCAACCAACATCACTGAAGGAGATAACTTGGTCATTGTTCATCTCAGTTTGCTGCATCTCACTCTGTGCACTTTTGACGCCTACGTTTCTGTATTTTGCTATAGTGACCCAACTTCGAAAGTGCCTGTAAATTGCTTTGGGCCATCCTTAAGTCATGAAAATTATAATATCAAGTTATTTTTGTCTTATGACATAAACATTTCCTCCTCATTCTGATCCATAAATAATCCATAAATGCATCAAAAGCTTTCCCAAACAAGTTAAAATCCATCAATAACTAATACTAAAAAAAACCTGTCTCAAGTCAGTTACAACTCCAGTATCTTTCAGGAATCTATGCAAAGATTTTCCTTTTTCCTTAAAGACTGGAACACCTTTTCCAATGAACATGTACAAGGATGCACGTAGAAATTAAAGATAATGCTGGAATGGACATGCGATAAATTCAGATTACGTCCTAATACATTATAACAAGTTGGTTGTGCAGCTTTATTCTGTGGTGTGCTGTATCTTACCATGGATGGATGTGTGGCATTTGTTATAGCTGTATGATTGGCATCTGACATTATACTTTCAGTATCCAAATTGTCATCCTGTGTGACAGGGTGTTTAATCACATACAGCTTGGATATGTCCGCTATTTCTTTGCAGGTTTTGACCATTGCTTATTTCAACACCATATGCCTTAGGCTAGGCACAAAGATGTAGTATCTTTCCACAAACCTATGTAATTGTATGAAGATCTCAGATTGTCTTGCTTTCAAGTTGAGGTAACTGTCTGCATGCTTGTTAACCATGTTGTTGTATCATCGCTCCCTTTTTTTCCAATCATGCACATGTTGGAGGGAAGAGCTGGATGAATTTGACTTCCAAGCATGCTAGCTGCTGGTGAGGGGAAGCCATTGCCTTGAGGAGCAGCACTTAGATTTAACATAGCCGTCTGAAAATCTGGCAACTCACTTTACATTTACTATCATGAATTATACCATACAAACAGTGTATTCTGCAAGACTTTCAGGCAGAGCATAGTGAGAAGAATATGTGTTAGCCATCCCATTTCCTGCACATGTGTTGGAAAGATACCCCACCACCAAGGATATATTTCCCTCCCCTCCCCTATCAGCATTCCATAAAGACCACTCCCTCCGTGACTCTCTCGTCAGATCCACACCCCCCACCAACCCAACCTCCACTCCCGGCACCTTCCCCTGCAACCGCAGGAGGTGCAAGACTTGCGCCCACACCTCCCCCCTCACCTCCCTCCAAGGCCCCAAAGGAAACTTCCATATCCGCCACAGATTCACCTGCACCTCCACACACATCATCTATTGCATCCTCTGCACCCGATGTGGCCTCCTCTATATTGGGGAGACAGGCCGGCTACTTGCGGAGCGTTTCAGAGAACACCTCTGGGACACCCGGACCAACCAACCCAACCACCCTGTGGCTCAACACTTCAATTCCCCCTCCCACTCCACCAAGGATATGCAGGTCTTTGGACTCCTCCATCGCCAGACCGCAACAACACGACGGTTGGAGGAAGAGCGCCTCATCTTCCGGCTAGGAACCCTCCAACCACAAGGGATGAACTCGGATTTCACCAGTTTCCTCATTTCCCCTCCCCCCACCTTGTCTCAGTCAAATCCATCAAATTCAGCACCGCCTTCCTAACCTGCAATCTTCTTCCTGACCTCTCCGCCCCCACCCCAGTCTGACCTATCACCCTCACCTTGACCTCTTTCCACCTATCACATTTCCGACGCCCCTCCCCCAAGTCCCTCCTCCCTACCTTTATCTTAGCCTGCTGGACAAACTTTCCTCATTCCTGAAGAAGGGCTTATGCCCGAAACGTCGATTCTCCTGTTCCCTGGATGCTGCCTGACCTGCTCCGCTTTTCCAGCAACACATTTTCAGCTCTGATCTCCAGCATCTGCAGTCCTCACTTTCTCCTTGGAAAGATACCCTAGTGCACTACAGACAGATACAAATTGTTGAGGAACACCAAGCGTAATTGTTATGGAAGTTAATGTGTCCACAACTGTTGTACATGTAATATCTTTGATTCATTGCACAAGAAGGAATTTCGGGAGGTTGTCAGTCAACGAAAGTAATTGACCTTGGAATGGAAAATATCAATCGCAGTCTTGCACCACATTTCAGAATACATTTTGCTTGAACTGTTATTTTGTTGTTGGTTTCTCTCAATTTTATTCGCTTTCTTACTGTTGCCGCCCTTTAAAAGAAATAGCTGAGCAGTGCCTGCACACGGAGTTCAAGACAAAAGAGATAGTAGAGTGATGTCACTCTCGCATCCTTCGCTGCTTTTGCTCCATTGCTGAGAAATCAAAATGGTGGAATCAACCAATGTCTGGACATAGGTAAGGCCTTATTAATGCATACAGTGGTTTTATTCCAAATAAGGGAAAGAAGAAAAGCTGACTAAGAGACAATGAGGGCTAATGAGCCTCCCTCTTCCAAATCTCTCTCCTTCTCTTCGCTCTGTCTCTATCCGTTCACTTCCCAACTCCACCCAATCCCAACTTCACCATAAGTACCAGAATTCTCAAGTTCGTATCAGTTCTGAAGAGACGCTGGACTCGAAACATTAACTCTGCTTTCTCTCCACAACTACTGCTAGACCTGCTGAGTTTCTCCAGTAGTTTCTGTTTTTGTTTCCAATTTCCAACATCTACCGTTCTTTGTTTTCTTTTAACATCTCTGGACAAGTCAGCTGGAAAATTTCAAAAAGTTGCACTGAGTCTGTGGCTCCCTTAAGGCATCAGGAGCAAAGCCAGCTGCCTGAAGAGGTCTCCCAGTGACAGACTTGGTGGAGGGAGGGCAATGCTCTCAGCAGCTATTCTGGTCCTCCCCACCTGCATGATCTCAGCTGCAGCTACAGGCCAGTCCCCTTCTAACATGTTGGCTCAATGTCCAAAGCCATGTTTTGATGTAAAACCTTTAAAAATGCACAGAGAGGAGGGCTCCCCCTCTGTCTCTTATCTGAAAAGCAAGCTACTGTTCCCTCTCACCTGGGAAATGTCCTGTCAGCCTTACAGCTTTGAGAATTCCCCCCAAATATCTTAAACTGCAAGGCCACCACAAGGAGGTTGAGCAATTCATCAACTTCACCAACACATTCCACCCTGACCTTAAATTTACCTGGACCATCTCTGACATCTCCCTCCCCTTACTGGACCTCTCCAGCTCCATCTCCATTAATGACGACTGACTTGACACTGACATTTTTTACAAACCCACCGACTCCCACAGCTACCTGGATTACACCTCTTCCCACCCTACCTCCTGCAAAAATGCCATCCCGTATTCCCAATTCCTCCGCCTCCGCCGTATCTGCTCCCAGGAGGACCAGTTCCACCACAGAACGCACCAGATGGCCTCCTTCTTTAGAGACCGCAATTTCCCTTCCCACGTGGTTAAAGATGCCCTGCAACGCATCTCATCCACATCCCGCACGTCCGCCCTCAGACTCACCCCTCCAACCGTAACAAGGACAGAACCCCCCTGGTGCTCACCTTCCACCCTACCAACCTTCACATAAACCAAATCATCCGCCGACATTTCCGCCACCTCCAAATGGACCCCACCACCAGGAATATATTTCTCTCCCCACCCCTTTCCGTCTTCCGCAAAGACCATTCCCTCCGTGACTACCTGATCAGGTCCACACCCCCCAACAACCCACCCTCCCGTCCTGGCACCTTCCCCTGCCACTGCAGGAATTGCAAAACCTGTTGCCATACCACCTCCCTCACCTCCATCCAAGGCCCTAAAGGAGCCTTCCACATCCATCAAAGTTTTATCTGCACATCCACCAATGTCATTTATTGTATCCGTTACTCCCGATGCGGTCTCCTCTACATTGGGGAAACTGGACGCCTCCGAGCAGAGCGCTTTAGGGAACATCTCCGGGACACCCGCACCAATCAACCACACCGCCCCGTGGCCCAACATTTCAAGTCCCCCTCCCACTCTGCCAAGGACATGGAGGTCCTGGGCCTCCTTCACCGCCGCTCCCTCACTACCCGACGCCTGGAGGAAGAACGCCTCATCTTCTGCCTCGGAACACTTCAACCCAGGGCATCACCAGTGTGGACTTCACCAGTTTCCTCATTTCCCCTTCCCCCACCTCACCCCAATTCCAGCTCAGCATCTGTCCCCATGACTTGTCCTATCTGCCTATCTTCCTTTCCACCTATCCACTCCACCCTCCTCTCTGACCTATCACTTTCATCCCCACCCCCATTCACCCATTGTACTCTTTGCTATCTTCCCCCACCCCCCTCTCATTTATGTCTCCACCCTTCAGGCATTCTGCCTCTATTCCTGATGAAGGGCTTTTGCCTGAAACGTTGATTTTCCTGCTCCTCTGATGCTGCCTGAACTGCTGTGCATTTCCAGCACCACTCTGATCTAGAATGTGTCCTTGCAACCACCAAGCAGAGAACCCAACACCAGAGATTACTTGCCTTTGTACTGGGTCCTCCATGATCCTGGAATTCTGAGGGTGCTTTTCCTGCAGCCGCCACATATTCCTCCATAGCACTGCTGAGCAGCACTTGCAGGTGCGGTTTCTGGCCCCACCCCCACTCACCCCAGCCATTGATTGCAGCAGAAGGCTCACCAATAGCCTGGCCACTATATGATTGGTGGTACGTTCCTGGAAGACTCAGCATGGGTCTCTCACTAGCTCTCCCACTGGTTGATAAAACCCCTGTCAGAAGACTTCTGACAGATTGCAGTCATGATCCACACTTGACCCATTATTGGTGCCACTACCCAAAAAGTAAAACTCTACCATCGATGTCTTTGCCACACCCCCGTCTCAAAATGATATGTTTGAGTCATCCAATGCTGTTGCTCCAGATCACTCCAGCTGGAGAATGTTGTACTGTATACGGGTTTCCACACCCGGGAGCAACCTTGTAATAATGTCGCAGAGTTAAATATCCCTGAGTGTAAGTTGTACAGTGTGGGCAGAGCTCAAACATTTTGTTGAATTCAGAAGACACAACAGACCCAAGTACAACATGGAGGTGATAGATTGGTCTGTACGTATTATCTTCGAGGAGAAAGTGAGGTCTGCAGATGCTGGAGATCAAAGTTGAAACTTTATTGCTGGAACAGCACAGCAGGTCAGGCAGCATCCAGGGAACAGGAGATTCGACGTTTCGGGCACAGGCCCTTCTTCAGGATTCCTGAAGAAGGATTCCTGAAGAAGGGCCTGTGCCCGAAACGTCGACTCTCCTGTTCCCTGGATGCTGCCTGACCTGCTGTGCTGTTCCAGCAATAAAGTTTCAACTGTACGTATTATGACTATACATCAGAGCCTGGTATCTATGATTAACATGTATGGCTTTATTGAATATGAATGTATAATAAATAGTATTACTGTGAAGTCTAAGCCTTAGGACAGTTCTTGACTTTGCGCTCTCCTTGCCCAGAGTGTAAAGAATGCAAACACATGGTGATGTGCCAAACCACATGATAAAGCAGAAGGAACATGTGATTGGCTGGCAAGAACAGAATTCGGCTCCACTGTGTCATTGCCACAATCTAACCAGTCTGTCACTATTCTGGCTTCACACAAGCTGAAACGGTCACACCTAGATGAGATGGCAGATAGCAGCAAAATGAGCACATGCCTTTGGGAGAGGTGAGAGAAGAAGAAAGCCTTAGAAAATGTGACTATTGTGGCATTGCAACCAGCAAAGGCAGAAGTGATCAGTAATATGACACTTCTACTAATTTAGAAAATTCTCTTTAAAGACTAAAAACTGTCAAGCAATGACTGATAACAGCCCTGGACTACTGGGAAAAGAAAAGGAAGTAAGATAATGTTCTCTTTTTAAAAAAGAGAACGGAATCTGAAATAGTTGCAGCTAATACCATGCAACGGGGATACAATTCGGACAAAGAACAACCTCACGAGGCAGAGCACCAGAACTGCAACTATTGAAATCCTGAGGATTTTCCAAATGTCATCCCCCTTCCCGAGGGAGCAGTGAAAGTTTCTTACAGCCCTACAGCTGTTTTCAAAGCTGACATTCTTGGGAAGCCACAGGAGCTCTGCAAAGTTGCCACTTGGTGGGAAAAAAAAATAAGTTCCACAAATAGCTCCGTCATGACTGTTTTGAAAATACTGCAGTGCTTAATCTTTGCAAATCCCATCAACAAGGCTGTGTCTGTTTCGTCCTCGGTCTGCGCTGAACTGAGAGCAGAATACCCACCCTCACAATGTGATTGGTTCTCGTCTGAGGACACAGACCACACAGTGGAAACTGCATCTGTTCCAATAACTGTTCCCACTGCCCAGCGCTGCATCTGGTCTGACCTTCTCCTGATTAGTTTCCATGTAGCTTTGGCATTCTAAAAAATACTTTATTGTTTGTTGCCTCTGTAGAACTCAGACTAGAAAAAAAAATGCTTGGATTCCACCACAGACAGTTTAAAGCTATGCACATGTGAAAAAAAACAGGGTGTAATTGCTACTGATGCCCATTGGTCAGTTCTTTGCGATCCCCCACCCTTTCTGTCATGAAAGTGCCCTGTTTTGGTGGCACACCGTTTCAGAGTCACAGCTCATCCTCTTGTGCACTGCCCAAGTAATTTTTCCTATGAATTGAACTTAAACAGTGAATATCACTTGTCCGAAAAGAACAAATGCTGGAGATCACAGTGGGTCAGGCAGCATCCCATGAGAGAGAAAGCTAACGGTTCAAGTCTAGGTGACTGTTCATGTTCTGATGAAGAGTCACCTGGACTGGAGACGTTGGCTTGCTCTTTCTCCATGGATACTGTCTGACTCACTATGATCTTCAGTGTTTGCTGTTTTCAGTACAGAGTCCAGCATCTGCAATCATTTGCTCCTGCAATATCCCTTGTCCGGTGGTCCATTCCCTATGTGCCCACTAACCCACTGAGATCAAGATTGAGAATTTAATCCCCTGAGGGCAAGTGGCTAATGAGAAAACTCAGCCACAGCTGTATAAATCACCCCAGTGTTACGCTGTCTATCCACTGCCTACACGCTTACAGTGGGATGTTGATGACAATGACAGAACATCACAGCGACGTCAGTCAGCAACACAAATACAGTGGTAAGGTTTGGTTCTGCAGAGTCTTTCATTCGGGAATGGAGGTAGGGGTTCGTGGTGTGGGTATGTTTGCCGAGCAGGGAGGTTGATTTGCAGACATTTCGTCCCCTGTCTAGGTGACATCTTCAGTGCTTTGGAGCCTCCTGTGAAGCGCTGCTGTGCTGTGTCTTTTGCAGGTAGGGGTGTATCACAAACGTGAAAGGCCTGAGGGTTTCCAGGTGGGGTGTAGAAGAACTCTGTTGTTCCACCTGATTCCCAAAAGGATAAAAAGCACATCTTTTTCTTACCCTTTACTGAGCTGATCTCTTCTGACCTGGGTTGACCTGACAGGTAAAGCCTCAGTTAGTTTCCCAACTCAGGCCTGAGTTAATTTACATCAGGGCCCCGTGGCATCATCCAGGGTGGAGGAGTGTGGATCACAGGATTCCTCAACCCACTAAGAAAGGTCTCCCCTCACCTCACTGTCTGGGATTTATAAATGGGTGCTCATGACAGCTGCATTACAGGTAGAATCTTAAAATATCACTGGGGCTCTGGCGACACTAATTAGCGTTTAACAGCCTCCCTCTTGAATCAGGTAATGATTTATGTTTCAAAGTGACAGTGATGACAGGCAGTTAAATGCAGGAGAATGGGACGGTAAATTTTCAGGGAAGATTCTAACCATGAAGCTGTTCATTTCCTGCTGGGAAGATTTCATTCAAATTGCCCCTGGTTTTCAGCACAGAAAAGCATCGAGGAAGAACTCAAGCAGCAACTTGGCAAGGCACTACATAAATGCAAGTTTTTCTCTTTGGGGCAATCTAATAAACAAGAAGGTATTGACAATTCTTGATATCCATTAATTGTTAGTTATTGATTCTCAACTATTGATCCTTCCTCAACATAGAGTCACAGAGTCATAGAGATGTACAGCATGGAAAAAGACCCTTAGGTCCAACCTGTCCATGCCGACCAGATATCCCAATCCAATCTAGTCCCACCTGCCAGCACCCTGTCCATTTCCCTCCAAACCCTTCCTGTTCATATACCCATCCAAATGCCTCTTAAATGTTTCAATTTCACTAGCCTCCACCACTTCCTCTGGCAGCCCACTCCACACACACAACACCATCTGATTGAAAAACCTGCCGCTTAGGTCTCTTTTATATCTCTCCTCTCTCATCCTAAACCTATGCCCTCTAGTTGTGGACTCACCTATCCCAGGGAAAAGGCCTTGTCTATTTACTCTATCTATGCCCCTCATGATTTTATAAACCTCTATAAGGTCACCCCTCAGCCTCCAATGCTCCAGGGAAAACAGCCCTAGCTTTGAGTCATAGAGTCATAGAGGTGTACAACATGGAAATAGATCCTTCAGTCCAACCCATCCATGCCGACCAGATATCCCAACCCAATCAACCTCTCCCTATAGCTCAAATCCTCCAACCCTGGCAACATCTTTGTAAATCTTTTCTGAACCTTTTCAAGTTTCACAACATCCTTCCGATAGGAAGGAGACCAGAATTGCACGCAATATTCCAACAGTGGCCTAACGAACGTCCTGTACAGCTGCAACATGACCTCCCAACTCCTGTACTCAATACTGTGACCAATAAAGGAAAGCATACCAAATGCCATCTTCACAATCCTATTAACCTGTGACTCTACTTTCAAGGAGCTATGAATCTGTAGTCCAAGTTCACTTTGTTCAGCAACACTCCCCAGGACCTTATCTTTAAGTGTATAAGTCCTGCTAAGATTTGCTTTCTCAAATGCAACACCTCGCATTTATCTAAATTATACTCCATTTGCCACTCCTCAGCTCATTGGCTCGTCCAGTCAAGATCCCATTGTAATCCGAGGTAACCCTCTTTACTGTCCACTACACCTCCAATTTTGGTATCATCTGCAAACTTACTAACTATACCTCTTAACCTCACATCCAAATAATTTATATAAATGACGAAAAGTAGTGGACCTAGAACTGATCCATGTGGCACTCCACTGGTCACAGGCCTCCAGTCTGAAAAAAACCCTTCACCACCACCCTCTGTCTTCTACCTTTGAGCCAGTTCTGTATCCAAATGGCTAGTTCTCCCTGTATTCCATGAGATTTAACCTTGCTAATCAGCTCCCATGGGGAACCTTGTCGAGCGCCTTACTGAAGTCCATATAGATCACATCTACCTATCTGTCCTCATCAATCCTCTTTGTTACTTCCTCAAAAAACTCAATCAAGCTTGTGAGACATGATTTCCCACGCACAAAGCCATGTTGACTATCCCTAATCAGTCCTCACATTTTCAAATACTTGTAAATCCTGTCCCTCAGGATTCCCTCCACAACTTGCCCACAACTGACGTCAGGCTCACAGTCTATAGTTCCCTGGCTTGTCCTTACCTCCTTTCTTAAATAGTGGCACCATGTTAGCCAACCTCCAGTCTTCCGGCACCTCACCTGTGACTATCGATGATATAAATATCTCAGCAAGAGGCCCAGCAATCACTTCCCTAGCTTCCCACAGAGTTAGGGTACACCTCATCAGGTCCTGGGGATTTATCCACTTTTATCTGTTTCCATCAAATAAGATCAACGAACCCTCGAGGAACAGTACACCATGTGTTGATGTGTTCAGAAAAGGACGCTAGAAAATTAGAATTAGAATTACGTTTTATTGTCACATGTACTCAAGTACAGGGATACAGGAGTACAGTGAAAAGTTTACAATATTGTCACTCATTGTGCCGTCTTAGGTGCAAGGTTCCCAGGTACAAAATCTTAGGTACAAAGCAGAAAATAAAGAAATAAACTAAAAGTTCAACATTTCAGTATTTGCCAGTACAAAGTAGTAAATAACAAATAAAGTTAAAAAGTTCCAAATTCTACTCCTTATTTGTGTGAAGGATCTTAATCAAACAAAACTTGAGTTTAAATATGTCTAATGTCTGAGTGGCAAACATACGCAAGTGTACAACAAAACATTATGGACAAATTAATATAATGCAATTGATTTCTGATCAGTAGAGTTATTCCTATCAGGATTTGTTTAACCTTCATTAGCCAAGGGAAGTGAGCTAAGGTTCCTCTTTATGATTATCATCCAAGAGTCCATCTGAATTGGTTATTTGAGTTTGATATTAAAAACATAAGAAAGATTAATGCGTAGGAGAAGGCCTTCAGCCAATGGCATTCATTCAAGCCATGAAGAGCTTTCCAATCTAATCCCACTTTCCAGCTCTTACCCTATAGCTGTGTGGGCTATGGGGCATTGTGCATTTCTGAGGGTTCTTCTTTGTTCTCTATTTTCCAGTCTTTGGTCGTCTCTAGCTTTGTTTTTGTTTTGCCTTCTGGATATATATTCAGATTCCTACTGCCCTGCCAAATGTATTTAAATTTACACAAAGCACTAGAAAACTTCCCTCCCAAAATCATGGTCCCACCACTGCAGAGGCACAAACAATCTGCCTTAGTTAGGTCCTACCTTTCCCAAAACAATCCCAGTGCCCCAGAAGATGAAAATCCTCCCCCCTGCACCGTCTCTCCAGCTTCACTCAGCTCCACCATTCTTTTACTTCTCTGTTGTCAATCTGTAATCCATCGCCCTCAGCTGGATTCAGAACTGAGTTTGGAAGGACCATGCCAACCTCTGTACCCCAATTTCAGCATGAATCACTTCTATCAAGAGAGGGAAGCTATGGGGGGTAAAAAGAAGAAAATGTCATTCTAGGTCTATTATCTGTACATTCACATTAAGATGATTCTAATTATCCATTCTGATTAGAAGAAGAGTCAAACTCAAATCGTTGACCTTGTAAGATTTGATTTGAATTATTACTGTCACATGTACCGAGTTACAGTGAAAAGTGATGCCTAATGTGCTTTACAGACAGATCGTACTATACAAGTGGTATACCAGGGTAACAGAACAGAGAACAGGAAATAGTGTTCCAGCTGCCGAAAAGGTGCAGAGAGAGGTCAATATTAACATGAAAGAGATCTATTCAAAGATCTGATAACAGCAGGTAAAAAGCTGTTCTTGAATCTTTTTGTACCTGTATACAAACGTTTACTCCTTCCTCAGATGCTGCCAGGCCTACTGAGTTTCTCCACATATTGTTTTCATTGTGGATCTCCAGCAATCGCACTGTTTCGCTTTTATCATACTTTCTCCTCGATTATATGATCAAGCTAATACCAAGATATCTGAAAGTTTACAAGACATTTTATCACAGATTTTCCCAATTAAATTACATCTCCTGAAACAGATGAATAACTTCAGACAAAGCCTCCCCAACTGCTCCCTTCTTTCCAAAGTTGAAATCAGTAGAATATCAACCAAACTTTGCAAATCAAATTATTGAACCTTGGCTGGTAACACACCACCAAGTTTCTCTGAGGCAGACCATTCTGTGAGCAATTTAATCATGTCATGTGCAACTCACATGGTTTTAAACAAAATACTATGCATTCAGACTGTATTCCAGGAGTTCAGCATCCAATCCAGGCTGACTCTGCACTCTAGGCAACACACCAACATTACAAATGTTCAGGTAATATTAATGATGTAGAGGTGCCAGTGTTTGGACTGGGGTGGACAAAGTTAGAAGTCAGGAGAAAGTGAGGACTGCAGATGCTGGAGACGAGAGTCAAAAAGTGTGGTGCTGGAAAAGCACAGCCAGTCAAGCAGTATCCTAGGAGCAGGAGAGTCAACGTTTCAGACATAGGCTCTTCATCTTCATTTATTCTTGCTCTCTCCTGCTCCTCAGATGCTGCCTGACCGGCTGTGCTTTTCAAGCGCCACACTCTTTGATAAAGTTAGAAGTCACATAACACCACTAGGTTATAGTCTAACTGCTCCTTCATCAGGTGAAGGGGATGTTCTCCAAAAGCTTGTGATTTCAAATAAACCTATTGGACTATTACCTGGTGTCATGTGACTTCAGGTAATATTAATTATGGTAATGTAAAGATGAGCATTAAAGATCCTCCATTCAATGAAAATGAAGGGGTTTTCTCCTTGCCTGGGTCAATTTATCTGCCTCACCCAACACCATCAAAAACGGGAAAATTATTCGTTTGTCTCACAGCTGTTTGTGGGCCTTGTGATTAAGATTAAGACGTCTGCCATATTTGCTCACATAACAATAGTGATTGCATTTCAAAGCAATCAATTTAGGTGAAGTACTTTAAGAGGTTCTGATAGACATGATAAGGTGTCGTGTGAAAGCATATGTAATTTTTCCTTTTTAGCTCACTGTTTGTATTGTGTAATTTTGACACTTTTAAAGTATTTCCTGCAGAATGGCTCCATTAGCAATCTGTCACTTGTCCCAGACATTCAATAGGCATAGCAATTAAGAAAGTAATGATGTGTTTGAATCAAACCTGTCTTCTACTTTGAATGAAAGTCAAGGTTAGGCTCCCCACAGGCAAAATGCAAAATTGGCATGTGTGCACCCCATTATACAGCCTGCCTGATCCTCCATTCCAATGAAGTTAATGGCAGGTTGTGTGATGGGCAGTCAAACTGTTCACACCTATCATACAACCCTACCAAAATTAAACGTTCCATTAGAAATCTGTCAATACTGACAGATGCACCATTTAGGAGCAGACATACAGAGAAAACACAATAACTAAATTATACACAAGCTGAAACACATTGAAAAAGCAGACGGACCTTATTTGGTCTGTGAAAATACACTTCTCTGCTTCTCTAGAATAGTACAATGAGACACGTTATGTCCACCTTACAGGCTACTTTAGTAGTTGGAGCCTATTTGGGCGATAATTTGGGGCATTGATGTAACAAGTTCCAAATCCACGTGCCAAGAAAGTTTTGCGTTCTCACTGAGCTGAGTAATTTTGTCTCCATGGAAACGCTTAACAAAAGGTATAGGTTTACCATACAGGTCTGTTAGTTAATAATTATTTGTTTTTAAAAAGTGCATAGTTTCTAAGGTTACTAGCCTGTAAACATTATGCTGAGAAGTCCTGTTTTCAAAGGGAAAACTTGGGGAATACATTCACAGCTCGTCCCTTTGTGCAGGAGGCTTGATAGCAGTGCAGTGTCTAGAACGGAATGGGGAAGGTGTCTGAGATTTTTTTCAAAACTGAAATGTAGAATGTGATATTGGTGCACTTGTAAATGTATCTTTACAGTTAGTTCATACAATGCAAAAATTCTCAGGTTTTAAGTTACAAGGAAACCAATGGGTCTCCAGGTTCTTGGCTAAATGTCTATTCCTCTTGTAGGATTCTGTTGGCAGTACGCATTGTCACCCTATTCCACCCTCTTGTGACTAACAGGAAATTGCAGACAAGCCTAATGTTGTCCTCATCGAACATCTTCACATGAGCACACTGAACGACGTGTTACTGGTTAGCAATCTGAATCAGATTGATTTTGAGCCTCTTAGTCTTGGGTCACAACTAGAGCTTGGCTCAGATAAACTAATTCAATGCAGGCAGCAGAACATGGTATTAATTTTTTTAAAAATGACGGCGCAGGCACCGTAGGTAGTATTTGGGGTCGTCGGAGCCTGTTTTGCTCCAGGTCAGCAGCATCCTTTTCTCTACGTACCTCTCGTCTTCTTTTTTATCTTCTCTTTCTTCATCTTCGAGGTCAGTGATGTCAGCTGCATGGTAGCTGCAGCATCAGCAGTGCGATTGGGACTCCTCTGAGTCCTTGGTCTTGGCTCCACCCTCTGCAACTGGATCCTCAGCTTCCTGACCCACAGACCACAATCAGTGAAGATAGACAACAGCACCTCCTCGACACTGGCATCTCCCACCTCCCCACCCCCCACCCCCACCCAGCAAGGATGTGTTCTCAGCCCCCTACTATACTACCTATAAACCCAGAACTGTGCAGCCAAATTCCATACGAGCACCATCTACAATTTTGCTGACAACCCCTCCGTAGAAGGCCTGATAACAAACAACAATGAGGCAGAATACAGGAGGGAGATAGAGGGCCTACTGTCGTGGTGCAATAACGACAATCTCTCTCTCATTGTCAGTAAAACAAGACAACGGATCATTAACTTCAGGAGGAAGGGAGGAGGACACAGCCCCATCTACATCAATGGAGCTGCTGTGGAAAGGTTCAAGAGCATCAAGTTTCTAGGAGTGACAATAACCAACAACCTTTCCTGTGTGTGACGGTCAAGAACACACAATGCTTTTTCTTCCTCAGGCAGCTCAGGAAATTCAGCATGATCAATAGGACCCTCATCAACCTTTACAGAAACGCCATAGGAAGCATTCTATTTGGGCACATATGGCCTGGTATAGCAACTGCTCTGCCCAGGACCATAAGAAATTACAGAAGTTTGCGTGCACAGCCCAGACCATCACGGAAGCCAACCTCCCATCCATGGACTCCATTTACACTT
The DNA here is from genome assembly GCF_037043375.1 of Chiloscyllium plagiosum. Taxonomy (NCBI): domain Eukaryota; kingdom Metazoa; phylum Chordata; class Chondrichthyes; order Orectolobiformes; family Hemiscylliidae; genus Chiloscyllium; species Chiloscyllium plagiosum. The sequence goes on from NW_028270166.1 coordinate 19,029,408, forward strand.
CTCAATGCCACAGAAAGGCTGCCAACATCATCAAAGACCCCTCTCACCCTGGTAATGCTGTCTTTCAAACTCTTCTGTCAGGCAGAAGATACAGAAGCTTGTACACACGTACCAAAAGGTTCAAGAGCATACTTTTCCCTGCTGTTATCGGATGGCTGTCGAGAGTGTGGTGCTGGAAAAGCACAGCAGGTCAGGCAGCACCCGAGGAGCAGGAGAATTGACGTTTCAGGCAGAAGTCCTTCATCAACCTTTCAGAAGCCCCACCCTAGGTCCTAATTCCCAGCCCTGCCATTTTAAAATTCCTGATGAAGGGCTTCTGCCCAAAATATCGACTCTCCTGATCTTCGGATGCTGCGTGACTTGCTGTGCTTTTCCAGTACCACACTCTCACCTCTGACCTCCAGCATCTGCAGTCCTCACTTTCTCCTAGTTATCAGATAGCTGAATGGACCTCTCTAACTTCAAATAATGTTGCTCTTGTTAATGTTGATCCTGCTTTCTGCAGCTCCCATTCAGCTGTAACCTTGTTTGCCTCGCTGTGTCTAAGCACCCTTTGATCTGTATGTCCTTGTTTGGTATGATCTTCCTGTACTGCTCGCAAAACAAAATTTTTCACTGTACTTAGGTACATGTGACTACAATAAATCAAATCATATCAAATCCTGACAGCAGTAGGAGACTCCTGGAGGTGGTAGGCCGAGAGCCTGGACATTTGGCAGCATTGCATGGCAACAGAGCAGGGTCTCCTGGTGCACCAACGCCATTGTTGCTGTTCCCAGAGCGGGATTCCTGGAGGATTGGAACATTTCGCAGAGACCTCGCAGAAACCCCTGTAGCCATGCGGGAGAACCCAGTTTGAAGAGAAGATGAACTCTTGTTCAGGTAATTTCTCTTTATTCTTTTTGTAGCTCAAAATGAAGCCAGATTATGGCAACAAAACATTTTTCACTGTATCTTGAAGATATGTGTGACAATAAAATCATTCACTCATTAACAATGGATGACTACCACTCAGCAAGGTGTGACATTTGTTTGACCATTTATTCTGGGGCAGGGACCACAGGGGGAGCTTGAGCTCATGTTTTGCTTTAGACATGATGAAAGGGGAGAATATCCAACTTGGATTTTACGTTGAACTAAATAGTTTTGAGTAGTGTTTCTATTATTGGCTGGATGGCAGGTGCATTAGAGCCAGCTGGAGACAAGTTTGCTGTTTAATGCACAAAATCCCCTTATGTGCATATACTGATGTATCCCACCGGGCATACACAGAATTACCAGCTATCATAATTCATTTGAAAGATTTCCTGCTGAACAGAGTTAATTCGGTGATGTTTCCTATGCCTGCTTGATCTCTGTGCGTCTCTTTCGCTGCTCTTTACAGTCTTCCTCCAGTCTTGCTGCATTTTCTTGCCCGCAGACATCCTTTTACTGGCCTCAGAGTGAAAATTTCCACAGGCTCTGACATTTATCTGGCATTCCCAGCTTCTCTTGAAAGCTCTGCAGTTCTCATTCTCTTTCCTCAGATGGTGTGCTAAGCATTGGCTTGAGAATTAGAATACCCAGAAACACAGTGAGGTGGAATTGAGGAGAGCAGTCATTTTCATTTCCCTTGCCTGGGTTGTAATATGTTGGATTTTAGTGCAGTAGATTTCACCTTACTGCTGAAAGCAAAACTCATCCTATTTTATTTCTACACACAATATTGGGGAAATACGCTTTTTTTAGCAATCAACTTTAATAAGAAACAAGATGATTTCAATAACTCTTCGCAGTGTTTATGCCTTAAAAATGAAAAGACTGCCTAATTCCTGCAACAAGTTTGTCAGAGGTCACATGCTGAGGGATTTTTGATGTCTTTTTCTTGTTTTGCTACTGTGCCTAAATGTCAATACATAAACAAGCTGTTTTTTTTACCTGCAGTAATGCTATATCATATAGTAGGCATAGCAATGATACTTTCAGACTTATATTAATGAGATGCTGTTTAATTTTTAGCTGACAGACCTAAATTCTCATAGTTATGGGAAATATTGTCTTTGCATGGAAATCGTAGCCAGGTTATTTATAAATGTATTTGCAATTTCATATAAAAACAGATGAAACCTTCTTCCTTACAGGATCCAGAACTTCCTGGTAATCAATTGCAGATCCTTTCTCGATAAGCTGGAATAATAGGGAATATACTGGCAGGCTCCACTTCCTGTGAAGAGCCTGATTTGACTCTGCTCCCAATTCACAAAGTTTCTGATTTTCCAGTAACCTCGCTGAACATGAGTCACAGCAAGTTGAGCATAGTGACCTCCAGCCTCAACTCCCTGAGCTGTGATCTCTGGCACAGGAAGAGCTGTCAAAAATTTGCCTACTGACTGCATGAAGGAACCACTATTGTGTACACAATCTCAAAATCAAGGGCCTTGGATATCCTGGTGGTTGGAAACAGGAAACTGGTGTACATTGTGACATTTGCCTACATCAGCTAGTCAATACAATGAAAGCCAATGACAGATAATAACAGCTGGCAAACCCCGTCTACAAATTTTCAATGTAAACCAAGCTCTTTGTGGAAACATTAACTTGTAATGTTTTCCTCAAAGTTCCACAGGCAACAGTCAAGCTTCTGCATCTCATGCATTTGAATATTCTGCATGTGTTTCAGCATTCTAACATCTACAGGATTTTATTTCTGTGTGCTTCCATGCACAATCTTGACAATGAGACTCGAGTCACATCCTAAGCTCATTCCTGTTGAGTTCCTAGAAAGTGATTTAGAAAGGGGAAGTTAAGCGTATCTTTTATTTCCTCACCCAGCAGTTCAGCTGCTCAATGTCAAATTTCATTCTGCCAAAGATCGGAAGTCAAATATTCTGGTCTATGTGGTCTGTTTGCCTGATTGAGGGATCATTGAACTCAATCAATATAATTTCATCATAGACCATTGCCCCTCTAATGGTTGAGCTGGTTAAGTTCATGATCCATGAAAACTAGGATGATTTGAATTACAGTTTATGCTGTGTGACTTATTTTTGATTTGTTCGTCTCAGTGAAAACTGAAATTGCTGCAGTGTTCCAATTTTGGGGAAGGACAATTATCCAGAATTTCTTCACTTTGCCAACAGAATTGGACTAGATTGCAATGGCAATTTAGTCAACCAAGCATTAGATACTCCCATTCTGGATTAGTGGTGCTGGAAGAGCACAGCAGTTCAGGCAGCATCCAAGGAGCTTCGAAATCGACATTTCGGGCAAAAGCCCTTCATCCTGATGAAGGGCTTTTGCCCAAAACATCGATTTCGAAGCTCCTTGGATGCTGCCTGAACTGCTGTGCTCTTCCAGCACCACTGATCCAGAATCTGGTTTCCAACATCTGCAGTCATTGTTTTTACCTATTAGATACTCCCAACCTGGGCTTGATGTTAGACCAAATGACAGGCTTTCTCAGTTCAAATGTCTAATGAATGGGACTGATTTTTAATTTAGACAAGCAACAAGCAGGCATTAGATAGAACATACAGCACTGAACAATTTTCATGGTTGCATCTTATGAACAAGCCATCAGCCTTTGGAGCTTGACCAGGCAGCTCACTAATCAGACTGGTGGAAATATGGTGACTCCTTCACAGGTTGAATTCCTCTAAAGGTAAGGCAGATGATAAAGAAGAAATCAGCTTCAGGTGGCACAGCATTTGTGGGGCAGCTGAGAGGAATATTGAAGAATTATTGATAAGACGACCCAGTTACACTTAACAAGGCATCCACATATGTCAAGTGAAAGCTCAAAGATTGCACCAATGTCCTATGTTCACTATTGGACCCCAAGTTGCTGTAGGCTAAGGAGGTGTCCATCTATTTGTGGCAAATGGCACCATATGATGGACCTCAAAATGGCTATGTTGTGACTGTTAGTACTCTGTTAGCTCATTTCCACCTGATAAATACGGCAGCTGAATTATGAGGCTCTTGGCTCAAACGTCACTCCTCAAACTCAGCACGTAATTGGATGTAGGACCGAGGCAGTGCTGCATTGTCGGGGAGGTGTTCTTTGGATGAGCTGTGAATCTCAAGGCTTTTCTGGTTCATTCATTTGCATGTCTGGTACTATGAGATGTTTCTGATACGTCTTTAACAAATATTAGGCTTGCTTTTCCTTAAAAATGGAAACTAAACATCCAGAGGGTAATTTCGATATAATCCACCTCGTGAACAAATTATCAAATTTGCCCAAATGCACTCTGAGAAATTTGTTTACTGTTGGCTGCTTTCCACCTGGTCCTGTTAGGATATTCCCAGTATCTTTTGAGGTCCAAATTAGTTTCCAAATGTCTGTCTTCATTTTTAAAGGTCAGTGTATCCACTTCAGGGTCTTACACATTATTTCATTCTTATTGCAATGTTTTCTGCGGATCTTTACCACGAGCAAAACAAATACCAAATCTCAAGCCATAATCCCACAGATGCTGTGTTCTTAATGCCCAGGACCTGGCGACAGTGGCATAAAGACTCGATAGAAGATCAAAATGTTAGAAGAGTCCTCCTCACCATCCAACCAAAGGAGGTAATTTTCAGGGATGGTTGAAGTTCTACTTGAGATAATTTAAAGCTAAGTCACTAGGCACCAAGTTGAAATGGAAAATCTTTCACATGGCCCGCCTATTGAAAAACAGAACAGAGTCAAATTTTCTGGAACTGACTGGAATAAAATCAGAGAATGCTTGAAAAACTCCAGCAGCATCTGTGAAGACAGAAAGAGAATGAACATCTTGAACCCAGTATTGGCCTTCTTCAGAATTCACAGACACTAACTGGCCTTGGTCAAACTGTAACTTCCAACGGAACCCATAATAACAATGGAAACATCAACCATTAATGAGGTGAATTATTAGTAACTGCTCATAATCCGAGTAATAATTTGGTATTAAATTGTCTAAAAAGGGCTTCTCATCTGGCACGAGATGATTATTTTGTCTGATTCAAGATCCCTATTGATTATACATTGTCTGCATTGGATTCTTCCAAATATTGCTAAATAATCATGTTCATAAGTTCCTAAGATATCGGAGCAGAATTAGGCCATTTGGCCCATTGAGTCTGCTCCGCCATTCAATCATGGCTGATACAATCCTCACCCCCTTTTCCCTGCCTTCTTCCCATAACCCTTCAACCCATTATCAATTAAAAATCTGTCCAACCCCTCCTGAAATGTACTCACTGTATCAGCATTCACCGCACACACTATCAACATTTGACAGGGTAGCGAATTCCACAGATTCACAACCGTTTGGGAGAAGTAGTTTCTCCTCAACTCTTTCAAATGTCTGAGCCTTTGATTGTTCCACCGAACTGATATTAGCTTTGGCCTAATTAAAATCTGACAGCCATTCTCATAAGATGAGTTCCATTGGAAATGTTCAGCTTGCTAAGACCCAAAATAGTTATTGATTGCAAATGTAAAAAAGTGCACAGAAATGTTTCCCTTGTTGGTACTGGAAGCCAATCAGTGTTCCTTCATGCCAACAGCACATTCTCATTCAAGTGTGTCACCTGCAGACTGACAACCAAGATGACATAAGAGAGGAAACACCCATGTGATGTACTGTGACTTTTCTTTTTTAGCTCTACACTTTGTAGAGAAGTGTTGATACACACTGTCTATTTCTTCCTGTAACCTCTCATGTACAGAATGAGCTGCCAGAGGAAGTGGTAGAGGTGAGTACAATTATAACATTTAAAAGACAGTTGGACAGTCACATGGATAGGAAAGGTTTAGAGGGATATGGGTCAATGGAAATAGTTCTGTTTAGGAAACCTGATAGGCATGGACATGTTGAGCTGAAGGATTTGTTTCCATGCTGCATGACTCTGTGACTTCTCCAACTATTATTCAGACCACTGCTTGCACCCAAACATTTTAATCCTTGGGACAGTAAGTATTACAAGAGTACCGTTGAGTCTATCAATTTGTTACTGTCCTTTGTGCAGCACTCCAAGCCAATCTCTTTGTTCTCTTGTCTCAAGCTGCCGATCTCCACACCTCCCTACTTGGAAGCACATTTTAACCCATTCACCCGACTGATAGCAATTAAATTCTGGATTAGTGGTGCTGGAAAAGCACAGCAGTTCAGACAGCATCCGAGGAGCAGTAAAATCGACGTTTCGGGCAAAAGCCCTTCATCAGGAATACAGGACTGTATTCCTGATGAAGGGCTTTTGCCCGAAACGTCAATTTTACTGCCTCTCGGATGCTGTCTGAACTGCTGTGCTTTTCCAGCACCACTAATCCAGAATCTGGTTTCCAACATCTGCAGTCATTGTTTTTACCTACCTGATAGCAATTAAAGTGTCTTGGTCGCTTGTAGACCAGGGAGGTGCTGGGTCACTGTCACTTCCAATTTAAGAAATAATATTTGCATGGGTAACTAATCAGCAGACCCAAAGTAAATAGAATTTTATTTCCAATAAGCTTAACAGACTTGCAATCACATTTTTGGTCTCTGTCAATGATCTGAGGTCTGGCCTAAGTAAGGTTGCCCTGCTGCCTTGCTCCCAGTATCAAGAGAGTCAGGAAGGTTAATTGATCCTCTGGATAACTCAAGAAATGCAGCAATTCAACCAGGCTTTTAAAACAGCACTTTCAAAACCGACAATGTCCTCTACCCCTTAGAAAGACGAGGGCAGCAGGTGTATGGAACACTATCACTTGCAAGTTCCCTCCAAGCCACTCACCAACCGGACTTTGCTGTTCCATTATTGTCTCTGGGAGCAAAATCCTGGAAGTCCCCAGCTACCCACGCTCTACACGACATGCATTTAGCAATAGAAGAAGGCAGCTCACCACCAATTTCTCCAGGGATGGGCAATAAATGCTAGCCTAGCCAGCAACACCACATTCCATTTGATTTTTCAAAACATGTCCCTTCAGGGGTCCGAAAGTACATGAGTTCTCTTTCAGGTCAAACAAGGACAGTTTAGTTCTCCTCTGCACTGTCTCTCAGCTCTTATTGGCACTCTCCATCCAAATGCACCCCACCCACCCAGAATGGATAGGAAGAGTATAATTGGCATGATGAAAACACTGCATGGTCACAATCACCTGAGCCTTATAAGCATACAGAGGGACAGAGAACCAAATGAACTCATTAGTTGGAAAGCAGAAACTCACTAGCATTTGATAAAAGCCCACTTCCCAGTCCCCACATTACCCAATTGTGTGAAACTCAATCTAGCTTTGCTTTTCTGTCATTTTATATTCTGCTTTCAAAGTAATTCAAAGTAATTGCATCCTTTTACTTTGAAAATGCTGCAGCTACAACAAGAATATTCGTTGATGCTCTCTATCTGGCTGACAGACTGGTACATTGTCGTTCAGCTCTTGATTACAGTGTAAATATGACCCCCCAAGAAGAATATTTGCATAACCATCAGTTTATTTTTCTGTTCTGTTTCTTTCTTATATTTTAGTCTATTTCAGTCACTTATAGCAGTTTTATATCTCTTAACGGTCCTGTGTTGTTTAGTCAGTAGCTGTGCTTTTTAACATACACTTCTCAGCTACACTTCTGATACCATGTCCTAAGCACAACAGACACCAAGCTGGACAGAAAGAATTCTTTTCTGAAGTGTCAGTCAGATGGCTGCCTGCATTGCATGTGCCTCATGGTAGAGGTCACACAGTGATGACAGACCAGGAAGGACATTTGCATATGATTGCATTTCAATCCAAGCAGTTTTGAATGAATAAATTTTTAAAATCATATTTGGAGCAAGAAAGGTTTCTGAATCAAATTCTACTGAGCAATTTACCTCTCAGCCCCGGTGTCCTATTGACTGATTTTGTTAGGGAACAGCAGTGACAGTCAATGAAAAGTCTTGTGCTCGTTTACTGCTTACTGCAGAGATAGCAAAGAATGTGGAAGAATCCTCACTCAGTGGGAACTCTGCTGTAACAGGGAAATGCAACAGCGAATCAGCAGTTGGAATCAGGCCCGTGGTACACCAGTACAGGTTTGAAAATGCACATGCGTCCTTCCAATTCTGTGAGTCACCTCTTGCCCTATGCTTGGCTCCAGCTTTAGTTTGAATGTTGCAGAACACAGCATTGCAATTATATTGGGCAAGCATTTCAAATACATACACCACAATGTTGATCTTTTCATTTGTGTAAATTCCCTATTTTGACTGCCAAATAAAGCCATAATTCTCTTCGTATTTCCATCAAATATTTTATTTATTTCATAATCAAATGAAAACCAGAAAGGAAGATCTTGCACTTAACAGCTTTCATGACCTCGAGATGCCCTATACCATTTTGCAGCCAATAAAGAACTTTTCCATTGTGGACCCAGTACACAATGAACATATGAAATAGATGGAGGACCAGGCCATTCAGCCCATATAATCTGCTCAGCCATTCTCATGGCCAATGTTCTATCACAATGCCATTTTACCACACTCTCCCCATATTCCTTGATCCTTAATCTAAAAAGCTCTCAATCTCTGTCTTGAAATGTAATGTAATGTGGGTAACATAGCAATCAATCTGCACATAGCATGATCCCCCAAAACAACCATGTGATACACTTTCCAACCTGACCTCAAGTCCATCTGGAGGTCAGGTTGGAAGGATCAAGGAATATGGGGAGAGTGTGATAAAATGGCATTGTGAAAGAACATTGGCCATAAGAGTGGCGGAGCAGATTCTACCTCTCGCCTTCCCAGCTACTTTTCCCCCAGCCCCACACCCCTCCTATTTATCTCTCAGCCCCCTTGCCCCCACCCCCACATTCCTGATGAAGAGTTTATGCTCAAAACGTCAACTTTCTTGCTCCTCGGATGCTGCCTGACCAGCCGTGCTTTTCCAGCACCACACATTTTGACTCTGATATTGACAAGACTGTCTGTTTGGAGTGTTAATACTTCGGACTGTTTATCTATCATCAGAATTCAACCTGAAATGTTAATTTTCTCTTCACAAATGCAGCCTGACCTGCTGGGTTGGAGTGCTATTGAAGGAGCTTGGTTGAATTGACCGCTCCCTCCAGGACATCCTGTCCCAATACCTCCACTCCCCCACCCCCAAACCCAAAGCCCCCTGCCCATTTACTTCCTTTATTCTCAGTATCCAAGGGCCCAAACACACATTCCAGGTGAATCAACACCTAACTTGCACTTCACTCAATCTCGCCTATTGCATTCCCTGCTCCCAATGTGGTCCTCTCTACATTGGGGCAATACAGCATAGACTTGCTGACCACTTTGCTGAACACCTATGTTTAGTCCACAAAAAAGACCCTGAGCTTTCAGTTACCTGCCACTTCAACATTTTCTGGCTACATCTCTGTCTCAGGCTGGACTTCACCAGTTTCCTCATTTCCCCCCCCACCCCCACCTTACCCGAGTTCCAACCTGCCAGCTCAGCACCATCCTCATGACGTGTCGTACGTGCCAATCTTCGTTCCCACCAATCTGTTCCACCCTCCTCTCCGACCTATCACATTTATCCCCACCTCCATCCACCTATTCTACTCTTAGCTACCTTCGTCCCTGTTTTTCTAATTCAGATCAACTGTTTTTCTAATTCAGAGTCTGAGATTTCACACGTATGCAGACAACTAGCTGGCAGCATGAAGAATGGATACCTTGGTACATTCCCTAGTTCAGCAAAGTTTTGTGCAGAACTGCTTCGATATTATACAAATGTCATCCGAGCACAGTTAGTGCCTCTTACTTTTATCTTGCTCGACTGTCTATCACTGTAATACACATCTGTCAGACTGTCCACGTCTGGAAGCTGATACTATCTAAATGGAGTGTAAAGGATAATGAGGAAGAAACAGTGTCAGTGACTGCTAGGGGCAGAAGAGGCAAAAACTTCTGCTAATGTGGAAATGCTGTTCAGGCAGCCTTTTGAAAGCTAACGAAAAAGTTGAGCTATTGAATTTTTATTAGTCTATTCAAAGTCTAGCAATCTTGAAGTAAAAATGTACTTTAAATATCTAGGATGATCATTCTTGAAGTACAAATACAACATTTCCTGGCATGTGTTGTATGCAGTTGAGAGTATGACGCTGGAAGAGCACAGCAGGTCAGGCAGCATCCGAGGAGCAGGAGAATCGACATTTCGGGCATAAGCCCTTCATCAGGAAAGAGGCTTGTGGGCTGGGGGTGCTGACAAATAAATAGGAAGGGGATGGGGTTGGGGGAAAGGGAGCTGAGAATGCGATAGGTGGAGGAAGGTGGGGGAGAAGGTGACAGGTCGGAGAGGAGGGTGGGACGGATAGGTGGGAAAGATAATGGACAGATCAAGAGGGTGTTGAGATGGAGGCTTGGGACTGGGATAAGGTGGGGGGAGGGAATATGAGGAAACACATTGATCCCATGTGTTTGCGGGGTCTCAAGGTGGAATATGAAGCATTCTTCCTCCAGGCATCAGTTAATAAGGGTTTGGCGATAGAGGAGGCCCAGGACCTGCATGTCCTTGGTGGAGTGAGAGGAGCAGTTAAAGTGTTCAGCCATGGGGCAGTGGGGTTGGTGGGTGCGGGTGTCCCAGAGATGTTCTCTGAAACGCTCAGCAAGGAGGTGTCCTGTCTCCCCGATGTAGAGGAGACCACATCAGGTGCAATGGATACAGTAGATGACATTGGTGGAGGTACAGGTAAATTTCTGCTGAATGTGGAAGGATCCTTTGGGAACAGAGAGGTCCCCTCCATCTCCATCTCCAGCAACCGACTAACCATGGAGGACCTCTCCATCTCCATCTCTGGCAATGACTAACCAACATCTAATCCAAGCCCACCATGCCCACAGCTACCTAGACTACGCCTCCTCCCACCCTGCCTCCTGTAAAAATGCTATTCCTTATTCCCAATTCCTTTGCCTCTGCAGCATCTGTTCTCAGGATGACCAATTTCACCTTAGAAAATCCCAGATGGCCTCTTTCTTCCAAGATCGCAATTTCCCTTCCCACCTGGTTGACGATGCCCTCCAGCGAATGAAGTATTTTTTAAATATAGAAGAAAAAATAGTTCCCCAACAGACATCCCATCTAAAACCTTCTAGGTTTATTCCCTTCATCAGCAATGTACAGTGTCTGTACCAATTACAAGATGCATTGCAAAGACTCTCTGAAGTTCCTGCAACAGCACCTTCAAATAGGAAGGGTTAGAGGGATATGGGCCAAGGGCTGGCAAATGGGACTAGATTAGTTTCGGATATCTGGTCGGCATGGACGAGTTGATTGAAAGGCCTGTTTCCATGCTGTACATCTCTATGACTCTACGACTCTGGAAGGACAAGGGCAACTCCATCACTTGCAAGGTCCCTCCAAACCATCCATAATCTTGACTAGGAACTATATCACCCTTTCTTCACTGTCATGAGGTCAAAATCATGGAACTGCTTTCATAACAGTCTCATGGTGTGCCTAAACCACATGGATGGCAGTGGTTCAAGATGGCAGCTTACCTTCACCTTCTCAAGGACAATTAGAGATGGGCGATCAATGATGATCCAAAATGATATCAACCTAATTAGATTAGATTACAGTGTGGAAACAGGCCCTTCGGCCCAACAAGTCCACACTGACCCGCCGAAGCGCAACCCACCCCTACCCCTACATTTACCTCACACTATGGGCAATTTAGCATGGCCAATTCACCTGACCTGCACATCTTTGGACTGTGGGAGGAAACCGGAGCACCCGGAGGAAACCCACGCAGACACGGGGAGAACGTGCAAACTCCACACAGTCAGTCGCCTGAGGCAGGAATTGAACCCAGGTATCTGGCGCTGTGAGGCAGCAGTGCTAACCACTGTGCCACCGTGCCACCCAATAAAAAGATGAACCAACTGGATTGAATATTCCTTGTCCAATGTTACTCGCCACTGACTTTGATCATTAAAATTGCTCAGGGTGTTAAAATTGGCAAAGTTAACTATTCTCAGACAGTGCAATATAGAGCTGAAATATTTGTTCTGCATAATTCTGGGTTGTGGAAAAGAAAGTCAACCAATGTTTGTGCCCTTGAGGGCCAACCAGCAACCTCCATTGGAACAAAAGCCAATACTCCATATCAAAGGGTCATATGTGAATAATTACTAGTTCAGTAAACCATTCTGCAGCAAGGAATCAATGTCTTCAGGAAAATCAAGAAGGAGGAGAAAATTTAAAAAGAAAGGAATAGTTTTAAAAAGGCTAATTTTCAATGATGGTGTTAATCAGCATAGTAAGCATTGGCTCCTGTCTTATTCTATTCAGACAGAGACAATTTGTTTGATTTTCTCCCTCCCCCAAAATGATGATTTCCCCCTCGCAACTGAACAAAACACATTTTGTGTGCTTTATTTCTTTTTTTCTCTCTCTCATTTGAGCACAACAGTTTGCTGCAGGGTCATGTCTTTCCGTTGCTTGACCCTTGACCCATGTTGAACAATCAGCCTATATTGGAAAATGCACTAAATCTCACACCCAAAGTCTTTCCCATGCACCCAGTGTATGTAATTCCTTTCAAATGACCTACATTAAATATTATAGGAAGTGCTAAAAGTCCCTGCATATTTACATTTTTGAGATTTTTTTTAAAAATCTATCGCAGATTAAGTCAGAATTGAAGTATTCATGTGATGTAATAAATAGAGATAATTGCACTATAGACTTCAGCACAGAACTTCCTACGCATCCTGTCAAATACCAGAAAGAACATCAGTTAACTGCAAATACGTTGGTGGTTGATCTCAAGGCTTGTGAACCAATATGTGGCAATAAAGTTTTTCTAAAAAAATAGTTCTAGCAGGGGTTAAGCAGTGACGGAAACCTTTCATTTCTTGTAAATACACAGATACTCAAATTATCAGATATGTACATGAAACATGTAGAGACTAGCCAACATTTCACACCACTGAAGAATGGTTTCTTTGATATAAGACTGGATTATTAATTTTAATATTTTGAATTAGAATTAAATGTCAGTAACTGCATAATTTTGGCACATAAACTGTAATTATATATGTGTTTAATTAGACTAATTTTACATTAAAAGTGCACAACATCAAGGCAATAATTATGTTGCTATGCAACATCAGTTATGAATTATACAGAAAAATTGTGTTCATTATTATAACACTGAACTTATATCACAGTCTCCATTTATTGACCTTCTACTAGTTGTATATTAGCACACCTGAATTAAACACAGCCTGTATGCTCTCCAGTGGCTCATTGTGAAAGTTAATAGAGCATAGTGTCCTCCAGAGTTCGGTAATTCTGCAGAAACAGTTGAGATGTGCAACTACCAAAGACCTGGGCTTGTTTCCAAGCATGTATTAAGTTACCTGACCTCAGCTGGGCTTATGGAAGGTGTGCAATGACTGATTCGAGTGCTCCTGAGTTAGGGATAGAGGAACCATTTTGGGAGTGGTGAAAAAAGACGCATTCTTCCCAGAATGCTCATGGAAATGCTGCATATTGGACTTTTGAAAGGCCTCATTTGAAAGGACACCTCTCAGTCCTTTGAGATTTCCAAAATGTTGGAAATGTTTAGTAGGCAATGGTGATCAATTTCAAAGTGAATTGATTACTTGTCTAGAGGCAAATAGCTCATTTTTGAAACTGTGGTTGGAAAAAACGAGGTTATTTTCGTTGAGCCTTGGGGAACCTCAGGCAATACAATGTAGCTGCTTTCGGTTAAGATCAAATTAGGGTTTATGTCTTGGGAATAAGTCAGACATAGTTTTCATTCTCTCGGACTTGAACAGGTGGTGTTGAATCAACATCCCTGACTTATTTCCTGAAATCACTGCCTTAATTCAACTCCATAGTCGTGAACCCACATTCTGTTGGTCACATGAGTTCTGAACCCTGGGCTATTTGCGCCGTAAAGTGTGCTTGACATGGGCAAGTTCACCCATTTGCATCAGGAATATAAAAGTACATCTACATTTAACGCTACAATACCGATCACACTTCAAAAGTATTTCCCTGACTTTAAAGTAATTTAGAGATGGAAATGTGTTGCTGGAAAAACGCAGCAGGTCAGGCAGCATCTAGGGAACAGGAGAATCGACGTTTCGGGCATTAGCCCTTCTTCAGGAATGAGGAAAGTTGGTCCAGCAGGCTAAGATAAAAGATAGGGAGGAGGGACTTGGGGGAGGGGCTTCGGAAATGTGATAGGTGGAAAGAGGTCAAGGTGAGGGTGATAGGTCAGACTGGGGTGGGGGCGGAGAGGTCGGGAAGAAGATTGCAGGTTAGGGAGGCGGTGCTGAATTCGATGGATTTGACTGAGACAAGGTGGGGGGAGGGGAAATGAGGAAACTGGTGAAATCCGAGTTCATCCCTTGTGGTTGGAGGGTTCCTAGCCGGAAGATGAGGCGTTCTTCCTCCAACCGTCGTTTCGCTGTGGTCTGACGATGGAGGAGTCCAAAGACCTGCATATCCTTGGTGGAGTGGGAGGGGGAATTGAAATGTTGAGCTACAGGGTGGTTGGGTTGGTTGGTCCGGGTGTACCAGAGGTGTTCTCTGAAACGCTCCGCAAGTAGGCGGCCTGTCTCCCCAATATAGAGGAGGCCACATCGGGTGCAAAGGATGCAATAGATGATATGTGTGGAGGTACAGGTGAATCTGTGGCGGATATGGAAGTTTCCTTTGGGGCCTTGGAGGGAGGTGAGGGGGGAGGTATGGGCGCAAGTCTTGCACCTCCTGCGGTTGCAGGGGAAGGTGCCGGGAGTGGAGGTTGGGTTGGTGGGGGGTGTGGATCTGACGAGGGAGTCACGGAGGGAGTGGTCTTTACGGAATGCTGATAGGGGAGGGGAGGGAAATATATCCTTGGTGGTGGGGTCCGTTTGGAGGTGGCGGAAATGGCGGCGGATGATGCGCTGTACATGGAGGTTAGTGGGGTGGTAGGTGAGGACCAGTGGGGTTCTGTCCTGGTGGCGGTTGGAGGGGCGGGGTTCAAGGGCGGAGGATCGGGAAGTGGAAGAGATGCGGTGGAGGGCATCGTCGTGACTCCCTCCGTGACTCCCTCGTCAGATCCACACCCCCCACCAACCCAACCTCCACTCCCGGCACCTTCCCCTGCAACCACAGGAGGTGCAAGACTTGCGCCCACACCTCCCCCCTCACCTCCCTCCAAGGCCCCAAAGGAAACTTCCATATCCGCCACAGATTCACCTGTACCTCCACACATATCATCTATTGCATCCTTTGCACCCGATGTGGCCTCCTCTATATTGGGGAGACAGGCTGCCTACTTGCGGAGCGTTTCAGAGAACACCTCTGGGACACCCGGACCAACCAACCCAACCACCCTGTAGCTCAACATTTCAATTCCCCTTCCCACTCCACCAAGGATATGCAGGTCTTTGGACTCCTCCATCGTCAGACCACAGCGAAACGACGGTTGGAGGAAGAACGCCTCATCTTCCGGCTAGGAACCCTCCAACCACAAGGGATGAACTCGGATTTCACCAGTTTCCTCATTTCCCCTCCCCCCACCTTGTCTCAGTCAAATCCATCGAATTCAGCACCGCCTTCCTAACCTGCAATCTTCTTCCCGACCTCTCCGCCCCCACCCCAGTCTGACCTATCACCCTCACCTTGACCTCTTTCCACCTATCACATTTCCGAAGCCCCTCCCCCAAGTCCCTCCTCCCTATCTTTTATCTTAGCCTGCTGGACCAACTTTCCTCATTCCTGAAGAAGGGCTAATGCCCGAAACGTCGATTCTCCTGTTCCCTAGATGCTGCCTGACCTGCTGCGCTTTTCCAGCAACACATTTCCATCTCTGATCTCCAGCATCTGCAGACCTCACTTTCCCCTTTAAAGTAATTTAGGCAGCTTTGAGGTTGTGAAAGGCACCAAATCAATACAAGATTCTCTTATCCTTACAGCAGAGGCCACTTTAATTCTATCCACCTGAATTGGATCCTCGATATTAACTGTGAATCTGTGCATCAACGCAGCTAAATGAGTTAAAAGGATACCTGGTGGTGTAGTTACTACTTTTTTTTTACAATATTCTAATTTTATCAACTTAATAACTTTGAATATTTTCAAGATTCACTGTTTCTCCCTCTGGGAGGATCTATATTCATGTACTTAACTATCATTTGTTACCATGATATTTTCCTTCTCAGAAATAATAGTGTCAACAACAGCAGAGACCCTGATTTTAGGTTTGAAAAAGATATGTCATCATAGAGGGTATGGGCTTTGTACCTTTAAGGCATTGTTTGTCTTTAGTTGTCACCAACGTCATGACAAACCAGATGTCTTAACTACATGAGAATAGAAGATGTAGAACAAAGGAATACGTAAAACTGCAAACATTCATAACAATTAAAGGAAATGGCAGTAACTGTTGTTTAATTTCCTTTTTAAGATTATGGAGTACGACTGCACCAAGCTTTAGAATAATGAATGCAAATAAGGTCTCTTCTGCTAACTATTTTTGTTTCATTCATTTGCTTGTGAAAGGGATGTATTTGATATCTCGAGTTTGTAGTGAAAAGGAGCCCTGAAATGGGAGTGAAATGTGTATCTCCACATTTGAGGCTTCTGTAGTTCAGGTTGCAGGAGAGTGATGTCCATGTAAGCCTGTGTTGTGTTTAAATTGCCAGAAACGACTGCTTTACCCTGATGGCTGATCGTAGAGGCATGATGTTGCCATCAAGACAAAAAAACTGATGCTAGCAAAGTAAGCATGGATGCTATCACTGCAAAGACATCTCTCAATCATGGTCCAAGCCATGGAAAGGCCAATTGTAGTCATCTCCAGTCGTTTTCCACAAAAATATTTTGCTCCGGACAGATACCTTATGAGGAGCTCAGTTGATATAAGTGGTATTTTCTCTGTAGAGTTTAGTCACACCTTTAAACATTTCAGACTGCTTTATTTTAATATGAATAAGGTATTAGTAAATAATTACCAAAATGGGAATAATATTCTCAAATGCCACTGGACAATGTACGCAAACAACTCAATCCTGCGATTTCTCAGAAAAGCTCACAATATAGAATTTGGTTGATTCTGTTCATGACTCTCAACAAAAATCTGTTCCAAAGACAGGACCACACCAACTTCATGCCCGAGAGCAAAATTTCTTTGATTGCTTTTGACAGAGTAGCCAAATGTTATTTTTCATGGTGAACTACAACACAGAACAGAGCCAGAATTCTGTTTAAGCTGTGTCTGTGTCATCTCCAAAATGACTGATTGCAGAGGGTGAAACAAAAAACAATTTCATTATCTATTTTCCTTAATTCCTTCTCCTAAACTTACACTCTTTCACCATCCCCTAACACCTCTGTTTCAGTGATCAAAATTGCCCTAATCAAAACATCTTACAATTTGAGTATATTTTCGTCTGATTTATATATCAATACTTTCTCCAAAATTTTTGGCAGTCTATTTGCATTGTCTTGGACTCGGTCAGCATTGAAGTTATTAAAGCCCTTTAATCTCTTCAGTTTCATCCTTTGCTAATTCATTTGTGAATATTTATGTTGCTCACTTTTTTGTTCCTATATATGGTGGTAAATTATTTTAAAACCGTAATCAAAGAATAATAGGTTGAAAACAAACCAAAGGGAAGTTTAATACGATATCAGAAAGTTTGTTGTTCAGAAAAAGTGATCAATAAAATTGTGGTTTAGTGGTGAAGTAGAGGGAAAAATATTAAATCACTTTGAAATCCATTTGCACTGGTATTGTTTGATTCTGGGAGGCTAACAAGGATGAGACTAGTTCCCTGACTCTAGTGACTGAATGTCTCCATGAAACCTGAGCTTTTTTAAATTAACAAGATGAGTGCACCTTTGACCAGGCCAGCATTTATGTACATCAGGCAGTTGAGAGTCAAACACAATTCTGTGAATCTGGAGTCACATGTAGGCCAGACCAGGTAAGGATAGCAGATTTCATTCTCTGAAGGACATTAGTGAGCCGGGTGGGTTTTTCCCAACAGTCAACATGGTTTCATGGTCATCATTAGACACTTAATTCCAGATTAATAATTGAATTCAAATTCCACCACCTGCTCTGGTGGAATTCAAACCCAGGTCTTGAGAACATTGCCTGGGTTTCTGGGTTAAGTGGGCGGCGCGGTGGCACAGTGGTTAGCACTGCTGCCTCACAGTGCCAGAGACCCGGGTTCATTTCCCACCTCAGACGACTGACTGTGTGGAGTTTGCACAGTCTCCCCATGTCTGCGTGGGTTTCCTCCGGGTGCTCCGGTTTCCTCCCACAGGTGCAGGTTAGGTGAATTGGCCATGCTAAATTGCCCATAGTGTTAGGTGAAGGGTTAAAATGTAGGGGAATGGGACTGGGTGGGTTGTGCTACGGAGGCGGTGTGGACTTGTTGGGCCGAAGGGCCTGTTTCCACACTGTAAGTAATGTAATCTAATCTAAACAGTCTAACAATAATACCACCGGGCCTTTGCCTCTCTTGTAATTGTGCCCCCTCCTCCACCACCCCCCCCTCCCCCCCAGAACAAGTGAGTCAGGTTTAGTAGCACAAGCAACTGTGAGCAGATCATAGTCTCTGGTGTTCGAAAATCTGAATTGTAATGGTGCACTTTTGAATGGGTTTAAAAGAGCAGTTGAATATAGCAATGAGTGTATTGTATGTTGTTTCTGGTTGGATGAGATATACTGGAATGAATAGCCTTTCTCAACTGTGTCTGGTAATCTTGTGAGCAGGATTCCTGACTACCAATGCCCATTTATCATTGGTTTACTTATTCCAGCACAATAGGTTGGCCTTTATCATGTTGTCCACATTCTTTTCTTTTATCAGCGATTGGAAAAAAAGAATGTTTTATTAAGGACAAAGAAATATCCACTGTTGATTGCCAAGCCTTCCCTTGCAGCACAGTTGGAATGGAGTTGCTCAGATTCTGGTTCTTGCATATATCCTCCCTTTCTGCCAGAGCAGGTATGGGGGTGTGGGAAGGGAGGTAATTTACTGTCACCGTGTCAGCATGTGTTGAGTGCAGCACTTGTGTTAATGAAAGTACTATTGTCCAAAAAGGCCCAGCATGTGCAATGCAAGAGTACAGATCAACAGCAATTTCTAGCTACAGTCTGGTCAGCGTGCTCCATTTATCCATAAAGTATCATACAATGAACTATCTGAGTTGGAAACAAAGGATGTTCACAGATTAGCAAGCATGTGCAAATGGCAGCAAACAAAAAGGGGGGAAAACACACTGTAGGCACTTCTTTTTGGAATACGCTCTTCCAATGTATGTATGTGAGAGTTCTTTATTATGCTAATCAAACTGGCTATCATCTAGTCAGAGGCATAAATAAAACAACTTGGTCTGGCACAGCTGGCACCAACATACAAAAGCAAGTATTAATGTTAATAGTAGTGAAAGCATTGTGGCTTAACATAATCGTGGAATTATTAGGAGTTAGGGAGCAATTTGTTTTCCTCAAGTTAGACAGAAGATTATCCTTTTTTAATGAGTTACTATTCAAGTAGAATTAATATATGGTTCACTTGTATTATGAATTATTATATACTTGGAGGATTTTCTATTCCCTCCTCTTTACATTTTATCCTGAAGGTGCTAATTCATACTTGCTTGCACCTGGTAGTTTAACTATGATCCTAGATGGTGAGTGTTGCCAGGGATTTTATGTAAACATAATCCTGCTCTCATTCAATAACCACTGAGGTCCATTTTCCAGTGGGGATTGTAGGCAGCAAAGGGATCTTCTCTTTAACCCAAGATCACTGATCATTTTAACCATCTCTCTTGACTGTGAACAGCTAATTCAGTGAAGATCGGGGATTGAGTTTACATTATAACTCAGTTTCACACTAGCCAATTGAAAAATTGGGTAATTGTACAACATATTTTCAACTAAGCATCTCTAAGTTGAGCTGTAACAGCTGTCTTGATGTTTACTGCCAATTATTCATGTCCCTCAGATTTCATGCCAATTTAACAATTCCAAACTTATCTGATGATTTTGAATCACTTTTGAAGTGTTATTTGCCATTTTTAAATACCCCTTTTGCAGCCTTAAGCTGTTTGTTGTGACAGTATGCTAGCAGCCCTATGTGTTTGGATGATTTAAAAAAAAGTCAAGTCTGCACATTGTTAAATGGACTATATCAATTTTATGTAATCCTTTATTCAATAGCATCTGATACGAAATATTATTGATTGTACAAAAACGACAGCAGCTCACCCCTAAATATAGACAAATGTCATTCATTGAGTTCAACCACAAAAGTGCTCTCAATTACCTATGAGCACTCTGCATAAATGTTTTCAATTCCCCTAGAGCCATTTTCATCCAAGCACTAGAATAGAGTGCAGATGCATCAGTGAAGGCAGCACTGAACGCTACATCAGAAAATCAAGTGCGGATATAAAAGTGTGGTGATCATCAGGCCGATGGGTAAATGTATTTTTCCAGTTCATTCTCCTGAACGGTCAAGTTTTTTCAAAATCTCACTTCCATCAAGAATGACAGCTATCCAGCACATCATCCATATGGACCTCTAGATGTAATATTAAGTTCAATACCTTCAAATTGTGATTCCATGCCCATTCCTTCCCTTTCTTTTAGCTTTACTTGTTACGTTCTGTGTCACCACATCCTTTCCCCCCTCCCCCCACCCCAGTGGGACTATGCTCTTTCCAGTCTGGCAGTTAGACACACCACTGTCCTGCCATTCTCACATTCCATTCACTTACTCTGAACGATTAATATCCTTTCTCCCCCAGCATTCTACCCTTCCCCCCACCTCCCCACTATCGCACTAATGCTGCCACCTCCGCATTTCATGTCAGCTCTGATGAAGAGTTATCTAGACCTGAAACATTGGTTTGCTTTCTCTCCATGGAAGCTGCTTGATCCACTGGGATCTCCAGCATTTTTTGTTTTCAGAACAGATTCCAATATCTGCAGTAATTTGCTCCTACATCATCCATATGTCATCACTACTCCTATATAATGTGGAGGTGCCGGTGTAGGACTGGCGTAGAACATGTCCGAAGTCACACCGCACCAGGTTATAGTTGAATAGATTTACTTGAAATCACAATTCCAAGAGATCAATTGTGTTAGGGGATTCCATAGTCCAAGGTACAGATAGACGTTTCTGTGGCCAGCAGAGAAAAAGCAGAATGGTGTGTTGTTTCCCTGGTGCCAGGATCAAAGATGTCTCAGAGAGGGTGCAGACTGTTCTCACGGGGGAGAGGGGCCAGCAAGAGGACACTGTCCACATTGGAACCAATGACACTGGAAGGGAAAAGGTTGAGATTCTGAAGGGAGACTACAGAGAGTTAGGCAGAAATTTAAAAAGGAGATCCTCAAGGGTCGTAATATCTGGATTACTCCCAGTGCTATGAGCTAGTGAGGGCTGGAATAGGAGGATAGAGCAAATGAATGCAAGGCTGAGGAGCTGGTGTATGGGAGAAGGATTCACATTTTTGGATCATTGGAATCTCTTTTGGAGTAGAAGTGACCTATACAAGAAGAACGGATTGCACCTAAATTGGAAGGGGACTAATATATTCGCAGGGAAATTTGCGAGAGCTGCTCTGGAGGATTTAAGCTAGTACGGTGGGGTGATGGGACCCAGAGAGATAGTGAGGAAAGAAATCAATCTGAGACTGATACAGTTGAGAACAGAAGCGAGTCAAACAGCCAGGGCAGACAGGGACAAGGTGGGACTAATAAGTTAAACTGCATTTATTTCAATGCAAGGGGCCTAACAGGGAAGGCAGATGAACTCAGGGCATGGTTAGGAACATGGGACTGGGATATCATAGCAATTATAGAAACATGGCTCAGGGATGGGCAGGACTGGCAGCTTAATGTTCCAGGATACAAATGCTCCAGGAAGGATAGAAAGGGAGGCAAGAGAGGAGGGGGGAGTGGCATTTTTGAAAAGGGATAGCATTACAGCTGTGCTGAGGGAGGATATTCCCAGAAATACATCCAGAGAGGTTATTTGGGTAGAACTGAGAAATAAGAAAGGGATGATCACCTTATTGGCATTGTACTATAGACCCTCCTAATAGTCAGAGGGAAATTGAGAAACAAACTTGTAAGGAGATCTCAGCTATCTGTAAGAATAATAGGGTGGTTATAGTATGGGATTTTAACTTTCCAAACATAGACTGGGACTGCCATAGTATTAAAGGTTTAGATGGAGAAGAATTTGTTAAGTGCGTACAAGACAATTTTCTGATTCAGTATGTGGGTGTACCTATGAGAGAAGATGCAAAACTTGACTTACTCTTGGGAAATAAGGCAGGGCAGGTGACTGAGGTGTCAGTGGGGGAGCACTTTGGTCCCAGTGACCACAATTCTATTAGATTTAAAATAGTGATGGAAAAGGATAGACCAGATCTAAAAGTTGAAGTTCTAAATTGGAGAAAGGCCAATTTTGACGGTATTAGGCAAGAATTTTTGAAAGCTGATTGGAGGCAGATGTTCGCAGGTAAAGGGACGGCTGGAAAATGGGAAGCCTTCAGAAATGAGATAACGAGAATCCAGAAAAAGTATATTCCTGTCAGGGTGAAAGGGAAGGCTGGTAGGTGTCGGGAATGCTGGATGACTAAAGAAATTGAGAGTTTGGTTAAGAAAAACAAGGAAGCATATGTCAGGTATAGACAGGATAGATCGAGTGAATCCTTAGAAGAGTATAAAGGAAGTAGGAGTATACTTAAGAGGGAAATCAGGAGGGCAAAAAGGGGACATGAGATAGCTTTGGCAAATAGAATTAAGGAGAATCCAAAGAGTTTTTACAAATACATTAAGGACAAAAGGATAACTAGGGAGAGAATAGGCCCCGGAAAGATAAGCAAGGCGGCCTTTGTGTGGAGCCATAGAAAATGGGGAGACACTAAATGAGTATTTTGCATCAGTATTTACTGTGGAAAAGGATATGGGAGATATAGACTGTAGGGAAATAGAGTCATAGAGATGTACAGCATGGAAACAGACCCTTCGGTCCAACCTGTCCACACCGACCAGATATCCCAACCCAATCTAGACCCACCTGGCAGCACCCGGCCCATATCCCTCCAAACCCTTCTTATTCATATACCCATCCAAATGCCTCTTAAATGTTGCAATTGTACCAACCTCCACCACATCCTCTGGCAGCTCATTCCATACATGCACCACTCTCTGTGTGAAAACATTGCCCCTTAGGTCTCTTTTATATCTTTCCCCTCTCACCCTAAACCTATGCTGTGTAGTTCTGGACTCCCGGACCCCAGGGAAACGACTTTACCTATTTATCCTATCCATGCCCCTCATAATTTTGTAAACCTCTATAAGCTCACCCCTCAGCCTCCGACGCTCCAGGGAAAACCATCCCAGCCTGTTCAGCCTCTCCCTATAGCTCAACTCCTCTAACCCTGGCAACATCCTTGGAACTCTTTTCTGAACCCTTTCAAGTTTCACAACATCTTGTAAAATATCCAGATTACGGAGGAGGAATTGCTGGATGTCTTGAAACAGGTAAAGGTGGATAAATCCCCAGGACCTGATCAGGTGTACACCAGAACTCAGTGGGAAGCTAGAGAAGTGATTGCTGGGCCTCTTGCTGAGATATTTGTATCATCAATAGTCACAGGTGAGGTGCCGGAAGACTGGAGGTTGGCAAACATGTTTAAGAAGGGCAGTAAAGACAAGCCAGTGAACTGCAGACTGGTGAGCCTGACCTCGGTGATGGGCAAGTTGTTGGAGGGAATCCTGAGGGACAGAATGTACATGTATTTGGAAAGACAAGGACTGATTCGGGATAGTCAACATGGCTTTGTGCGTGGGAAATCATGTCTCACAAACTTGATTGAGTGTTTTGAAGAAGTAACAAAGAAGATTGATGAAGGCAGAGCAGTAGATGTGATCTACGTGGACATCAGTAAGGCTTTCAACAATGTTCCCCATGGGAGACTGATGAGCAAGGGTAGATCTCACGGAATACAGGGAGAACTAGCCATTTGGATACAAAACTGGCTCAAAGGTGGAAGACAGAGGGTGGTGGTAGAGGGTTGATTTTCAGACTGGAGGCCTGTGACCAGTGGAGTGCCACAAGGATTGGTGCTGGGTCCTCTACTTTTTGTCATTTACATAAATGATTTGGATGTGAGATTAAGAGCTACAGTTAGTAAGTTTGCAGATGACACCAAAATTGTAGTGGACAGCGAAGAGGGTTACCCCAGATTACAACAGGATCTTGACCAGATGGGCCAATGGGCTGAGAAGTGGCAGATGGAATTTAATTCAGATAAATGCGAAGTGCTGCATCTTAGCAGGACTTATACACTTAATGGTAAGGTCCTAGGGAGTGTTGCTGAACAAAGAGACCTTGGAGAGCAGGTTCATAGTTCCTTGAAAGTGGAGTCACAGGTAGATAGGATGGTGAAGAAGGTGTTTGGTATACTTTCCTTTATTGGTCAGGGTATTGAGTACAGGAGTTGAGAGGTCATGTTGTGGCTGCACAGGACATAGGTTAGGCCACTATTGGAATATTGCGTGCAATTCTGGTCTCCTTCCTATTGGAAAGAAGTTGTGAAACTTGAAAGGGTTCAGAAAAGATTTACAAGGATGTTGTCAGGGTTGGAGGATTTGAGCTATAGGAAAACAGGCTGGGGCTGTTTTCCCTGGAGCGTCGGAAGCTAAGGAGTCACCTTATAGAGGTTTACAAAATTATGAGGGGCATGGGTAGGATAAATAGACAAAGTCTTTTCCCTGGGGTCGGGGAGTCCAGAACTACACAGCATAGGTTTAGGGTGAGAGGGGAAAGATATAAAAGAGACCTAAGGGGCAACATTTTTTCACACAGAGGGTGGTATGTGTATGGAATGAGCTGCCAGAGGATGTGGTGGAGGCTGGTACAATTGCAACATTTAAGAGGCATTTGGATGGGTATATGAATAGGAAGGGTTTGGAGGGATATGGGCCGGGTGCTGGCAGGTGGGACTAGATTGGGTTGGGATATCTGGTCGGCATGGACGGAATGGACCGAAGGGTCTGTTTCCATACTGTACATCGCTATGACTCTTTGACTCTATGACAAGCTTTCAGACCACTGCTCCTTCATCAGGTGAAGTGAAGAGAAGCTCATAGGCACATAATTTATAGACAGAGATCAATAGGCAGGGAGATGAAAAGATCATACAAATGGTGAGTGAAGTGTCAACAGACTGAACAATAAGTCTCTGCAGGTGATGAAAAGTATCAGACGGTGTGAGTACTCTTTACTACTACATTCTGTGCCAATGTGCTTCTCTTCACTTCAACCTGGCAAAGGAACAGCAGTCTAAAAGCTTGTGTTTTCAAATAAACCTGTTGGGTTATAACCTGGCACCATGCTGACCTACTCATATATGACTGCCCAATGCACAGAGTGCCATAAAGCCATGATGTCATGGGAAACATCATTGGCAAGCACAATTTTGACAACAGTGTAGGTACTAGAAGGTTTTTAGTTAAGTCCTAACTGAGATTTGCACTAATATAGCTGCACATGTACACACACGTGAATACGTACATTCACACAGTTAAAAATCACACAACACTAGGTTATAGTCCAACAGCTTCATCAGAGGGCTGGAAAGCTAGTGTTTCTAAATAAACCTATTGGACTATAACCTGGTGTTGTGTGATTTTTAACTTTGTACACCACAGCTCAACACCGGCAGCTCCAAATCATACATTCACACAGGCACACTTTCTAGTTGCAGCTCACTTTTAAAATGCAGATTTGTGAAGCCTGAATGATTTATCTTTTCCCTTCAAACCCAAGGCAGTTGGTTGTAGCTTTGCCACCACAGGATGAATTAAGTAACTCCATGCTGAAGAGAGATGAACAATAGATGTATTTGATTTATGTGATTATTTTGCATATCAAATTGAGTGAAAATCAGTGCTAATAAAAGGCCATTGATCCAAAATAGGTCCGACCAGACTTGTTGAGTATTTTCAGCATTTTCTATTTTCATCACAAGTGAGAATAATGTTAGGCTGAGCTGCATTACTCATCCAGTGGGAATTGCCTGATGGACAATAGAGTAAATGGATGGGAGAGTCTCTATAACTTGTGGTGGTGATTCTTTTTGGGCACAGGATGCTCCAGAAGGCCAAGTGACTTCCAAATGTTTAGTCTCACCCTGACGCAGAACCAAAACATATCCTGGACAGTATCACCTTACTTTCAAAACGTATTGTAGTCTCATTAGGCCAAACAAGAGCCAAACAGGGTTCAAATCCTGGTATTTGATGCCTGCCTTCCTTA
Organism: Chiloscyllium plagiosum; assembly: GCF_037043375.1. Classification (NCBI taxonomy): domain Eukaryota; kingdom Metazoa; phylum Chordata; class Chondrichthyes; order Orectolobiformes; family Hemiscylliidae; genus Chiloscyllium; species Chiloscyllium plagiosum. The sequence goes on from NW_028270166.1 coordinate 19,055,673, forward strand.
AACACAACTATTTGGGTGTCAACTTTAAACACACTCCAGGAGATGGAAGGTTTTTCTCTGAACTTAACAGCACAATGAATTAATTTGCAATGTTTATGTGATCAGAAACAGATGTAAATTCAAAAGGCTCCAAATTAAAATTGCCGTGTAAAATTCGGATTACCTAAGGGAGACCTCTATCGATACTTCCAAATTCGAGACTATATACAGAAGAAGACTACGTTATTAGATAGTCTTTATAAATCAGATAGAGAATGTAGAGTACTACGACCAATGGGGGTATCCTCCATCAGTACTATTTATCATTTACTACATGATGAAGTATCGGGAGATATGGATAATCTGCTTAAAACATAGGATCAGGAATTGGGACTAGAAATCTCTATAGAAACGTGGAATGACATTTGGGAAAATGCCAGAAGAATCACCATCTGTAACAGAACTCAGGCTATCCAGCTGAAGATACTTCATAGGGCCCATATAGCACCGGATCGATTGGCAAAATTTAAGGCAGGGGCATCCCCAGTGTGTCCCAAATGCAAAATAGAGGTGGGCACTCTTGTACATTTTCTATGGACCTGTCATAAGATCCGTAGATACTGGACTAAAGTAGCAAGTGCCCTGACAGAAATTTTAGGAACGGAAATTAAAGTGGACCCCGTATCTCTCCTTTTGGGCTTTTCGAACTTATCCTCCCTAGACATGCATGGGAAGAGACTATTTTCTATTCTCTCTTTCTGTGCAAGGAAACATATTTTGGTAAACTGGGTGGCGGAGGGCCCCTCTGGACTTTCAAATTGGCACAGATTAATTATGGAATGTATTCCCCTTGACTTCCTTACAAATTTAGTACACCAAAAGACCGAATTATTTTATAAAATATGGCAGCCCTTCTTGAATTATATGAATACAGATATTTCGGCTATCCTAACAAGGGCTTTTATTTAATTGAGATTACGAACCTGGCTGGTCCGGGGTCCCTTGGGAGAGGAATCCCGCACGAATACGGGTTTTGTTACATTTGATGTTAACACATTCTGAGCATGTATCTCACTACCCAATTTCTATGTTATCCGCTGTTTTTTTTTTTCTCTTTCTCTTATTTGAATAATGTAAGAGAGTTAACTATACACTCTGGTTAGTTGTAGGTTAGATTAGTAGTTAGTTGAGTTTTGTTTTTTTTTCTCTGTATTTTTCTTTTGTTAAATTTTGGTTATTATATATTTAAGATTTAATTGTATATTAATGTTTGTACTTGAGAGTTTTGTTTATTTTTGTAAACTTGTAAAAATGTTAAATTTCTAATAAAAATATCTATATAAAAAAAAAATTGCCGTGTAATCAGTGTTAAAGACTGCAAAAACTAACCATAGTGTTTGGAATCGGTTTATGTATGTAGATGTAGGCACATTGGTCACTGCCAACACTATCAACAAGAGTGACCTTTAAAATTTAGCTAGGTTATTTTACATTTAATGCATAAGGCGGTTTTACATTAAGTCATGCAGAATGCACAACTCCGGGATGGGCTATTCTACCCAACTGCTGATATTTCTGTGATGTGGAAGTGCTGGTGTTGGACTGGGATGGATAAGGTCAGCAGTCAGACTATAGCATTTTATAATCCAACTGGTTTATTTGAAACCACAACCTTTCAGAGTGTTGCCCCTTTGTCAGGTGAAGTGAGAGAGAAATGTACAGACATAGAATTTATAGGCAGAGAGATCAAAAGATCATACAAATGGTGTGAGTGAAGTGTCGATAGGCGAAATAATAAGTCTCTGCAGGTGATCAAGAGTGTCAGACAGTGTGAGTAAAGTGTCAACAGTTGAATAACAAGTGAAAGGATGACCTATAATCTGATTAAATGAGGCAGAAAGATAATTACACAAAACTAAAAATAAGGTGGTACTGGAGATAAACCAAATGACTGAAATAACATAATAGGTAAAAGAGTTGCATGCTGAGGGTCCATCATATTTCTGTTCCACAGAAGGCCCCCTCTTTCATCCAACTCTCTCAGTTTATCCCTGCATTCATTCATCTTTCAGGTGCTTACCTGGATTTGCCTTAAATGCATCTGTTGCTGCTGTGTTCCTGTCTATGGAGTGCAGGATGGAGTTTTGCAGTGCAACAGAAGTGTACCCTACCTCTGGACTAGAAGCTTGTGGAAATTAAAATGTGGTTCCCTATCTGGTGACACAACTGATACAGGCCTGTCACAGTTGGTGAGAATCCAAAATGTGTAGGGAAGGTGGATTGGCAATGCTAAATTGCCCTGCAGTGTCCAGGGATATATAGGCCAGTTGGATTAGCCATGGAAAATGCAGGGCTATGAGGATAGGGTGAAGGTCCGGGACTGGGTAGTTTGCTCTTCGTAGTGTCCGTGCAGATCCGATGTTCCGAATGACCTCTTTATGCACTGCAGGGATTTGGAGACACATTCGGAGATTTATTGTACCTACATTACTGTCAATATTCCAATCATAGAGACAAAGGAAGCATTCAATAAAGTAACACATCCATCTCCAATCTGCTGTACAATGATAATACAAAGATCAGCCTCTTAACAAACCATTGTCTGCATTTGCTCTTTTTTTACTGTGCATTTGTTTTAAATATTCAGCCAGAATACTTCATTCGAAACCATCTGCAATAAGCTACTTTAAGTCGTTCTTAAGGCATCAAATGGAAACAGAAGGAGGTGGAAAATCCCACATCAGCAGAACAAACCAGCCACCAGCACAACTGCCAACTCTAGCATATTCATCAGAAAGGGGCTCAGCAAGACACAAAGGGTGAGCCTGGCTACAGTTCTATTCCAGCATCCTGTATATGTCTGCAAAGAATGCATTTCACAAAAAAAAAACAAGTTCAAGCTGTTTTAAACAAAAAGGTACTTGGTGTGGCTGTCATTTAGCTTGCCTTGTAGCAAGCTCGCCTCCTGTTAGTGGACAAGGAGAGCCAATAACGTCAGGAGATCAATGGAAAATGTTTATCAAAAGAGATTGAATATTGGCAACAGCTTCATATAGGTATAGGAGCAGGCCATTCTGCCCTTCAAGCCTGTTTCCTGTATATAGATAGCCAGGTGTAAAGAATTTTGCAGTCACAAGTAAAATTGTTTAATTTCTGACCCATGCAAAAATCCCACAGAAATGCAGATCCCTTATCAGTTCAGGATGGCACATTGTTTTAAATGGAATAATAATTACGAAATTCAACACTTTCTTTCTTTGTTTCTCAGGTTGAGAAAAACCAAACCCTCTCAACTTTCTGGGCATGCTATTGTTCACAAAGATACACAGTCTGAAGTGAGCCTCAGCACTAGGAACTGCCACTTTACCGAGTCTCTCCCCTTGGCTGTAATGACTTGTTTTTCACTTTGTAAGGGATGGATGGTTCCACCCTATTCAGAATAAACAGAAAACTCCTGGAGTCAGCAAGCAACCAATGGAACCAAGTTTAGCTTTTCCAGGCGGTTTTACCAAGTATAGAACCCCTGAGGAACTCCAAGCCAAAGTTTTCTGAAAACCTTGCATTTTCTTTCTATGGAATTACTTTGCGGATCCTCTTAACTGTTACAATGAAATTGCTACAGATAGAATAAGATTAACGATGAAGGACACTTTATTGTCACTTTGCTATTGTCCCTTTTGCTTCCCACAATTGTTTTTCCTTTATCTTCCTTCTCTTTTGGAGGTGTAAGCTCATACTCAGGTATGTTCTCATTGGTTTCATGGACGGCATGGCCAAGTTGGCCTGAAGGGCCTGTTTCCGTGCTGTAAACCTCTATGACTCTATGATTCTAGCTTTGACCAACATAATATTCCACAAGAGTTTTCTTGTGATGCTCAATCACATAGCAAGCCTCCTTCTTGCTGTTGAGTTAATAACATTAACTAGCAGGCTGTGATGGATGGCAAGGCTAACCAGGAGACGAGAGGAATCGCCACCAGCTTTGCCCACACAGTTATATGCCCTCCTATCACAGACTTACCATGGAGGAGGCACAAGTATTGACTCATTGAGTGCTGTTCCTGTATCTACTGCTAATCCATGAGACATTCATGATGGAGTTAACTCGGAGAAGAGCCCTAAGACTGATCCCAAGTGTCAGCATCCGGAATTACGAGAAACATTGAAAGAATCTCAGATTTCTCAATTTTCAAATTAGGTAGCCATACATCTTACAGGAGATCACAAATGGTAGGGAATTAATGAATAGGAATATTGTTTGAAGCTAAATTATAGGAGGAGGACAGAGACAGACAGGTTCAAAGTGAATTTAGGACTGCTGTCTGTAAACTTTTTAGCATTTTAGGAACTAATGGCACAGTGGTAACCCTAGATAAATACTATCATGGAAGATGGTGAAATTTAAATATTTTTATTTTACGAAGACTGAAATTGAAAATCTAATGATGACCAAGAAACCATTGCAGTAGAAAGCCATCTAATTCACTATTATCCTTGAGGGAAGGAAACTGCTGTCCTTAATTGGTCTGGTCAACTTGAGACTCACAGCAATGGGATTGACTCTTAACTGTTCTCTGTAATGGCAAGACATTCAATTTCATCCAAGGGTAACAAAGGATGAGTGATAAATCCTGGCCAAGTCAGTGACACCCACATCCTATAAGGATAGAATAGAATATCCTTGATTGTTATGTGTACTGAAGTACAGAAGTACATGTGTACAGTGAAAAGTTTTATAATGTCGCCTCTAATGGCACCATCTTAGATACAAATACAAGATACAAATTTTAGATACGAAAGGGGAAACAAAAAAGAAAAGTAGTTGCATTACTCTAATGTGTTTAAAGAATAAGTTAGAAGTAAGACATAATTAAAGGATTGACATTACAGTCAGATACAAAACGTAAATTAAAATAAAACGTAATGTGCTCAATGCTAACTGAATCTCCACTAAATGTTGTGCTACTTACATCATGGAATCGTTCAAGCAAAATGTATGTTCAGGACTTTGGAACTGTAGGGTTCTTCTGGATGAATGAACTAAATTCATTGAGTGTGTACTAAGATATTACTGCCCCTTCCTTCCCACCCATCTGCTCTGCAAGAATCTACCCCTGAGCTCCCTCACCTCCCTCTCTAAGCTTTCAAAGTCCAGGTCGACCCAATAGTCTGGACCTATCTCACTCCACGATTCAAATTGCCCTCTTCAATGGGACCTGCCTGCAGAATTGACAGTGCCATCAAGTTGAACTTGTGGTGTAGCCTGTACTGCTGGAGCTGCTGGCCAATCGGTATTGATTGGCAACTCTTGACAACAGGACTTTCTCCCAAAGTTATTGTTAGCGAGTTTTGAGAAGATTTGTAGCTCAGGTAAACGTTCTGGATGTAGGTTTGCTCGCTGAGCTGGAAGGTTCATTTTCAGATGTTTTGTCACCATGCTAGGTAACATCTTCAGTGAGCTTCCAGACAAAGCACTGCTGATAATTCCTGCTTACTATTTATATGTTTGCACTTTTTTGGGTTGCTGATGTTATTTCTTATGGTGATATCATTTCCTATGGTGCTATCATTTCTTGTTCTTTTTCTCAGTAAATGGGATGCAAGTCAATGTGTTTGTTGATAGAGATCCAGTTGGAATGCCATGCTTCTAGGAATTCTCATGCATATCCCTGTTTGACTTGTCTTAGAATGGTTGTATTGTCCCAGTCGAAGTGGTGTCCTTCCTTATCTGTATGTAAGGATACTAGTGAGAGAGGGTCATGTCTTTTTGTGGCTAGTTGGTGTTCACGTATCCTGGTGGATAGTTTTCTGCCTGTTTATCCAATGTAGTGTTTGTTACAGTTCTTGCATGGTATTTTGTAAATTACATTAGTTTTGGTTGTTGTCTGTATAGGGTCTTTCAAGTTCATTAGTGTGTTGGTGGGTTTGTGGGCTATCGTGATGCCAAGGGGTCTGAGTAGTTTGGCAGTCTTTTCCAAGATGTCTTTGATGTAGGGGACAGTGGCTAGGGTTTCTGGATGCGTTTTGTCTGTTTGGGTTAGTTGCGGAGAAATAAATAAGGCCGACTTCCAAAAAATGAAACCAGATGGATCCAACACACCACACTTCTACAGATTACCCAAAATTCACAAACCAAGAGCCCCCGTCAGACCCACAGTCTCACTACCTGGAACACCAACTTACAGGTTGGCCAAGAAGGTACACCAAAGACTAAAACACTTAGTAGAAGACTCACGCCACTCCATCCACTCCACCCAAGAATTCCTGAGGACCATCAAATACACTAAGATAGAAGAGGATGAAATAATGGTCTCCTTTGACGTAACAGCCCTGTTCAGATAAATCAACATCAACCTGGCCAAGGAAGCACTGACTACACTATTAGAAGACTCAAAAACACATACACCAGATACCACCAACTTCATCAGCAAGGACAGTATCGTCAAGCTTAGGGGACCTATGCCTTACTGCCCACTTCACCTTCAACAAAACCTACAAACAAACCAACGGAACACCCATGGGATCTCCAATATCAAGGTTCTTAGCAGAGGTAATAATGCAGAGACTTGAACAAACAGCTCTGCCAACCATCCAACCCAAACTTTGGGTCCGCTATATGGATGACACCTTTGTCATCACTACACAAAACAAATTAGATAAAACCTCCAAGACCATCAATAATACCCTTACTGGCATAAAATTCACTAAAGAGGAGGGAAACAACAACAAACTGCCATTCCTAAATGTCACAGTAGAGCGAACAGCCATGGGGAACTTCAACCCAGCGTCTACAGGAAAACAACACATACGGACCAAATATTGAACTATTGAATCATTCCAACATCCACAAACGAAGCTGAATTAGAACATTATTTCAATGAGCTACAACACACTGCAGCACAGAGGAATGACACAGGGCTGAGGAAAATCACCTATACCGTGCATTCAAAAAGAATGGGTATCCCAATGAACACAGTCCACTGATTTCTCAGCAACAAACCCAAGCAAGCAGACAAAAGGGGCGGCACGGTGGCACAGCGGTTAGCACTGCTGCCTCACAACACCAGGGACCCAGGTTCGATTCCCAGCTTGGGTGACTGACTGTGTGGAGTTTGCACATTCTCCCCGTGTCTGCGTGGGTTTCCTCCAGGTGCCCCAGTTTCCTCCCACAGTCCAAAGATGTGCAGGTCAGGTGAATTGGCCATGCTAAATTGCTCATAGTGTTAGGTGCATTAGTCAGAGGTAAATGTGGGAAGATGGCTCTGGGTGGGTTGTTCTTCGGAGGGTCGGTGTGGACTTGTTGGGCCAAAGAGCCTGTTTCTACACTGTAGGGAATCTAATCTAATCTATTCTAAAACGTGTCCAGAAACCCTAGCCACTCTCCCCTTCATCAAAGACATCTCAGAAATGACTGCCAGACTATTCAGACCCCTTGGCATCATGGTAGCCCACAAACCCACAACACACTAAAACAGAAACTAATAAACTTGAAAGACCCTATACAGACAACAACCAAAACTAATGCCATTTACGAAATACTGTAACAAACACTACATTGGACAGACAGGCAGAAAACTAGCCACCAGGATACATGAACACCAACCAGCCACAAAACAACATGATCCTCTCTCACTAGTATCCTTACATACAGATAAGGAAGGACACCACTTTGACTGGGAAACCACATCCAACCTTGGGCAAGCCAGAGACATGCATGAGAATTCCTAGAAGTATGGCATTCCAACCAGAACTCTATCAACAAACACATTGACTTGCACCCCATTTACTATCCCCTGAGAAAAAGAACAGGAAATGATAGTACCATTGGAAATTACATCATGATAGGAAATAACATCACCAACCCAAAGAAGCCCAAACATATAAATAGAAAGCAGACAATATCAGTAGTGCTTCATCTGGAAGCTCACTGAAGATGTTACCTAGTATGTTGACGAAACATCTGAAAATGAACCTTCCAGCTCAGCGAGCAAATCTACATCCAGAACAGTTATTGTGCTATAGCTATGTGGCAGACTTCTTTCTGGTCCAGCAGCTCACAGCTAACTTTCCATCTGGGATGTTTGAACACTCTGCCCCAAAACCCCTCATTCCCACAACACCCACTCCCCAACCTCCACCCTAGCACAACACCCCAATTGTTTTCAGCCTGTAGTGTTTGTATTTAACCATACTGCATGTTAATTCTTGACTATATGTCATGGCTAAGGCTGCAGTCCAGGTCTAGATCACAAAGTAAAGATGATATTCCAAGCAAGAACAGAGGAAATGTGACATTATCTGGTGGCCTTCTTTAGATGGTGTGTTAAGCTGAAGCCAAGTCATTGTTAAAGATCATGCAGCATTCTTTGTAAAAGAGCACCATGTTCCCTTGATATCCTGACCAATATTTGGTTAAAACATTTGACTGGTCATGCACTTGTGGTGGTTTGTTCTACATAAAAAAAACTGTAATACCGCCCACTGCACTGAAAAGTCATTTACTGTGCATTTCTTGATACACATAAATGTTTCGGTGGTGTAACAAGCTGATATATAAATATAATAGTTCATTTATTCTATAACCTTTGCTACTTTTTGTTTTGAGAGTATGAGTGACAAAGTTGGTCTAGTTCCTCTAACGTAGCCAAATGCTGGCAATGAGCAGAGAATGCCCACATCAGGATTTCCAGTGGAAGATGGTTTTGAGTACGTCAGAGTCTGGCTCACAGGGGAGAAACACAATGGAGCTATGGAAAAGTCAACAGTTCCACCTGAACACATCCCAGCCAAGAGCTTCCAGCTGAGGGAGGTGAAATCAGCACAAAAATCAGGGCTGGAAACATTAAGGAAAAAATGCATTGAAACAGAAGTGGAAAGCCTTGATTTACAATTATGCCGCTTCTTTTATATCCAAGGAAAACAGCAAATGAATTGTGTTCCAGTGGCATCTCAATTTACTTTGTTTCATTATAAGCTCAGTAGAAAAATTAAGCAGAAGAAAACTGGTTTCAACAACTAATTAACTTAGCAACTCACCACAGAACCTGTTCCAGTCTGAATCTTCTGATATTTTGGTAACAGCATTAATAATCGCTTAAAAATAAGTTAATGACACTCCTGTTGCTAGGAGCGAAGCAGGAGTTATGAAAGCTTCATTGTGAGGTAAAGTTGGTCACATGAAAGACAGATGTCAGGAGAAGAAAAGTCAGGTTAATTTGGACAGGGCAGCCCTGATTTTCACCTTATTAACACAAGATGCTTTTACAAAGATTTTTACAGCTGAAATGACAGGGAAGTAGTTACATATCCACACTGGCATTTCTGCAGCAGGTATTATTTGGTGTAGTTGTAAGAACATTGTAACTGGCCTCAGTGCCTTCCGTCATGGATGGTATAAAATAAATTAGGCAAATGTTTCAAGGCACTGCATGATTTTCCCTGGTGGAACATGAAAATGTTTGAACATTGAGTAAAGACAAACTTAAGCTTGATTTTGATGACCTGCTAGATTCCAATAGTCTGCTAACATTTAGATTTATCCTTCATGAATAGACATTTGGATTTGGAGGAAGCAGATGTTGGAAACCAAAGCCCAGCCACCCAACGACTGGAGGAAGAATATCTCATCTTTGCCTTGGGACCCTCCATACGGCATCAACGTGGATATCACGAGTTTCCTCATCTCCCCTCCAACTCCCCAACTAGGCACCACCCTCTTGAGCTGTCCTACCTGTCCATCTTCCTTCCCACCTATCCGCTCCACCCACTTCTCCGGCCTATCACCATCATCCCCCCCACCTGCCTCTTCCTGTCACCTTCCCAACTACGTTTCCCAACCCCACACCAACCCCCAATCTCCTATTTTCCTCTCAGCCCTTTCCCCCACCCACATTCCTGATGAAGGGCTTATGCCCGAAACGTAATTCTCCTGTTCCTTGGATGTTGCCTGACCTGCTGTGCTTTTCCAGCACCACATTTTTCGACTCTGTTAGTAGAGTCTGTTGTTATACGGTGATACATCACTGATGTAAACTGTCCATTTACATATTTGACTTTATGCTAATCATTGTTCCTGTCCCACCTTAGATTAGGTTACTTACAGTGTGGAAATAGGCCCTTCGGCCCATCAAGTCCACACTGCCCCTCCGAAGAGCAACCCACCCAGACCCATTCCTCTACATTTACTCCTTTACCTAACAGTAGGGGCAATTTAGCATGGGCAATTCACCTAACCTGCACATCTTTGGACTGTGGGAGAAAACCGGAGAACCTGGAGGAAACCCACACAGACACGGAGAGAATGTGCAAACTCCACACAGACAGTTGCCCGAGGCGGGAATTGAACCCGGGTCTCTGGCGCTGTGAGGTAGCAGTGCAAACCACTGTGCCACCGTGCCGCCCCTTCTACCACATTTTAATGTTGCGATGCCCATCTGTTGAAATAGACTTTGATCACTACTATTGGTAGGCACCTTACAAAATGGAGCACACGAAGTGACTGGGATGGAAAGGTTACTGACCCTATTTTCAGGTAACTGCGAAATGCAAACAGCACCAATGGGATTCAGAGCACAGAGTGATCAAATGTCCTCAGATGCTGCCTGGCCTGTTGTGCTTTTCCAGTGCCGCACTTTTTAATTCTCATCTCCAGCAACTGCAATCATCACTTTCTCTCTACTAGGGGTTAGCTCAATATGAAGGTTCACTCTAGGCCTTGTCCAGAATACAGTTAGAAGACAATGTTCCATAAAGGTAAAGCTTACCAACTGTTTAGGCTTTCATGGTCTCTATCAATCCTAACAGAAGTAACTCCACAGATGATAGTATCCTGTCAACAAGTCATCCTTTATTTACACATGTGTAGTACTTAGAGTCATAGAATCATAGAGACGTACAGCACAGAAAGAAACCCTATGATCCAACTCAGTCATGCCAACCAGATATCCTAACCTAATCTTGTCCCATTTCCAACACTTGGCCCATATCCCTCTAAACCCTACCTATTAACATACCAATCCAGATACCTTTAAAATCTTGCAGTTGTGCCAGTCTCCACCACATCCTCTGACAACTCATTCCATACACGCACCACTCTTTGTGTGAAACCCTTGCCCCTTAGGTCCCTTTTAAATTTTCCCCTCTCACCCTAAACCTTTGCCCTCTAGTTCTGGACTCCCACACAGGGAAAATACCTTGTCTAATTACCCTATCTATGCCCCTCATGATTTTATAAACCTCTATAAGATTACCCCTCAGTCTCCGACGCTCCAGGGAAAACAGCCCCACCCTATTCAGCCTCTCCCTGTAGCTCAAATCCTTCAACCCTGGAAACATCCTTATAAATCTTTTCTGAACCCTTTCAAGTTTAACAACATCTTTCCTATAGCAGGGAGACCAGACTGACGCAATACTCCAAAAGTGCTCTAACCAATATACTGTACAGCCGCAACATGATGTCCCAACTCCTATACTCGATGCGCTAGCCAATAAAGGGAAGCATATCAAACACCTTCTTCACGAGCCTATCTATCTGTGACTCCACTTTCAAGGAATGTGAACCTGCACTCTAAAGTCTCTTTGTTCATGACACTTGTCCGGCTTCCTCAGAGTCAGTTCTTAGAATGAACAGAACCTTTGATACTCCTTTTTATATCAGTCAGCCAGGGATCCCTGATGGGACCAGATGAACAGCTTCAATCAAGGAACTCATTTTTGATGAGGTCCACCTGAGTGACCAGGGACACAACCTAAACAAAGAACCCCATGATGATATCAGAAATAATACTCCAATAATCATTTTAGATTGGAACAAGTTGGTTTGAATGCATAAATGGAACCAAAGAGATCCTGTGGGATCTAGGTTAGCATATTTGATCCTTTGGTGTCCACAAAGATAATTCAGACCATTGCTGCCTCAAGACACCACAGCCTCTCAGTTTCCCTCTTTAAAGCATCTTGCTAGTAGCTACTTTCCCTTGTTCTAAGGTCCTTAACAGATTACAGGAGGTTGGTTTGGTGCCCCTTTGCTCATCTGTCAGACTTAAATGGGACCGGGAGCTCAAAATGGGTGGCCAACCAGCATGGCCCGCTGGCTGGTTTCCCCAAAGTGAAAGGCCTCCACTCAGAGTGGAACAAATACTCTGCATCAGTTGAACCTTTTAATATGAAAGAAGCACAAGCTTCTGCTGTGGGAAAATATGAGAAGTGAAATGTAACAGCCTGGTATTCTGCTCCATCTGTATCTTTAACATTCAAAAGCATTTAACATTCTGACTATAATGTGAATGAAAAAGGAAAGAGATGTCTGAATGTTGAATATGTTCCACAGCATCCAAAAGAGGACAGGGCAATCAGAGCGGGAAACAAGGTCAACCAATCCCTCCCCCAAGTCACATAACACTTTTGTTGGGGGATGGTTAGGCAAATCCACAACTGGAACAGTGGGAGAGTCCCAGGGCAATGAGAGACTAAGATATCCTTCTTGGAATCTGTGAAAGTTGTGATTGATAAAATAAAGGGCATATCGCAATCACAAAGCAACAATTTAAATCAGGCCCTGCGGTCAGGCAACCTAATGGGTGGGTAAGAATGGTAACGTCAGCAAAGTTCATATGTTTGAGTGAGCCATGTGAGTTTGTAGTTTAATTCAGGAATTCTGATGAAAATATAAACTGTCCAGGGCCAAACTTGATCATTTTAGAGCTAATACCCAAAACTAGGGATAAAATGTAGCTTATTGTTCACTCTCTAGTGGCATAAGGTATTGTTGCAGGTACTACCACAATTACTTGCAAGGAATACAATTTTCCAAGGCCCAAGTTCTCTAGTCTAGATGATGATACGCACATTCTAGTCTAACTAGAACAGTCTCTCTTACAAAACCAAGTGCAGTTTCTTGGATCTCTGCAACAGTTTAATTGTTACAAGGATATAGTATACATCCTTTATTGGTCAGAGTATTGAGTACAGGAGTTGGGAGGTCATGTTGAGGCTGTACAGGACATTGGTTAGGCCACTGTTGGAATATTGCATGCAATTCTGGTCTCCTTCCTATCGGAAAGATGTTGTGAAACCGGAAAGGATTCAGAAAAGATTTACAAGGATGTTGCCAGGGTTGGAGGATCTGAGCTACAGGGAGAGGCTGAACAGGCTGGGGCTGTTTTCCCTGGAGCATCGGAGGCTGAGGGGTGACCTTAGAGAGGTTTACAAAATTATGAGGGGCATGGATTGGATAAATAGACAAAGTCTTTTCCCTGGGGTCGGGGAGTCCAGAACTACACGGCATAGGTTTAGGGTGAGAGGGGAAAGATATAAAAGAGACCTAAGGGGCAACATTTTCACGCAGAGGGTGGTGCGTGTGTGAAATGAGCTGCCAGAGGATGTGGTGGAGGCTGGTACAATTGCAACATTTAAGAGGCATTTGGATGGGTATATGAATAGGAAGGGTTTGGAGGAATATGGGCCGGGTGCTGGCAGGTGTGACTAGATTGGGTTGGAATATCTGGTCGGCATGGACGGGTTGGACCGAAGGTCTGTTTCCATGCTGTACATCTCTATGACTCCATGACTCTATTACTACGTTAACTCCTGAGGAGGTGCTGGCCTTAAATCCAACTTCCTCTCTCATCCAATCTGCACCACATCACAGTGGGCAGTCCTTATGGCATCCCACCAGTATTAACTCTTTCAGCTCCTTTACACTCATTAAAAACAGGCACAATAGTCTCAACAATTCAAAGACAGCAAGGTAGCTGTGGTAAAAACTGAAGACTCAAACTATGGGCAAGAATTAATACGGGTGATGAGTGTTTTGCCTGGTGGCTGGAAAGCAGCCAAGAACAACTTGTCACCTCTTTTTAGGAAGGTGCACTGAATTCAGTACTACTCAGGCATTTAACTGGGCAGCAATTGGCTGAAGATGAAGGACCTCAGGTGAGAAGTCGTGCCACAGTGAACTGCCAGCCAATCAAAGGCTGGCAGCCATGGAGAGGTGATGGCTGCTGTTGGCACAATTTTCAGCCAGGGGGTTATAATTGTCACTGGATCCCAGACCACAAGTGAGTAATAGTGGGGTTGGGGGTGTGGGAAGGAGGTGGAGGATTTCATGGAGTGGGTGGCAGGAGATGGGATGAGCTGGCAAGGGGTGAGGTTACCTGAAATAACTCCACATAGTCCGATATGCCATTATCTAGTTACCCTTTATTTACACATGGAGAATCCTTGACACTGATCCAGCTCCCTCAGAGCCAACTCTCAGAATCTCAGGATGTCTGACTGCCCCAATTATTCTGAGGAAACATTAACTCTGCTTACTCTCCATGGATACTGCCAGACCTCCTGAACTTTTCCAGCAACTTCTATTTTTTTGGCCTCAATTATTGTAGCTGAACCATTGAGCCTAAAGACAAATTCATAACCTTTGAAAAAAACAGCAGATGCTGAAAATCAGAAACTAAAACTGAAATTGATGACAAAACTCAGCAGGTCTGGCAGCATCTGTGTAGAGAAAGCAGAGTTATTGTTTCAGGTCGAGTGACCCTTCTTCAGCACTGATGAAGGATCACTGGACTCAAAATATTAACTCTGCTTTCTCTCCACAGATGTTGCCAGACATACTGAGTTTTGTCATCAATTTCTGTTTTTGTTCATAATCTTTGAGTTTTCCAATCTGAGCCAAAGTAACAGCTGAAATGGCCTCTCCAAAGAAGGGCAGGAAATATCAACAAAAATGCCCATTCCTGATCAATGGCCAGTGATCCTCACTACAAACACTGGATGAGGATAGGATTTGTCTCATAGACAGTGACCAAATGTATAGTCTGTGGTCTTTTTCACAAAACCAATTCCTTAGTCACTGGCTCAATATCTATCCCTTTCAATGTCTGTGACTGAATTAAAATGTTCTCAATTTTGGCACTTTATTTACCCTCAAGATATCTCATAACCATATTATCAATTAGACTGTTTATTTCCACCTGGGTGACAGTGCCTGACTTGTCCCATGCCTCTGTTTGCTCTGGATTTGACTATTCTGCTGCACTTTGAGCCAATACAACTCCACACCCTGACCCCCCCCCCCCCCCCCCCCCCCCCCCCCGCCCAAACACACACACACAGAGCTTTTTCATTTGAAGTGTAAAAACTGAACTGAAGATAAGTGGAATCTATCTCAGCTTCTGGGCAGCAAGACTTGGTTGACTTGGTTTAAGGCTAACATCTCTGTGATAGATTCTGTCAATCAAGTCAAATGATCTGCTCTCATGAATTACAAGAGAGATCTAAGTGAGAAGACTTTAGATGCACTAAGAGCTGCTTGAAGTAAAGTCAAATAGGGTGTACACCACATCAAATATTGGTTACAACTATGCCAGAATACCCAGATGTCTTACAATACAGGAATGTCAGGGGCATTTATAATGGACTTTAAAAAGCTGCAGGTCCATCAGCAATGAAATCCACTCCATTGAGAATAAATGCACGACAAAACATTACTGACTGGGCATAGGTAAAATGAATTGCAATGGCTTTTTCGATAGGAATGGGGAGTCCAAAACTAAAGAGCTTAGGTTTAAGACAAGAGGGAAAAGATGTAAAAGGGATCTGAGGGACAATATTCTCACACAGAGAGCAGTGCGTAAATGGAATGAACTGCCAAAGGAACTGGTAGATGCAGATACATCTACAACATTTAAAAAACTTTGGATAGGTACATGAATAGGCAAGGTTGAGAGGGATATGAACCATAGGCAAGCAAGTGGGACTAATTTAGTTTGGGAAACCTGGTTGGCATAGATGAGTTGGACCAAAGTGTCTGTTTCGTTGTTGTTTGACTCTATGACTCTATGCCTCCAATCTCCCTCCCTAACCCATTGGCTTCAGCTATTTCCTTCTATCAGATGCTCCTGAACATCTACCTTTTTCATGAAGCTTTTCTCTCGAACAAATTCTTCAGTGGCTTGGTAACACACTTTGCTTTATAAGGCTCCTGCGAATAGGCAAAAGTGAGGACTGCAGATGCTAGAGATCAGAGTCTAGATTAGAGTGGTGCTGGAAAAACACAGCAGGTCAGGCAGCATCTGAGGAGTAGCAAATAGTCTTGCGATGTTCTGTTACATTAAAGTAGCTGCACAATACAAGTTGTTGTTGCACTGTCTTATGTCAGGGTACAGCTTATCGAGCATTTCACCCAGTAGACGTTATTATTCTCTAGTTCTACTTTAGTCTAGTTCTAATCTAGTTTACCCCTACTCAAGGTTCAATAGACGAGTCAACCATTTGCAGCACACAGCCATAATCAATTCCCCTGCTCATTTGATAGAACATCCTTCAAAGTGGCTTTGCAGTTGTTATGGCATTAAAGGGGTCCATATCCCATGGCTCCTGCCTCTGAGCCAGAAGATTATGGATTAAATCCTGCTTTCGAACTTGAGGAGAAAAATGAAGACTGATATTTTAGTGCAGAACAGTGAGAGTGTCTTGTCTTTTTAGCTGAGGCACTAAAACTGAGGCCTAGATGAATGGAAAAGATCCCAGGGCATTATTTCAAAGAAGAGGAGAGGAATTATCCCTGATGTCCCAGCCAAAATTTATGCCTCAATTGACATCACAGAAATAGATAGGTTGTTATCCCAATGCTTTTTGAGAGGGTTTGCTCTGAACAGTTTTGCAGCTGAGTTTCCTATATTACAATAGTGACAATACTTCAAAAGTGCTTTAACTGACAGTAAAGCACTTTTTGTGGTGGTTGTGAAAGGCACTATATAAATGCATGTCTTTATTTTCCTTTAATAAAGATATGGTTTTAACAAAAATAAAACAGTCACAATTTGCTCTGCACTGGTAAGGAAGCAAAGTAATCATTCAAGGTACATGAGAAAAAACTTGAAAGGGTTTTCTTGGGATGACAACATAACAGATTTGCATTGACCTCACAAATGGCTTTAATGAACCCAAAGTATTTTTATTTATCATTAGTCCGCTGTTTCTTTCTACTTTTTTCTGCAGTAAGTGTGTAACGGGTTAATATCTGCTCCAATTAGATTCACTGATTCATGAAAATGGCAGTGCCTTATCAGGCATTTCTTAGAAAGCCTCTATTCTTGGAAAAGCTGATTCAGGTTTAGCTGTGGACATCAGTTTGGGTACTGCTGCAAGTTACTCTTGCTTAATACCCTCTATCTGGTGCAATGCCAACGTTTGCAATTGGAGAAGATCATTTCCACTGGTCACTAAATGTTAGTAGCGTCATAAACATGTCTTTGCCAGAAATAAAGCATACATGAAACCTAGCTGTTATGATCCGCCAGAGGAAATTTTCCAGCATAGTTTGGGCAGTCTTATCATATTTTTAGCAGTGTTTAAATGCAAGTATTACGACTTTGTATGCCAATTGTTTTATGTTCCTTGTGCATGTAAGTTAGAAAAATTGTAGTGATTGCTTAATGCCTCTTTTCTCAAATGGCTGTTGCAAAGGCAGCAGTGAGTCAATGTTGCCTGGGAGTAAGAAATCCTCTATGTTTGCAAGTGCCTGACAAGTTGGAGTTACAATCTATTCAACCTGTAACTGCTGCTGGATAGCAGTAACACTGTGATTTAGAATGAAACTCCCATTAGGCACCTACATAGGCTTCGAAGGTAAGTGCACTATGCAGCGTAGCACAAACTGGGAAGAACCATGTTTCACATCATTCATCCGTAATGAATTCTCTGACCTTGGGCAGAATGTTGGCATAAGCAATTCACTGGGATTTGGTTTCAGCAATGGAGGGAAAAATATCTGCCAGGGTACTTGCTCCTCATTATTATCCACTGAGTCAGCTGAAACATTTGTGTATAAGAATTCATCGAATCATAAAATGTTACAGCACAGAGAGTGATCATTCGGCCCATCATGTCCGTGCTTGCTCTTTGAAGAAGCAACTCACTTCATGGCTTTGGGTGTTTTACCTGTAGCACAAGATAATGACCCAATTCCTTTCTTAATTGAGCCTGCCTCCACCACTCTCTCAGATCGTGAATTCAAGATTCTAATTACTGATGACACAAAGAGCTTTTCTTCACATTGCAAAGATCACTTTTATTTTTTGGGCTGCGGACATAAAAATTCAAACCAAACGTATTTCTTTAAACCAAGTTTCTGTGGAAGAAGGGTGGCATGGTGGCTCAGTAGTTAGCACTGCTGCTTCACAGCACCAGGGACCCGGGTTTGATTCCACCCACAGGCGACTAGCTGCATGTTCTTCTTGTGTCTGTTGGGGTTCTTCCGGGTGCTCCGGTATCCTCCCGTGGTCCAAAGATGTGCAGGTTAGGTGGATTGGCCACGCTAAATTACCCATAGTGTTCAGGGATATGCTGGCTAAGTGAATTATACATGGGAAATGCAGGATTACAGGGAGTTGTGTCTGGATGGACAGCTGTTCTGAGGGTCAGTGTGGACTCAATGGGCTGAATGGCCTGATTCAATAGTGTAGGGAACGTGTAAAGAACTTGCAGCTTTTAAGCTAAAATCAGTTACAAATATTCACTGCAGGATGCATCTAAAAGTCAGTCTTATACAAGTAGTGAGAGAGATGTTAAACATCTTGGCTCAATGGTAATGTGTTCAGGGCAGTTTTGCCGGAATTTTGATAGGTTTTACAACCAGGATGGTGCATGTGTATGTGTGCATCTGCAAGTGGCTGGATCATTGTGTTTGGACAATGCAGCGCAAATAACCAGCTTATGAAGGAAAAAACCTCTCCGTCTCTCTGTCTTCCCTTTCTGTGGACGAAGATGTAGAGAACATTCCAAGTAGATGGATGCTCACTCTATCTGCAAATTGCCTTCCTGAAAGAAAAAGGAGAGAAAGTAACTTCAGATATACTAAAATATTGAACCCTCAACCAACAAGTGAAAGGTTGAAAATCAATGCATCCGCAACTTCGCGTCCTCCTCAATGAGTCAAAAGAATCCAGGAAGAATCTGACAGAAAATATCTTGTCAGTGTGTAATCTGATCAGTGCCAGAACTGCACTTCATGGGATTTTTTTTTTGCTCCTTCCTCACCTGTCGTATTTATGTCTCATCTTTTCTCTTTGTGTCTGTTTGTACATGTGTGCAATTTGTCTTTTACAAAGGGGCAGAATTTAAGTTATAAACTGGTAATTTATGTTTGCTTTTAACTGATGCCAGTAAAGAATCTGTTTGCAATAAATAACTGTTTTCTTGTTAAATACAGAAAGCTATTGTGTGTTTTCTTATTAACCCAAGTTCATCAGTCAGGTCAATTACAGTCACTGTGGAGGTCAGTTAAACCTTTTCACATTTGGGACGTCTCTTGGAATATTGAAGTTTGATTTCCTGTACATTACCAGAGTGAATCGCAGCAATGCCATGATGGCTTCTTTTGCAAATTACCTTAAATTTCTTCTCTGTTGTTCTCAATTTTTCTTCAATGGAAGCAGTTTTTTCCAATCTACTCTTTCCAGAATCCTCCTTAATGTCTATCAAATCTTCTCAAAGCTTCTTCTCCAAGCGAACAATCCAAACATCTCCAGCTTTTCCACATATCTAAAGTTCCTCATCCATGGAACCATGTTATGCATCTTTTCTGCACATTTTCTAATGCCTTCATATCCTTCCTAAAGTGGGACATCCTAAACTGAATGGAGTGCTCCAGTTTAGAATTAATCAGTGTTATGTACAATTTATTTCCTTCCTATCCTTGCTCCTTTCATAAAGGCTTATTGGATGTTGTAGGCTTACTAACCATTCTCTCAACCCGTTGACTTCAATGATTTTTACACACACACAAATCTCTCTTCACTTGCATATATTTTAGAATTGTGCCCTTTATTTTATATTGTAATTTGTCTTTCTGCTCATAGTACCAAAACAAATTACTTCATACTTTTCTGCATTACATGTAATCTGCCACTTACTTATTTTATCATTTTGTCTCTGTTCTTTTGAATTTTGAAACTACCCTCCTCACAAACTTCCAACTTTTGGACTACCCATAAATTTTGAAACTGTCCTCTACACCAAAATTTAGTTGTCATTATACATCCAAAAAGGTATGGGCATACCACCAATCCCTGAGGAACCCCATTATAAGCCTTTCTCCACTCTGAAAGATTGGAAATGATGCTCACTAATTGTAAACTGTTCTCCTCAATGGCTCCATACGTACAGTACATGAGTAGCTGAAGTACACAGGCCAGCAAGATGACAGGCTCAATTCAATGACTTACTGGAAATGTGATAGAGGTCAATGTGTAGTATGTCTTTTTGTTTAGGGAAAGAATAATTGAGAGTTCCCATTCACTTGGAAATATGAAATCTCCGTTGTGGCCTTTAAAATGTATTCTGCCTTTGCAGCTACATATGGTAATAGTAGATATCTCATATTAGTTATTCTTAATGTATCAGACATTACATGCTATTAATCAAACATGTAATTATTTGACATCAGTTCACCAGTAAAATTTCACTTGTGTGTATCCACCATCCGTTTTGACATTTGGCAGAAATTTGGAGGGAATCTGGTATTTTTACATCACAGTACTGACAATAGTTCAAAAGTATTTTATTGGCTGTAAAGCATTTTGGGACTAATACATTTAAATATGCTATATAAACATAAATCTTTCTTTTCTTCATTATTTTTGGTCCCAATCCTATTTTCTGATTCCACCCAAGGGAGAAATCATTTTGGAAAGTTATACTTAATCGTCGTTTGTCAAAGCAACAATGGTGTTTGTAGATAGGGCCAATTTGGCTTAGAGTCATAGAATCATACAGTACAGAAACAGGCCCCTTGTCCATGCCAACCATGTTTCCTAAACTGAACTAATCCCATTTACCTGCATCTGGCCCATACCCTTCTAATCCTTTCTGAAATAACTCCACAGAGGCCAATATCCCATCACCAAGTCATAATTTATTTGCACTTGCAAGGCCCTTCACACTGATCCAGCTTCCTGGAGCAAGCTTTCAGAGTGACCGGAACCTCTGACACTCCTGTTTATATCTATCAGCCGGGGTCCCTGATTAGACCAGATTGACAGCCCAATCAGGGAGCTCATATTCCATGAGGTCCACCTGGCTGACCTTGTTACAATCACTACATCCCTCCCCCTCTGAGTCAGAGGACATAGGCCTGATGCGAAGCCTTCTCCTGGTTAGCAATCCTGCTGGAACTATCCCTGTATCTGCATGAGGGGTAGTCCAACAATTAAATAGGACCTTCCAAACATTAAAACTCTGCAAATGTGCGGACAAGGACAGCAGATGTTCATGAACACAACCACCTGTGAGTTCCTGGAAGCCCCACACCATCAAAACTTAAAACTGTAACATTATTTGTTCATCATCACTGGGTCCAATTTCTGGAACTCACCAGTAGTTCTTTGAGTCTACCTACTTCTCATAGTCTGCAGAGTATTCAAGAACGCAATTCACCATCACCTTCTAATTGGCAATTCAGGATGGTCAATCAATGTTAGTCCAGACACACCCTATGAATTAATATAAAAAATATCCTGAAAAAGTTCACAGTATTCTCATCAGAGGCTAACGTGAGCGACATCACTCGCCATACATGAAGTGAAAGAATGACGAGGTTGAGAATCAATCTGATGGCCATCAAGCCCTGTAGTCATTAACTCAAGTCTCTGGCTCCAAGGTAGGAATGCTATGTACTCTGAGGCAAGTACAAAGGGCTAGAACTTTATCTTGGTAATATAAAAGAGGTAGCATAGAATTTGATGAACCCATGGTCTCATTATATGTCCTGCCTGATATTCAGCTCTATTAACTTGAATGAAACTGTATAATAGGCTGTACTTATTATATGTGGTTGATGCAGTGTTTCCATTTGGTGCTGCCATCCAAAACCATTTCTATCACAATGGACAAGATAAGATGGTCTAACAGCCAAATTGAATTGCCTTCAGTATCTGACACTTGTTAATATTAAGGTGGAAAGCCCACAGTTTTGACAATGACATTTGAGGAGAACTGACCTTCTAGTTCAGTGTCTGATTTTTTTAAAAGTCAAAAATGGATTTAGTTTTATCCCACCACTGCCATGGGTTACATCAGTACTGTGCAATTCATTTGACGTCTATGTGCAGCCGTGACACATAAATCTCGAGCTTGTTAATCCATCTGCCTCAAATTTTAGCACCATGTTGCGAAAACAAACCTCTATAATGGGAGTAAACAACGATCAGGAGAAAAGTCAAGGACAAGAAAAGGCCAGCCAGCTCACCAAACCTCATCCCTCTGGTGCTACAGGTCTCCTAGCCTCATATTCATCTGTCCTTTGAATGTCCTCCCTGCTTGGCTCATTATTTCCATGAAGAAATGGCTCTATGATTTGATCCAATTTATTTTAACTGGAATGTAGTCATCACCTCTGGTCCTGTTATATAGTTTTATTCTGAAGCAATATTTAGGATTGTCCTTTGTAAAATCATTTGATATATGTCGTGTTTCATTGACCACACTGTGTTCATCCAAATACATACGTATGTGTTTATATATAGCTTCTCATGTTCTCAAACAGTGCTCAAGTGTTTCATAACCAGCAATTTACAATGTTTAAAATACATTCAAACAGAAGAAATGCACAAAGTTATAAGAAATAAAAGGATTTCTATCTCAAATGGACTGCTGTGTAAAATATTCTTCACACATCACAGCTGTACATACATGATTCCAATCACCATGTTGCAAATCACGCTTTAGAATTATCCACATTCTCAACTGTCAAAAACCCTGAATTAATGGCAGCTACATATGGAATTTAGGCTTTTAGAAGCAAGATTTCTTTAAAAACAAAACAACCTCTCATTAAAAAAAATGATAAAATGTTAATGACATGCATTCAAAGGCAATTTAAATAGAATTTGGAAATTCTCGATTTTCTACCAGTGTCATATTATCCAGCAAGAGGAGCTCCTTCATTTGAGGTTTTTTTCAAACTGCACTTTTCTTCTCAAAATGTTTAGGCTTGCATCAGGTAGAAACTTGAAGAACATGGCAAATGTCATCAGTAACGGTTTCTGGTTTCCTTCATGCAAAAAATCGATTCCTGTGATTTGAGACATGGTCAAAGCAGGAGCCATATGGTGTCCTGTCCACACTATATTTCAAATGAAAATGGGAATGGGAGCTGAAGCACCTAAGGTCCAAGTTGGTCACAAAATTCAGATTAAGGTTTCCACTAGTCTAGAGCTAGTTAGTTTTAATCAACCCGTCGCAGGCTTGTTACAGCACCACTTCTGTGGCAGGTAGAACTTGAACCCAAAACTTCTGGTTCAGTGCTAGGGACACTACCACCACATCAGTAGACCCTAGACTTGAGTTATATCATTGATTATGGTTAAAAAGCCAGTGAATAAAAACAGGGAGACATGAATTAAAGTTCTGATCTGATGTTAAAGGAGCAGTTGAGAAACGTTCACGTTTCTGTGAATTACCTGGAGCAGCTGCATTTGATTCTTTGTATACCAAATAGTTTTATTAATTCCTTATCAATAGTTTTGTTAGTTCAGCGTCAAAGATATTTTACCATGGGCTAAGAATTGCAAAATCAGTGAAGAATATATGCAGTGAGCTGAAATGTTCAAGTGAACACTTTTCAATTCTGGTGTCCTATGATATTAATCCATGAATAGAGGTCACACATGAAATACAAGTCACGTAAAAATGTCACCAAAACCCTACAAAGAGCGTGGAGGCTATACTACCTTGTGACTTATTGATTTACTAATACTGTGTGATCATGTGGAGAAGCCTTACATCTAACTCTATCCTTGTGGGACTCTTCAGCATTTTCTGTTTAAAGTGTTAGTGCAGAATGATGGACACTGCTGAGACCTGTATTGTTCATTACTCTGAATAAGGTGACCAGACATTTGAACTGAAAAGCGGCCAAAATGTATGTATTGTTTCAGTCATCACACAGCTCCAAAGTCAGCACTTTCAATCAAATACTAGGATATCACAAAGCAGACAGTAAGAACTGTGAAACAGTCCAGCCAAAATGTAAAACAAGAGCAGAAATACTCTGGCAGTGTGTTATGAAGATGTAAGGAGTGCTGTACCTTTAAGAGAGTGGAAAAGATAGCAAGGACTTAAAGAAGCACACAGAGTACTGGAAAATTTAAAATGTAACATTTTGTTAAACAGTTAGATTAGCTGAGTTTCCTGGATCCAAAAACAAATTTGAATTCAGCCAATCATTTTAAATTATGCCTCAAGATACCAAACTCCAATCAAGTTTAAATTTAATATTTTCACAAAATTAAAACCAATGAAATGATTCAATGCTATAGGGTAGAAAACCAGGAAAAAAGTTGAACAGTTGAGGGAGAATCGCCAAACTGTCAACATATACAGACTGCCCGCAGAAGAGCTCTCTTAAAGGTACCTTTATCTATCAATGACCTGTGCAACAGAATCCCTCAGAAGAAGAAAAGAAGGCAGAGGAAAATACAGAGGACACTCAGCAAGGTAACTGGTCTTGAAACCTGCTTACATTTTTTTGGTAAAGCGTAAACAGGAATTTTTGATTGGACCAGTATTGTAGAGGGGAAGGTAATAGACAGGTTAAGATGGATGAGTTGTAAATAGTTGTTTACAACTTTTGGCACCTGGTCAACATCGCTCCAAATGCTTCCTATTCATATACACATCCAGATGTCTTTTAAATGTTGTTATTTTACTAGCCTCTGGTAGCTCATTCCATGCACGTACCACCCTCTGTGTGAAAAAGTTGCCCCTTAGGCCTCTTTTAAATCTTTCCCCTCTCACCCTAAACCTATGCCCTCTAGTTCTGGACTCCCCTACCCCAGGGAAAAGACTTTGTCTATTTATCCTATCCATGCCCCTCATGATTTTATAAATCTCTATAAGGTCACCCCTAAGCCTCTGACGTTCCAGGGAAAACAGCCCTAGCTTATTCAGCCTTTCTCTATAGCTCAAACCCTCCAACCATGGCAGCATCCTTGTAAATCTTTTTTGAACCATTTCAAGTTTCACAACATCTTTCCAATAGGAAGTGAACCAGAATTGCACGCAATATTCCAACAGTGGCCTAACCAATGTCCTGCACAGCCACAACATGATCTCCCAACTCCTATATTCAAGACTCTGACCAATAAAGGAAAGCAAACCAAATATCTTCTTTACTATCCTGCCTACTTGGGACTCCATTTTTAAGGAGCTATGAACCTGCACTCCAAAGTCTCTTTGTTCAGTAACACTCTTGAGGACCTTACCATTAAGTGTGTAAGTCCAGCTAAGATTTGCTTTCCCAAAATGCAGTACCTCACACTTATCTAAAGTAAACTCCATCTGCCACCTCTCAGTCCATTGGCCCATCTGATCAAGATCCTGTTGTAATCTGAGGTAACCTTCTTCCCTGTCCACTACACCTCCAATTTTGGTGTCATCTGCAAACTTACTAACTATACCTCTTATGCTCACATCCAAATCATTTATATTAATGATGGAAAGTAGTGGACATAGCACCGATCCTTGTGGCACACCACTGGTCACAGGCCTCCAGTCTGAAAAACAACCTTCCACCATCACCCTCTGTCTTCTACCTTTGAGCCAGTTCTGTATCCAAATGACTAGTTCTCCCTGTATTCCATGAGATCTAACCTTGCTAATCAGTCTCCCATGGGGAACCTTGTCGAACGCCTTACTAAAATCCATATAGATCACATCTACTGCTCTGCCCTCATCAATCTTCTTTGTTACTGCTTCAAGAAACTCAATCAAGTTTAGGAGCCATGATTTCCCACGCACAAAGCCATATTGACTATCCCTAATCAGTCCTTGCCTTTCCAAATACATGTACATCCTGTCCCTCAGGATTCCCTCCAACAACTTGCCCACCACCGACGTCAGCCTCACTGGTCTATAGTTCCCTGGCTTGAACTCATCACCTTTCCTAAACAGCGGCGCCACATTAGCCAACCTCCAGTCTCTGGCACCTCACCTGTGACTATTGATGATACAAATATCTCAGCAAGGGGTCCTTCTCTAGCTTCCCACAGAGTTCTAGGGTACACCTGATCAGGTCCTGGGGATTTATCCAGTTTTATGTGTTTCAAGACATCCAGCACTTCCTCCTCTGTAAAATGGATATTTTTCAAGATGTCACCATCTATTTCCCTACATTCTATATCTTCCATGTTCTTTTCCACTGTGAATACTGATGCAAAGTACTCGTTTAGTATCTCCCCCATTTTCCACGGCTCTACACAAAGGCCACCTTGCTGATCTTTGAGGGGCCCTATTCTCTCAGTTACCCTTTTGTCCTTAATGTATTTGTAAAATCCCTCTGGATTCTCCTTAACCCTATTTGCTAAAGCTATCTCATATCCCCTTTTTGCCCTCCTGATTTCTCTCTTAAGAATACTCCTACTGCCCTTATACTCTTCTAAGGATTCACTCAATCTATCCTGTCAATACCTGATATACGCTTCCTTCTTTTTCTTAGAAAACCCTCAATTTCTTGAGTCATCCAGATTCCCTACACCTACCAGCCTTCCCTTTCACCCTGACAGGAATATACTTTCTCTGGACTCTCGTTATCTCATTTCTGAAATCTTCCCATTTTCCAGCTGTCCCTTTATCTGCAAACAGGTTTACACAGATTTGAATAGATGTGGGGTACAAAAAAAATCCAGCAGTTTTAAATACTTGCAGGTTAGTGTCATAGATCATTAAATAAAATGTAGTTGAGACAATTTGTTTAATTTCGGTGACTTGTGGTTGATTAAATTAAAGATGATAGAAATGGCTTTTAAAATTACTAAAGAAGTTCTGGGATTTGATGATGAATCACAAATTTGCCAAGGAAGTTTAGAAGGAAAGAAAAAGGTCTTTTTGAATTAGCAAAGAAGTTAGATTTGGGTTTAACCAAGGACAAAAGTAAAGTTGAAATTATAAGGGAGTTACTCAAACACTTAGGTATGTCAGAGAAACAGACAAGTGCAGTGAAAAACTTGAATTACAATTGAGGAAAATGGAGTTAGAAGATAAACAAAGAGAGAGAGAGAAAAGAGAGAGAAAGAGAAAGAGAGAGAGGAAAAATGAGAGAGAGAAGGTTCTTAGCTGAGCAAGGAGTGAGAGAAGAAAGGGAGATAAGAAAGAGAGAGAAGAAAGGGTGAGACAAAAAGAGAGAGAATTTGAACTTGAGAAATTGCGACTTAGTCAGCAAAGTCAAGTTAACAGGACAGCGATTAAAAGAGAAGGTAGTGATATATACAAATATGTCAAAACTCTAACACATTTTGATGAGAAAGATGTTGACGCCTTCTTTATTTCATTTGAAAAATTGGCTAGGAAGATGGTGTGATCCAAGGATTTATGGGTAAAGCTAGTTCAGACTAAACTGGCAGGCAGAGCTAGTGAGGTATTTGCTGCGCTATCAGATGAGGGGTCGAGAGATTATGAGGAGGTCAAACAGGCTATTTTAAGTGCTTATGAATTAGTACCAGAAGCATATAGACAGCGGTTCAAAAACATAAAGAAGGAACCAGGTGAGACTTAAATTGAGTTCAAAAGAATTAAACATAGTCATTTTGCTAGATAGATGTGTACTTTGAAAATAATTAAGACCTTCGAAACTCTAAGAGAGATTATACTGCTGGAGGAGGTTAAAAACGCACTTCCAGAGATGGTAAGAATCCACATGGAGGTACAGAAAGTTCAGGAAGGGAGAAGGCACAGAATTAGCAGATGAATACATGTTGGTGCATAAGACAAGCTTCCGGCCAGAATTTTGTCCTGTGACGAATAGAGGTTGGGAGAAGGGGAGATCCTACACTACGAAAGAAAGAGTAGAGAACACTGTAAGAACTTCCCACAGGTTAAAGAAGCCCAAGAGGGTGGACAGGAGGTGAAAGGCCTCAGGTGTTTTTACTGTAGTGGAGTCGGACATGGACAATTACAGTGCTGGTAGTTTCAGAAAGGCACTGGGGAAAGGTGTTTTCACTGCCAGAGAGTGGGACACGTAAAGTCACAGTGCTGTTCGTTAAAGAAAGGCACTGAGGGAAAACAGGTGATAAAAGAAACTAAGCCAGTGGCATTAGTGAAGGTCGTAAAGAAGACCTCAAGAAATGCCGAGGAACTGCAGGAGAGAGCACAGCCTAGGCAGGGATTGGGTAGGGGTTATTATCTGACCTGTACAAAGAATTCACCTTTGTGGGTAAAGTTTACTCAGAAAGAACAGGGGGAGAAGGACAAGAAGTGTTTAGTCCTAAAAGGCTAAGGATCTTGCAAGAGCAAGACAAGGTGATAAAAGATATATATGTGGATGCATACTCTGAAAAGGAGGGAGAGAATAACCTGGAGGGTTATTATCTGAAAGATAGAATCCTCGGATGGAAATGGAGACCAAGGCAGGTTAGTGCAGAGGAGAAATGGACCAAAGTGTACCGGATTGTGTTGCCGGTAACATACAGACAAGAAGTGTCATGGGTAGCACATGAACTACCTGTAGGAGATCATCTAGGAGTACAAAAGACTCAGGCTAAGGAACAAAAACATTTTTATTGGCCTAGAATACACAAGGATGTGGTTAACGTTGGCTCTACGGGTCATACATGCCAAATGGTAGGTAAGCCTCAGGTGGTAATAAAACCAGCACCTTTGTTGCCAACTCCCATATTTGTAGAACCTTTCACGTGGGTTGCAATGATTGTGTAGGTCCCCGCCTGAGAAATAAAAGTGGGAACCAGTACTTGTTAACCATTATGGATGGGGGCATCTAAGATGGCAGTGATCATGTTTTTTCAGGACTTTTCAGCGGCGGTGATCCAGAAACGAAACTCATATGATGGTGTCAAGAGAAGATTGAAGGAGCTTGGGATTCAGTACTCCCTGAGATATCCGGCAGTGCTTCGGATCACCTTAGATGGATCCATGCATCCCTTTGTCACATCGGAGAAGGCAGAGACTTTGTGGACAAACTAACCTAATTTAAACAATTGTAGTATGTATAAATATTGTTGCTTGGGTATGTGTTTATCATTCTGTAAAAGAAATGAAGGAAATCCAGTTGGAGCTTTGTTTTTCCCCTTTTTTCCTCTATTAATAATAATTTGGTTCAAACTATATCTGGCGGTGGTTAAGATATACATTTTAAATTTCTAAGTTAGGACATACCAAAGGATGGGTAGGGTATTTATTCCCTTTTTTTTTAATAAAAGAATTTTTAAAATTCATATTGATATTCTATGGGGTGTTTATTCTTTTTAGCTTGTGCTTGTGATGTAGTTCCAGCTGGGAGAAGTGAAGGTGGTTAAGATGGTTAGATTAGATGCCTATTTATGAGCAGTTCGGGATGGGTAGATGCCCCCTCCGGGCAGAGGTGAGTTCCCCTACTCAGCGCTATTGCCGCTTTATATGTTGGTTTGTTTTCTGGTTTTTGTTGTTTTTTATTTTTAATTATTTTGTATGTTTATTAAATGTAGTGGTTTTAGTTTATGTAGTTTTTATATTTGGTGGACCATGCAACACTAAGACTCAGCACTTTTTGGTTCAGGTTCCTCCTCTCTGGAATTTAAATGTAATTGCAGAAGATTATGGCTAATGATTTGATTAAATGGTGTACCTGGAATATCAAGGGAAGTCACTCACCAATTAAGAGGAAGAAGGTACTCTTGAGTCTTAGAAAGGAGAAGGTGGATATTGCTTTGTTACAGAAGACACATTTGGATGACAAGGAGCATCTGAAATTACAGCAGAATGGCTTTGACAGAGTTTATTTTTCATCATTTAATACCAGAAGTAGGGGAGTGGCTATACTGGTAAGGAAAAATCTCTCATTTAAATTGTTGGAATGTGTTAAAGACACATATGGGAGGTTTGTAATTCTTAAAGCCTTGATAAATGGGGAAGAATATGGCATTTTAAATGTTTATTGTCCCCCAGCTCATCCTCTTAAATTCTTGGTAGATGCTTTTTCTAAACTGATAAGTCTTAAGTCTCGGCACATCGTTATAGGGGGAGATTTTAACTGCCTCACGGACCCCACAGTAGACAGGTTGCCTAAAGGTCCCTCGATACCCTCTGCACAAACTAAACAGTTATTGGGTTTGTGTGGGGAATTAGGATTGGTGGATGTCTGGAGATGTCTCCACCCTACAGGTAGGGATTTCACGTTTTTCTCCAATCCGCACAGATGTCACACGAGGATTGATTTTTTTCTGACCCCTGCGGTAACCCTGGATCTGGTGGCATCCTGTACGATTGGTAATATTGCCATCTCTGATCATGCTCCAGTGTACCTCATGGTTAAAATTAAGGACGTTACAGTGGATTCAAGGTACAGGCAAATGGACCCCTTTATTCTCGTGGACAGCAAGTTTGTGGAGTATTTCTCTAGGGAATTTCGGGCATTCCTAGACATCAACAAAGGCTCGGTTGATAGCTCATCTGTTCTCTGGGAACCTGCCAAAGTTTATGCCAGAGGGTTAGTTATTTCATATTCCACAAGTAGGAAGCGGCAGAAGGGTGAGCAGCAACGTCTCCTTGAAGCACGGTTGAAGGCAGCCAAGAAGGCCTATTTTGACAGACCCTCATTGGTCAAACTACAGGGGATTACAGCACTGCGGTCTGCACTAAATTCCATGCTCATGCAGACGGCAAAGAAGGCGCTGGCTTTTGCAAAGCAAAGGTTATACGAGCATGGTGACAAGCCAAGCAAATACTTAGCATACCTTGCCAGAAAGAGAAGTGCCTCATAAACCATTACAGCGATTAGGGAAGGGTCTGAGAACTTAACATGTGATTCTAAAAAGATTAATGTGGCGTTCCAGAGATTTTACTCTAAGTTATATCAGTCTGAGAATTGTGAGGAGGGGCAGGCCAAAATGGAATCCTTTTCTGGGGATCTGAAGCTCCCGGGTGTGACTCCCGAAAAACAGTCCTTTCTCAATGCCCCATTATCAGAGCAAGAAGTGCAGGAAGCTGTGAGGCTGCTTCAGAGTGGAAAGGTGCCCGGTCCTGATGGACTTCCCAGTGAATTCTATTAGGAATTTATAAGTATACTGTCAGGTCCGATGCTGAATATGTTTAATGATTCATACAGTCATGTTTGTCTCCCACCATCTCTGAGAGAGGCCAATATTTCACTTATCCTTAAAAAAGGGAAGGATCCGGAAGACTGTGCTTCATACAGGCCCATCTCGCTCTTAAATGTGGACTTTAAGATCCTCTCTAAGGCTCTCGCATTAAGGCTGGAGACTGTGTTACCCTCTATTATTAAAGAGGATCAGACGGGCTTCATAAAGGGTCGCAGATCCTCCAATAACTTTAGGAGGCTGCTTAACGTAATTCAAGCATGCCAAGAGCAGTCAATACAGGGATTGGTGATTTCTTTAAATGCAGAGAAGGCATTTGACCGAGTTTAGTGGCCACACATTTTCTATACTCTAGACCGGTTTGGTCTGGGCGAAGTTTTCATAAGATGGGTAAGTGTTCTTTACAGTGTACCTCTCGCTGCGGTCATTACCAACGGGGTACGATCAAGCAATTTTAATATTTCTAGGGGCAGCCGGCAGGGCTGTCTCCTTTCACCATTACTTTTTACGTGGGTGATTGAACCGTTGGCAGAGGCCATTCGTGGGGATCTCAATATATCAGCTCCAGAATTGGAGTCAAAATTACATAAGATCTCACTGTATGCAGATGATGTTCTAATTTTCTTGACAAATCCAGCAGTCTCAGTGCCTTGCCTGATACAATGCATTCACGTGTTCGGCGCCTTTTCAGGGTATAAGATTAATTTTGCTAAATCAGAGGCTATACCTATGGGTGGTCTTACGAAAGAGTTGGCTCTTGAGAGTGACTATAGATTCCCATTTAGGTGGTCAAAGGGGGGTTTTGTGTATTTGGGCATATTCATTACTCCAGTTCTGGATTGGCTGTTCAAAACCAATTTTACTCAATTATTTGAAAAAAATTAAACAAGATCTCCAAAGATGGGAGGCACTTTCAGTCTCATGGTTGGGTCGGATAGCGCTTATTAAGATGAATATTCTCCCTCGTTTGCTAAACCCTATACGAATGCCCCCCCTGATTTTCAATAAACAAACACTCAGGAGACTGAACAGTTGGTTCAGCTCCTTTATCTGGCACCGTAAATAGCCCCTCATTAAATTAGCCAAACTGCAGTTGCCTCACAGATTGGGGGGAGTAGACCTTCCGGACATTAAAAATTACCAATTAAACTTGTTTATGACCTACGTAAGTGATTGGGTTTGTTGGGACCCTCTTTCAATATGGCTAGATATCGAAGTCTCCCAGGCAAGGTGCCCCCTTACCAGTTTGCTGTTTTTGGACAAGGTGAGGACAGTTAGGGAATATTGCCATAACCCAATTGTCATCAATGCTGTTAAAGCATGGAGGACAATTCAGCAGAGGGAAGGTAATGTTGGCAAAACATCTTTGTTTACATCTTTAGTGGGTATGCCGAGTTTTCAACCAGGTATGATAGATTCAGGATTTAAACGTTGGGCAGCTAGGGGTATATCTTGCATGGGTGATTTATTTGAGGGAGATTTAATGATGTCCTTCGATCAGTTAGTACGGAAGTACGAGTTACCTAATAGAGACCTCTTTTGTTTTTTTCAAGTTAGGGATTTTATTCAAAAAAAGGACCACATTTTTGACTGATCCCTACAAATCTGACATAGAAAGAGGGCTAAGAGTACACTCTCTGTCAGTACTCTATATCACCAATTGGGGGGTGCCACCTCAGATGAGTCTGATCGACTGTGCAAGAAGTGGGAAAGAGAGCTGAGTGTTGAAGTTTCTTCAGAGGCATGGGAGGATATTTGGGAGAATGCAAGGAAGATATCAATTTGCAATAGGACCCATGCTTTACAGTTGAAGATTCTCCACAGGGTCCACTTAGCCCCAGACCGTTTGTCAAAATTTAAACCAGGGGTATCCTCAGCATGGCCCAAGTGTAAGGTCTGTATGGGTACTCTTACCTATTGTCTTTGGTCTTGTGACAGGCTTCAAACATATTGGAGTGCTGTGGTGGGTGCAATGGGGAGGATTTTAGGTGTAGGAGTGGAGAAGGATCCTATTTCACTCCTTTTGGGCCTACTCATTGTATTTCCTGCAGACTCGCATAAGGCAAAACTTTTCAATATTCTCACATTCTGTGCAAGGAAGTATATCTTGCTAGATTGGATATCAGAAAGCACCCCAGGCCTGTCGGGTTGGCAGAAGATTGTTATGGAGCATATTCCCCTGGATTTTCTTACAAATATGGTACACCACAAAACTGAGAATTTTTACAAGACATGGCAACCCTTTTTGAAATACCTGGACACAGATTTATCTGCCACACTAACAAGGGCTTTTATATAGCTGTAACAATTGTGTTTCATGAGTCCAATATCCAGGGAGGAGGAACTGTGAATGTATGAGTGTTTTGTTTGGCTGGGCTGAGTTATTACTATTTATTTGTTTGTTGTTAGGTATTTATTTAGTTAGTTAAATAGCTAGTTTAGTTTTTTTTTAATTTTATACTTCTCTTTCTATGTTTATACATTCGTATAGGAGGGTGGGTTGGGGAATTTTTTTTATTATTTGGGTTTAGTTTTGTACTATTTTTGTACTGTTTTGAATTGCATTGTTTTGTATTTGTTGTAATATTTAAAAATCTATTTTTTCTTAATAAAAATATATTAAAAATAAAACCATAATGGATGGGTCTACCAGATTTCCGGAGGCAATTCCATTACAGAGTATTGAGGCAAAAAAGGTCATAGAGGAGTTAGTAGCTTTCTTCACACGGTATGGGCTGCCGAGAGAAATTCAGTCGGACCAAGGGTCAAATTTTACTGCTAGGCTGTTTAAAGAAATTATGCACAGCTTAAGTAAACAACACTTTAATCCAATACGTATTATCGTGAATCCCAGGGAGCTTTAGAAAGGTGGCATCAGACCTTGAAGTCCATGTTGAGAGCATACTGTCAGGATTACTTGAATGATTGGGATAAAGGTATCCCATTCCTATTGTTTACCATTGGATATGACCCAAAATACTCTATTCAGTTCACTCCTTTCGAGTTAATATTAGGGCATGGAATAAGAGGCCCTTTGAAATTAACGAAAGAAAAATTGACAGGACCAGAGTCAGAGATCTCACACTTAAATTATGTATCGGAAGTAAGGGAGAGATTAAATTGAGTAGGTGAGTTAGCTAAATAGCACCTAAAAGGGGGCCTGTGTTGAATGAAGCAGGTGGCAGATAAAACTCTGAGACTCAGACGTTTTCCTGAGGGGATGACATGTTAGTACTGTTACCAGTGACAAGAGATCCCTTCAAAGCTCGGTTTAATGATCCTTATCAAATTGAGAAAAAGATTGAGTCAGGTGAACTATCTAGTAAAGATGCCATGTAGAAAAAAGCGGTATTGGGTATGTCATGTGAACATGTTGAAATCATATTATACTAGCGAGAAAGACATGAGAAATGGGTGTTAGTTACTATCCAGCAGATGGAGGAATCAAATCCAGATGATGTGGATTTTGATGTGCCTCAAAATAGATTTAAAAATGAAGAAATCCTTGAGGACTGGGATAGGTTATTAAACTATCTGGCTCAGGAGTATAGAATGCAGTTGAAAGGCTTGTTACTGCAGCATGAGGACATATGTAAGAATCAGATGGGGAGGACTAATGCTATTGTACATGAAATAGACATAGGGAATACTGCTCCGGTAAAACAACACCCCTAGCGGCTTAATCCTTTCAAAGCCAGACAGGTCCAGAAGGAGGTGGAGGCCTTGCTCGATGAGGACATCATTGAACCAAGCCAGAGCGAGTGGAGTTCGCCAAACTGGACGGGACTTAATGATTCTGCGTGCACTATCGGAAGGTCAACGCCGTTACAAAATCAGACTCATATCCAATTCCAAGATTGGAGAACTGTCGGACAAGCTAGTTACATCACCAAGTTGGACTTAATTCACAGTTACTGGCAGGTACCTTTATCAGAGACAGTGAAAGAGATTTCTGCGCTTGTAACCCCAAATGGGCTATATCAAATTAAAGTGATGCCCTTTGGAATGAAGACCGCACCCGCCACATTCCAAAGACTCATGAACAGAATTGTGGCAGGGTTAACAAACTGTGCAGTCTATATGGACGACATAGTGATCTTTAGTAAGTCCAGGAAAGATCATGTGATACAGTTGGCAGAGCTCTTTGAACGACTACGAGAAGCAAAACTGGTTATAAACTTAAAACTGAACTCGCAAAAGCAGAGGTGACGTTCTTGGGACATAACATTGGTCATGGAAGGTTGAACCCACAGAACGCAAAGATGAAGGCCACTGAGGAATTTCCACGACCAATCTCGAAGAAAGAGACACTTCAATTCTTATGACTCAGATGATTCTATCAGAAGTTTGTATCAAACTTCAGCAGTGTAGTGGCACCGTTAAGCAATTTGCTGAAGAAGAACACAATGTTTCAGTGGACAGAACAATGCAGGAGGCATTCAACCATTTGAAAGCAATATTAACCAACGCATAAAAGTAAATTACTGTGGATGCTGGAATCTGAAACCAAAAGAGAAAATGCTGGAAAACCTCAGCAGGTCTGGCAGCATCTGTAAGGAGAGAAAAGAGCTGACGTTTCGAGTCTAACTGACCCTTTGTCAAAGCTGCATTAATCAATGCACCAGTTTTAGCTACACCAAACTTTTCAAAACCTTTTAAAGTTGCCATCAATGCTAGTGACATAGGAGTTACAGCTGTACCCCGACAGGAAGATGAGGATGGGATTGAACTGCCAGTTGGTTACTTTCCGAAGAAACTCAACATCCACTAGAGGAAATACTCCACGTTCAAAAAAGATCCATTGAATTTGGCACTGGACTTACAAAACTTTGCTGTTGAATTCATGTATCGCTGGACATCGGAATGCGTCTGGGAAAATTAACAAACAGTGAAATTCACAACTGATCTTGGAGGAACCTGTTTGGGAGAGGCAACAGCACAGAAACAGATAAGGGAACAGTTTTAAGCATAGCCTTGCTGTAAATCTACAATAGTGAGTAGCATGGGTTCTTTAATGATTATATGTTTTATTTGAGATGTGTCTCTTGATTAAACTTAAAAATATAAGCCATAAGTATTAAGTTAGTCTGGAGCAGTGTTTTTAAGAGGAATAAGATGGTGCTATTTGCTGGCCCTGTAGATTGGAATAAGCAAAAATGGCCTTTAGTAAAGTGATATGTTCTTCTTGCTGGATGTGGGAGTTTAGGGAGAATTTGTGTGTTACTGAGGATTGTATCTGCAATAAATGCTGTTGGTTGTGAATCCTATCAGATCAAATGGATCACTTAAAGTGACAATTAGAGGCAATGAGGAATTTATAAGAGTGAGGGGATCTGATGGATGGCAGTTATAGGAAGCGGGAAAAGTCACAGATATAGTCACATAGATGGGTTAACTCCAGGAAAGGTAAGAGAGGTAGGTAGGTAGTGCAGGAATCTTCTATGGTTATCCCCATTTCAAACAAGTATGCTGTTTTGGAATATGTAGGAAGTGATGGATTGTCAGGGGAACGTAGCACAAACAGCCAAGTTTCTGGTTTTGAAATAGACTCTAATGTATTGAGGGGTATGTCGGGTTCCAAGCAATCAATTGTGTTAGGGGACTCTCTAGTCCAAGGCATAGATAGATGTTTCTATGGCCAGCAATGAAAAATCAGAATGGTGCATTGCCTCCTTGGTGCCAGGATCAAGGATGTCTCAGAGTGGATGTAGAATGTTCTCAAGGGGGAGAGGGCCCAGCAGGAGATCATTGTACCATTGGAACCAACAACATAGGAAGGGAAAATGATGTGATTCTGAAGGGAGAATACAGAGAGTTGGGCAGGAATTTAAAAAGGAAGTCCTCGAGAGTAGTAATATCTGGATTACTCCCGGTGTTACAAGCTAGTGAGGGTAGGCATAGGAGGATAGAACAGATGAATCAATGGCTAAGGAGAAGGGATGGGAGAAGGATTTACATTTTTGGATCATTGGAATCTCTTCTAGGGTAGGAGTGAACTGTACAAGAAGATTGCACCTAATTTGGAAGGGGTCTAATAAACTGGCAGGGAGATTTGCCCGGGGTTGGGGGGGATGGGGCTGTGGGACCCAGGGAGATAGTGAGGAAAGAGATCAATCTGACACTGGTATAGTTGAGAAAAGAAAAGTCAGGGCAGACAGGAACAAAGCAGATAACAAGGTAGGAATGATAAATTAAACTGCATTTATTTCAATGCAAGAGGTCTAACAGGGAAGGCAGATGAACTCAGGGCATGGTTAGGAACATGCGACTGGGATATCATAGCAATTACAGAAATGTAGCTCAGGGATGGACAGGACTGGCAACTTAATGTTCCAGGATACAAATGCTACAGGAAGGATAGAAAGGGAGGCAAGAGAGGAGGGGGAGTGGCATTTTTGACAGGGGGTAGCATTACAGTTGTGTTGAAGGAGAATATTCCCGGAAATACATCCAGGAAATTTATTTGGGTGGAAATGAGAAATAAGAAAGGGATGATCACCTTATTGGGATTGTATTATAAACTTTTGAGGAGAACGTGAGGTCTGCAGATGCTGGAGATCAGAGCTGAAAATGTGTTGCTGGAAAAGCGCAGCAGGTCAGGCAGCATCCAGAGAACAGGAGAATCGACGTTTCGGACATAAGCCCTTCTTCAGGAATGAGGAAAGTTTGTCCAGCAGGCTAAGGTAAAAGGTAGGGAGGAGGGACTTGGGGGAGGGGCGTCGAAAATGCGATAGGTGGAAAGACGTCAAGGTGAGGGTGATAGGTCAGACTGGGGTGTGGGCGGAGAGGTCAGGAAGAAGATTGCAGGTTAGGAAGGCGGTGCTGAGTTCGATGGATTTGACTGAGACAAGGTGGGGGGAGGGGAAATGAGGAAACTGGTGAAATCCGAGCTCATCCATTGTGATTGGAGGGTTCCTAGGCGGAAGATGAGGCGCTCTTCCTCCAACCGTCGTGTTGTTGTGGTCTGGCGATGGAGGAGTCCAAAGACTTGCATATCCTTGGTGGAGTGGGAGGGGGAGTTAAAGTGTTGAGCCACAGGGTGGTTGGGTTGGTTGGTCCGGGTGTCCCAGAGGTGTTCTCTGAAATGCTCTGCAAGTAGGCGGCCTGTCTCCCCAATATAGAGGAGGCCACATCGGGTGCAGAGGATGCAATAGATGATGTGTGTGGAGGTGCAGGTGAATTTGTGGCGGATATGGAAGTTTCCTTTGGGGCCTTGGAGGGAGGTGAGGGGGGAGGCGTGGGCGCAAGTCTTGCGGTTGCAGGGGAAGGTGCCGGGAGTGGAGGTTGGGTTGGTGGGAGGTGTGGATCTGACGAGGGAGTCACGGAGGGAGTGGTGTTTATGGAATGCTGATAGGGGAGGGGAGGGAAATATATCCTTGGTGGAGGGCTCCGTTTGGAGGTGGCGGAAATGACAGCGGATGATGCGCTGTACATGGAGATTGGTGGGGTGGTAGGTGAGGACCAGTGGGGTTCTGTCCTGGTGGCGGTTGGAGGGACGGGGCTCAAGGGCGGAGGAGCGGGAAGTATTATAAACCCCCTAATGGTCAGTGGGAAGTTGAGAAACAAATTGTGAGGAGATCTCACTTATATGTAAAAATAATAGGTGGTTATGGTAGGGATTTTAACTTTGCAAACACAGACTGGGACTGCTATAGTGTTAAGCGTTTAGATGGAGAGGAATTTGTTGAGTATGTACAAGAAAATTTTCTGATTCAGTATGTGGATGTACCTGTTAGAGGAGGTGCAAAACTTGACCTACTCTTGGAATAAAGGCAGGGCAAGTGACTGAGGTAACAGTGGTGTAGCAGTTTGGGGCCAGCGACCATATTTCTATTAGTTTTTAAATATTGATGGAAAAGAATAGACTAGATCTAAAAGTTGATGTTTTAAATTGGAGGAAGGCAAATTTTGACGGTATTAGGCAAGAACTTTCAAAAGCTAATTGGGGACAGATGTTCGCAGGTAAAGAGAGCTGGAAAATTGGAAGCCTTCAGAAATGAGACAGCGACAGTCAAGAGACAGAATATTCCTGTTAGGGTGAAAGGACAGGCTGGTAGGTGTAGGGTGTACTGGATGACGAGAGAAATTGAGAGTATGGTTAAGAAAAAGAAGAAATCATATATCAGGTATAGACAGGAGAGATTGAGTGAATCCTTAGAAGAGTAGAAAGGCAGTTGGAGTTTACTTAAGAGGGAAATCAGGAGGGCAAAAAGGAGACATGAGATAACTTTGATAATAGAGTTAAGGATAATCCAAAGGGTTTCTACAAATACATTAAGGACAAAAGGGTAACTAGAGAGAATAGGGCCCCTCAAAGATCAGCAAGGCAGCCTTCCTGTGGAGCCACAGGAGATGGGGGAAATGCTAAACGAGTATTTTGCATCAGTGTTTACGATGGAGAAGAACATGGAAGATATACAATGTGGGGAAATAGATGGTGATGTCTTGAAAAATGTCCATAT
Source organism: Chiloscyllium plagiosum (assembly GCF_037043375.1). Lineage (NCBI taxonomy): Eukaryota > Metazoa > Chordata > Chondrichthyes > Orectolobiformes > Hemiscylliidae > Chiloscyllium > Chiloscyllium plagiosum. Next base: position 19,095,205 of record NW_028270166.1, read on the forward strand.
TACAGAGGAGCAAGTCCTGGATGTCTTGAAACTCATTAAAGTGGATAAATCCCCAGGGCCTGATCAGGTGTACCCTAGAACTCTGTGGGTAGGTAGGGAAGTGATTACTGGGCCTCTTGCTGAGATATTTGTATCATCAATAGTCACAGGTGAGGTGCTGGATGAGTGAAGGTTGGCTAACATGGTGCCACTGTTTAGGAAAGGTGTTGAGGACAAGCCAGGGAGCTATAGATGGTGAGGCTGACGTAAGTAGTGGGCAAGTTTAGATTAGATTAGATTACTTACAGTGTGGAAACAGGCCCTTCGACCCAACAAGCCCACACTGACCCGCCAAAGCGCAACCCACCCATTCCCCTACATTTACCCCTTTACTTAACACTACGGGCAATATAGCATGGCCAATTCACCTGACCTGCACATCTTTGGACTGTGGGAGGAAACCGGAGCACCCGGAGGAAACCCACGCAGACACGGGGAGAATGAGCAAATTCCACACACTCAGTCGCCTGAGTTGGGAATTGAACCCGGGTCTCTGGCGCTGTGAGGCAGCAGTGCTAACCACTGTGCCACCATGCCGCATTAAAGTTGTTGGAGGGAATCCTGAGGGACAGGATGTACATGTATTTGGAAAGGCAAGGACTGGTTAGGGATAGTCAACTTGGCTTGTGCTTGGGAAATCATGTCTCACAAATTTGATTGAGTTGTTTGAAGAAGTAACAAAGAGGATTGATGAGGGCAGAGCGGTAGATGTGATCTATATGGACTTTAGTAAGGCATTCGACAAGGTTCCTCGACTGGTTAGCAAGATTAGATCTCATGGAATACAGGGACAACTAGCCATTTGGATACGGAAGTGACTCAAAGGTAGAAGACAGAGGGTGGTGGTGGAGGGTTGCTTTTCAGACTGGAGGCCTGCGACCAGTGGAGTGCCACAAGGATCAGTGCTGGGTCCACTATTTTTCGTCAATTATATAAATTATTTGAATGTGAACATAGGAGGTATACTTAGTAAGTTTGCAGATGACACCAAAATTGGAGGTGTAGTGGACAGCAAAGAAGCTTATCTCAGATTACAACGGGATCTTGATCAGATGGGCCAATGGGCTGAGAAGTGGCAGATGGAGTTTAATTCAGATAAATGCAAGGAGCTGCATTTTGGGAAAGCAAATCAGAGCAGGACTTATACACTTAATGGTAAGGTCCTCGGGAGTGTTGCTGAACAAAGAGACCTTGGAGTGCAGATTCATAGCTCCTTGAAAGTAGAGTCACAAATAGATAGGATAGTGAAGAAGGCATTTGATATGCTTTCCTTTATTGGTCAGAGTATTGAGTGCAGGAGTGGCGAGGTCATATTGTGGCTGTATAGGACATTGGTTAGGCCATTATTGGAATATTGCATGCAATTCTGGTCTCCTCCTTATCGGAAGGCTGTTGTGAAACTTGAAAGGGTTCAGAAAAGATTTACAAGGATGTTGCCAGGGTTGGAGGATTTGAACTACGAGATTGAATAGGCTGGGGCTGTTTTCCCCAGAGTGTCGGAGGCTGAGGGTTGACCTTATAGATGTTTACAAAATTATGAGGGGCATGAATAGGGTAAGTAGGACTGCCCTGGGGTCGGGGAGTCCAGAACTAGAGGGCATCGGTGTAGGGTAAGAGGGAAAGATATAAAAGAGACACAGAAGATTGTACGTGTATGGAATGAGCTGCCAGAGGAAGTGGTGGAGGCTGGTACAATTATAACATTTAAAAAGGACCTGGATGGGTATATGAACAGGAAGGGTCTGGAGGAAAATGGGCCGGGTGCTGGCAGGTGGGACTAAATTAGGTTGGGATATCTGTTCGGAATGTTCAAATTGGACCAAAAGATCTGTTTCCATGCTGTAGATCTCGATGACTCTATGACTCTATGTCACGAACAATGTATCAGAGACGGATCACAATCCTCTTACATACTTAGAACACTTTAAAGACAAGAATATGAGACTCTTACATTAGGGTCTTATGTTACAGACTTTTAATTTAAAAGTTATACGTTTTGTGGGTCGTAAGAATGTAATTGCAGATGCTTTATCACGCATTAACTGATAAAGTATAGATAAGATACATCTATCCATATATGGAAAGAAGTTAAGATGAACTTAAAATTATCTGTATGTTTTGATAATGTGGTTAAAGAATAGAAAATAAAATGAAGCCATCTTTTCATTATGGTGGTTCTTTTTTTCTTAAGGAGGGAGGTGCTATGAAGCCGTAAGGTGTACTGTACCTTTAAGAGAATGGAAAAGCTAGCAAGGATTTAAAGAAGCACACAGAGTACTGGAAAATTTAAAAAGTAACATTAGGTCGAACAGCTAGATTAGCTGAGTTGCCTGGATCTAAAACAAATTCAAATTCGGTCAATCAGTCTAAATTATGCCCCAAGATACCAAACTCCATTCAAGTTTGAATTTAGTATTTTAAGAATATTAAAACCAATGTCAAGATCTGATGCTTTGAGTTATAAAACTGGGAAAAATTTGAAAAGTTGAGGGAGAACTGCCAAACCATCAACATGTACAGACTGCCCGCAGAACAGCTCTCTTAAAGGTACCTTTATCAATCAATGTGCAACAGAATCCCTCAGAGGAAGACATGAAGGCAGAGGAAAATACAGAGGACACTCAGCAAGCTGACTGGTTTTGAAATGTGATTTTTTTTTGATAAATCGTCATCAGGATTTTTTATTGGACCAGAATTGTAGAGGGGAAGGTGATAGATAGGTTTAGATAGATGAGTTGTAAATATTTGTTAGTTAATATTCTCTGATAGACTTTTAAAAAGTTGTTAATTTTTACTTTAAATAGTGACTTTTGGGATAGTTCTTTGCCTCTCGAATTTTCACAGATTACCGCACGGGGTAAATCTTTTCTGTGTTGCTGGTTTAAATTAGCGGGGTGGGGGGGCCGCATGGTTTGCCCCATTTCATAACAGAGTGTCTGTGGAGAGGGAAGCAGAACCAATGTTTTGAGTCAAATAGTCCTCCTCTTTGGAACCAGTCAAGATATTCATTTATCAAACTGCTATTTCCGGTCACTCTAACTTAGAAGGAAAGACACACACACCAACAATCTAGGAGCATGTGAATGGATGCTGTCCTCCAGCAGTAACTGGGATGGAAAATGAGACACAGTTACACACTTTTGCAAGTCCACCCACGATCTGCTGAGTGACATTTTAACACCTCTGCCAGTATACAAACTGGCGTATTGAAGGGACATTTAAATGACAAACACATTCAGCCAACACATTCTTTGTGATCTGATGCAGATAGCACCCACTCATGCCCAGCACCCAGTGCCACTAACGTGGTAAAGGACCTTCTAACTTTTCACAGTTTGAAAACCTGTTCAGTTGATCACCGAAGGATATCCCATTTTAGTGTCAATTTGCAAGAAAGGTAATCCTATATGTTATTTCTAATTTTTTAAAAAATCTGTCATATTTCACCATGATTCTTAAGCAAAAAGTTAGTCATTTCATGTTGGGTTTTCACAATCTGAAGTCAGAAATTTGCAAGAAAGTACATTTGTCCTTTACAACACAAAAAGAAGGTGCTGGAGAAAATGAGCAGGTCTGGCAATATCCGGGCAGAGGCAGACAGAGTTAACATTTCATGTCCAAAATGACTTCTTCAGAAGAATAGCTCTAAAGTATTTGGACACAATATTAACTCTATTTCTCTCTCCAAAGATGCTGCTAATCCTTTAGAAATCCTTCAGCACTCTGTTTTTATTTCAGTTCTGCAGCAATTCCAGTGTTTTGCTTTTATTTGAAGATATATTCTAATCAACCTGTTCAGAGTTGCTGTTACACAGGTAGAGAGTAGGCAGGAGTTGAACCTGGGACATCTAGCTCAGAGGTAGGGACAGTACACCAGAGGAGTCTTTTTTACTTTTATTTATTTATTCTGCTTTTATTTGATTGGCTTCAGGAGCTTCAGAGTCAGTACCATTGTTTGGATTTACCTGTTCAGGCAATTTACTCTATGGGACCATGCAACTGTGGCCTTAACAACAAAAACAAAAAGACATCTCATCCGCGCTCCACAGACCAGATTATACTTGAAGTCTGTCAGAAGAGATCAACACTATTGACAAGGAAGAAATCTGTAACGATGATAGTTATTTAATTTTTGGGACCTACTTCAGAAATTGGGATATATCTCCTCAAATGTATGTCAATATTATCATGAAAGCCTCCATAGTGAGTTAATGTTACTCAGAATAGCCAAGAGTGTCAAGATTTACAACAATTCCCTAAACAGAAAAGTTTGAAAAGCATTGCTCTAACCAGCTGTAGAAATGAGTAGAAATGTCTTTCATTTCATTAGGGCATAACTACTGGAAATACTGAGTGAAGTCTCTTAAATTATCTCCCATTTAGCAGCCCATTCAATTTTTTGATTTAGTTCATGGGTTACGGCCATAATTAGCAAAGGCACCATTGATTGTCCATCCTTAATTGTTATTGGGAAGGTGCTAGTCAGCTGCCTCCTTGAACAAGGGCATCTACATGATGTAGGTATACCCACCATTAAATTTGTCAGTCAATTTAATTCCAATGCTGAGGAGGTTGTTCGAAGTGATAATCCAGAGCAACATGAAGAACTACTTGGGCAAATACAAACCAATTTAGGAAAACCAGTTTGGATTGATGAGGACAAATCACTAACATTTAACTTGCTTGAGTTTCCTCCTGAAGTATCCGGAAATGTTTGATGACAGTTTTTCAATTGTGCCCAGTATTTATACTAATATATAGGCCAATAGATGACTGAATATTATGAGTTGAGTGCTCAAAAATGCACTTAATTGTTCAGGACCTCAAAATATGTGTCAATGAGGATCAAACTACATGGCTACACCTTGCGAACATTTCTGTCTCTGTCTGCCAAATTAATATCAGTTGTGTACTCTCGGCCATCAAACAAAGTCAGTAGAAGGTGAAAGACAGCCCATGCTTGCTGTGTGTATCTAGTCAAGGGATCCTTGGTTAGAGTCAGGGAATGCTGGACACAACACAAACAGACCCTTTGATCCAACTTGTCCATGCCAAACAGATATCCTAAATCAATCTAGGCCCATTTGCCAGCATTTGGCCCATAACCCTCTAAACCCTTCCTAATCATGTACCTATACAGGTGCCTTTTCAATGTTACAATTGAACTAGTCTTCACCAGTTCATTCCATACATGAACCATCTTCTGCATGAAAAAGTTGCCCCTTAGGTCTCTTTTAAATCTTTCCCCCTTCACCTTAAACCTATGCACTCTAGTTCTGGACTCCTCTACCTTGGGAAAAAGACTTTGGCTATTCACCTGATCCATGCCCTTCATGATCACCCCTCAGTCTCCGAAGCCAAAGGGAAATTAGCCCAGCCTATTCAGCCTCTGCCAATAGCTCAAATCCTCCAACCCCAGCAACATCCTTGTAAATCTTTTCTGAACTCTTTCAAGTTTAGCAACATCTTTCCTATGGCAGACAGACCAAAACTGAACTCAATATTCCAAAAGTGGCCTCACCAAAGTCCTGTCCATCTGAAACTTAACATCCCAACTCCTATACTCAGTGTACTGACCAATAAAGGCAAGTGTACCAAACACTTTCTTCACCACCCTGTCTACCTGCAACTCCACTTTCAGGAAACTATGAACCTGCATTCCAAACTCTCCTTCTTCAGCAACACTCCCCACAATCCTACCATTAAGTTTATAAGTCCTGCCCTGATTTGTCGTTCCAAAATGCAGCACTTCACATTTATCTAAATTCAACACTATCTGCCACTCTTCGGCCCATTGACCCATCTAATCAAGATCCCAGTGTGCTCTGAGTTAATCTTTGTGACTATCCACATGTTTAGCAATTATTCTAACTTTGCAATCGCATGTGGGTTTTCAGTCTTAAAGTCTTCCATATTAGGTCTCCCCACAACATTAAGTGCAGCAATCATTTTGCTTGCTGCTTCAAACCTGGTTGTTCCATTCATTCCCAATATTTTTGTTCCTCCTGTTTTGATGTTAAGCTTTTCCATTTGATGTCTGATGCACCGATAAGCAACCTGTCCTTCACCTTTGGAGCTCATCAAAGTAAAGAAAATGAAGTCCACTTCACAAAATAAAAGTTTAAGTTGGAAATAAAAAGTGATCTCTCGTTTCTCAATATTTACTTCAAGTTACTCCAGACCTGCATATTTAATTATGTAAACTGCTTCCTTAGTCTTCTAAATTGATGTTAAAGTGGTGAGCTTTCAAATCATTTGTGAACGTTTCATAACCTGTTGTCCCTGTCTGCAATCAATGCTTTATGGTGTTGCGCATTGCAAATTTGTGAGGCATTTGCTGCTGTTTAGTTATGTTGGAATCCACTGTGACACTGATTGCTGAAACTTGCAGTCGGAAATCAGAAGCAGAGCTGTGAATGTCTCGTGTGAAGGGAGTTGTTTGGCAAGGAGATCTCTGAACAACTGTTACATAAACATTTGTCAGTTTTGGTTTTTAATTGCTATATTTACTAATTGGAAAGGAATGAAATTATCATAAGGTTATAAAAGAATTAGTCCATTACTTAGAAACAGTCAAATTTTTAAAATATCTTTCATCCTAATCTGGCATTGTTAGCCGATAAGACATAAGAGCAAAAGAGACCATTTGGTCTATTATTCAAGATCATGGCAGAGCCTCTGTGGAAAATCTTTGCTACTTATGTCTTTATTAAATCTTCTCCTCTCTCCTCTCAACTTAAAAATATGCCCTGGTCTTGAAATCCCGCCTCCTGGGTAAAGAACCTACCATGCGTCCATGCTCTCCCCTGCCCGGACTGAGTTCCACATTGGCTCCAAGGTCCCGTACCTCTCTCTGGAACCTGTGCCCCACAACTTGAGCCGCCCCACGGAATTTTAGTTTTGTCTCTCTTAAGGACGTAAAAAAGCGGGCCCTGTATCGACTGCTGCTGCACACCGTCCACCTCTTCTCCCTCATCCACCATCCGGACACGCCTTGGCATGCCCATTTGCCATCTGGCGGTGGGGATCCCCAGTGGAGGGCTCTCTACACAGGAGTCTTCCCCTTTCTCTTGAGGATCTGGGGTGGAGGGTGCTGCACGCAGCGGTCCCCTGCAACCACAGATTGCGGTAGTTCATGGACTCCCAGCCCAACTGCTTGTGCTGTGGTGCTGTGGAGTCCATGGACCACGTATATATTGGGTGTGGGCATTTGCACTCCCTTTTTGATTTTCTCAAAAACCTCCTCCTCTGCTTTTGATTGCACTTCAGTCCCACGTTCCTGATCTTCAGGACCCGGTGCGGAGGAGGGAGGGTAGGTCTGAGGACCTCCTCGTGGGTCTGCTCCTGGGCCTGGCCAAACTGGCCATAAACAGGTCCAGACAGCAGGCCATGGAGGGGGTCGTTAGGGCTGACTGCCTGCCCCTCTTCCGCGGTTACGTTAGGGCCCGGGTGTCTCTGGAAAAGGAGCATGCGGTCTCCACCAACATGCTTGAGCTATTCAGGGAGAGGTGGGCATCTCAGGGAGTGGAGTGTATTATTTCCCTGTCCAACTCTTTTAATCCCTGCCCTCCCGTTCACTGTTTCATCACACAGCATTGCCCTTCGATGTGAAGGGCACTGCTTGTCACTGGCCACTTGGGTGTTTCCTTTCTTCCTGGTGGTGGAAGTTTGAATAAAGATTCGTGCACCTTGTGTCTTTCACTGTGTCTCACACCTGCACACACACACCATGGGTGCTGGGGAAAAATAAGCACTACCACAGTTAGGCGGTAGTGTGGGCGAAAGGAAAAAAAATAAAAAAAAAGATTAAATAAAAGAAAAAAAACCTACCATTTACCCGATCTCTATACTTCGTGATTTTATAAACCTTTATAAAGGACATCTCTCAACTTCCTACACTCCAGTCCAAGTGATACAGGTTGCTCCTACAATACACTTATTTGGAAATTCCAGGGTTTGAACCCAGGAATAACAAAGAAATCACAGAAGAAACCAAATCAGAGGAGTGTAATGGTGCAGAGGAAGGCCATTCAGCCCACTAGTTCTCCCAGGTGCATTACAACTTAATGCCATTTTCCTGTATTCTCGGCGTATCCCTGTATATTGAATGATTAATGGAATAATAATTTTTGCTATTTTGAATGCCTCAATTGAACCTGTCTCAATCAGACTTCCAGATAATATTTCCAAACCTAAATCATCCATGGCATGAAAATGTATTTTTTCTCCATTACATTTCCTTCTTCAGGAAATTATTTTAAATGTACCCTCTTGTTTGCGATCCTTGCAGTCTCTTTGTGGTAGCACAGTGGTTAGCACTGCCTCACACAGCCATGGATTCAGGTTGAATTGCACCCTTAGCTGACCATCTGTTTGGAGTTTGCATGTTCTCTGTGGCTGTGTGGATGCCTCCAGATGCTCTGATTTCTTCCCACAGTACTAAGATATGCAGGTTAGGTGGATTGGCTATGCTAAATTGCCTCATAATGTCCAGGGATGTGTAGGCCAGATGAACTAGGCATGGTAAAAGTGAGGCTAGGGGATTCGGTCTGGGTGGGATGCTCTTCAAAGAATTGGTGCAGATTCAATGGGCCAAATAGCCTCTTGCTGCACTGTTGGGATTCTACACTTCATCTAAACCTCTCAAGATTTTGACTTCTTCTAAACCTGCTCTTAGCCTTCCCCTGTCCAAATGGAATAGGTTCAAATTCTTCAATCAATCCTCATATCTGAAGTTTGTCATTCCTGGAACTATTTTTGTAAATTTCTCTGGTACTTCTGCAATGCATTCACATCCTTTGTAGTCAGATATCCAGAACTAGACACAATACTCCAACTGAGGTCTAACGAGTGTTTTTTTCATAAGTTCAGTACAACCTCTTTGCTCTGGTACTCCAAGGCCTATTTATAAAGCCCAGGAAATGTTATGCTTTATTAACTGCTCCCTCTTCCTGCCTTGTCACCTTCAGTGATTAATGCTCATATATCCAGACCACATTTTAAGCATTGTATCTCACTATTTTGTATTGTTTGTCTATATTCTCTGTACGAAATTGCTTCACCTCACCCCTAGCCAGGCTGTTCCAGTTCAGTTACAACACGGGCATCTACCTGACAATATAATAAATTGCCCACATGTATCCTGTACATAAAAAGCAGCTCAAATCCAACCCAGGCAATTACCAGCCCATCAGTCTACACTCCATTATCAATTCAGTGATAGAAAGTGTCATCAAGAGTTGCTATCCAGCTGCATCTGCTCATCCATAACTTACTCAGTGACACCCAGTTTGGATTCCACTAGGGTCACTCAGCTCCTGACCTCATTACAGCCTTGGTTGAAACATGGACAAAATAGCTGATTTCCAGAGGCGAGGGGAGAGTGACAGCCCTTGACATCAAGGAGCCCTAGCAAAACTGGAATCAATGGGTATCAGGGGGCAAACTCTCCGCTGGTTGGAGTCATCCCTGACACATCAGAAAATGGTTGTGGTTGTTGGAGGTCAGTCATCACAGCTCCAGGATATCTCTGCAGGAGTTCCTGAGGGTAGTATCCTAGGCCCAACCATCTCCAGCTGCTTCATCAATGGCCTTCTCTCCACATAACGTCAGAAGAGGGGATGTTTGCTGATGATTGCACCATGTTCAGCACCATTTTGGCTCTTTTGGTTAGATTAGATTAGATTACTTACAGTGTGGAAACAGGCCCTTCGGCCCAACAAGTCCACACCGACCCGCCGAAGCACAACCCACCCATACCCCTACATTTACCCTTTAACCTAACACTACGGGCAATTTAGCATGGCCAATTCACCTGACCCGCACATCTTTGGACTGTGGGAGGAAACCGGAGCACCCGGAGGAAACCCACGCAGACACGGGGAGAATGTGCAAACTCCACACAGTCAGTCGCCTGAGTCGGGAATTGAACCCGGGTCTCTGGCGCTGTGAGGCAGCAGTGCTAACCACTGTGCCACCGTGCTGCCCGAATGGTGTCCCCTGCACACCAAGACCTAGATCATTGATATACATCAGGAAAATGATATTTCTTCAAGAATTTCTCCTCCTCACAAGAGTCAGGCTTACAGCTCCCAAGACAGTTAAGCGAGTGAGTAGATTTGGCCATTGACATGTTGATTTCAGCAGGACTAATGGCAGCATTACTTTGGATTACTCTGCACTTCTGGGCTAGACAAGGTCCCTATTCCTATTCCTCATCCAGCAACCTGTAATAGCTGAACATACATATCAGTTTCAGGTCAGGATAAAACTGGCTCACCTCTAATACCTTAGTAAACAAGATTTTGCTAACATTGGTCTGGACTTGAGCATTATGATCAGCAGCAAGGACAGATCTAAAGCGTGCCAATGTCTTTGAAACCATAATCTCAAAACTTGCAAACAAGGAACAGACAGAAAAAGAGCAAAACAAAATAAAAACTAAAAGGTGGCCCCCTCCTCAGGCAGGTTAGAGCCATTAAGTGCACAACTAAGCTGAAAAGACCAGCAAATTTTAGATTGGAAACTTGATATGTGCTGTTTTCCCTGGAGTGAGAAGCTGAGGGGTGACCTTACAGATGTTTATAAAATCATGAGGGGCATGGGAAGGGTGAATAGACAAGGTTTCTTTTCCCTGGGTTGGGGGGAGTTCAGAACTAGAGGGCATAGGTTTCGGGTGAGAGGGGAAAAATTTATAAGGGATCTAAGGGGCAACATTTTCACGCAAATGGTGGTGCATGTGTGGAATGAGATACCAGAGGAAGTGGTGGAGACTGGTACAATTACAACATTTAAAAAGGTACCTCGATCAGTACATGAATAGGAAGGATTTAGAGATAAAGATGTGCAGGCCAGGTGAATTGGCTATGCTAAATTGCCCGTAGTGTTAGGTGAAAGGGTAAACGGGTCTGGGTGGGTTGCGCTTCAGCGGGTCGGTGTGGACTTGTTGGGCCGATGGGCCTGTTTCCACACTAAGTAATCTAATCGTGGCCACGGGAGTAGATCAGAGGCTGCGAATTCTGTGGTGAGTGACCCATCTTCTGACTCCATAAAGTTTGTCCACCAACAAGTCATAAATCAGGAATGCAATTGTAAACTCATCATTTGGCTGTCTGAGTGCATTCCAACAACACTCAAGAAGTTCAACTGCATTCAGGATACAGCAGCATGTTAATTTGGCATCCTATTCATCACTTCCTCCACTACAAATATACAGGGGAGGTGATTACCATCTTCATTGCAGCAATTCACTAAGTTTGCTTTGAAAGCACTCTTTCAACCTACAATCTCTACCGCCTAAAGTAGAAGGGCATCACATGCACAGGAACACCAGCGCTTGCAAGCTCATCAAGTTATATACTATGTTTACTTCAAACTCTTAACTGCCATTCTTTCATTGTTGTTGGGTGAAAATCCTGGAACTCTCTCCCACAAAATACTTTGGGTTTATCAACTCCACATACAGGTTGAGGTGGGCAGCTCAATGCCATCTTTTAAGTGGCAGTTAGAGATGAGCAATAAATGATAACCTCTCAGCAACACCCACAATCTATGAAAGTATGAATAAAGTGATTCCACACAGAGGGTTCATCCTACTAAGATGTAGTATTTATGCTACATAACACTCTTCCTATTATATCTTTTTCCTCTTTTCATCCATCTAACCTACTCTTAAATGTTGACATATTTGCTGCTTCACTGATCAACACCAGGAGTGCGTTCCACAGCCTCACAATGTATCATGAAACCCCTTTTCCTGCTCAATATCCTACAGCTCTTACATCAAATATATTCCCTGGTTCTCAAACTCCTCAGGTCACTGTAAACAATCCATTCTGTCCCAGTATTATTTAGAGCATCTCTCAAACCACTCCTTGATATCCTTTCCTCTAATAAAAGGAACTCCAATTTTTAAAATCCTTCTGTGACAGTCCTTGATTTCTAAGCCACTTTCAACTGAATGTGGCATCAAGGAGCCCCAGCAAAACCATAATCAATGAGTATCAGGGATTACAATCATGCCTGGCACATAGCAAGAGGGCTGTGGTTGTCAGAGATCAGTCATTTCAGCTCCAGGACATCTCTGCAGGAGTTCCAGGGTGGTGTCCTCGGCCCAACCATTTTCAGCTGCTTCATCAATGACCTTCCCGCTATCATAAAGTCAGAAGTGGGGTTGCTCCCTGATGATTACATTTTTGATTCATGTTCAAATGCAACAAGATTTCAACAGTATCCAGGCTTGGCCTGACAAGTGGCAAGAAACATTCGCATCACACAGATGCCAGGCAATGACAACTCCAATAAGAGGCTTTCTAATCACTGCTCCTTGACATTCAATGATACTACCATTACTGCATTCCCCCACTGTCAACTTCCTTGAAGTTGCCATTGACCATAAACTCAACTGGACTCATCACATAAACAAGAGGAGGTTAGAGACTAGAAATGCTGCATTGAATAGCTCTCTTTCTGACTTCCCAAAGTTTGTCCACCAACTACAAGGCAAGTCAGGAGTGCGATGAAATACACCTCACTTGTCTGGATAAATGCATCTCCAACAACATTCAAGCAACTTGATACAATTGAGGACAAAACAACCCACTTGATTGGCACCACATCCACAAGCATCCACTCACTCCATCACTGCCACTCAGTAGCAGCAGTGTGTACTCTGCAAGATGCACCATGGACATTCACCAAAGATCCTTAGACAGCACCTTCCAAGCCCACAACTACTTCCATCTAGAAGGATAAAGGAAGCCAATATATGTGAACACAACTACCTCCAAATCACTCACCATTCTGATTTGGAAGTATGTCGCTGTTCCTTCACTATCACTGGATCAAAACCTTGGAATTCCCTCCTGAAGAGCATGGAGAGTCAACTTACAGCATATGGACTGCAGCAATTCAAGAGGCAGTTCACCATTCCCTTCTCAAATGCAACTAAGAATGGGCAATAAAACAATGCTGGACAGCCAGCAACATCCAATTCCCACAAGTGAATTTAAAAATCTTAATATTTTCAAGTTCTTCACAAGATTTGAGCATTCGCATTGCATTCTTTTTACTCTAAAGTTTAGTATTTTGTTAGCATACTCTGTGGCGTTAAATAGTTGAGATGCCTTCAGAGATTTGGTAACTAAATCAGAAATCCCTCTACTCTTCATAGAGCTCAGCTCTTTCCCATTTTCATGAGATAAACCTTCAACAAATTCTATTTGGAAAAATGGTGGCATGTCGTCAATAGTCACTGGCTAGTAATCCAGAAGTTTAGACTAATACTCTGGCGCACAGGTTCAAATCCTACTTTGGAAGCTGTTGGAGCCACTATTTTAATGCTTTTGGAATTAAAAGCTAGCAATGATGGCAATAAAAATCAATTGTCATTTTAAAAATTCTATTTGATTGACAAAATGCACTGTAGAGAAGGAAGCCTGCCATTTTGCCTGGTCTGGTTAACCTGTGACTCCAGACCTGCATAGCAATATTACTGACTCAACTGTCCTTTGAAATGGCTCAACGTAGCACTCAGTTCAAGTTCAGCAATTACTGGCTTTGCCAGCCAATGCCCACAGCCTCTAAACAATTTAAACATTAAATCAACTGCTTTGTGCTTATTCCACCATCTTATGAAATAATGTTAAACACCAAAAAGTTACAAACTAACAATTTTAATATCAATGAAAAATTGGGCAGTCATCACCCTAATATCCAAGTCATTGAATCAGCACCAAAACAGGATTCTCTGGGACACAATATCTATTTCTAAGCATGCTTAAAACAAACCTTAACACTTCCCCAGCTTCTTTCTAACTAATTTTTTTTAAACAATTTTGTACTTCCTCCAAACTCTTATTCTTCACCAATAATTTCCTGCATGATTCAATATAATTGGCTTTCTGGAAATCTATGTACTCCACATCCACTGCATTTCCAATTGTTAGCTTTAGTTGATTGGAGCTGGAAGGAAAGAGCAAGTGTGAATTACTAATTTCTACCCCAGGTATTTTAAACTTATACACAACTAAAATTCTGCTGGTCCATTTCCCATCTGGGAGAGAGACTGGTAAAGAACGCCAAGAATAGGCAGCCAACATTCCCAGCTAATCAAGCATCATCTTCTACTTGCCTCTCCAAAAAGGAAGTGTGGTTATATTTGAAAAGTCCACGATTAACTGAAAGACAGGCAAAACAATTCCTCCATATAAAAATTGTTAAAATTACAAATAAACAATGATTTAAGCATCAGTTGCGTTAGTGCTAATTAAATTTTTCACTTTATTGTTCAAGAAGTGGAATTGTAATGTATGGCATTCTTATGAGTAACCTGTGATGTGGAGCATTATTTTTAGTTTGTTGGTAACGTGTTCTACATCCGAATAGTTACTGCTCTCAACAGGCAAATTGGGATCCTCATGGCTATTTATCAATTGATTGGAGTATTGGTGCCAAAACATTACAAGCAGCTATTAATTAGCCTCTCAGTGACAGATTTCAAAATTCCAAAGATGATCTTTTGCAACTTGAATAAAGCATTGCATTTCATTACAGACCTGGTTAATCTAAATGGGCTAAAATTCCAATGAGACCACTCAAATTGAGAGATTCTGACTGGACTCCAAAATTACAGGATGGGGTTGGCTAGCAAGACAAAGCCAAAGATTTTTCACAACTCTCCCTATTGGATAGAGCAGCACCTTGCTTACCCAAAGGCTCTTCTGATAACCCATTCTGGTTCCAGGTCTAAAGAGACTTACCATCACTGATTTAGGATTCCCATGGGAACTAAAGATCAAATGGTTGAGGTGATCAACTTCCTTATGTTTTGCAAAGTTGAAAGCACTGAAGTGCTGGAGTCATACAGCACAGAAGTTGCCCATTTATGCAGACCATCTACATTAATTCCATTTTCCAGCATTTGGCCCACAGCCTTAAATGCTGGCATTTCCAAGTGTTCATCCATGTATTTTGAAAAGGTTGCAAAGTTCCTGCCTCTGCTACTCTCCCAGTGCATTCCAGATTCCCACCATCCTGCTTCAGGTACGCAAGCATCCAGGAGTAATAAAACTCTTCACGGACACCCAATCTTGATACAGAAAGAGAGTTGAATACCCATTATTTCCCTCATGATAAATCATTATGCCTGCAATTTGGTCAGTCTTTTCTGCTCCCCAAATTTTTCAGTTCCCAATCCACTTCTCTTGAAGAGTAGATAGGTGTCTGCTGAAGGCAGAGAGGAGTAAAAGGTTCTGTCTTTTTGAAATCAATGCTTTGGTGAGGTAAACAGTCAGCCCATAAAGCCTTTTCATTAAAATATTACTAAGATCAAAGCCAAATTGTTAAGCAAACAAACAGTTAGGTGTTAGTTTACCTTGGTCTCTGTCAGTATCTTTTATTGAACGGAAGTAGTTTCAGGTGCAGTCAACCTTTTCATCAAAAGATGGTTATGAATTTTTCACAATGAGTGGAGACTGGGCTTGAGTTTGTGTAGGGGTGAATGAAGGAGTGCACAGTCTCTAAAGGTAAGACTTCCTAAAACTACAAGTTTCATATTAGAGGAAAGATTTACTGAGCCAGAAGATTCCAGGTTTCTGCTGAGTAACCACTAAGAATATAAAAGCAAAGATTTTATACCCAGCAATTTCCTTTCCAATTCCAGTCCAACATGTCTTTTGGAAAGTACATACACGAGACTATCAAGTAAAGAGTCTAACTGTGACAAACTGCATGATAATGTAGTCTCTCAACACTACCTTGGCTCATAATGAAGAGAGACTAACCGGCAGTCAGTGTCTTCAAGCACCAGGGAAATAAAATTGGAGAATAAAGAATGTGTAATTAAAAAAAATACAAAACAAAGAACAAGACATATGATTATCACCAACATTTGGTCTTTTATTATTATTTATACCTGTGGAGTCGTTTTTTTTCCAATGCTATACAAAAATCTAATACAAGTTTGTACATGTTCAGATTACCACATAACAACCAATTACTGTATGTCCCACAAACCATTGTCAAGTCCTAATGATACATGCATGTAAGTTTATCTACATACCAATACATTATAATTTACTGTTTTCTGCTTCATTCCAATGCTCAGGGTGACAGTGTGCCAACCCTTTTGTCTTACAAAGTGTGTAAGGCAGAGGTAAATGCAAAATCCCAAGTGACAATAATAGTTTGGTTGCACTTAACTAATCCCATCCCAAACGAACTACAAGGCCTGTTCCAAGTCACATTGAAATGTATTGCTTAGGATATTGGAAACCGGTACAGATTCCATGGAGGAAATTGCATCAACCCTGGCCATGTTCAAGCTGTGATGTTGTTTTTCCCCCAAACTTTCAAATGCACAAATAAATACCTAGTTCACAGTCACCATTTTGGTTTATAAATTAATACAGTCACATTTGTGCTACACCAGCCTAGCTAGAACATTGTATTTTTTTTAAATTGGCTACAAGAATACAGAATATTTAAATGAGGTGTTCATACATTTAATCCCCACCAAATTGGTGAATTAATGCATCTTGACGTTTTTCTTTTAAAACCAGGATAGGGGCACAATGGATAGCACACAATACAAAGTCAGTTAAATATATATGTATATATATAAAAAACCTACAGTAAATACGAGCAGGAGGTTCACAAACAGAAGAAGTGGATGTTACAGTGTGTGCCTAGTCACAACGGTACAGGACAAAACAGGGATCCGGATGGCAAATCCCAAGACATCTGGATGAAAGAATGGAGTTAGCTTGGAGAAGTGTTCCGACATCTTTTTGTACAGTAGCGAGCATAAACAGGTTTCAGTTCCGAGACAAAGACAAGGAATGCAGTGACAAAAGGAAGACAGGGAAAGAAAAAAGAAAATTGGCCTTTCCACAGACCATAAGAGCACAGGTGGAAGATGTGAAGAAATATCCCAGCTGGTCAGGCCAAGGACACAGAAGTAGACTTGGGAACAAAAAGGCACTTGTGTACTGATAAGGAAGAGACTGGGTTGTGTAATATTAGGTCATCACAGTATTGCAATGGTAGGACCTTGGATTCCTCATGTTCTGACTTCAATTGCAGTTGTGGTTCCAATGCCACATAAACCCAATTATATAAAAGAAAATTAGGTACATGCTCTGCACACACTACATTTTGCTCTGTTTAGCAATCCACACTTAAAAAGTTTGTTCCAAACTGGGCTTCAATAAGAGTTACTAGCTAACACATGCAGCTGAGTGTATGGAGCCATTTGGTGACAACAGCCAATATCAAGTTCTGAATTTAATAAAGAGCATGTAGGCTTTTGCAGCATTTGACTTAATATCCCCTAAAGCACACATGCCAAAATACAAATTTGCTATATAAAAAAAAAGGGAAACTCTGGCTATTGCCTCAAAATTAAAACTTGTACCATTGGACTTAATAGATAACACTTGTATTGTGTAGAACAAACAAGTATGAGGTTTTGTGCAAACCAAGGTCCAGATGATAAGATTTACCTTTGCTCCCACGCCTAATTCACTGCCCATTGCCTGGACTTCACTGAAAGTTGGACCAACATGGCTTACATCTGCCCGCAAGCCAAAATGTGGTATGTAAAATACAATAAAGAGAGACAAATTGAATGATGGATCTTGCAATTTATCTACAGTCTACACCAGCTAGTACTGTACTACAAGTGTACCTCAAATGACCTGGCTCAGTTGTGTAAATAAAATGACAAAAAAAAAAAGGGCATTATTGGGCCTCGCCTTGGATAGATCCACCCCTTCCCTCTCCCCAAAGCAGGGTTTAAAAAGTGACAATTTAACACCACACTTCCCACAGAACAGCTCTACTTGTGCCAATGATTTAAGCCTTTTCTGTCTGACACTGGCCACCATTAATGTGATGCAGCGCACCCTTTAGCCTCTTCTGCAAAATCCAGAGCTTCATCAGGGCTGACACACACATTGCCATGTACACATGCAGTCACCATTGGACAAACTTGCTCAAAAATGAAAGCTACCTGCTGTCACACTTTAAAAATTGTGCAAAATTTCAGTAACTGAATGCTTTGAGTGTGTCGGTGAACAATGCTACATAGTTTTTTTTGACAAAAAAAAGACTTCATTTCTTTTCCATCCGATAAAAGTGTAGTACCCCCATTGGCCTTCAAATGAAGCAAAGAAGATTTTTTGTGATTGCAGCTCTCCTGCTACCTTCGCGGGAAGAACAGTGCAACCATGGCAACAAGCTGCTTTATAGTGCAGCTGTCACCACCATGAGGAAAGGCATGCTCATGTCCAGGCATGTCAAGTCTTCCATAGTCTCCATCATAATTGACCATTTCGCAATGCAGCCATTTACTCATACTGCAGACACATCAACTGCCGTTTGTCAGATCCACTTAATCCTGTGACTTCTTTCCATCTTGAGCTACACACTGCATTCTTTGTTTTTTGTGGGAATTAAAAAGTTTTTCAGGTGTACAGTCCTGATTTCAGGAGACCTCGTGCTCGCTCGCTCTCCCCCCTCTTCATCTTTCCTATACTCCACCTGCAAATCTCCGCAAGCTTGCTCAGAGTACATTGGGTCTCGGAAATCAAAAGTGAAGTCCTGCACGTTACCCTCCCTTGCCAGGTAGGTCTATGCCACAACAAATTCAGACTTTATGTCAGCTTTGACTTCAGGCTTCCATACAGAGTCCTCAAAGTCTAAGTCTAGACTGCCATCACTAGATACGCTGCTGTTGCTATTCGTCCGGCTGGACTTGCGATTGGGCAGCCACTGGTACGGTGCCCTGGCATCGCGCCGGGCCTTCCTGCGCATCCTCTTCTGCTGCATCAATAGCTGCAGACGCTCAACTTTGCAGCGGGTTGCACGGTTTTCCGTCTGTCTCAGTCTGTCACCTGCAACAGAAACAAAAAAACAACTTAGCAAATTTCAAGTTTTGACACTGAGAAAAATCAGTCACTTTACAAATGAATGGGAAGGTGTTCAAATCCCTGTCCATTCTAAAATGGACTAAACTTATTTCGTGGGGTCAATCCACGAGAAAGAAAATCTCTTGATATTTTGATTGATTATCCATGCACAACAATTCAAAAGGTTAAGCAAATTACCCTGGTCACTTACAAATACTTCTACACAAGCACATGAATCCACAAAGACTAAAGTTGCCATAATTTAAAGTCATTCTGTTGACTTTATTCTGGATCTACAAATTAAATTTTACAAGTTTTTGTTATTAATTCACAACCTTTGAACTCTTGAATTTGCTCACTTGTTGCCTTTAACTGCACATTGAGATTGAGACTAAAGGTTATGGTGGAAAACAATAGGATTTCTTACAACTAACTAGCCCAGGAAGAGAGTTAAAAAGCCAGTCACTAAATGAGGGTGCATTCATCACTGCAGACCAAGACAGTTTAAAGCTCTGGTTTCACCCCATTGAATGAAATTAAATAATGCCAGGACGTAACAGGAGATCAATCCTGTCTTTGAGACTGATGGGAATTGTATTGATTAAACATCAGTGCCAGTACATTCATTCATTACCATGGGAACAGAGAGCTAACAGTTATCCCTATAGATCTTTCTTTAACAGAACACACAGTTAATGGAAATTCAAAACAACCAAACTAGGACTCCCAATGTCTCAACTCCACTAAATGTGCTTTTAGCTTTCTGTGCAGAGAGATCCAGAAATGCATGAGTAGCTAATTCCAACTTATTAAAATTTGGGAACACAACAGTTTTCAATTACCTTCAAGAAAACAGGATAAAATTAAGAAGCACTTACCAAAACAAAAGCAATGCAAATACCTCTTTCATGGGATTACTAACATCTAAATTTCTAACTCCATCAGTCAGTACCTTTGCTAGTTTAGAGAGTCACAGTAGCACAGGAGGTCTTCAGCCCGTTGAGTCTACGCTGGTCCCAAGAGTAATTGATCTTGCTGATCCCAGTTGTTGAAATGCTACAATCACTATATAATTAAGAGATGGCCAACCAACTTTCCTGCTCTTGAGCAAAACCCAAATGAGTGCTTCTCAAGCATTGCATTTGTAATTATAAAGCAAAGCCAAAATTGAGCTACAATGCTAACCAAATGGTTATAAATAGTCTGAGGTTTTCTGTCAGAGCTCACATATCTAATAGCCAGTTGAAGGAGATGCTGAAATAGAGTAATTACTCAGAGCACCCTAGGAACTGTTGCGTATTTTAGGTTATTGAACATGCATAGTACTAGAGAGCTTGTGTCCCCCACCATGAAACCCTGCACACAGCTGCAGAGAGTTTGCTGCTGTCACAACAATCTATACTGACCACAGGAAGTCCAGTGACAGTTGGGAAAAATCTAGCATCAGCTTTCCCCATTGCCCTGAAAACTCCCAAAACCTCCTACCTATTTCCAAATAGTAATATTATTTTACACTCTTTTTAAGAGAGAACAAATCATAATGACAAATCCCAGTTTATCTCACCAAATAATAACTCTAATACATGAACTTATTGACAATGAACATTGCTCAGCTAATGGCAGAGATTTATACAGCACCTGATCTGACATTTATAACCAGTGAATTATCTTTGACTTGCAGTCACTATTTCATTGCCAAATGCAGCAACCAATCTCCACACAGCAAGAGCCAAATGAATGACTGGATTGAATTATTCACGATTGGTGGCGTTGCTCATGAGAAAAATTACAGTTCAAAGCACCCAGTCCATTCCTTGCATTTCACATGATCACTCACATTTATCTGTATGGTAAATAGGATCTTGGTTCAAAACATGCAAACTACAGTAGCTGCTATTGTGCATTGTGTGACTAAGCCTCATACAAAGCAAAGTCAGAGTCAATGTCTACTCTAATTAATTGGCTGATCTTGACCATGTTGATATATTATCCAAATTAACAGAGCTTTTACAAGAGAATCCCTCAGCCAAACCACTCAAGTGGTGCAGACTATTGCATCTTCCACCTTAGGCTATGGGAACTACTTTACAAAAAAAAAATCCTTAATTATATATAATGGCAACTTCCTTACGGTTACAAACCACTACAGCTGCTGCAACTCCTGTCAGAACAAAAAACATCAATTAAACCCCAGTGCTTACATTCAGCTGTTGCTAAAAAAGCCATTTCCTGTTTGGCTGCTGTGGGTTTAAAAATACCTGGCAACCTCTGATAACGCATAACTAAGCCAACACCTGATGACAAATTAACAAAAAACCCTCTGACCCACCAGGAATCAGAGGAAGACTAGAATATTCTCCAGTATTGCCTAAAAGGCCAAGGTCCAACTGGTTCTCAACAACAAGTTCATTGTCTGCAGGCAGAGGAGTAAACTAAATAAGTCAGAGCTCTCCATGTGACCTAACTGCACAATGTGCAAGTCCATGAATATATGGATGGTGGTAGAAGGCGAAAGGGAAGGAATCAGTCATTTGATTTATGACTTTATTGTACTTTTGTCCTGTTAAGTGCATTTGTACTCAGGCAAGAAATAAGCCCAATTACTGTACACTGTGAAACCATTTAACTTCACCATTTAACGGGTTGAACACAACTACATTCTTTAGTACAAAAGCACAAGGTGGAAACCACAAGGTATAGCACAGCTAAACCAAACGCAGAGCTTGTGCTCTCCTCCGTCTTCCTGTCCCAACTGCCCTCCTCCTCCACCCACACTTCCCCCACACCCTGTCTGTGCAAACCACCTTCCTTTAACAACTGCTACTGCCTCTGTGTGGGTGGATAGAATGCAAATACCGAGAAGCTATTCCCTGCAGGCTCCCCTACATCTGCCAAAACAAAAAAAAAGTTTTAAAAAAATGCTCCATTGTTCCCCTTCATTTACGGTTCCCATCTCGACATGCCTTCAGTGCACGCACAGACACATTAGAGGCTGGCATAAGAAATGCAAATTTGGGACCAAATTAGCTGCATTTCAACTGCTAAGTCATTATTTTTCTATGGAATACATTTTTTAGGCAAATCATCAAGACTGGGAACTTAGCTTTTTTGCTGCAAAAGGAGCTACTTTCTCTTCCTTATTCTATTATTGCAGTTTTGCAAATATGAGCAAAAGCATTTCTACTAACAAAGCAATTCTCAACAGTGCAGCCCCTTTAGATCCAAGGCATTGAATTGCTTTCAAGACCACTTCTGCAGACTCTATAATTTCCATTTAAAGGAACCTTGGCATACATCTGAGCTGCAAGACTCAATCTACAGATGCACAATTGTTTTAGTATCTTAAAAAAAGTGTTAGTAGAGCCTTAATTCTCATGTTGACCTATGTATGTAGCATGGGCAGATGATTCCCCACCATTATATAGTCTAAATCACTCATCTGTTGTGTTCAGGATATAAACATAGCCTCATGGTCTACTCTTACCACAGGCAGGAACTACAAGTAAATATACTAGGAGGGGAGGGTTAGGTTAATTCTATTTACATGAGCTGGAAAGAACCTACGAACTTGTAGTTGTATATCATACTAAGTGCAATAATATTGGAGCAGTTTCAAAAATTGAATGTTCATACCAGAATAAACACACAGCAACCCTGAAACAATCCCATTTATGATAACATGCGCAGCCATGCAAAAGGTTTTAACAGAAGTGGTGCAGCCAGGTGAACAGCAAAAATGTGAGGGGAAACATTGCTGGCTGATTTGTCCAAAAACAGCAAAGCAACTTCCAAAAGGCTTTTGTTCCACTGAAAAACAGATTTAAAAGAATCCTGGCTCATTGAGTGGACATGGTTGAAGTTAGATCAGGGAACAGTGATTAGATGACATGCAAGGGTTTGTATTTGCTCCTTTTAGAAGGCTAAAAACCATAGAAGTGAAGAAAAACAAGACAAAATGTTTGGGGTTGGAATAGGAGACTTTGTAAGTGTCTGGCGTTTACTGTAATTGGAACGTAGGGAGAGCGGTACATATTAGAATGGAGGTGCAATGATCACAGGAATTTTTCTAAAGAGCAAGGCAAGACAGATTACAAGGTGAGAGGGGGTTTAAGCTGAAGTGTAGATCCTCATACATTTGATCACAAGCTTTTACCACTAGCCTATAAAATATGACTGACAGACAGACATTCCTGAAGTATTAATTCTTGACCCAACTTAAGATTTCTAACAAGTGATGAGTCGCTGAAAAGGAATAAAGCATTAAGTGAAAAATAAAATCCTAAATTTTTGAAAGTAGCAAAAGGTAATGTTGGAAAACTAGATTTCTATTTGGAGATCAAAGATGGGGAATGTTGATTGACAGGAGGTCTAAGAATGGAGTGACCAAAATTAGAGAATGGCATCACAGAAGTGTCACCAGCTGGGCCATATGCAAACAATTCAGACAAAATACAAAGCTCAGACTTAGCATTAATAGAAATGGGAAGAGAAGAGCACATGACCTTAGTTTAGATTTAGGCTACAGTATAACCAGTGAATACTCCGATTGATAGCAATAAACAATTGGGTTCAGAACTCATTCTATAAATATAGAAAAAAAAACTGTGGTTGTGACTGTGCTGTTACTTTGACTGTAAAAGCATCATTGTAAAAATCTTTCAAGAGGGTTTAAATTATTCATGGCTGTACATGTTGCAGTCAATGGCCTTTCCTCCAATTTCCTCATTCCATTCCAAACTGCTGACCTCTTCTACTACAGTGTCAGCCATTTCCACATTTGTCTGAATAGTGTTGCCTTGTTTGGACCGTTCTATAGTAAATACAAACTACAAAAGACTCCATGCTTTCTACAAGAAGGAAAAGAAACAACAAATTCCCTTTCATAATTTCTTATTTACTACCAGTGGCAATACACTGAATGATGTACTTTCAGCATAAAGTCACAGACACATTAAGACGTCTTCCTCTCACTTCAAGTGACAGATGGTTCAAGAATCCTGATAATTATAGCTATGGAGCCTAGGAACCTTCAGAAGCTGAAGTTTCAGAGAGGGAGGGGGGGGGGGAAAAAAAAAGAAAACCAGGTACAGACAAACCCTGTTAATGACCATTCTTTAACGCTGCTGTTTTCCCGTGGTACCCATTCTCACTAATTCTTCAGGCTCCCAAGTGACATTTGTTCTTTCTGGTTTGAATGCATCAACAGCTGCTGCATCACAAGAAAAGCACATGCTATCATTACTGACTAGTATTCTCTGCCTAAAGCAGCCTTTGGTAAGAATATATTGGAATAAAAACTGCTAAGCACAGAACATTGAGGAACATCCTGCCCCAAGCATCTAAAAGCATGTTCAAGCAATTTAGTCAGTACTGTTTCAACAAGTTTCCTCTCTGAGCAGCAACTGAGTCCCTCCCCTCCATTCAATCTTTCACTCCTCCCTGAAGTTACCAATTCAACCTGAGAATTGGTAACTTCAGTACCTTAACCAGCAACTTGCTTTTCACATGCAGCTGTTGTAGAAATTGATATAGTTGTGAGCAAGGCCAGGCATTTCTCACAGTCTGCATGTATAAACCTGCAGAAAGGCCAGTGGCATTGCAGTCAGAAATAAACACTGTAACCAACTTCATTACTTTGTAGGAAAGGGATGCTGACATTAACCAATGAAGCACTGAATACAGATAAACTCAAATCTCTTTTTACATAGTTCAGAGGTATGCCACGTTTTTATATTTTATGCAAACTATATTTACATGCCTGCAAGAAATTTAAGAATCTGAATATTGTTCTGGATTTTCCTGCACTCCCAATGACATCATATTTATCCAATGAGTGACTGGAATTAGAAGCTCCTACGTATTTTCTATCCAGCCCATTCTGAGATGATAAAACAGCTCTTGAACAGGAGAGACTTTAACATGGGCCTTCCAGTCCAGAGGTACGTAAAATTACCACTGCACTCCTTGAGACCTACTACAAAAAGCAGTCTTTTGATAACAACTTAACCTAGTTTTCTAATCAACATAAACAGAGATATTACATTTCACTGGTGCAGCTAGGACTTTAACCTGGGCCTCCCCAGTCCCAGGGTAGGGGCACTACCACTGTTTCCAGCTAAAACTGGCCTCAGCCGGAGGTACTAACAAGAATGCCACACAGCCACTTCCACAGGATTGGACTACATTGATCTCAGCTGGCAACATGCTTATACATCAGCCATTAGCAAGAGGGGGTAAGGACTCTTGTGATGCGGTGGTAGTGGCCTACCTTTGAGCCAGGAGACCCAGGTTCAAGAGCCACTTGCTCCCGCCGGTGTGTAATAACCCAACACAAACTGAACAAAGGGCTCGGTGGGAAAAGTAATCACGGTGTGCATCAAGAATGCAATTTGACCAGAAGTCAATGCTTTGAGGATGAGACTGCAACTTGGGAGAGAAGAACTGTCCAAGTTGCAAAACAAATTCACTGCTCTACAAACTTGCTACCATATTTCTTCAATTACTAACAGTAAACAGGACACTTCTGAACTGCTTCCTTGGCACTTTACAATGTTTTGTGGTCAAGAAAGAAATCATGAAAGGTTTATTCAAAAGAAAGTACTTGCAATGTGAATATTTCATTGGTTCATTCCATCCAAATTGAAGTGAAATTAGTGAAAGGTTTCATGAATCAGATCCCCACTTGGAGCAATTGGATTTTTCCAGAAGATTAAGCTCAGATTCCTTAGCACTGGCTGATGACTCACCACTTGACTTGCACATCCTGATCTGACTCTGACACTGGACGAGGGAATGCAGTGGTTGCTGCATTGTGTCTTCGGAGGTAGTTTTGTTTGAGCAGCCGGGGGAAGGTGGCGAAGGTGACGGCGTGTTGGTGGCGCACTGCGTCTGACAACGCAGCTGTGTGAGGGACTGTGGCATCCCCTGGTAGTGACGGGTTGCACTTAGCAGGTCGTTCAGGATTTGCAGGATTGTGGTGATGTCACGACGGGGTCTTCCAGTGCTATCCTGGCAGTTTGGATGCAACGTGCCTGGTTTGAGAAGTAAGACAACAAAAAATTGAGAATGAATATTGACAAACCACAATTAAGCCACAACCCACCAGAAAGCAAGAAAAAAACAAGAGCATTTCCTTCTGTTCCTGCAGAACAACTAATTAAATAATTTCGACTGCCACAAACAGACAAAGGGAACAGGGAAATTTTCTCTCCAGATTCCATGTGGCAAAAAAAAAAGGCCTCATTATGATAAGAAAAAAAACTGCAACTTGTTATAGGAAATTTATCAGAACAAAAAAAAACAAATCCTGTCAGGAGGAGTTAAAGCCAAAAAGCTGTTCTGATGCAAGGAACAAAGATCTAGTTATTTTCCAATTGCACCCCATCCCCCACTCCTCTACCAACTTGTACCTATCTTTCTCATTAAAAGAATTTGGAAAAAACAGATATATTTTGAATTACCTGAGAAGGTTCCTGAGAAAACCCCAGGGGCATGGTTGACAAAGCTCTCAATGATGGCACCTGGCTTTCGAGACTTGCTTGGAGCTGTTGGACTACTGCTTCTCGTACTGCAGTCACCCTGGAAAAAAAAAGCAGTAATTATTTAATGCCACTTCAATTGGCAAGACAGAAAGAGAGAACTACACAGATACATGTTCAGAATGTAAATTAATTCCATCTTTCAATTTTTCCATTTTTTTCCCTTTCCCAATAATGTTTGCTGAACTGACATCTTTACTAATTAATGCACAGAAAATGAATGATAACTGGAAGTCACACTCTGGGGATCATAGTTAAGGATCAAAAAGTAGCAGTTTTTCATCTACAAAGCACCAGCTTGCTCTGTACAACCCATTAAGGCTTTATTTGTGGGTAACACTTTGTATGCCATTCTTCAACAGAATGCCAAATTCAGAACTGGAAGAACCGAAGATGTAGAGATAAGCGAGGAATGGTACGTGTCCCTTCTTCCAATGGAAGGGAGTTTCCTGCCTTGGTTACAGCATGACTAATTGCGTTGCTGCACTCAATCTGGCACCTTTTCCCACAACTGTTTTTTAAACACAGTCTGAAGTATTCAACTGTTAATCTGGCCAAACAAAAAAGGGCAGACCCATGCCAATGCAAAACATCACCACCAGTTCAGAAACCACATTCTCATGGATCTAAGGTGGTCATTATAGCTAATAAAAGTGACAGATCAGGAGTACTATAATAGACTATTTAATTTCAACTCAGTTAATGCTTTTGGCAGGCAAAGCCTAAAGACAGCAGATTATTCCCTGAAGATAATCACTGCTGACACTCAGGTTCCCAGTGATGGAGACATTAATAAAGCATTCAGCCATCCTTTTTATGTTTTGAAGCAAAGGGGACCCTAGTAGGCCAGTTATTACATTTTTAATCAGGCACCTTAAAGTTCTTAAATGCAACATCAATCTTAAGCACTAGAAGTGTGCAAGACCCATATGTTACAATCAATTTATTTCATGCAGAAGTTCAAACAAAGACCAGCAAAAGGAACAAACATTGCTGGACAGATCACTGAAGGGTGGGAAGAGGAGATGAGAGAAATAATATTTAAGTAAAATTTTCCACCCTCGCTCCCACCCGCCAAGGAACTAGGGATGTGTGTTATAATCAACTTGTTCCTTTCACAAAAGAGAAAGGACCAATTCTCCAACCCCTGTCTACCAGCATCTACATTCCTAATCTCTCCTCAAAAGTTTAAACTGATGCTGCAATGCAGATCCATAAGTTATCTACATGCAAGAGTGCCTGTATTCTATTGACCCCAGGGGACATCATGGGATTAGGCAGCATCAAAGCCCCCATGGGAATTTCCAGGAGCATTTAACAGACAGCAATGAGGACCTGGAACAGATTCAACCCTCTTTGACCCTTAAAGTAGGGAAATTATTTTCAACACTCCCAGCTCAGGAAGTTACGAGTCAAACTTTGGGGTGAAAACCATTGCAACCGCACAAAACCAAAAGGGATAACAAGCTTTAAGCCATGCCTGTTTTGTAGTGGGCAGAACTACACAGCCTACATGCAGAATGGAGACTCCATGATCCGTCATACCTCAGTGCATGATGGAGAAGCAACGTTGTGGCTGCTTGTTGATGTGGTGGCTCCATGTGACCTGAACGATCCAGCAGTGACTGAGGGTGGGCGTGCTGTGCTAAAGCAGGTTGCCGCAGCTGCAGGGCCTGGGCTTGCCATTGTTTGCTGGCAGGCCGATATGTGGTTACAGTTTGAGGCTCCCACAGTTTGCCTGTGAAGTCCTTGAGCATTCGTAAAGCTGGGTGCCGCTGCCCCACTGCTGCTCTCCCGACTGGCTATCACATGCCTGTGCTGGAGCTGGCTGCCAGCCTGCTGAGCTGCCAACTGGAGCTGAACAAACATCATATGATCTCCAACCCGCAAGGCAAGTGTCAAAGGTGACCGTCCTGACAGAAAGTCATTGACCTGAAATGGTAAAAAAAAACATGCTTAATGCTTTGAACTGACTCAAGATACATTTCCTTTCATCTCTGAAAGGGTTAGAGTGTTGCAGGCTTAGCTGAAAGACATCAATTCTAGGTTAAGTTCTATCACATGGCTTCAAATCAGATGATCCAAATTTGAATTAGCTTAATTGCTCCAAAAGTGGAAACATCCTTAACAAAATTATTCAGGAGAACTCTCGTTTTAAAAATGAAACTGAACAATTAAAGTATAACAAATTCTGTGCAGATGCCGCACAAAAGTAAAAACTTATGTCAATTCACAACAGGAAAAGGTACAACTAAGATTAGTCCTAATGATACAGCAGTACAAAGCATCAGGACAATACTAAAAATGTTAGAGGAATGAATCCTACTGTATAATCTCAAGGAGACTTTAGTGGTAAACTTTTACTTAGTTGGCAAAGCATAGTTCACGGTTCAGTGCAGGGAATTAATTACTTTGCATCTTTTTTATGTAACAGTCAAAGATGACAGGGAAGCCTTAAATAT
The DNA here is from genome assembly GCF_037043375.1 of Chiloscyllium plagiosum. NCBI lineage: Eukaryota > Metazoa > Chordata > Chondrichthyes > Orectolobiformes > Hemiscylliidae > Chiloscyllium > Chiloscyllium plagiosum. Next base: position 19,124,152 of record NW_028270166.1, read on the forward strand.
TTATGCACTCTACTTTCAATTTCTGACAGAGTTCATAGAAACCAAGGTTTGGGATACAGCTATTTAATATTAAAGATGCTTATTCCCGTTTTAACCATTTAATCTACTGCACATGGCAGAATACTTTTCAAAAAAAGAGATTATTATTAACAGTAATTTTAGCTGCACTTGAGAATTATTGCTGCTTGCTGAATGTAATGTTGAGGGCTATTAGAATTATAATTCTTGAACAATTTCTAAGAAATGCCTTGTTTTAAGCAGGTGACCCTTTCCTGGCTTCCATGAAAAGGTGGCAACTGAAGTCCAGGTTTTAGATCTGTGGTTACCAACACCTTGCTGTTTGATCAGCCTGGTAGGCCATAAAAGGGGAAAAAGAATTACAACTCAACTGGATACTGCCTTCACCTGATGTCCACGCTAGAGCTTTACTAAAACAGAAATCACTACACAGCAAGCAGATGGATCATGTTGGTTCACCCACTCTCTTCCCTCACATGGGGGGGGGGGGGGGAGGAGAGAAGAAAGTGCTACCATCCACTGCAATACCCCTATCAGCAATATAACAGAAACCACCTAATTTGGGCCCATATCAGGCAGTTATTGGAATTTTCCTTGAGGTAGACACATCACTCATTTTCAAAATAAAATGCGATCAAAGCTGATGAGAATCTCTGCCATCAACTACCAACAAAGAAAGCTTATCTTGGTTTAATTTTCTGCTCGAGGGATGCAACTATATGAATCAGTGTGAGACAAAGGCTTTCTGTCCTTCAGTGTTTATCAACATTTTTGATTGTAATTAATTCTGTACGCTTTAATGTGAAAATTCACCTGCTTGGTGCTGCCTAGCCCCTGTAGCCTGCACTCTAGGGAGTTAATACGAGCACATTGTTATATACATCTGTAACTCGTCTAGTTAAAATTACCCAACGCCTGGCTGCAGTAAGCTCGTAGAGGCTCAACACTGCATCACGGAGAGTCAGATGATACCCATTTTGATTTTATATGCATTTGGAATTTGTTTTTACCCATAATGTACATTTACATTTCTTACTTGCATGATTAGAATCATAGTCACACGCATTTGAGAACTGGACTTCAGGAATTAAGCTATGAAGAGATTGCACAAACCAGGCCTGTTTTCTCTAGAATTCGTAAAGTCAAGGGGCGATCTGTTCAAGGTATAACTAGGGGGCACAGTTTTGACAATGAGTGCTTTCCCATTCAGAAGAGATGTTATTAAACACTTCTATACACAAAAGAACGCTGGTTGTTTGGAACACTCTCCCATAAAACAAAAGTGAATGCAAGATCAGTTGTTAATTTTAAACTAGAGATAGATAATACCTTTTGCTGAGCAAACATTTAAGGGATACAGGCCAGAGGCAGATATATGGAGCAAGGCCACAGATCAATCATCGTTTCACTGAACAGTGGAATAGAATGGAGAGGCTGAATGGCCTCCTCCTGATCATATTTAATTGACCAAAAAAAGGGTGGAGTGGGGCTAACAACAGTATTAGCTATTTATTCTGTGCGGTCTTCAATATAGTCTGCGCACTAAAGCATTGGTGAAAGCCAACAAATGCCACAAAATAGGTTTCTGTACAAATTAGTTCTTAAGTATCATTAATAGTGACATCTCTAAAAGCAATCAAATCCTCCACGTTCTTCACAACACTAAACAAATTTATAAATTTGTGCTGTTTCCAGTGTCCCACAACGCTGCACACCAATGTGGTTGTAGTTTAAAACTTCATAGCTAACAAACTAGCAGGTAATCTAAAGAATGGCAATACATCTCTGACTCCAGAACCCAAGCAGCTGATTGTTAGGGAAACCAGGTGGCTAAAGATCGGAAACTTAATCCGCTTTGACAGAGCAACGTCTGTCACACACGGACATTTGAGACAGTGAGGCCCATCGCAGGTGCACACTGGCAACTACCAGAGGTGAAGCAACGTTTCAAAGCAACCTTGTGGCACATTCTTTACATCCTTTGTGAATAGAGACAGAGGTGAATTGAAGGCCTGTTTTCAAATATTTGGAAATGGAGCAATCTCTGGAAGACATTTATTCTGAAATATTGATTTTATTGAGAGAGTGAAGTTGCAGAAACTGATATCAAAGATTTAATCTTTATTCAGAAATAGGTCTTCTGAACAGTCTAATAAAACAAGCCTTTTGTACAAAGCCTGGCACTAATTTTTCAGTTACTTTTGAGGCTTTTTTTTAAAAAAAAGTCATCTTATTTGAATAAAAGTATGCAATAAATATTTATCATATCCTCTTGACATAAAAGCAAAATTGACAAATCAAGTTAATAGGTTTTATTCAGGATTCACAATTACTCCAGCATTTGACAATGCGTTGCTCCTACAATTCTAGTGCAATTGCTCACATTACCCTTTCATAAAAACATGCTGCAACAAGTCATACACTAGCAATAGGGAGCGATAATGCTGTCACAGTCTGGTGGGTCTCTAAAACAGACTGCACATATATACACACATACACTGCCTTAACCATATATGGTGATGGATTCAACCTCCTCAATGAATCTGAACAGCCCTGCAGCAACTCTTATTTGCTGATTCTACTTTTCTGGTTGCTGTGGTCTCTGCTTTCAAGAGCTAAATCCACTAATCATTCAAAAACTTTATCTATACAAAGAAGGAGGAAATTTTCTTGGGCAAATAATAAAACATTTTCAGACAACTATTTATAAAAAGGCAGATGGGCTTGGCTCACAGCTAAGAACCATATACTCAACTATTTACAGCATTTTCTCAGTTAGCAGAAATTTTAAAAAGGAGGCTGCAAAAATAAAAAGTTCTCAGAACCAGATCATTTATTGCACATTATCTCAATTCTAGGAAATCAACAATTATTTCTTTCATTAATAGCAGAATTTTTGCTCTGGAGATTTAAAGCCATGTGATTTGTAAAAATTTGACTTACTACCTGATTAGTTGTTTCTCAAAAACATTCATCAGGGTGGCTCACTGGTTAGCAATGCTGTCTCACAGGCTCAAGTTCGATTCCAGCCTCAGGTGACATTCTCCCAGTGTCTGTGTGGGTTTTCTCCCACAATCTAAAGGTGCGCAGGGTAGGTAGATTGGGCAATTTAGCATGGCCACACTGCTCAGAACAGTGCAAGCTAGATAGATTAGCCATGGGGAATGCAGGGTTACATGGATAGTTTAGGGGGCCTGGGTCTGGGTAGGATGCTTGGAGGGTACATGTGGACTGATGGGCATACATTCACAGTAAAAGCAAATAGGTGCTTTTACTCCGAACTCAACACCAGTCATTTACATAATTGTATCTCATACTACCTATTCACCAATATATACAAGTAAACTTTGACCTAAAAATTGCGGTTCGCATTCGAGGGCAACTACTGCTTAAACCTAGTTTAAAGTAAATTCAAGCCTAGTGGTTTCATCCTGTCTGTATTCCTTCCAGCAGTGCACATTCAAGTCAGTGGCATACATATTTGTTTCTTTACACTGCAAGGAGGAAAACAATTTATCAAAATAACTTTAGTTTCTAAGCAATAAATAAGCCAAATAATGGTTTGTATACAGCTTTTTTCCATTACTTTAACATAACTGGAAATGCTAATTCATGGTGATATAATTCAATAAAAGCCATCCAATAAGCATCACAGTGGTCAACAACAAAACCCTTTTTGTTGGAATTCTCTTTGGGGGAGGGGGGGGGAAAATTCCATGTGGTACTGTTTATAATCAAGGAAAAACTGTTTAAATATACAGCACAAGGTCAGAGGAAACACAGGCCCCACCTTTGCACGACCTTCAGTTCAACTGCAACCCTAGAGGACAAAGTCTGACATTGCTGAGTTGCATAAAAACACTTCATAATGTAGTGAGGATTTCAGTTCATCACCTGGCCTATGCTTCCCAGGCTGGGCAGTGATTCAAGCAGTCCAAAACTATAAAAATGATTATGCAGTGAGCTCTCCTAAATATGTATCAACTGGGATCCTTGAGTGATGCTTCCAATATTAGAATTAGTGACAATGGCACACCAATGAAAAATGCTCAATGCTTCTGTGGGAACAACCTAGCTGGACTGAGGGCTTTGAGTACAGCAGCAACCAGGAAGATATATTTTTTTTTAAAAAAGTGAAAAATGCATAATAAAAAGGTGAGAATCTAAAATCCCACAGGGTTGGCTTTACATTTCTAAAAGCAATATAAAACAGCCAAGCATTCAAAAAGCTAAAATGGTCAACCCATCAAAATAAGCAAGAGTTGAACACTCCTTGTACTCAGACTTACTGGAATGAGCAATGTCATTTCAAGACATCCACCCCAGAGACATCGAATGGATGATTAAACCCCAGCACTTGAGCTCAGTTAGAATTTAGATGAGGTGGGGGTGGGGTTAGTCTTTGCAAGCAGAGTTAGGAGCCTGGGGACAGATTAAGACAGCACAAAGAATGACTGGTTTTAATCCTAGCCAACACAAAAAAGATTGTCTTTTTTCCCCTCAATGCTGTCCCAGCCCCCACCCAATTTGTTAAACAATGATTTACTTAGTAAATGATGTGTCAAGGGATTGAAGGAGGAAATTACAAATATCTTTAACTTTTGCAGAAAAAGTACACTTTCCTGGCTCATTTGTGAATGAAGTGAAAACAAGCAATAATTTATGCCCCCAAATTCAGTTTTTGGTTTAATTGCTGCAAGTGAACTTATTTCAAATAGTAATACTACAGAAAGTGTTCGAATGCCTCCTGACCAGGTATAAAGTTTGTCTGAGTTTAAACTGATTCACCACCTACTGACGCTCTAGTGCAATGACATTATCTCTAATATCAAATAAAAATCACATTAGTCAAGTTGACCCTATGCTATACAGATCTCTTCTCTTTATTTAGAAGTTAAAATCTTTGGTAAGCAAGGAGAACAAAACTAAAATAACTCATTGGCATCTCGCTTTGGACTTTGGAAATGCTTTTGGCAAGTATTATTATTGTAATTGTCTGGACGTTTTCTTAAATCCAAACATTAGATTTTAAACCAAGTTATTTGTATGAAACATGCTTAATAAAATCTAGAAGTGAAGTGTGATTTATTGTTTTCTCATTGGCATTCAAACCAATCTTGGTTTAGAGATCAGCTTTCATCTTATTTTGGGGGTGAGAGAAAGAGGGGTGTAATACTCAAGTTCTTTCTGCATTGCTCAACAGCACTAATTGAAGTGGAAATGTCTCCATTTGCCATTCAGAATATTTAATTCCACTTCTAGGTTTGTGATGAGCTGGAGAACCCAAGTGGCCTGACCTTAACTAAACATGCAGGGTATAGAGATTTGCTACAACCTCATCACTCATCCAGTCCCTGCAAATCAAATCATAAAATCTCATCCCATCTGCTCTATGGAAAGGCCTCTGGAATTTGCAGCCCTTGGCCTCTTTCTCTCTTCCCTTCCCCCACTCCCAGTAGGGGATGAAGCTTATTTAGAATTCTAAGCATGCTGCTAACTTAAGAATGCAGGAACATATTGATTAAGTAATGTAGACCTATACAAATCCCAGAACAGTATAATGCCGGCTGATAAGGAACGCAGCATAACCTCCCTCTGCATCTTTGAAAGTCATCTTGGCTTTTTCAACCTACCAGCTGCCAAAGACAAACTGCAGGTTCTTTGAAATTTAAGATGCAGACTTTGACCCTCCTGTGCCTTTCCTTTTTTAAAAAAGAGAAAAAGCCAACCAGAAACAAAAACAAAAATGCACCATACGTAGCTGCAGTCATGATGCAGCCATTAGCTACCAGGTTAGTTAAGCCACCAATCAGCTCTTAATTGGTAGCAGGCAGACTCTAAAGCTTCTTTTCCTTATTCAAGCACAGTCAGTGAAAGCTTACACATACCATTGGGAGCAAAGCCTTTTTGACACCTAAGTTTTTTGTCCAGACGTCATTCCAAATGCACAAACACTTTGCCGAAGATACACCAGAATGCACATCACTATTTCTACAATGAGTGATGTCAGGAGAAGCATTTCATTTTTCAACAAAGCATTTGCCACAGTAACCACTAAGAAGCAAAATAATATGTTCGAGAGAGAATTCCTGGTAGGAAATTGCCACTGTAGTCCTGGCTTCATTCTATTTTGACTGCAAATTGCTCGAGTAGTAATCAAATTGCAAGAAAAGCATATATTTGCAGTCACAAAACGATGTTACTGCTAAACTACAGCCTTCTGAAAATTTGCTACTGACAGATCCATTTATAGAGGGCCCCACAGTTCACAGAAACTCATTTGCAGCCACTGTAATGCAGCATTTGTCAGTATGCAACCACTCAACATACAAGAACATTGTAACTCCAAATAATGTATTTTTCTTCAGTTTGCTGAGGAACTGCAAAGCATAGCAGCTTTTTAAAAATTTCTCCAGCAAGCTCAACATTAATTACGAGTTGTACACCTTTGTAGCACCTGCATTAAAATAAAATGCCTAAAAGAAAGGGCTAGGTCATAATGGTATTTTTTTTAAAACACCTTTTGGGGTGATTTAAAGAGCTATTTTCCTAATCTCAATTGATGGAAGGCTGTTCTCCTTTCAAAATATTTTCTTGGAATTCATATATTGAACCCATTCATTGTTTCCAGCTGCATTAAAATAAAAACCACAACCACAGGCCAGTGCTAACTGGATCTCGAAGGTGGTCCCCTGCAATCTAATCAGTCACGACTCAACCCACTTCACTCAAAAAAAGGCACAGTATCAAACTTTCAGACATCACGATTACAGATTCTCCATCCGCCTCAGATGTAAACCCATCAGGCATGTAGACTCGCCCCCGCATGATAACAAAAGAATCTCACATGCACCTCTCACTACCATATATAGATACCTTAAGGTCCAGAAATGTATTGCCACAAAAGGTCCTTCAGCTGCCTAGATACAATGCCACCATTTCAATGGCTCCTGCAAGATCCCATTCACTCATTGATGTCAGTTCAATTAAAATTTATAGCATTCACAGTGCATTAAAATGCATGGTTTGCATGTGCAATAGTGTGCAAGGTGGAGTGAATAATATCAAAAGAACAAAAGATGCTCAAAATTTAAATCATTCTATAGAGCATACTAATTAGCAATTGAACCGAAAGGCAACAGTTCCTGTGACCTAGCCTTAGCTGGAAGATCAGAAGCAAACTAAGGTCCCTGCAGAAAAGAACACCACTATGACAGTGGGTATGTCTTCATTTTTACAGCGCTCTCACTTTGACAATGTTAATTAGGTCAGGGCTTCAGGATGGAGTTTAAAACATCCTTTGTATTTAAAAGCATCATAAAAAGAAACATCACCAAAACCCCTCACTTATTTTGCATATATGCACGTTTGTCTCTTTTAACCTTGCATCAGAGTGAGCAATTTAAAATGCAGCATCTCTTAAATGCTATGATTCAGTGGAGTGCTCTATTCCCTGGCCATCATTAGCTGAAGAAAAGGAAAGAACTGCAGCCCACGTACCAGCACAAACTCATTTTTCATTCATACTCTGTCTGCTAAAAATAACCCTTACATGGACACAAACAGGGAAGACAAAAAAGAAATCTTGTATTACTTGAAAAGGCCACAGAGACTGGATATAAAAATCATATCCGGAGCCTAATTAAATGAATGTTCTCTGCACAATGCATCTTCCTACAGGATAAAAATATTCCATGATTAAACTGCAGTAGCAATGCCTTAACCAGAGCTATAATTTAAAAAAAAAGGGAAATATTTTCTAAAACATGGTCATTTAGAATGATGTTCTCTCCAAGAAAAAAAATGTTAAATTAGTCGTTTGTACAACACCTTGTATTCATAAACACCTTAAAGACTGTAAAATGTCCCAACCCACCTCTCAGAAATGTTAGGAAACTAAACATGACTCAGAGGATGTAAGGAAATATTATTCTAGTGAAGCTTGGTACAATGGCAATTGGAGTAGTTTGGGTGGGGTGGGGCAAGGGAAAGGGGGCACCTTAAGGGCTTGGACAGTTGGTGAGGCGATCAATGGTGGAACAACGAGGAACTGAGATATTCAAGATATTCAGAAGATGCACAGTGAGGTGTATAGAGCTGGAGGACTTATGAAATGAGGACTGACCTAACCTAATTGGATACTAGAGAGATTATAGTGCTGGGGGAAATAGTTGTGATCACATCTATATGAAATTGACAGTCAACTACACAATCATTCCCAAACAAATGGTGCAAAACCTTTGTATTGAGGATACCCTACAATTTGTTTATTTTAGGAATGGGCGATACAACATCTCAATAGTGACTAAAATGATATCAACATAGCAGCAGACTATTCAGCCCAACCTGTCCATACCAACATTTCTGCTTCACTCACACCTCCTCCCATCTTGTCTCAGCTAAAATCTGCAATTTGCCTTCTCACCTGACTTGCTTGTCTAACTTCCTTTTATATGCATCTATGTAATAGCAAAGGATATGAAGTCAAGGTGGCAAATGAAGTTAATGTACAGATCAGGTCTGGCATAACTGAAGATCGAGGAATGTTTAAGGGGATCTACCCTATTCATGGGATCATAAATACACCTTCCATAAAAGATGTAAACAACATTCTCTGCTTGAGCCAAATAATGGAAGCTATTTTTAAAGAAATCATAATAAAATGCTTCAATAATTTTTTTTAAAAAGTAGTAACCATCCATCCATTATATTACACTAACACAGTTTGTGCTGTTACATAGTGTACTGGCCAGTATCTGCAGTGGAAGCTTTGTTTGATTAGGGATTAAAAATAGCCTAACACTCAGCAGAATAGCCCCCGTCAACTGCATTTCACAGGAAGAAGTGGAAATGAAAAAACAAACAACTAGCGATAGTGATTTGGGGGAGGGGATTGGGGGAAAACGAAAGAGGAATGGATTGAGTTTAGTCAGGCAACAGATTTGTTCACAATACAGCTTTACAGAATTTGTTTATTTAAAAAAAAATGTTTTAAGTTACAGAAAAAAGTGCTCCAGACCAGCCATGTGTTAAAACGTCAAGGACTACATTAAACGAACCGGACCTTTGTACTTACAAAATTGTAGATGAAAAAGATGGTGTGTAATTGGGTACTTTACTAGATTTTTAAATGCTGTGCTATTTATACCAACCTTCAAAATTACTAAAAAGGTTTTAAATTTTATGTCCCCCAGTCAAAAGCATTGAAATGTGACTGAACTTGAATGAATGAAATGATTGATCACTGAACATTTCATCAACCGCAATTGGACTGATTTCATTTGAGAGAGAGCTAATTTATTCAGTAGAGAGTGTTGGACTCCTACTCGATCATACTGCTTCACATGGCAGCTCAAAAACTACCCAAATTCCATCTACATTACAAGATACCTTAATTTGGCCAAGCAAAAGCAAACATTAAGAGAAGTTATATTTAGAGCTAGTGAAAAATCTGAATGTTTATTGGCAAATGCTGTAACAAGCAAATAATACTGTTGCAAGACACTCTATCATCCCTTTATGAGATTTTTCCATTCAGTTTTAAAATAGGTTCACTTGCTATCTTATTCCACATATAAATATGTTTAACAATACTATGTTTTGGCAACTGTGACGCAGCTATAACCTACGTCATTGTTATGTCACTGCTATTCTGGATTACAATTTCCAGGACGTCTGTCCTTTCCTAAGGGAGAGGAGGCGGCGAATAAGTGGGAGGGAGGAATCATCAGCTTGCAACAAATTAATTCGAACTGGAATGTAATTTTTTTGACTCCGAGCAAACAGGGATATCAGAAGTAGCAGGCAGTGGGCAGCTACGGCACAAGAATTTGATTAAATGAGGATCATGACCAAGGAGGAATAACAACCCCAGTCAAGGTTTAGGCAATATTTATCATTTATCAAGAGAGGTTAATTTAAGTTAGACACCCATAGAATAGTACTGTTTGGGTTAGGTTGACTTTTTTTAAAAAATCAAATCTTTTCAGGGATGCTATGACACCTCTGGAGCAGGTGGGATTTGATACCAGGTCCTCTGTCTCAGATGTAGGTCACTACCACTGTACCACAGGAGCCCAGTTTGAGTGGGTATTATTCATGCCATTATTAAGCTATTGCTAAGTTTTGACAAAAAAAAACTGCTTCCTCCACTTGTCACTCCAACAGCATGCCCTAGCCAATCACAATGAGCGCAGGATTTCCAGTGTAGAAAAAGACACTTCCCAGGAAGTATGCTTATCTATAATGGTAGACTGCGCTGAGCAGAGCAAAGTGGGGCTGAGCTCATTATATTGATAAGAATAATGAATGACGAATTTTTAAAAGATTTTATCTAATAAATGCTGTCAAGCTCGAATGGCAAAACTGCGGAAATTGTGCTCAATAAGTTCCTCGCAAAAAAAGAGTTGATATAAATATATAAATAGAAAGCAGGAGACAACAGCTTCGCTTCACTTGGAGGTCGCCACTGATGATGTTACCTAGCCAGGTAATGAAACGTCTGGATATCAAACCTACAGCTCAGCGAGCAAACCTACACCCTAAATCTAGTTAATGCCGTGGGTTGCAAAAAATTAAATTTATTCTACTAGCGCATTTGCATAGTTGTCAATTAGACCCAGGGTCCTCCTTTGCCTTCACAAATACAGCATTACAACTAAATCAGAAAATTTAGAAAGTTCTTGCTGGTGCTTTCGTCTGATCTGAAAGAAGTATACTTCAATTAAATTCAAACAAGCTCCTCTGCACGTTAGAAAAATGCTCCTGTGCGCCTCCAAGTGTGTTGCCACGTACTGCCAGACATCGCTAATTCGGACACCAAACAATTGCATGAAAACCGAAAGCAGTGCAGAGTTGAAAGGCTCCCAGTGCCACGTTAATCTACAATAGGCTCCCAGTGCCACGTTAATCTACAATATATGAATCGTCTGCCCAGTCTGGGGAGTGAAATCGGTCTCTTTTTGTTGCACCGAATTGAGAGACGTTAAAAAGGTTGCTACCCAGTTTGCCGGTGAAGATTTATTTAAGCCGTGCAGCGTTTGCGAGCTTCGCTCGTCCATTGGGTTGAAGATCCGGCCTTTTACCAACGTGGAACAAAGGAGCAGTTTAAGCACTGGGAAATGTCGCAGACGCTTTCTGACAGCAAGTTGTCAGCGTCACGACCTCACCTCGCCTCCCCTCCCCCCGCACGGATTTAAAAAAAAAGCATTTGTCCATTTAAATCATACATGACTTCAAAGGAAATGCATTAACGTCAACCCAAGCCCAGCGGGGTGCCTTAAAGGCACAGCGGCGCCACACGGTTAAGTGCTGTATTTAATCCAGTGTTACCCTACATACAGTCAAGTTTAAAAACCTTCCCGATCACGGAGTGGGAAAGAAAAGTTCTGCAGATTAATCCGTCAGAAGGTTCAAAAATAAAATCTCACACCACTATAACTGAGACTGGGCGACTCACTGAGCAGTTGGAGTCAAAACCTTTTGAAAAACAGTGAATAATTATGTTTCAAACAAAAACCAAGTGTACTGAGCTGGTGAATTTAGGAGATCAGGGGTGAATTCTACGGTTTCAGAATAAAAAAAACTCGCTCATTTTTAAAAAAAAGGGCTTTTCACAATCGGCTCAGGCTGCAGTGGGAGGTCTTCATGTCGTCACTAAGGGGAGGGCTTTGGGTTTGAACAATACTTGTGTAGATTAAACACTGAGCTGTCGCCAAGGAACTCCCAAGTGTTGCTCGAAACACGCACGCCCTGAACAATACAAAGGGACAAGCGACTTGGGGTGGGGGAGGAGGGAGGAGGAAAGAGAGCTCCGGACTTTTTGATGACCGGCGTCGCGAAATATATATTAGGCCGCTGGGGTTGGAACCCGACAGAGCCTCACACATTTCAACAATAAGAGGGGGAAAAACAATCTAGATTGATTTTAAACACTGTACCCTCATAAGGAGCGGCCAAAACTGTTTCTTACATTATTATTTTATGAAATTGCATTGGGTAGTACATTCACATATGCAAGTTACCAATGCAATGCAACATACAAAAAAAAAGTAACTTCGGCACCATAACAAGTTTCCGATTCACCAGCAATTTAACACATTTATAATGAGGCGGACGTAGCCATCAACTGGGTATCGATCATCTTGTTGCAGTTAAAATTAAATCTTTAAGCCTTACCTGAGTTTCCGTTAAGCTTTCCAAAGCTTGCATTACTGATTGCTCCGGGCGCGAAGCTTGAGACTTGAGGAGACAAATAAAAAAAATAGTTAGAGCACAAACCTCCCCAAGCCGACACTGAATGATACTCGATAAATCTGGTCAGACGCCGGTCTTACCATGAGACCAGCCTCTACAGTCGGGACAAGGGTTAGCTTGCTTCCTTCTGTTATACCGTGGTCCTGTAGCTTTCCGGAATTTAAACGCCTGAAAAAAAAGTTCCAAAGCATTGGATATAATCTAAAGCTCAAAAAAAAATCACATAATTAATTATCGTTTAAATGCATTAGCACATCAAAATGGCACAAGTTACACGAATGAGTTGTAAAGTACATACAACACTAATGATGAAAACTTTATGTTGCTTACTACCATTAACATGTAACACAGGATTATGAATGAAAGACTGATCGACGCATAAAGCCGTCGTGGAGATTCTCGGATCGGGGCTTCCGTGGCTTTGCTTCAGAACAAAGGGGAGTACGTACGTTTCTTTGTGCAAGAGGACTAGACGCTCCTTGGCAACCTTCAAACGCTGTGATAACCTCCTTTTGAGTCCTTCTACTGTCTCGTCTACTGGAACAGAAAGATCATACTGGGCTCCGGTCGTCGTATTGATGACTACACGCATTGAAGGCTCGTTTTGATGGGCCTCGCAAGTTGGGGCTCGGCTGCAGCTCCTGGTGCTTGTATGGTCCATTCGATTACCTTTGATCGGTCTTGAGTCACAACAAAGTCTCTCAGACGCTTAAAGGAATCATGCAATATTGTGTTGGCTTGTGTGTGTCTGTTGTGTGTGCGTGCTGGAGAATACGGGCGAGAGGGAGAAAAAAAATCCCGGCGCTCTCAGTTGAAAGATTAACCAACGGGGTGCGATTCTTGTGTGTTTGGGTTCCACCGTGAGAGGTTTCCTTTTGTCTTCTAAAGGTTTCTCGGATAAAAGGGCTAAGAAGGAAAGCACAGGTGATTTGCTCGGAGCCTCTGAACCGTGCCCCCTTCTCTCTCTCTGTCTGTCCTGTCTGTATGTGTGTCTCTCTCTTTCTCTGTCTCTCCCAGCCCTGCCGAGTGCCTACGAGCCTTACTCTGCTGACTCCGCCGCGATCCCCGGGAGAATAATCCTCATAGAACGTCTGCAACAAAGAAAACACAGAGTCAGCCAATCAGCGCCTTGGCCGGCTCCCCCCATGTATCCACCTGTTTCCTCGGCACCAGCCAATCGCCCGCCGGTTCAATTGTGACGCCACAGACGGGGCGGCCGCCCACTCGTCAGTTTCAGCCATTCACAAAAGACTGCGACGCCTGCCACGTGACAGCAGCCTTTCTCTCTCCCCAACCCCCCAGTCTGCACCCCCCCCCCACCCACCCCCTCCACACACAGAGTACCTGAATTGAAATTCGCAATGAATCGACAAACAAAGCGACAACTTGATGTTCGGAGAGCTGCAAGCGTTCAATTCCAATTCCTTTTGAACTCCTGGCAAAAAGAAACACACTCTCTCTTTCCCACACACACTACCCGAATTGAAATTCGCAATGAACCGGCAAAACAAAGCGCAAACTTGATGTTAGCGTTTCATTCTGATCGTTTAGAACTGCCGGCAAAAAGGGGAACAATAAAAAAAACACTTTCTCCTCCCCTCCCCACACACTATACCCCACGACACCAACCCCCTCTATCCCTTCAGCCTACACCGCCACTACTATATGCACACTCATATACCCACCCCCACACACACACCAGGAGCCAGCAATATTTAAGATGCCCACCTCCTTTCCCCACAGATTGGAATCGGATACATACTGTTTCAAATCTCGATTTTCCATTGATTGAAACCCACCCCTGTCAAAAATCAAGACCACGCATCATATTTAAGAATGAATCAAACGTGCCCTCAAGCAGCACACCCCACCCCCTGAAGGAAACAAGCAAATGCACTCATAGGCGAAATGCTTCAGCATCAAAAACTTAAAGCAAGCAGTTTTCACCGGCATTGACAACGTTCGACAAGAGAAATAACAAACATTTGTTATTCCTCAATCAGCTCACACCACTGCATGAAGAAAGCCCGAGTTAAATATTTTGCAAAATCTGGAGCTGTTCCCAATGTTGCTGGCGCGAATGATTTCAGGGAAAAAGGCTGAATATAAATTGGACTTTATTCAATGTAGCCGACTGAGTTTGAACTCGCTTTATTTAAATGCTAGTCCACTCCTGTCGTTAACCATTAAACAGCCGGAATGCTCCTTGTTGAGAGACTTTCTGCTTTGTGGATAGCTTTGCAGTGACTATGGTTTGTACTAAAAGGCAGAACTAGAAGCCTTCTCGTAATTCGTACAATGTACCTAGAAATGGTCAGTTCGATAAAGGTAATGGTGAAAACCTACGTAGTTTAGCAGTGACCCTGAGCTCAAGGGTTGGGGGTGGAATAGAGCTTCAGCAGAAATGCCACTAACTCTCAGTCCACAAGCAACAGCGCGACCTCCTGACAATCTGTGGTACTACTTCACTGAAACAAACGATGATTGATAGGATGTTACTGAACGACTTGATCAAATGTCAATACTTCCAAACATTTCGATACCGAAAGAAGCAATCGTTCGCGGAGCCAGACAAGAGTTGGGCTAATAAAATAGTACGGTCGGGGCTCACTCAGAACAAGTGTTAACCTTGTAGTGGAAACAAAGCAACGAGAGGCCAGCTATTCCACACAACCTTCTCATTGTAAACTCAGTAATTTATGTTGTTTTGCCCAATAAACGAACAAATCAGCTTTTCTGAATACAGGATGTTTACAGGACCGATAACATTTCGACCATTTATATTTATGCAGTGAAACTTATAGAGTGTACAGTTTTAATAGAGGTGTCAATTTCCTCAGTGTAATTTATTTTTAAATTCATGCCACTAGTTATCTATATCAGCACTGCTAGTGTGTCAATCTAATTACTTACCAGTTTTAATTCAGTCGCGCTTATTCTTAGCAGCGTCCTCACTTCATAAATGGGTTCCTTTAGTTAGGAGCATAAATTGTAAATCCCTTTAAGGTCGAGCAGATCGCTTTCCTCCCTGGCGTTGCTGCTTTAAGTCCTTGGCCCGGAATTTGTCTTGATATTTAAAGAGTTAGACGTGACGCCGACGCCCGGGTGTGGTGGGAGTCTGAAAATGCAGGAACTGTGGCAGAGATCAGCAACTCAGGCGGAGCCAAAACATCCCGCTGACATCACCAGGAAGAGCAACCATCAATGTTTCAGTTTGAGAACTCACCGAACTCAGGCATTTCCTGAGGGACCGCACGGCTTCAGCTCAGTCACACAAAAGTTTTGAAAGTCTCGCCTCCTGCGGATAGAAGGGCGAAGGGGACGAGCAGCTGTAGAGACTGCCCATACAGGCTAGACTGGCTGGAGTTGGCGAGAAGGGACACCTATAGGGCGCACTTTGCACGCTCTCAGCTCAGAACATAGTTACGCGATTACGTGGTTAGGTGGTGTCATAACAAACAGTTTCTAGTCAACATCAGTCAGACCTGGTACATTGGTAACGCATTAGTGGCGTTCGTCATGAAGTATATATTTCCAAGCCAAAAAAAAGTCAATTCCAATTAAATAGTGGCGGTATATGACACGTTTTCACCTTATTATCCTGCTTTTGCAATAACATAATTAATATTGGTTGGACGTCAGTGGCTTTCTGCAATTCTGATGGCCAAAAATGTATTCAGTGTTCTATTCCAAAATCGAACGGAGGTTCATATGGGAGTACAGATCAATAAGCTTATTAGCTTTATCCTGTGACAAACATATTTATTGAATCATCTCTCATTTACATAATATATTCCAGCAAGGCGCTGGAATCATTTTCATGCTCACTCAATTGATGCTCTCAAAACAGTACATTAATAATTTGTCTCAGAGTTGGTCAAAATAACTTTCTCTGTGACTCACAGTTACTGTCATTTTAAAGTCAGCACTTTGGGGAATGAATTGAGCGAAGAAGGCGTTCCTTTTACTGGCAGTGATGCCTCACACAGGAACACATTTTTCACATTATAATACTGTTGCACTGTTTACATGAAGACGACTGCTTTTCGGTGACGTCTGCTAGCTGTTTAGTTACGGGCTTGAAATCTCTGCAGCGGATGTGCAGTTTAACGTAGAACAACATGCAGGGGGGGAAGGCATTACAAATGAGGGCATTGTGCCACCTTGGTCAGCAGCATTGCCTTGTTAAGCCAGACATAGAAAAATAAAGGAAACTTAAATACTCATGTCTGTGAGCAGGTAAGTCAAAAAGTGTGGTGCAGCCATCAGGCAGCATCCCAGGAGCAGAAGAGTCGACATTTCGAGCATAAGCTCTTCATCAGGCTTTTCCAATACCACACTTTTTGATTCTGATTTCCAGTGCTCTCTTTCTCCCTATGTTTATTAGATTAGACTTGTTGGCCCTTCAGCCCAAGTCCACACTGACCCTCCGAAGAGCAACCCACCCAGATCCATTCCCCGATCCTATATTTACTTCTGACTAATGCACCTAACACTATGAGCAATTTAGCATGTCCAAGTCACCTGACCCGCACATCTTTTGGATTGTGGGAGGAAACTGGAGCACCGCAAGACACCCACGCAGACATGAGGAGAATGTGCAAACTCCACACAGACAGTTGCCCAAGGTGGGAATTGAACCCAAGTCCCTGGTGCTGTGAGGCAGCAGTGCTAGCCACTGGGGAACCTAAGAGACCTGTTCCTGGGTTGAGGAATACCTTTCTCCCCTAATTAGAATGTTATTCATGGGATTGTCTGGACATTAAGGGATTGAGAGGGTGTCAGCTCCCAGACTGCAACTCAGGTGATCCACCCCATTGTTGTCTGAGAACCTGGAGTGAAAAGGATGTTCCCTCACAGGGAAGGCCTTTTTGCAGACTAAGAAACTGACTCAACAGACATGTCACTAGATAGCAAGAAAGTAATGTGTGGCCAAGTGATCACCAGCTAGCAGTTGCAGCACTGACTCAGAGCCAGCTGCCTGTGCAATTTCACAGCACTGTCATAGACAGAGTAGTGTCTGAGCAATGAAATGCAGAGCCAGTGGAAGTGACACATTCTGGAAAATGCTGTCCCTCTACAAAAACTAATCGAACTGGTTTGTGAAGAACAATGCAGAATTGCAGCCGTTTTTGCACAGGATTAGTTTTGTGGATGCCACCATTAATCATTGGTGTGTTAGTCAAGATGAGTATATGATTTGGGACACCAATGCCACTCAATTCCATGTCCATTCCTCTCAACCCAGACCCCTTTAGCTCAGTTTCCACCCTCTGTAATCATGACCCAAAAGAACAAAGGACTGCAGCTACTGATAATCAGAACTTTAAAAAAACAGACTAGCTTGAAAAGCTCAGCAGGTCTGGCAACATCAATACAGAGAAAGCAGAGTTAACATTTCACATCCAGAGACCCTTCTTCAGACTGAGGAGGCCTAATGGTATTATTGTTAGATTATTAATCCAGAGACCCAGGTAATATTTTGGGGACCTGAGTTCAAATTTAAATTTACTTTAAAAAAACTGGAATGAAAGGTCTAATGATGATCATGAAACTATTGTCAATTGTTGGAAAAACCCATCTGGTTTACTAATGTCCTCTAAGGAAGCAAATTGGTCTGGCCTACATGTGACTCCAGACCCACTGCAATGTGGTTGAATCTTAAATGTCCTCTGGGCAATTGAGGATGGGCAATAAATACTGGCCTAGCCAGTGATGCCCACTTCCCATGAGTGAATAATATAAGAAATGTGGTATGCCTGACTCTATGAGACAAGGCATTGAATTTAAGAGCAGTAAAGTTTCACTGGAGCTGTATAAAATGTCGGTTAGGCCACAGCTAGTGTTATATGCAGCTTTAGAATCCATAATATAGGAAGGAAGTGATAGCGCTGGAGAGCATACAGAGGTGATTTACCAGGATGTTGCCTGGTTTGGACAGTTTCGGATATGAGGAGAGATTGGAATAGACTGGAGTTCTTTTCCTAGAATGAGAGAGATTGAGAGGGGATGTCATTGAGATGTCTTGAATTATGAGGGCATAGACAAGGTAGGTAGGAGGAAATCTTTCCCCTTGATGGAGGGATCAATGACCAGGGGGTAGAGATTTCAGGTAAGAGGCAAAATGTTTAGAGGAGATGTGAGGAAATTGTTTTCACCCAAGGGGTGGTAGCGAATCTGGAAGTTACTGTCTGTAAGGGTGAGAAAGGCAGAAACCCTCATCACATTGAAGAAATATTTAGGTCTGCACTTATGATGCTGAGACATACAAGACCCTGGCCCAAGTGCTGGAAACTGGAATAGTAAGGTGATTGTTCTTGACCTGCACAGATGCAGTGGATTAAAGGGCTTTTTTTCTGCAGTCTATCTCTTATGACTCCACCTACACTCACCATCTTATTGTATATCCAATCACAGGCAGCTCTCCCCCATATTTGCTGATAGGTTCACTCTGAGCCAATCCAGATTAGCAAGTGCAAGAGAGATCAAACCTGTTATTGGATGAACAGCTCCTGGCCCTTTGGGAGTGAATGTTTGAGGGCAACTTGTGGGCTTGTGTATTTTGAGTGTTGTCTCAGATAACGCCCACTCCAATAACACATACATAAACACACCCAAACACACACACCCCGCCAAATCTTTCAGCCTCGGTCAACTTGTATTGATCATCTGCTTGCACACTGTGCTTCTGCAAAGCAGAGATTGCTGCAGAATGTATCTGACCAGGACAGGATAAAAATCAGGAATGGGAGAAATGGAATAGTGAACAACAAAGATAGTGAGCCTTCAGAGTAAAGCTCAGGCTTATAAAGAAGTCTTTATGCTCAATTCCTCAACAATTCTGAATTTAGACGTTTGTTATAAAGCCCAACTGTATTTCCTCTGTTAGTGAACGTTTGCACATTTCCTATTGTTAATTCTTATACTTCCTCCACTCTTGATTGTGATACTGCCTCTCCTGCATAGGATTCTGATATGTCTATTCATCTTGACAATGATTCTGTTGTTCTCATGTCCATAACCTGGGCACCCTTCCCATACCCCTCTCCTCCTTTTGTTTGGCTGCAACTGTATTCTCAGCATCTGGTGTTAGGCCACCGAAAGCTACTGCTGTTGAGGCCTGCCCATCCAGCATCTGGTAGTTGGCTGAATGCTCCAGGTCTCTGTTTCCTCATCTGCTCTGGGACCTTCACTTCCTACTTTGCCACATTGGTCTATTCATTTCTACTGCTGCAAGTTTATAGATCAAATTCCCTTCTCTCAACATGGCTTGGTTTAAACTCATGGGATTTGTTTTAAGACTGGTTGGTGTGTTTGACTGTCAATCGTCCTGGACCCAGCAACAGTGGAATCCCAGAAGCCGTTTGTATGTGCGTACGGCACATGTTAGCTCATACGTTCATTCAAAGTACACTTAGTAGCCGGACCCATAGAAACCTGCAACATTATTTGGAATGAGAAAGAAGAGAAAGGTGCATTTAAGTCCTGAATCATAATGCATAGCAGCAGTATGATATGACTTGTTGTTGTAATTTCTTCCTTGCAACAAAAGTATGCAAAGCCAATTCAGAAACTGGATAAACCTGCTGCAAAATGTATGCTCAATCGGCAAAGAATCTGGTTCAGGCTGGTGCAGAAATTGCCCCTAAAGTGCCATGTATTGTTGGGGACATGTCCAAGTGCTATCACCTGATGGCATTATCAGTGGACCTGATTCCAAATTTATGTTCTCAATACCCAGTTTTATTTCATCATCACTTCAATTCATTCCATGACTGTTTCTGTGCTTTTATTTTTATCCAATGCCAAGTTGTGCTTGAGTTAAAACTCGATTGTCAAAAGGTGTGGCGCTGGAAAAGCACAGCCGGTCAGGCAGCATCCGAGGAGCAGGAGAGTCGACATTTCGAGCATCAGTCCTTCATCAAGAATGAGAGCTTATGCTCGAAACATCGACTCTCCTGCTTCTCGGGTGCTGCCTGACCGGCTGTGCTTTTCCAGCACCACACTTTTTGACTGTGATCTCCAGCATCTGAAGTCCTCACTTTCTCCCCCTTAAAACTCAGTTGACATTGACAAGACCAAGGTTAAGGGTAAGATTATGCTAAAACAATAAAAGCAACAATATTATTAATGCTAGCCATTATTACAGGAGAAAGTCTGCAACCTCTAGCCCTAGCAAAAGCACAGTTAAACTGGAAATCCAATCGGGCATACAGATCGGAAAACAGCAAATGTGATGCCACTGTTTAAAAAGGCAGGTAGACAAAAAATGGCTTAACCTCTGAGGGGAAGATTCTTAAGTTTATTATCAAGGAAGAAATAGCAGGGCATCTCGAAATAAATTGTTCCATTGGACAGATCCAGCATGGGTTCATTGGAATTCTATGAAGACATTATGAACAAGGTGGACAACAGGGACCCAGTGGATGTGGTGTACCTAGATTTCCAAAAGGCCTTCGTCAAGGTGCCGCACAAGAGGCTGCTGCATAAGATAAGGATGCATGGTGTTATGGGTAAAGTATTAGCATGGATAGAGGATTGGTTGACTAACAGCAAGCTAAGAGTAGATAAATTAGAGCTTTTTTTGGCTGGTAATCAGTGACTAGTGGTGTGCCTCAGGGATCGGTGTTGGGACCACAATTATTTTTCAATTTATATAGATGATCTGGAGTTGGGGACCACGGGTAGGGTGCCAAAATTTGCAGATCACACTAAGATGAGTGGAAGAGCAAATTGTGCAGAGGACTGTGAAACTTTGCAGAGGAACCTAGATACATTGAATGAGTGGGCAATGGTCTGGCAGA
Source organism: Chiloscyllium plagiosum (assembly GCF_037043375.1). Taxonomy (NCBI): domain Eukaryota; kingdom Metazoa; phylum Chordata; class Chondrichthyes; order Orectolobiformes; family Hemiscylliidae; genus Chiloscyllium; species Chiloscyllium plagiosum. The sequence continues at coordinate 19,145,229 of NW_028270166.1, forward strand.
TGGAATACAATGTTAATTAATGTGAAGTTTTACATTTTGTTAGGAGTATCAGTAAAAAAGATTGTTACTTGAATGGTAAAAAGTTGCAAAATACTGCTATACAGAGGGACCTGGGAGTCCTTGTGTGTGAGTCACAGAAGGTTGGTCTGCAGGTACAACAAGTAATTTAGGAAGGCAAATGGAATTTTGTCCTTCATTACTAAAGGGTTTGAGTTTAAAAGCAGAGAGGTAATGTTGCAGCTGTACAAGGTACTGGTGAGGCAACACCTGGAGTACTGTGTGCAGTTTTGGTCCCCTTACTTAAGAAAGGATGTACTGGCACTGGAGGGGATGCAGCGGAAGTTCACTAGGTTAATTCCAGAGTTGAGGGGTTTGGTTTATGAGGAGAGGCTGAGTAGATTGGGATTATGTTCATTGGAATTCAGAAGAATGAGAGGGAATCTTATAGAAACATAAAATTATGAAGGGAATGGATAAAATAGAAGTAAGAGGGATGTTTCCACTGGCAGGTGATGCTAGGACAAGATGGCATAGCCTCAAGATTAGAGGGAGGAGATTTAGGACTGAATTGAGAAGGAACTTCTTCACTCAGAGGGTTGTAGATCTATGGAATTCCTTGCCCAGTGAAGTATTTGAAGGTATTTCAGTACACATTTTTAAAGCTAAGGTCAATTTCTTTTGAACAATAAAGGAATTAAGGGATACGGTGAGAAGGCAGGTAAGTGGAGCTGAGTCCACAAAAAGATCATAGAACATAGAACATAGAACATTACAGCGCAGAACAGGCCCTTTGGCTCTCGATGTTGCGCCGACCCGTGAACTATCCTCAGCTCATCCCCCTACACTATCCCATCATCATCCATGTGCTTATCCAAGGATTGTTTAACTCTACCTGATGTGGCTGAGTTGGCAGGTAGGGTATTCCACGTCCTTACCACTCTCTGAGTAAAGAACCTGCCTCTGACATCTGTCTTAAATCTATCACCCCTCAATTTGTAGTTATGCCCCCTCGTACAAGTTGACGTTATCATCCTCGGAAAAAGACTTTCACTGTCTACCCTATCTAATCTTCTGATCAACTTATATGTCTCTATCAAATCCCCTCTTAGCCTTCTTCTTTACAATGAGAACAGACCCAAGTCTCTCAGCCTTTCCTCAGAAGACCTTCCCTCCAGATCAGGCAACATCCTGGTAAATCACCTCTACACCTTTTCCAATGCTTCCACATCCTTCCCAAAATATGACGACCAGAACAGTACACAATATTCCAAGTGTGGTCGCACTAGCCTTTTGGTTAGTTGCAGCATGAATTTGCAGCTCTGGAATGCAATCCCTCTACCAATGAAACCTAACACACTGTATGCCTTCTTAACAGCCCTATCAACCTGGGTGGCAGCCATGATCTTATTGAAGAGTGGAGCAGGTTCGAAGGGCCGGACTGCCTACTCCTGCTCCTGGTTCTTATGTTCTTATACCTTGCTCTTGCATAGGCGTTGCTATTGCAGGACTTGCTAATAGGGTTGGCACTGAAATCACTGTAATGATATAAGTTTTAGGCACTTAATCAGTGCTCCTACAATAATTCCAACTGAAAAGGTTAGTGTGTTTGCAACTAGGAGTATTGAGATTTCAACAGCACAATAAGTAAAAAGCTACTAAGGGGTAGGGGAAATGTGCAGAGTGGTGGGGGAAGTAGGGTCCTATAAGTATGAGTGTTAGTCCAATTCATATTTCCAATTTAGATTTTGGCATTAAAGACACAATTTCTAGATTTGAGACGAAACATCTAATTGAAAAGTATAGTCAACATTGAAAAGGAGCGCAACAAATTATAAGCAGACATTAATTAATAGCTCATTTAATTTACAAAAGAGTTTCTCTCTCTCTCAAGTAGTATACTTTGTAAAGGAGGGTGCTGAATAGAGTCATAGAGATGTACAGCACAGGAACAGACCTTTCGGTCCAACTCGTCCATGTTGACCAGATATCCTAAATTAATCTAGTCCCATTTGCCAGAATTTGTCCCATATCCCTCCAAACCCTTCCTATTCACATACCCATCCAGATGTCTTTTAAATGCTGTAATTGTACCAGCCTCCACTACTTCCTTTGGCAGCTTGTTCCACACATACTACCCTCTGTGTGAAAAAGTTGACCCTCAGATCCTTTTTAAATCTTTCCCCCCAGTCCTAAACCTATGCTCTCTAGTTTTGGATTCCCCCATCCTTGGAAAAAATCTTGTCTATTTATCCTATCCATGCCCCTCATGATTTTATAAATCTCTATAAAGTCACATTTCAGCCTCCGGTGCTCCTGGGAAAACAGCCTCAGCCGATTCAGCTTCTCCCTGTGGCTCAAATCCTCCAACCCTGGCAACATCCTTGTAAATCTTTTCTGACACCTTTCAAGTTTCACAACATCTTTCCTATAGCAGGGAGACAGAATTGAACCCAGAAGGAGCAAGGGGTGGAACGAGAGTCGGAGGTGGCATGGGGTGGGGGGGGACGGCTGGACTGCTGAGTTGTCAGGCGTGTCAGTGATGTATGCAGTGTTTTATTGTGCGGTTTATCAGACTGTTTTGTGTACGTGTGCATTTACTGTTTCCTTTTTGATAATCTAAGGTGGGATGTGAGGTGGCTCCTCATTTCCCTGTGCACTGGTTTTATGGTAGGGTTTGCGGTTTGACCTGCTGCCCCTTTCCCCTGTAAATTGTTGTTTCTTGTAAACTGCTGCATATTGTTCACTATTAACTGTTTGTTTGTATTTTGTACCATTTGATAAAATAAAATAAAACTGCCTCCCCATCAGGTGAGAAAAAAGGCTACTTTCCCAACGGGGAAACCAGGACGACTTGCCAGCTAGGTTCAAGGGGTGGGGTGGGGGGAGGTGGTTTGTAGGGGGTGGGGGTTGGGGGGGTGGGTCTTCATCTGCCTCAGGCTAAAGCCGCAGATGGGTGGGTAAAGGTTATTTCTGAAAGCCACTCCCATGCCATTGCTCCCAATCCTCCTGATTACATGCCTGTGACCCTAATGCAGAAGCATAAGAAAACCACTTAGCTTCTGATTGACAGGGAGCTCCTGGCAATGTGGATCTCTGCTATTCATGCTTGTGAGACAATACAAAGCTCATCGGTCAGCTCTTAACAAACTGATTGCCTTGTGATCCACTGAACTTTCTTGATGATGAGAGCAGTAGGTCAGTTTCCACTGAACACACCAGGCCCAAGCAAGCCTGCAAATCAGAAAATAAAGGTGAAGAACAGGGAAGGGGTAAACTAGAGGCCATTGATATAAGGCAGTGAGCAAGAAGTAAAATAGAGAATTCAGAAGAAATTTGTTACTCAGAGAATAGTGAGAATGCACACTAAGTGCTTGAAGTGTGTAGTCGAGATGCATTTAAGATAAGTCTAAATAAGTATATGAGCAATATTGATTCAGTTAGATTAAAAAAGGTGGAAGGAGGTGTGAGTGGCACTTAAATACCAGCATGAACTGGTTGGATCAAATTGCCTGATGCTTTTGTATGTTTCATGTAATGCTATGAAAAATTATTACTATTGAATAACCTCTCTAGCCCTCAACAAAAATTATGAGTTTGGAGTCTTATTCTCTCAGAATAAAATTAACATTTGTGACTTTTCTTGGAAAAGAAATAGTCAATAGCAACTAAATGCAGGATGAATAATGAAAGCCATTATTAAATTGTTGAAAACAATGTCTGGCCTATTGTGTTTTGCTTCAGCTATTGCACTTGAGGTTTTGATTTACTTTCACATACCCTCTCCATTTCTTACCCAGGTATTGATTCATTATCTTATTGTCCTGTTTCTTCTTCAGCAGACCCTCAAATCCCATCATGGCAACCAGTCCATATTGATCATCTCTGGGAATTGGTTTAGCTCAGTTCACTGGATTGTTGGTTTACAGAGCAGTGTAATGCTAACAGTGTGGGTTCAATTCCCATCTCCGGTTTGAGGTTACCATGAAGGGCTCTCCTTCTCAACCCCATGCCTGAGGTCTCGTGGTCCTCAGGTTAAATTAACTTCAGTTGTTTCTCTCTAATAAGACAGTGGCCCCTATGGTCTGGTAAGACTTTGGTGACACAGCAATTTATCATCTCACCAAAAGTCTCATCTACACTTCTGTCATTTCCTGGCTCAATTTCTCCATTGCTTGCCATACCAGTCTCCTGACCTCCATTGTATTTGAATGCCAACTCATCTAGAATGCTGCTTCCTTTCTGTCCGACAAGAAGCTCTGCTTGCCCATGACCGTCCTTACCACCCTCTCATGTCTCCATGCTCATTATACCGATTCCAAAATCCCCATCCCCTGTTAGATATTCTCCATGGATCCATTTTGTCCCACCATGCCAAATTCCTTTAAAGCTCTATTTTTGCTCACCATCTGAGATCTACAATATATTTGCCCTTTTCTCCACAGTTTTCAGCAACATCACCTCTGCACATTGACGATCACTTGCCAAACCTTGCTATGTCGATTATAAAAAAAACTTTCAAAAATCTTTTACCTCAATGAAGCTTTCAACCATTTAATGTTTCTCTCCAGACCTGCTTGGGACACACCTCCATTTTAAAATATACCTTGGGAAAGGCAAGTTGTCATTAAAATTTTTTATTCTGGTAACAGATGATGAATTGTGCTCTGATGGCCAGTGAGAATTAAAATGATGCTATTTCCTTATGACACAACTTACAGATACCAGCCAAATTTGTGAATCACATGTGTACAGTTCAAACAAGGATACTAATTCTTCCCGTCCCTAACCCAGGGAGGATTTATAGACAAGTCTCCTGGGCTGTAAGCTCAATGTAATCAGAAAATAAAACCTAGAACTTCCGTGATTACATTTTTGAATTCATAACATTCTGTGCATTTCACTATAGCGCAATTTTGAATATTCATTTCATCACTGAAGTTTCATGAGCATATTTTGACATGACCTATGGTGACAGCTATATGGTAATCAACAAAAAACATTTATCCGTATATTTTTCATAGAATGCTGGCATTCAGTACAGTTGATAAGATCTAAAAGTTCAGCCCTTCAAAAAAAGCCTTTGAATAACTTTAATTGTTCATTGACTCAGAGAGTAAATATGTCACTAAATTGATTGCTAATAATTTTTTTTTATTCGTGGCATTACCAGTGAGGCTGGCATTGTCAAATGCCCTGAAGTAAATGTTATTGAGCTGCCTTCTTGAACCATTGTAATCCATAAGGTGTAGCTTTATCCACTGTTGTTAGAACTTTACAACAGTGAAGGAACTGTGAGATAATTCCAAGTCAGCATGGATTGTGGTTTGCAGAATCCATATGCATCCGCTACCCTGTTCTTCTAGGAGTTAGAGATTGAGGGTTTAGAAGGTGCTGTTGAAGGAGTCTTGGTGAGTTGCTGTGGAGAATCTTGCAGATGTTACACACTGTTGCCATTGTACATTAATAGTGAATGAAACACTTGTTGATATTGGTGGATGGGCTGCCAGTAAAGCAGGCTGGATGGTATTGTTCTGGATGGTGTTAAGCTTCCTGCTTTGTTCTGGATGGAGTTGAGCCTCCTGTTTGTTGTTGGAACTGCAAGCCAAGTGGAAAGTATTCCATCACACTCTGGAGGTGAATAAAACACTGAAGAGACAGGAAGTGAGCTGCAGAACTATTAGCCTCTGACTTGTTCTTGCAGCCATTGTGTTTAAATGTCTGATGCACATTCTGGTCATTATTGAAGGTTATAGTGGGTAAGACCATTGAATAACTAGGAGCAATGGTTACATCTCCTTTTGTTGGAAATGGTTATTTCCTGGCACTTGTGTAACAAGAATGTTACTTGATACTTATCATTCAAAGCCTGGATGTTGTCCAGCTCTTTTGCATATAGACACAGGCTGCTTCAGTATCTGAGGAGTCATGAATAGTGCTGGACATTCATGCAATCATTAGCAAGCACACCACTTCTTATATTGTGATGGAGGGAAGGTTGTTGCTGAAGATGTTTCAGCCTAGGGCACTACCCAGAAGAATTTCTACAATGTGTCCTGGGACAATTGAGCTCCAATAACCACAACCATCTTCCTTTGTATCAGGAATAACGCCAACCAGTGGGGAGATTTCCCTGATTCTTGGTGACTCTAGTTTTGATAGGAATCCTTGATGCTATACTTGGTCAAATGTTATTTTGTTTTCATGAACAGTCACTCTCACTGCATTTCTGGATTTCACCTCTTCTGTCCATTTTTGGATCAAAGCTGCAATAATGTCAGGAGCTGAGTAACCCTGTTAGAACCCAAATTGAATGCTACTAAGCAGCTTATTACGGAGCAAATAATGCTAATGGAGTCACATATATACTTAATGTGGAAGAGTGTGAAGCTGTTCCATTTCTCCAAGGTGGTGTTAGGATAGTCTGAGTATTTAACTAACTAAAATTAAGAGATGCTTTGGTCAATACATAGTTGATGCTAACAACTTCCATTCTTTTTCTATAGCTCTTTCAATATTGTAAAGCACTCCAAAAGTCTTTCAAAGGAAAAATTTGATGCCAAGCAAAATAATGAAACATTAGAACAGGTAACAAAGTGATGGTCAGGCATTAAAACACACCTGAAAGGAAGAGAAGGGAACAATGGAATTTAGCAAGAGAATTCTCAAATTTCAGGCCGAAGCAGTTGAAGTTATTGATGACAAAGTTGGAAAAACATAAAAGCAGGCACACATGAAGGACAGAGTTCAGAGATACTGGAAGGTTCGGGTTAAAGGAGGTTACAGAGGAAGGAAGGGAGCAAGGCTAAAGGAGGAATATTTAGATACGGACGAGAACTTTAAAGTCAAGGCATTGCCAGAACATTCAAGTCAGTTGCTGACCAATTGAATAACATTTGAGACTATAGACCTTTATGTTCTGGGAAGCAGCAGTGGTGGGAGAATATCTGTGATTATTGGGAGAACGGCGTTAGAGCAACGAGATAAGACAGTATGCAAGTAATTAACAAAGGCCTTGATGTTGTTATCAGCCAAAGGCCAGAATCAGGAGAGGTTTGAAAATGAGAGGCCTCTGTGGTAAAGTTGACCAAACATATAAAGTGCTGGAGAAATTCAGTAAATCTGGCAGCATTTGTGGAGAGAGAAACGGAATTAACATTTCCAGTTCAATATGGCTCTTGTTCCCAATGGTAAAATCAAAATATCTAATAAACAACTGTACCAAACCAAATTTTAGCAATCAATTTCCTGTCACGCTGCACATAGGAAGTTATAAGCAAATGTGATCTCCAGGTGCTGAAGGACAGGAATACACATATAATTCCATTAAGTTCTTTTTTATTTTACTTTTTTTAAATTTCAAATTCCTATATCCATAATCATAATAGAAACGATGTGGAGGTGCCAGATGTACAAAGTTACAAACCACACAACACCAGGTTATAGTCCAACAAGTTGATTTGGAAGCACTAGCTTTCAGAGCGCTGCTCCTTCATCACACGGTTGTGGAACTATGTGCATTCCACAGCCACCTGACGAAGGAGCAGCGGTCCGAAAGCTCGTACTTCCAAATAGACCTGTTGGACTATAACCTGGTGTTGTGTGGTTTTTAACATGATAGAAACTACGTTGTTAATTGTATTACATTGATATTACACTATCCTGCCACTGTTGGTGCTGTTGCATCTCCACAAACGGAACAAAATATCTACAGAACCATAGGTGTACATGATTAATTTGAGCATAGGAATTTGCAATGAAAATAATTTGACAGGAGATGCAGACCAATGTAAGACCTATAATTTAAGGCGCACAGCAAGTTGTGAGGCTTCTTGTAGTCTAATAACTAGACTTGGGTCCTCAGGTGAATTTTGAAAGTGGAACCAGGTTAAGTGTGTGCCTGCTTGATGACTTGTTGCTAGTTTCAGAGTCTGGTTAATGACTGATGATTCTGATGGAGCCTGGGGTAATAAGTGTGTAGTTGACATACCCAGTTTACTCAGATGATTGCTGGGTGAACACTTTTGTGGCCCTCCCACTCTAGTTTGGATTGAAGAGGCTGTTGTGCTCAAGGTAAAACTGATAGTGGCCATTGAGATTTGATCTTTCATTTAGTCAGTTTTTCTATAACACGATAGTTCCATTCTCATGCAATCCCGTGTTATGAGAAAACCATATAGTAGCAGTACCATTTAAACTAATGGGGATGAAATTGCATTATAACCAATACACGCTTTATAAGCTCACCCTACAGAAACATTGTCAATCATATTATAGTGAATTTGCATTAACAAAATGCTCATTATCGCAGAATGACCTGTATATATAGAGCCATACAGTCTGAAAACTTCACAGCCTGTACATATTGGTCTATCTTTGCACAATTCACAATATGAATTCCACAGATGCCCTCTGTAATAACTTGACCTATGTCTATTTTTAATGAGGTATTTGAAGGATGTTGCAAGGGTTGGAGGATTTGAGTTACAGGGAGAGGCTGAACATGCTGGGGCTGTTTTCCCTGGAGCGTTGGAGGCTGAGGGGTGACCTTAGAGAGGTTTACAAAATTATGAGGGGCATGGATAGGATAAATAGACAAAGTCTTTTTCCTGGGGTCGGGGAGTCCAGAACTACAGGGCATAGGTTTAGGGTGAGAGGGGAAAGATATAAAAGAGACCTAAGGGGCAACTTTTTCACGCAAAGGGTGGTACATGTATAGAATGAGCTGCCAGGGGATGTGGTGGAGGCTGGTACAATTGCAACATTTTAAGAGGCATTTGGATGGGTATATGAATAAGAAGGGTTTGGAGGGATATGGGCCGGGTGCTGGCAGGTGTGACTAGATTGGGTTGGGCTATCTGGTCGGCATGGACAGGTTGGACCGAATGGTCTGTTTCCATGCTGTACATCTCTATGACTCTATGAATGTGATTCAATACTGTTTGTAGCTCAAAAGCCAAAATTCACATGGTTTATGATAGCCATCTTAACAGTGCCCAAACTTTAAAGGTATATGGCTAAAAGTTCATAATATGATAATTCCTGGATATAACAATGTAAAATAAAGCACCATTAGATTTTTTTTGCCTTGTTTCTGCATTGATTCTTATGATCCTTCATTGCAATCTTTGCATATAAGTCTGTTGGGAGTTGCTCTCAGATAATAAGGGAGGAAATGGAATTTATTTTGCTTAACAGTAAAAAGGCTTGCATTGCAATAAACTTTATCCCTAAGCCAACTGAATTCCATTAACATGCCACAAAGGAAATAATTTTCTTTGATGTAATGCTGAAACAGATCTTTTCCATTGCCACTCCTTGTTACCCTGGCTCTGATTATGTATTCAACTGCTAAGTTTTGCTTACACAGTTTCCATCTGGCTTTCTCAATTAATCACTGCCCTCATCAATGAAATACAACATATTACACATTGTCGATTACCCTTCCTCTACTCATATTTTTAATGCATCATAGCCTTATGATTCAAATGTCCAAATGATTTACCAACAAAAGACTTTGTATGTTGGCATTATGGAGAAAATATATTGGCAGCGAAATATTAAAACGTAATATGTTTAAAATATTGTGTTCAGTTTTACCAAAAAAAGTATAGTGAACAGAAAGCTTTCAAATTAAGTTTTGTACAAGGATAAAGTAGAAATTGTTGGAAAAGCACAGTAAGTTTGTCACTACATAGAAGGACAGGTTAATATAACATGGTCATTAACCTGTCATTACAGATGCTGACTGACTTGCTACATGTATAGAAACAATGAAAGATCTGTGGATGCTGCTTTGCAGAAACAAAAACAGAAATTGCTGGAAAAGCTCAGCAGGTCAGGCAACATCTTTGGTGAGAAATCAGAGTTAACATTTTGGGTCCAGTGACCCTTCTTCAAAACTTTAGTTCTGAAGAAGGGTTCCTGGACTCACATTAATTCTGATTTCTCTCCACAGATGTTGTCAGATCTGCTGAGTTTTTTTCAGCTGTAGTGATTAAAACAAGCTCAGCAAGGTGGACCCATAGAATATGAGCTCCCTGATTGCGACTGTTAATTGGGTCCAATCAGGGAGCCCTGGACTACAGATAAAAACAGGAGTGTCAGGCATCCTGTTCACTCTGTGAGCTGGCTCTGAGGGAGTAGGATCAGTGTCAAGGACTCTTTAAGTGTAAATAAAGGGTGACTTGTTGATGGGATATTGGCCTCTGTGGAGTTATTCACCAGCAATTTCTGTTTTTGCTACATATTCATCATGTTATCTTCTTGAAAGAAAAAGGATATTTGTAGTTATAAAGTGGCGTATATTTGATACAAAATACTATTGTCCTTTTCAGTTTGGAAAGATTGAAAATAGTTCAATTGCTCACAAAGTTTATACAAGTTGTAAAGTCCTGACAGAAATCGTTCCTGCTCCTTTATGAATACGCCTATAGTTGAGTAGGTAAGAACTAGGAAGAGGAAGAAACAATTCAGCTCCCTAAACCTGTTCTGCCATTCAATAGATCATGACTGACCTTATATTGGTCTCAACTCCATTTTCCTAACTACTGTCCATAACCCTCAACCTATTACAAATTAAAAATTTGTCTCTCTCTTTCTTAAAATTACTCAATGTCCCAACATCCACCACACTCTGAGGTTGTGAATTCCATACAATCATGAGCACTTGAGAGAAGTAATTTCTCCTCTTCACTGCTTTAAACCCACTACTCCTTTTCTCTAAACCATAACCTCTCATTCTAGATTGCCCACATGAGGAAACCTCCTGTCTACGTCTACTATGTCAATGTTCTTTATCATCATCTATACCGTACATACTCACATAAAAGTCAAATTTTTTAGACTACTTTTAAAGGTTCAATTTGTAGTCATCTAATACACAGGCACTAGTTTTGAGGGGCTGAAATTCATGCTGCAGGTCGAAACACCATTTTATTAGAAGTCAATTTGATCGCACGATTAATCCCAGGTAAGAAAGAAAAACACAATGAATTATGGTGAAGGTAATTACTGGATAAAAGCAAGAGAAACAAAAATGAGTTACTGGTAGGAAATTTTATTTATACATACCGGTACGAAAATTCAACATGTCAACGATTCATTGCAATCCTGCAAAAATAAGCTGTTCAACATTGTCATGGCCTGGTTTAACAGCAAACTTAAAATGAAACATTTATTAAATTCTGATTATGTAAGCATCTTGAACTTTCTTGCCAAATTCTTCAGTTTCCCTCCCATTTACTATTGTATGTTATGAACCTCAGCAACATTTGCAATTTTGTCAAAGAACTAAAGATACATGTAGTTAATATATCTCACTTTTATTCAGATATAATGGCACAATTAAAATGGTTAACTTTTGAACGATATTAACTTTTGGATGCATAGTGAACAAAGTGCGGTAAGTACCAATAGACTTAGTGCCGGTCTGAATGAATGAATCAAATCGTGCTGTAATAAACCAAGTGGGCTAAGTAGAGTGGTGAATGAATAGAGACGCAATACAGTAAACAAAGTGTGTTAAGTAGAGTTATCAGTTTGAATGAATGAATACAATTTCGTTTAAGTGGGTTAATGGGAACACGCAGTTTCCTTTGTAAGAGGTTTATAATGCGACATAGTAGGGTCGACCTTTACATGAGATATGTGGAAAACACAAGACTTTTTGGCCAAGGTCAGCTTGTACACGAGATCGACGTTTTCACGAGTATCTACAGTACTTCAATTGGATGTCTTCTCGTTTTTCTTAACTCTAGAGAGTAAGGCCTAAATGGTTAAATCTCTCTTCATAAGACAAACCTCACATCTCTGAAATCGAACCAGTGAAATTCCCCTGAACTGCCACCTGAACTACATCCCTCTCCAGGTTAGGGGAACAAAACTGTATGCAATACCCCATGTGCAGCCTCACTAATGCCTTATCAGTTTCAGCAACAAGTCCCGGTTTTTATAATCTATTCCTTTAGCAATAAATGCCAAAATTTCATTTGTCTTCCTTATTACCTGGTATATCTGTACACTAGTTTTTTGCAATTCAAGCATGAAGCCACCCAGATTTCTCTGAACTGAAACACTCTGAAGTTTCTCTCCATTTAGATAATAAGTTGCCTTTATATTACTCCGACTAAAATAGATAACCTGTATCCATGTTAAACTCTCTCTGCCAAATTTTTCCCATTCACGCAACAAATCACTTATTTATTACTTTTCCCACCTATTTTAGTGTCATCTGCAAATTTGGCTACAGTACTTTCAATCCCTGTATCCAAGTCATTGATATAAATTGTAAATAGTTGGGGACTGAGGACCAAACCCTGTGGCATCTCACTACTTACATCTTGCCAATGAGAAAAAAGATCCATTTATCCTGACTGTCTTTCTTCTGTTGGTTAGCCTTTCCTCTATCCAAACCAATAAATTATCCCTAACCCTACATGATTGAGATTATACTAGTGACCTTTACCATGAAAAGCAAGGCAAAATATTGATACACTGTCTCTGTTATTTCTGTATTTCCTGACCATTAACTCCCCAGTCTCATCCTCCAAGCGACAATTCACTTTAGCCACTCTCATCCCTTATATATAGTTACAGAAGCTTTTGTTATCCATTTTATATTTTACACATGTTTTCTCTCGTAGTTTACCTTTGCTATTTTAATTACTTTTTATTAAATCTTTGTTGATCTTTAAAAGATTGTCATTTACCTTTGCAAAATGATATACCATCATTTTTGTCTTCATGGTATCTTTAACTTCCTTGCTTAGTCATGGATGTTTTCTCTCTCCACTTACAATCTTTCTTCCTCTCTGGAATATAGTTTAGTTGGGAGGAATTCAATATCTCCTTAAACATCTGCCACTGCTCATCAACTATCCTACCTTTTAGTCTTCCTGTCCAGTCCACTAGACCAAATCTGTCCTCATCGCAATATAATTAATGGCTACTGCTTTGCAGGGCTGACAAATGGTTGAATTCCTCATTCATACCCACTCTACTCACATAAAGTCTACTAGCTCATTTACCGAACTACAAGTACCATGCCCAAAATGAGCCAGCAGCACACCATGATAATGATAATGATTGATGATGAGCGACAACGTTGAGATGTCCATCTGTAGTTGTGTCAGCAGAATGCCAGCAAGCACTAGCAAAAGTGGTGGAGGCTGGTACAATTGCAACATTTAACAGGCATTTGGATGGGTATATGAATAGGAAGGGTTTGAGGGATATGGGCTGGGTGCTAGCAGGTGGGACTAGATTGGATTGGGATAACTGGCCAGCATAGACGGGTTGGACCGAAGGGTCTGTTTCCATGCTGGACATCTCTATGACCTTATGGCTCTATGACACCTGTGGTCAAAGATCCATGTTGCTGCTGTGCACTCACTTCTGTGAGTGGTTTCGCACATAACTAGCTTCATAAAATACAATCTGTACTCATTTTATTTTGTAATACACTTGTGCTTGTGCCAATTGAAAGGAAAGATTTCTCACATCTTGGCGACCATTCAGGCAAGCTGCAGACTTTGTTTTGTCACATCAATTAGCACTAGTCTCCACAGTGTTATAAAAATGGGAAGGGTTGGAAATGCTGTTCTTACATTTAAAACGTTAATTTTGTTTCATTCTCTACAGATGCTGCCAGACCTACTGAGCTGCTTTTGTTGTGTACTCATATCTCCCCACAGATGACCACGCCTCACTGGCATTAATTAGCTTAAATCCAAGTGCTATGACAATCTGCATTTCAGCACATTCGAGTTATAGAGTCATAGAGATGTACAGCATGGAAACAGACCCTTCGGTCCAACCCGTCCATGCCGACCAGATATCCCAAATCAATCTAGTCCCACCTGCCAGCACCCGGCCCATATCCTTCTAAACCCTTCCTCTTCATAGACCCATCTAAATGCCTTTTAAATGTTGCAATCGTACTAGCCTCCACCACTTCCTCTGGTAGCTCATTCCATACACGTACCATCCTCTGCATGAAAACATTGCCCCTTAGGTCTCTTTTATATCATTCCCCTCTCACCTTAAGCCTATGCACTCTCGTTCTGGACTCCCCCACCCCAGGGTAAAGACTTTGTCTATTTATCCTATCCATGTCCCTCATAATTTTGTAAACCTCTATAAGGTCACCCCTCAGCCTCCGACGCTCCAGGGAAAACAGTCCCAGCCTGTTCAGCCGCTCCCTATAGCTCAAATTCTCCAACCCTGGCACATCATAAATAAAGCATTTAATATGTGTTACGTTTGATCATTCACTTAAAATATTATTTTAGAAAGAAAGTGTCATAGCTGAGTCTCTATTTATAACTTTAGTTAACACTATCTCAACCAAAAAGATGTGAAACTATTAGTCTGTTTCTCTACTTTTTCTCATTTCAAACTAGCAAATAACTTTGTAAAGATCACAGGTTTGATGCAAATGTGATTCCCAGTTTGCTAAAAGCAGTACATAGAGGAATTTCAAGCAATGTGTTCAGAATTAAATCATTACTGTTACGTCAGAATAAAAGTATTGACCTATGTGTTACATGAGAGAAAATTAACCAATCTAAAACATATTAGGTGCTTTGTGCATTACAGTATTTCCCAAACACTGTGAAATTCAGAGGGAGGAAATGTTACTTTTAACAAAAATAACCATTTCCTCATTTTGGCATACAGACATTGGGATTTTATGTATAATATTTTGACTTGTGACAAAAAATTCCTTCCAGGAGGTAGGACGGATGAGTGTAACTAAAACCACTTGGGCACCTGCTAGGCTGAAGGGAAATCCCAAGTAATTTTCATTACTTTTGTCCCCATTATTGTGTGTGTCTTAAAACAGACTTGAGTTAAAGTGATGGTGGCTGAATAACTTGGAAATTCAGGCACTTAAAACAATCTCCTAAGCCAACAGTTCTTGTTCTTGTATGAAAATACTGTCAATATTTGACTAGATGTTACAGGATTCATGTTATGTTTCCTCAGTTAATCTATTTTGTTACCTAAAATGGTGTACCCTGAATGGAGAAGAAACTTATTGAACAATATTTAAGAAGAGTACTATTTAATTACAAACCAGAAATATATAACCCACCACAGTGATAAAGGCTGCAAATCTCCATGTCCGAAACTAGAGTTCACACCTGAAAAATCATGTCTTCATAGGTCCTTAGATGGACCAGTGTCGGGAGCAGTTACGTTTTTCAAATATACTTGACCAAATGTGTAGTGGGAGGAGCAGAAATGTTCTGCTCAGATACCTTAGATATCTTAAATAATTGTTTTCTTGTTGGTGATGACATTCAAACAATTCAACGCATGTCAACTTAACACTAAACCTGATACCTGACAAATGAAATTGATCTCCAAATACTGACACCGAAATGAGCTGTTCTCCTCAACAAAATTCTAATGAATGACTAATAAAGTTCAAATGTGCAGCACGTAATCAAAATTCACGGTGTATTTTTAAAAATTCCTGATTAGGTTTGAACATGTGTGAAATACAGTTTCCATATTGGCTGGAACTCATTATCAAAATATAACAAGATTAATTATGTCACTTGAGTTTTACTTTCTTTTTGTATATACTTAATCAATTTATATATATTTAACTCTCAAGTGCCACTATTTTAAGTAAAAAAATAAATTATTTGAGGAAATGTATTGCTAATCCTGGAACATCTAGTGAAGTGTTGATGGTATTTTTAGAAGAGAGAAGAACAAATTGTTTGAATCACTCACCTGCCCACATCCTTGTAAAGTTAGATGGAGTTGGAGGAGGTTTTGAAATTCTTACACATATTTGTTAAATCAAATGCTTGGATCAGCTTTTGAAACTGGTGAACCTTTAACTACCAGAGATGTTGGGATATAAATTGACTACCTAATTCTTGAAAAACCTTTCCAAAGTCAGGCTCAGCTGATATGCCAATTTTCAAAGCAACAGACCAAAATGTCACCTGCTTCCAACACAAACAGTGGACATCCCATAAAACTCTGCCCACTTTTGCGTTGCAGCCTGAATCACCTGCTGGATTCTCCATGCCCCTTTATAAGGTAAAAGGTAAACTAAAGTCACCATTGTCTTACCGGAACATTACAGAGAGACAATTGCGTGGTTGTTTAACCTGAGGGTCACCACACCCCAAGGGAGAGTTGAGAAAGAGAGTCCTTTGTGGTAACCTCAGCTCACCAGGAATTGAATCCTCACTATTGGCATCGCTCCGCATCACAACTAGCCAGCTAACTGAGGTAACTGACCCCCACTTTCAAGAGAAAATTTGAGACTGACTAGTGTTGCAAAAATAGCATAGCATTGTTGAAAACAGAGTAAATGCAAAAACATATTTCTTGGGAGTCTAGAAATGGTCTTGCTTTATGCAATGATGTACACACTGCCATTTATAGAATGCTGACAGAATCGTAAACTCTTTATCATTGGTAAAAGCATAATGTTAATGTAAAAGACTTCTAAGTTTAAATTATTCCTAAAGTTTAAGTAGTTGGTGAGATAGGGATCAATGAGAATTATATTAAGAAAATTAAGGTAATGTCATCAATGCTATGTCTTCAAGTTGATCTCAAGATGACATCAGCTATTTCTTACATTGAATGTTAATGTGCATACATAGTCTGAATAAAGTGTGTGGTAACTGCTGTATCTTACAATACTGGAGACCAAAAGGAATAGGAACAGAACTAAGGCCATTTGGCCCCTCAAGCTTGCTCCACCATTCAAGAGGACCACTGCCAATCTGACTTTCCTCATATCCACTTTTCTGCATTTTCCTTTGAATCTACTAATGGTCAAGAATTGACCTATCTCAGCCTTAAATATACACAAGGACACTGCCCCCACAGCTCTCTGTGGCAAGGACTTCCAAAGACTCGCAGCCCTCTCAGAAAAGAAAATTCTTCCTCATCTCAGTCTTAAATGGGTGCCCCTTTATTCTAAGATGATTCATCTAGCCCCACACTGTCCCATGAGGGGAAACATACTCCCAGCATTCATCCAATCAAGCCCCTTAAGAATCCTATATGTTTCAATGAGATCACACCTCTCACTCTTCTAAACTTCAGTGAATAAAATCCCAACCTGTTTGACCTTTGATCATTCAAGTGAACCTACTCTGAATTACCTCCAGTGAAATAATATCTTTCCTTGACCAAAGGAACCTAAACTGCTCACAGTACTCGAGATGTGGTCTCACCAGCATCTGGTACAGTTGCAGCAAGACGTCCCCAAATGTATTCTCCAACCCCCTTTAAATAAGGGCTTAATTCCATGAGCCTTCCTGATTACTGGCTGAACCTGTGCACTGGCTTTCTGTGTTTGATACACAAGTATTCCCAAGTCCCTTTGCATTGCAGCTTTTTTGCAGTTCTTCTCCATTTAAGGCAAGAGTTTTGTTTCCTTGTCCAATGTTTTTTTACCAAAATGGGATCTGAATTTAAGCCTGACAAATAACAATGAGCTACTTTTTTTGGCCAAAAGCCAGTTTCACAAGTTTCCTGAAAGGTTTCTTTTTGCAAGTCCTGGTGAAATCTTACCAAACTCGTTTCATTAACTTCCCCTCCCCAGCCACCATGGCGCCACTCTCGTCTGATTCTTGCTCCATTCTACCCATTGCTATAAATGGAACAACTCGCAACAATATGTCCTAGAATGAACTGGCATTCTTGGCACCTGTGTTAACTTTCAAAGATCTTTCTGCACCTATGCAAGCAATGTTAGTCTAGAGGTGCCATGCAAGTTCCTGATATTTGCCCTGAACGTGGCAGAGAAAGGAAAATTGGCACTCTGCTTTGTGGCCAATGACCGGACAATCCTGTTAGACAGGGTGATGCAGAGCTGGGACATCCACTACCCCCAGGACAGCAATGGAAGCCATGAGACCAAACCATGTCAGCTGGTTCAAAATTGCCACCTGGGCCAGTGCAGTCTCAGCTATCTGGAGGAATGCCCAGCAATGTAGGAAGAATGTTAACAAGCATCTTCACTCCGCCAAAGTAAGTGCCACCCTCCAATACCTCACATCTGCTCCATCTCTGCTCAGAAGTACCCACTTCCCCAAGGTTCATGCTCTACCACTTTCACTATTGCTTGCAACATATTCCTTCACTTGCTGTTACCCACTCATACGCCTGCCACTACTAATGCTGCACATCTTTCTGCCTTCTCAGTTCCACCAACAGTAACAACTGTGTCCCCCACTTTCATCTTCCTTAATACTTGTCTATCCCCCATTCCAAGAGGGCACAAAGAATTAAGATGGGTGGTGGGCTGCCTAACATTCTGCTCCTCACTGCTTATGAGGACAGCATCCCAGCTCTGAGTGCCCCAGGCAGCTGACCTACTGTGTTCAGACCCTGGACTGGTATTGGAGGCTGTTTCTTACTCACTTACTATGCCAGTGCTCCCAGACCAAAGAGTATTTCACTTAAAGTTACTCAGGACTAACAACCATGTCAAGCTTCCTGGCTTTATGACTGTGCTAAGTTGCAAGTCAGTACAGTATTACTGTGAGGAGAAAAGTGTGGTGCTGGAAAAGCACAGCAGGTGATGAATGATGAAGGGCTTACACCCAAGATGTTGATTCTCCTGCTCCTCAGATTGCTGCCTGACCTGCTGTGTATTTCCAACACCGCACTTTTCTTCTCTGATCTCCAACATCTGCAGTCCTCACTTACTCCCAATATTGCTGTGAGCTTGGTATATAAGGCTGAGGGTCAAGGTGCAAAAAGGTATGGCAAAGGAGGGATGTTATGAGCACCAAGGTAGCCTCACAGGTGAATGAGACTGAGAGAGCAAGCAAGAAGGCTATGTATAAAGTCTCTCCAGTTCATCTGCTGAGTGTGAGTCCCTAAGTGCACAATGTCCTTGGTGCAGCATTACAATGATAGCTGCCAATGTTCCCCAAGGTGCAGCATTGAAGTGCTGTAACTCAATTAGAGATGCACCATGATGCTGGCATATGTCAAATGCCAATATCTGTGGAAGTGTAGCCTGTGCGCATGGAGCTTGCCCTGAGATATTTGTGCCTGGTGTCCAACATGGAGGTTCTTTGGAGCAAATGGCAAGCTGATATCAACAGGTATCTGCTCTGATGAGAATATGATCAGTGAGTAGGTTAAGAAACAGAGTATTCATGAGGCTAGACAGGAAGCTGAGAAGGCCGTTGACAAGCAATACTTTCCATCAATAGGCAACTCACTGCTGCTTCGCCAAAACCTTGTCTTAACACCCAGACCATAGTTTAAAGATGCTACAAATTATCCCTGACATCAAGACAGACCTTGCTGAACTTCTTGCAAGATTCTGCCAAATTTTTTACCATAGCTCACATCATTCAGATTCCTGTATGATTCCACTCAGCGTCTCACCAAAATGACATTCAGGGTTACTCGATGGGAGCTCAGCATCATTGGCAACATGTTTTCTTATCACTTTGCCTTTGTTTGCATTTCTGGGAATGTTGCCATCACATCTTCTCCAAGTATTTCAGACACGAAGAATGGATTTTCCATGTATACTTGTGTTTTGGAAGAGAGAAATGAAAAACAGAAAGTAGCCCGTCTAGTCCAGCGTAGCTAAGATGTTAGTATCTCACTAAAATAAAATATTGGCAGAGGCACAAATATCACCCAAGTCTTCAGTTCACCTAAGAAGCCATTATTGGGTAAAGACAGATGCTACAAGTGACCACAACTCATCTTCAGTGACTTAAGATTTCAACGTACCTGAATGTTTATGCAATGAAGTCATTGCAGGTTGTCACTTGATGTCACAAATATCATTTGTTCAGCTACACACTGATGTATTATGCAATCACAGAAGAATTGTTTACTGGAGCTAGTAATTTCATCACATCCCATATGACCAATCATTAGCAACATGATAGCGCACAGTAAGTTTAGAGAGTGACAGGATCCACTGATCCAAAGAGTCTAAGATTGCACCCACACAAGTTAAAGCACTCCCTTAATCAATACATGCATCGATGTAGCAAAATATTCTATTCTCTCAATATATTTCTGTGAGATGCTACATACTTAAGCCAAACAACTTTCCCTATGCTCTTTGATCCAGAAATGCAAGCTTGAGTCTCAAGAGAAGTTAAGGTAATCCTCTGCAGAGTATAGTTCACAGCATGCACATTATTCCAGGATACCAACTCAGCAGTCTTACTTTGAAGTCCATTTGTGCACCAGAGTCTTTCTGGAGCCTGCCTTTGGATTATTGAAGGTACACCTTCATGGGCTGGATACAATATAGTTGTGCATTTTCCCACGCTGGTGAGGCACTGCATGCTGCATAAAGGTAAAGGAAGAAGACCTAAAGGTCATCAAGGGGACCAATAAGGGTGTAGTAACATCAGAAGATTCTACACACTGGCACCCGGAGGCCTAACATTCAGTTTGGTCTCCAAGAATAACCACTGCTGTCATAGTCTTGTTTCCATCATCCTCCTCCTTTCATAAATGTGCCACCATCTATGGATAATTCTCTCGCATGCAGAAATTCATTATCCATGGAAAATAAGTTCCAAACCTTTGCATGAATAATGTTTCAATGTCAATAGCTTCAATATAGCAACAGTTTGAAAGAGAAACCACGTTATGAACATACTTAGCATCTCTTACCACAGAGCATCCCCTTGCAGCCAGTTTATGAAGCATGTTTCTCTTCAGTGCAACTGCAGGAGTAGGTAGGAAGTAGTCACTGATGTCTTGCAACAGAAACTGGTAAGATTGAGTTAGATCTCATCTTATGACAGCTAACTGGTGAAATGGTCAGTTGGCTATGCTTCTTGTTGAAGAGACAGACTAGTTCTACAACTAATTTGCTACCATAGCCAGTATGGAAAGTGGGAGGCAGGTTGGTAGGAATGGCACTCAGTATTGTCTTCGTCTAAGTGCATTCTTGCCATTCAACTGGTTCAGAATGTTGACAGATCTGCAGGCAACCAAGGATGAGATAAGTGAAGTCCTGCAAATGCTTAACTGCAGCCCAACCCTAATATTTTGGAGTCCAGAGAGACAATATTGTCCAATCTTGAACACCAGACCTCAATTGTAGGTGTCTAAATATCTACAGAGAAAGGAAAATTTCTTTGGAAGCACTTTCTTTTTAAAAGTAGATTCCCTACAGTATGGAAACAGGTACACAAGTCCACACCAACCCTCCGAAGAGTAACCCACCCAGACCCATTCCCCACAACCAATATTTACCCCTGGCTAATGCACTTATCACTATGGGCAATTTAGCATGGCCAATTCACCTGCCCTGCACATCTTTGGATTGTGGGAGGAAACCAGAGCACCTGGAGGGAACCCATGCAGACACAGTGAGAATGTGCAAATTCCACAAAGACAGTCGCCCGAGGCAGGATTCAAACCTGGATCACTGGCACTGTGAGACAGCAGTGCTAACAACTGAGCCACTGTGCTGCCGATAATTAGGAGTCTCATGCTGTACTAACTGAGCCATTTTTGTGATGCACGGAGCTAAGTGCTCCTAGAATCGTCACTTACTCCTCGGTACAGTGCAATTTAAACATTTGCATTGTTGTACACTTGCTGCTGATGGATATATTCAATTTCAACAAAATTGCTGCATAGTCTCGGGGGTTGGGGGGGGTGGTGGGGGGGAGAGATGGTGCTCAATGCCCACATCAATCACTGATGCTATTCAAGTATTGTTCTTCTTGGAACAAAACCCATGAGACCCAAGTCATTTTGATCTTCAGCCAAGACATTACGCAACTTCGTAATTCAGACAGTGCTCTCTCACTATGAACATCAGCAGCAGCTGCAATTTCTTATCCATGTATCATCTCGTGCTTTCCCATCAGTCTTGCTCTCTCAGTTCCCAGGGTTGGATGGCCCTGAGTTAGCGTTTGGGATGCTTATCACGTGATGGTCTGTGGCATAAACTGTTGGGTGCGCCAGATGTCCTGAGACTGGGTTCTTCGTCAGTCACATCTTGAGAAAAAAAAAGAGGAAGTAAAATTATGATAAGTTCCTGATGAGCAGGATTTGCATGTAGTTTAGAGAAGGAGTGTCATAATTTCATGATGTGGTTTGCTGACAGTTAATCGGACACACCATAAAATAAGAACGAAGAGAAGCAGGTGTTACTCACAAATGCACAGTTGCAGATTGCTTCCTAAATTCCTATCTCTGCCAAATCTAATTATGTCCTTCCTCAAATTTGGAGAACTAATGAAGGATGAGAAGTCAGAAGTTTAATGGGCCTAATGGATGTGATGATCGGTGTGATTCCACAAACAATTATAATGACTTGTCGAATAAAAGTATTTAAGGATATGAGTGAAGATCACCAAGGTGAATGCAGAGAGTGTAAAGGCGCTGGTTATCACATCGATTGGAAGAACTTTCATAAAGTGAAGGGGGTCTCACTATAAATGGCATACTTGTTCATATAGTGCATTTCTATGTTTCATTCATACAAACTGAGCTTGGAATTCTTACTTTATCTTACCTAGTAAGGTCAGTACTGCAAAGCTCCTTCTGGTCATGCCCTGGACATCAAACTGACATGCTCTTCCCAAATCATTCCCTTCTTTCTCTCATGTTGCTTGTTAAATAGATTGATCTGAGTAGAAATTTTCTCCAAACTACATGTTGGGAAAAATGAAGCATTGGTTTTGGTCCCAATTATTGACTTTGTAATCTAGTCATTGACTTCATCTCCCTCCCTAGTCACTGTCTGAGTCTCAACCTGACCACTTACAACCCAGACATTGTATTTCACCCTGAGGTGAGATCTGACCACATATCCATTCCGTCACTATAAAAACAAAAAGTGTAGAAGCAAAAGTAGTCCATTCAGCCCACTGAATTTGAGCTGCCACTCAATTAGATTATGACTGATTTTATAATCCTCAATTCTACTGCCTTGTCTTTTCACCATCATCTTTGATTCCTTTACTGATTTAAAAATATATCTCAGACTCTAACCAAGACCACCTGCTTTCACCTTAGCAATATTGCCCATATTGGCCCTACCTCTTTTCATCTGTCGCTGAAACCCTTTTTCAATCCTACTCTATTCAAGACTACTCTATTCAAATGCTATCCTGCATTATGACCTCCCATCTTCTCACCTGTCTTGACTCAATTCATCCTGCACATCAAAAAACTCTGTTGCATAGTTCATAAGTTGAATCAAATTCCCAATAATTATTCCTCTCCATGTTCTCAGCAGACCAATCAGATCCTGGCCCAGCAATTCCTCAATTTTAAAATTCTTATCCCTTTATGGCCTTACTCCTCCCTACTTCTGTAATATTCTCAATATCTATACTTCTTCCAATCTGGTCTCTTTAATATTCCTGACTTAAATTGATCAGAGACCACTATAGCTAATATGTACATTTTGCTACCTTTCTTTCCTCCTTTCAGCTATTCCTACTTCTTTGACTTTTTAAAATACGTCTTATTTCTTATGTAGTTATCTTATGTAGTTCAAATCTAATTTTGAGGTCTAGCAACATTTGACTTCAATGAAGGTGTTACATTTGTTCTACTCCCACAATTTATTATTCTACTGTGGCGTTGATCATAGTAGGATTTTTACTCCCATTTTACAGGCCTAGACTTATCTGAACATCGTTCCTAGAAAAGCAATGACATGATCATTGCCATCTAAAATAGTGCAGTCCTTTAAAAATACCAGCACTGTCAAATGTAGAAAAGATAGAAAGGAGCAGGACGAGAACACTTAGCCCTACAAATCTGCACTGCCATTCAATATGGTCATGGGCTTATCATCCAACTCAATATCTTGTTCTTGCTTTCTCCTCATACCCATTGATTCTTTTAGCCCTTAGAACTATATCTAACTCCTTCTTGTAAACATTCAACTTTTTGGCCTCAACTGCTTACTGTGGCAGAGAATTCCACAGGCTCACCACTCTCTGTGTAAGGGTGTAGGGTAGATAGCCTGCCTCACACCTTTAGATTGTAAACCCAGGTTCCTGTGTCATCGGGAACATCATTCCTGCATTCACACTGTCTAATCCTATTCACATTTTATAGGTTTTTATGTGATTTCCCCCTCATTTTTCTTAAGTCCAGTGAATATAGTCCGAGCTGATCCAATCTCTTTTTATACATCAGTCCTGCCATTGCATGAATCAGTCTGGTAAACCTTTACTGCACTCCCTCAATAGCCAGAACATCCTTCCTCAGATAAGGAGACCAAAACTGCATACAATATTCCAGGTGTGGTCTCACCAATGCCCTGTACATTTGCAACAAGACATCCTTGTTCCTGTATTCAAATCTTCTGATTATGAAGGCCAATATACCATTTGCCTTCATCACTGCCTGCTGCACCTGCATGTTTACTTTCAGTGACTGGTGTACAAGGACACCCACACCTCGTTACACCTCCCCTTTCCCAAACTGTCGCCATTCTCATAATAGTAATCTGCCTTCCTGTTTTTCTACCAAAGTAAATAACCTCTCATTTATCCACATTGTACTTCTTCTGTCATGCATTTGCCCACTCACTCAACTTGTGCAAATCACACTGAAGCAGTTCTGCATCAGCTCATCCTCCCACTCAGTATTGTTCCAATATCTGCAGGTTACCTGTAATACTACAACAAAGCTGACCACAAAAATCAAGACAGCATCAATGTTCATTATATCAACCAGAAGAAAAATACATTCTGCCTCATTTCCACTTGTGCTTTTACCTGATCTGAAAATACAGGCTTGAGTGTCAACATGTTTTCAATTATGGGATGAATTAAGTTCCATTCTCACATGAAATATCATTCTGACAAAAATTGAAAATGGGAGCCATAAGTAAATATTCCCTTCTGCAGGCAAAGTGAAGCTAATTATGCCCGACCATTTCCAACTCAGATAAGCACTGAAGATCGAAAACAAGAATAAAGAACTGCAGATGCTGGAAATCCAAAACAAAAATAGAAAGAGTGGGAGAAACTCAGCAGATCTGGCAGCATCTGTAGAGAGAAAGCAGAGGCAACGTTTCGGGTCAAGTTGACCCTTCTTCACAATGGAAGATAGATCTTCTGAAGAAAGATCACTGGACTCGAAATGTTGACTCTACATTCGCTCCACAGATGCTGCCAGACCTGCTGAGTTTCTCCAGCTATTGATATTTTTGATTGAACCTGGAACTTACTTGGTGTATGGAGATCAATACTGAACAAAGTGGTCCCTTATTCTACAAGGCTGCCTGGGGAGACTGGGCTTTGTCATTTACTTACGAATTACAGTTTAATTTTAACTTATGAGATTGTTGATGAGAATCTTCATAAACTTCTTAACAATTTGATTCCGTTCTACTCACTCTGAGTTGATGCTTTATTGATATTATAAGGACTATAATTTTAAGCTTTCATGCCGTAAACATTCCAGAAAACGAAATCCTGTTACTGACTCACCATTCTATATTCCTGAGCAAGCTCTGCAGCGTGACTGTACTGCAGAGAAGTAATTGCTTTAAATGTCACTTTACATATTGTGACCTATTTGATATGGAAGGTTTCTGATACAATTTGAAAATGGTAAGACTGAAACCAATGTACGTGTCTCTGGTTCATTTCTCTTTGCTTCACTGGTACAATGTGTGGCTTTCTGATTGAAACAGGTCAGTTTTCAATTTCTGCTGCCTCACTGCTAGTGGCTAGCTAACTGGTACAGGGCTGAATTCCCCTAATGCCAGTCACCATCTGGCAGGAGCACCATTTGCCCGCCTTTCAAATTAGATAATAAATCAAAGCTTCTCACCTAGTTTTCTCTTAGGTGGATACAAAAATTCACATGGCATTATTTTAAAATTATTTTTCAACTGAAGATGAACAGAGGACTTCCCCTCTGGTTTCCAGACCACCTACATCTAAAACAGCTGATCTGGCTCTCTATTTCCTTGCCTTTTTCTTTGGAACTAGTGATGGACAAAGTGGTTGCTGCTGTGCTCAGATTATAGCAGTGACGACCACTTCAAAAGTATTTCAGTGGTTGTGAAGAGATTGGCTTCCCCAGCATTTGGACCAGGCGCAACAGAAATGTAGGTGTTTTCATCTTTATTGTTTTAAATACCCATCTCCCTCTAGAAACCCATTACCAACATTGCAACTGTCATCGATGTCAATTTTTCACCCAACTATAGCAGTGCAGGTCTAATACGAGCGTTTTCTTGTTTAAGTGAAGCTGACACCACATTGTTAAGAGCAATTATATAAGATGACAATGTGGGTTGTTTGTAATTTGATTTCAAGCAAAGCCAAGAAATTTGGCTACTCAATTTAAAAGATATAAACTAAGCCAATTCAATTTGAAAGCCAACAGACATCACATTGTGAAAATGCTAAACCATCTGTCCACTGCAGTAATTGGCAAGGTTTTATCTCACCTCTGAAGGTCCAGCAATTAACACCACACTGAGGATTTTGAGGTGATTAATGGGGGCAAACCGCACAATGAAATGCTGAAAATGATCATAGATCAGGTGTTATCCCAAGAATTGTCTATCATAGCATAGCATGTTTAAAAGAGATACAAGAATGCTTAAAATCTTGCCATTTATTTATTGTTCTCCAAAAAGTAAGCCTTATTCAATAAAAATATAAATATCGCTCTGATAAAAAATGTGTGTGATTCAAAGGTATTCTGCATATTTCAAAAGTCACAAACACAGTTCAAGCGCATTTTGAGGTTATATCATTCCAGGTACTGTGGGCATCAATATATTCAAATGTGACATTTTAAAGAGATGCTACATGTATGCAGTTAGTAATGATGCAAATGCATTCATTTTAATCTGTAGCACTGCTTTTGAATGAATGCGACACTGATTCTGTGATACACAGTGCCCAGATAGTTTTGGAACCACTACACACATTTCTATGCAAAATCTTTGGAAGGTGAAACATACACTTTGAAAGTATATTATTTTCCTTTGTTTGTGAGACAAATGAAGTGTTTGACCACAAGCAGTACTTTTATTCAGAGTTTCTTTTTGCAATCTGTTCCTCCTTCCTGTTGGTGATGCTACCTTCACCATTTGCTGTGACTTGTTTCACGAAGAGACAGGGAAAATGGTGTGGCAAAAGCAAGGAAAGAAAAGCTGTTTCTAATTTACTAGTTTGCAATCTGTCAAGTCCTCCTGGCACTCTGAAATCACCTGAGTGAGACTTGTCCATATCACAGCTCCTCCATTTGAAAATTACCCCAAAATGTAGCAAGTGTTCAAACACAAATTCTGCAGCATCTACAGACCATGCATATCCATAACATTTAAGTACAAAAGTAACCAACCTGTAACCCTCATGCTACAAATAGATTCAAAGTCTGGGAAGACAGTTCTTAAAGTCCAAGCCGTTCAGTCCTGTTTGCAATCACATCACCTATTTGTTGGGTGAAATAGGTGCAGATGCTGGAGATTAGAGTCAAGAATGTGGTGCTGGAAAAGCACAGTAGGTCAGGCAGCACCTGAGGAGCAGGAGAGTCGACGTTTCGGGCAAAAGCGCTTCATCCGGAATCAGGAAACCTATATGTTGGTTTATTTTGTTTAAGTTTTGTGCTTCTGAGAGTCTGGTTTGATCTTTTTGTAACCTCAATTGCCTCATTGGAGGATATATTCTTAACCAGGGCACTAGAATTGCAGAAGCAAGGAGAGCTATAATAGAGAGTATGTGAGCTTTTCCAGCACAGCGGTACGTCCCACTGCTCCAAAAGGGTATTGTAACATTTCTGGATAGGTTGATTTACAAAAGTAATTGGACAAAGGCTGTAAGCTTAGGAGTTCTCTTCCATAAATACCATCATCTCATTATCTCTCTCTTCTCCTTTAAGGTGATCCTTAAACCCAGTCCTTTGGCCAGACGTTTGATCACCTGCCTTCATAGTCTCGTATATAGAGAAAGTGAGGTCTGCAGATGCTGGAGATCAGAGCTGGAAATGTGTTGCTGGAAAAGCGCAGCAGGTCAGGCAGCATCCAGGGAACAGGAGAATCGACGTTTCGGGCATAAGCCTGAAGAAGGGCTTATGCCCGAAACGTCGATTCTCCTAGTCTCGTATATGCCCCAGTGTAGATAAAGTCTGATAGCAGTCCTGTGGAGCCTATTGGGATGTGTACCAATGCTAAAGGCGCTTCGTAACATTAAGATTTCTCTTGTGGCTTAAAAAGCAAAGTTTATGAATCATTATGGTTTTAAAAGGTAAAAGCTTGGACACCCTCATATAATGTAAGCATTTCTTGAAGTCTTTTTTTTTACATCTTTGAGAATTTCTCTTCCATTCTGAGCCCATATTTGATCAGATTAGATTTTATTGTCACATGTACCTGAGTACAGGAATATAAAGTACAATGGAAAGTGGACAGAGTCACCACTCTTGGGTGCCATCTTAGAATATAATAGTTAGAATTAAAAACAAAAGCAAATAAAATAACAAAACAGAAACACATTTAAGTCCTGAAAGTAAAACTCAGATGGTAGTCAGCGCAGTGCAAAAGAGAAATGATACACCTCAGCTGTAAATGTTAAGGTAAAAGAATATCAAGAGGCCCGTTAAAGAGAGTAAATATTCCCTAATCTGATGAAATGTCATCTTGGTCTGAAACATTAACTCTGTTAGGGAGGGGTATGTTGATATTCTAGCGCATGTCAATATTAAGAAGGACATGTTGGTGTGCTGGAAGACAATTAGATAGATAAGTTCCCAGGGCCTGATGGGATCTATTCCAGGATACTGGGGATAGGGAGGAGATTGCCAAGGTCTTGACATAGATACTTGCATTCTCTTTAGCCACAGGTGAAGTCCCAGGAGATTGGAGAATAGGAATATAGTTCCTTTGCTTAAGAAGGGCAAAAGGGATAATCCAGGAAATTACAGGCCTATGGGCCTTATATTAGTGGTAGGGAAATTATTATTGGAGAACTTTCTTGGGGACACATTTGGCAAAGAATGAACTTATTAAGGATAGTCAGCATGACTTTATGTAGGAAAGGTCTTGTCTCACAAATTTGATTGAGTTTTTTTGAGGAAGTGACAAAGATGATTGATAATGATAGAGCAATGGATGTTTTCTGCATGAACTTTACTAAAGCATTTCACAAAATTCCTTATGGTCGGCTGATCCAGAAGATTAAGTCACATGAGATCCATGGTGAGTTGACAAGTTGGATTCAAAATTGGCTTGGTCATTGAAGACTGTGGAGAGGTATTTTTCTGACTTGATGCTTATGCCAGTGGTCTTCGCAAGGATCAGTGCTGGGATCTTTGTTGTTTATAACATATGTAAATGATTTGGATGAAAACGGAGACAGTATGATTAGTAACTTTGCAGATAACTGACAAAGTTGTGGATAGTCAGTGCATTGTGTATAAAAGTTAGCAAAATTTAGTTAGGCCACACTTGGAGTATTGTGTGCAGTTCTGATTATAACCCCTATGGAAGGATGAGGAGGCTTTGGAGAGGGTGCAAGAAAGGTTTACCAGGTTGTTGCCAGGATTGGAGTACATTAGCTATAAGGAGAGGTTGGATTGTTTTCTTAGAGTATTGGAGGCTGTGGGGGCCACTTAATGGAAGTAATTATGAGAGGCATGGAGAGGGTGGATAGTTAGAATGTTTTATCCCAGGGTGGAAATATCAAATACTAAAGGGCAAAGGTTAAAGGTGAGAATGGGAAGTTGAAAGGAGATATGCAGGAAAATTTATACACACAGGATAGTAGGTGCCTGAAATGTGCTGCCAGATCAGGTGATACAAACAGATATGATAGCAATGTTTATGAGGCATTTAAACACACAGTGAACAGGGAGAGAACAGGGGGAAATGATGATGTGCAGGTAGATAGGAATGGTTCAGAATGGCATCATTGTCAGCACAGACATGATGAACTGAAGGGCTTATTCCTGTGCTTTACTGTTCTACGTTCTTTAGTCCACAGATGCTGCCTGGCCTGCTGATTGTGTCCAGCATGTTTTACTTTCATTTCAGAATTCCCAACATCCACAGTGTTTTACTTGCGTGCTATTGCAGGTTCACTATTGCCTATTTTAACCTTGCTTCAGAATTTAATTTGATCCTATTGAGTCAATTCTGTTCAACAGATTCCTTTTGGGCAGAGATCATAGGCTATTTGTCTGTCATGGCTTTGTCTGTCACTTTGTTTCACCACCATTTATTTATCCCATTTTAAACCTGTAGAAACATTTGTCCTGTCTTTCCAGAAAACAAACATCTCTGTTTATAAGGCATCAAATTTATAATTTCCATCACCCTTTAAGAAAGGTGAGTTTAATTAAACAGAAAGTGTTTTGTGTGTGCATGTACAATTGTTGTTGATTCTTTGAGGCAACTGATCACGTATTGTGCTATAAATGTCATACTTTGCTTTAAAATGTAAGATGTTTCACTGCTACAATCAAATGAAAATGATTATCTGTGGATTGAGAATTAGTGAGAACACAGGGGAAAAGCTTTTCACTGTATTTTACTGTTTTTCCCATTGAAAAATACACATGACAATGAAATCATAAAAACTAAACAATATACATTCTACACGTATCGAATCAAAAGAGATTTACAGCACGGAAACAGACCCTTCGGTCCAACTCGTCCATGCCGACCAGATATCCCAACACAATCTAGCCCCACCTGCCAGCACTTGGCCTATATCCCTCCAAACCCTTCCTATTCATGTACCCATCCAGATTCCTTTTAAATGTTGCAATTGTACTAATCTCCACCACTTCCTCTGCAGCTCATTCCATTCATATACCACCCTCTGTGTGAAAAAACTGCCCCTTAGGTCTCTTTTATAACTTTCCCCTCTCACCCTACCTATGCCCTCTAGTTCTGGACTCCCACACCCCAGGGAAGAGACTTTGTTTATTTATCCAATCCATGCGCCTCATGATTTTATAAACCTCTATAAGGTCACCCCTAAGTCTCCAACGCTCCAGTGAAAACAACCCCAGCCTATTCAGCCTCTCCCTATAGTGCAAACCCTCCAACTCTGGCAACATCCTTGTAGATCTTTTCTGAACCTTTTCAGGTTTCACGACATCTTTCCAATAAGAAGGAGACCAGAATTGCGTGCAATATTCCAACAGCCTAACCAATGTCCTGTACAACTGCAACATGATCTCCCTACTCCTATACTCAATACTCTTGACCAATAAAGGAAAGCATACCAAACACCTTCTTCACCATCCTATCTAGCTGCAACTCCACTTTCAAGGAGCTATGAACCTACACTCCAAGGCCTCTTTGTTCAGCAACAGTCCTTAGGACCTTACCATTAAGTGTATAAGTCCTGCTAAGATTTGATTTCCCAAAATGCAGCACCTCACACTTATCTGAATTAAACTCTATCTGCCTCTTCCCAGCCCATTGGCCCATCTAATCAAGATCCTGTTGTAATCTGAGGTAACCTTCTTCGCTGTCCACTACACCTCCAATTTTGGTGTCATGTGCAAACTTACTAACTATACCTCTTAAGCTCACATCTAAATCATTTATATAAATGACGAAAAGTAGTAGACTTGGCACCGGTCCTTGTGGCACTCCACGGTCACAGGTCTCCAGTCTGAAAACAACCTTCCACCACATGATGGATGGTTGTACCGCAATGTTGCCACTCAACAGGTGTTTTGTTTCTGTCACCACCTTTTCGGTTGAAATTTCAGACCACACTTGAATTTAGGGTCTTCCTGGTCTGTGTAGCGTTTTTGGCAAATACAATATGGACGTACCCACAACAGCTGAATTGGATCATCAGACCGAATATTGCAACATTCAATCTTGCATGGGGAAAATTCAGCTTACTCTTTGTGGTCTGCTACAAAACAATTTGAAAAAAAAAAGAATTGCAGGCCTCAAAGGGGAAATTTAGGATCATTCTGCATGGATAACCTCAGGCCAAGTGGTCTTTCTTATCCGTAATTGTCTTGTGATTTTGTAATGAAAGTGGTGTGCTTTTTTTGAGGGGTACGTTTTCATGTCTTTTTGAACAAACGTGCTTATTTTTAGGAAGTAAACATACTCAGTAAGCTAGACAAAATTAAGCAGAAAGCCTGTGACTTCCCCTTCAATTCTTAGTCATTGTGTCATTAATAATTAAAATAATAAATAAGACCCCCACCCCATCCCCGAAATGGACTCAGGGATGTTTATTTGTCTACATTTTCCACTTTATTTTCTCCCTGACTGTCTAGCACAATGGGATGATTCTCCAAGAAAGAACAACACTCAAGTGATGGAGATTTGCCAAAGGTATCTGTGCATGTGTGGTCATTGGACGTGAGCAGGATTAGTTGTGATATCCCCTGCAGTCAAATAGCCAATCAATGTTCACTATCTAGGAATCAAATAAATGAAAAGCCCAATTAATTCACTCAAGCTTTTATCTCACAGCACTTAAAAATAATTAGAATCAAACAAAATTTTGAATGTCCAAATTTGGTCACACCTGTCTTTCTGTTGTCGAGAAATAAAGGTGAAAGGTCAAGAATTTCAGCTTTATGTGCCATTGAGGTTGACGTGAGTAAATGGGGAGTGGCAAAAAATTGAGAAGTGGTAGCTAGTTGATGAGAAGTTTGGGTTTTTTTTTAAAAATCTGAAGATCATAGGAAGTTAATTTGTGCTGTGGTGAGTGCTTAAAACAAATTTGGCAAGGGAAGATGAACTAGGACACATGAACAGAAGAGAGACAAGAAGAAACAAGTAGCAGTAAAGAATATTACAGAAAGATGAAAAAAAAAGCTTATATTAGAATGCAAATTGATGGGCATAATGGTACAAATCAGATTGCTAGCTGCAGGTGCAAGTTACCACATGCATTCTGAGATAGTCATTCTGACACTGGCTTGGTGTAAACATGAGCAGGGATGGGAACCAAACATTTCTGGCTGCAACATGCTCAGGAGGAATAGGGAAAGAAAAAATCATGCAGGAAAATCCAAGGGCAGAATCTTCCCCAGCCCCTGAATGACATAGGTAATGACAATAAGGTTGGAAAAATCATGAGAGATGGCCAGGGAGGAGCCTCTCAATATTGAGACCATAAAGTTCCATTTGCCACATGAATGGGGATGCAAGATTCTCACTACTGACTGACAAGAGGCTTATTTGCAAGTATTAGCACATATTACCATCTCATTATCATCAAATCTTGCCTCGTTAATAAGTAGTTTCCCATTCTCCCACTCACTGGATAGACAGTGACATTTCCAGACATGAAACCTGGGATAGTTGCCTAGTGACTTCAGCTCATTGCTTGCTTCTCCCAACTTCCATCGTGGATCCCAGGCATCAACGTCAGAGGGCACGCAGCCTCCATCCAGGACAATGGCATTCAACACATACCAGACTCACCACACCCACCATGGAAGGTAGTCATCTCTGTGAAGCAGAAGTAACCACGAGTGATCTGAAGCATGGTAGTTGCAGGCCACAAAGCAGGAAGATACTGTAAGGTCTCATAGGCTGTCCAGGTGTACAGAACTAATTCCCTCTCAAGTTGAACTGGAAGCATTTGCCAATGTATTCTTTAATGCTGTGATGCCTTTTGTGGTTGAGGTGGGGCTGGGAGGTCTAAGTCTCAGTATTCATATAGCACTTACAATCTTCTACTGATTCTTTGCGGCATGACCAGTGCTGCATTCAATAGAAGAAGATCCTCTGTGAAAGTTCTATGTAGGGGCATTCTGTGGCCCGCCTTGTCAGAGTGCTCGATATCTTACTGTAAAGGAAGAAATATGCTAAACCATCATTTGTGAGTGAATGATGTTACCAAGGTTGGAGCTTTGCACTGTCGGGAGAGACTGAATAGGTTGGGGGCATTTTCCCTGGACCGTCGGAAGATGAGGGGTGATCTTATAGACACTTATAAAATCATGAGGGACATGGATAGGATGAATTGCCAAAGTCTGTTTTCCAGGATAGAGAGGCCAAAACTAGAAGGCATAGGTTTAATGTGAGAGGGGAAAGATTTAAAAGGGAACTGAGGAGTAACCTTTTCATGTAGATGGTGGTCAGTATAAGGAACGAGCTGCCAGAGGAATTGTAGGAGACTGGTACAATAACAATGTTAGAAAGGCATCTGGATGGGTACATGAATAGGAAAGATTCAGAGGGATATGGGCCAAATGCTGGCAAATGGGACTGGATCAATTTAGAATATCTTGTTGGCATGGACGAGTTGGACCGAAGTATCCATTTCCCTGCTTTATAACTCTATGACTGTATGTGAATGCTGATTGCTCACATTAATATGCGCCTTTTTTCCATTTCTTGTGTCCCCCACACAGGTTCATTCTGAGTGCGACTGATGAATCTAGTCTTTTCTTCTGAAGTACAAATCATTGATCCTTTTGAAATTTGTCTGCATCTGCCCTGTTGTGTGCAAGCCAACAAAACTTCAAGATCTTGTCTTAGTTATTTGGTTATTAGGAGAGACTGGAAAAGCTCAAGATGTTCTTACAACAGAGAAGGCTAAGGAAAAATCTAATAGATGTGTTGAAAATTAGGAGTGGTTCTGCCAGAACAAAGTAGGGGCAAACTGTTTCCTTGGAATATAGATTTAAAATAATTATCAAAAGAGCTAGAGTTGAAAATAGAAACATTTATTGATGCAATGGATGGTTAAGTCCTGCACCAACTGAAAGGTTTGTGCAAACAGATTCCATAAGAACAACTCAAAGGCAACTGAATGTGTTGCTGAAGAGATTGAATTTGTCGGGGTAAGTGGGAAAAACTGCAGTGAAGACAAAATTGGAAACTCTCACACAGGAACAATTTGTTAAATAGTCAAGTTCTGTGCTGGAAATGAAAGAGTATTTGAGAAGAGAAGGAGTTCCAGGATATTGGGATTCCATGAAAAACTATTACAATTGTATAATTTAAGATGTTATACAAAAACGAAAGTGACTCCACCTTTGTGTTCATCAAAATTGGCGAAGTAGTGGTCATTGAACTTCCTTTGAAACCACGTATTACTGATGGCGACGCACGCAGATCTTGAAACAAATGAGCTGGCGTTGACTTGGGGAGTTATTTCTATGGTGATAGCCTTTGTTTACTTCCTGTTGAGTTGAGTTTCCAAACCCTTGTACATCACCAGCCTTACTGGACACATTCCAAATGTCACAGACCTGTTTTGCACAGCAACGTTGAGTCTGGGTGGAGTCACATGATTATTAATGTAGTGTAAACAGTGATTTGCTGTGGAGGTGAAGTGCCAGGAAATAAAGGAGACTTTGAAAGGAGTTTTGCTCTGCCAGTGTTATTTTTGTATTGACCAGCTCAGAGACGATTAGACAAGAGTCAAAACTAAAAGCTGAGTCAAACTAAAACGTCACGTTTTCTTTTCCTTCACAGAAACATTTGACTAAAGTAAAAATTTATCTCATGTTATAGCTGTTACAGTTGACCTTTTTTGATATTCTATATTTACCACCCATAAAAACCCTATTCATTCAATTTTCCTCCCGGCTAAACAGTTTCTATGCATATCCAATAATGGAAAACAGTGGGTCTGTGTTTGCAATTTTCATAGCTTTTGGGTGTTTGGCTCTCATCCAGTCGCCTTGAATTCTATTTGCAGAATTTGCAAAGCCGTTACCATAATTAAAGTGCCCCTGTTCAACTCCTACTATAACGCATTTATCTGGAATGTCACCAAAGTACAGCAGACCGCCCAACATCTGTTCAGATGTAGCCCATAGTCATCTTCAACAGGAATCTTCTCATCATACTGGCAGGATTTAAATGGGCAGCAAAGTTCAAACATAACTAAGAGCAAATTAATAATGACAAACAACTTTATTTTCAAGAACAGTCTTCAATGGCTGGCAGCCTATGGATTCTTTATATCGCACATTCTGATTGCTGAGAAGTCATAATGTAGTGTTTCATGCTAAACTTACAATGGAATAATAGCTCACTATTTGACTGAGTCTAGACAGAATATATTATGTCCTCACCCAACTTTCATACACAAACAACAGATATCAGGAATAGGAGACTCAATTGAAGCACTGGTGGCAGTGAATCAAGCCTGCGTCTGGTCTTATCTGTTTGCCTCAAACCACATGGACTGGGACTCACTGAACACACAAATCTAGGATTTTGAGATTACAGCACAGAATAAAATTTTTACAGGTTAGCATGCTCACCTAAAATGTGAATTCTCTCAACCACAGCAAGGCTGATGTTTTGACTAAAATGAGAGGGATTTTAGTTAAATAATTTAAACATTTGCATGTTGTTAACTGAAGTCATAGAATTGGAAACCTAAAGGTTACTTTGTGACCATTCCGAAACTCAGAATGCACTATTGTCTGAACTTAACTTTACTTCTGTTGATTTAAAACCCGATAAATCCTATTCATTAATGCCAAATAGCTGTTATAGGCACAATTTCACGCGCACACACACATATGCACATTAGCACCCACACGCAAACACGGGCAAGAACACTGGACTAAAGTGGCATGTCTGGTTTATACAAAGATACCAATGTTCTTCCCTGATGCGCTGGGTAGATGAAAATGAAACCCTTCAAGCTAATGAAAGACTACTAGTCTGAATGTGAATATACATATATTATTTGTAGATTGAGGATCAACTAAGAGCTTTGATCATTTGGGATTAGAATGATTCAACAAGACATTTCAAATGTGCATCAATTACTTATTTAATAATGCACTTTGATTTTACATCTAGGTGCCCAAGATTTCCTGTGTCCAAACACTTCCTGACATACATCATTCTGCTGCATTTATTATCAAATTATTTTTCAACCACAGAAAGTAGGTGTACAGTAAAAGCCCTAGCAACATTTAGCAGCATGCCTGCTTCAAAGCCAATGTTCTATCAGCTGATAAAAGTGATATTTAATCCACACATTTCATTTAATACATTTGCTGGATGATAAAATTGTGCTATTCCAGTTCATTGGAGAGCAAGTAGTCGCATGTTTCAACATTAGCCAAAGTAACTGAGTTAGGATGATTGTTGGGAGACACATAGTGTCAGTAATGTGTCATCAATTGTACGGTAATCTCAGTGATCCATTGGTAATTATTACAAATGCTAAAAGTATTCATTGTTGAAATCAAAAGAAAACTGTACAGAGGAAAGCAGAAATGTGCCAGAAAAAAGGACATATCGTAAACTGAGCTCAGGATGATGAGGAAGTAACATCAAATTTGGCAGTGTTACATTCTTTGAATTAAAATTAATTACAACTGAACTTCTGTACAAAATATCATTGAGACAGAGACCATCAGTTTAAGCTCCACTATGTGTATTTGAACACATAAATTATTCTGCAGGATTATTCCATTAGCCTTTTGGATAGGACTTTAAATTGTGGTCCCATCACCGGATGTAATATATAATTCAGTCACCCATTTGCCAGATTCAGGAACTCCTTAAAGATGAAAAGAATGTTCTTGCTGTACACTGACCAACATGCCTCCCTCAACCAACACAACTAAAAAAAATCACAAATTAACTGGTCATCCATTTCACTTGGTCAATGAAATCACTCCGTACTGGATCTTCTGAGGAATGTCAATCACAGTGATATTGCCACTCCATTTTTCGTACTTTGCACCCTCTCAGCATTTCTAATGGAAATGCCTGATTCAGGTAGTATGAGAAATGTAGACTGCATCTGATCTGAGAGCCTTCCAGTTTCGCACAGGACCAATGCTGGAAGTCAAACCACACTCACTTTGTACAGCAGTAACTGCTGCAAAAACAGGTTTAAAAGTCTAAGAGCACTTTGACCAGTTGTGGAGAGAAGGTAAGTGCAGTATATAAGGTAAGTATATAAGATAAGCGGATTAGGGTGGAGAGTGGGAGGTGGGGGTGAAGTGGTTGATGGACAAGTGGGTGGGTGAGGGGTAAGGCAGCAGCTGGGTGGGGTGTGGAGTGCCAGATGGGTGAGGGAATAGGGTGCTAAGTTGGTCAGTAAGGAGGTAGGATACCAGAAGCAGGTGATAAATAGAAAAGAGAAATCAGGTAACTAGTCAGAGGGTGGGTTAGGTCCGGTATTTAGATGGTATATGGTGGGGGGTGGATTTAATACAAAGTTAGTGAGTATTTGAAGAGGAGAGAGAGTGAAAGCTGAGTGAGCTGTCAGTGCATGTGGCCAGGAAGCCAGTTTTGTAATTACCCATGAGTTGGAGCCAGTTTTAATTCCTCAAACTGTTCCTGTGTAACTATTCTGCTTAGTACGTTGGCGCCTCGCAACCCCCCTCCCCAACCCTAAAGTTCCAGTTGCAGGGTAATTGCTCATCAAAAGCTGTAACTTCCTGGGCAAATTACGCACAGTCTGTGAGTCACAATGTCCACAGAGTCCACGTTGTGCGTCTGTCAGGGTATGCCCAGTCTAGAGACTAGAAGACTTTGCTCTTCATATTACAGAGTGTTCAACCCATCAGGTCCTATCTAGCCTTTATGTTCCACATAAGCTTCTTCCCAGTCCCCTTCATCTGACCCACCAATATATCTTTCTATTCCTTTCTGTATCATTTGCTTATTTGGCTTCCTCAATTTCTACTTTTGCAACAGAACAATGAAGCATTACCAAAGTAAACCAGTAGAGTGCCTTGGGACATCCTGACACAGCAAAAGGTCTAATGGTCTTATATAAATGCAACATTCATTTTTGGTCATAAAAATCACAAAAGAAGTGTTTTGTGCACACAAAGTACTTTGTTACCACACTTCTCCATTAATCAGATGAATAGAATTTCACAGTTTCCAAAACCGAGTTCATTTACAGCTGCATATATTCTGTCACCAACTCCATTCGCTGACTCCAGTCACTGATTCTGTCCTCCTTTCCATTCAGTGCTTTGGGACAATCCAGGTTTTGTGCCATCTTAGCCTCCTGGCTGATCTGAACTGAGCTTTCAACCTTGGGGCCTCTCCATCAGAAAGGTAGGCTGTTTCTACCCTTGTAACATTGCCATCTCCATTTGCTGCTGAAAGCCTTTTCCAGTCATTTCTTATCTTCAGTTTTAACCATTCCAATATTGCTCTGATTAACCGCTTGTCTTCCAACCTTCATGTACTCTGTGCTAGTTCATGTGTATTTTTTTTTTGGTGTATTAATGTCTCAAACTTAAAATACTTATTCTCACCCCTCTCTATAACTTATTCCAGCCCTACAGAAATATGGCTTCATAACTCCTGACCCTGACACATTCTCCATTAACATCACCCCACCTTGCTTTCATTCATGACATCCCTCAGGTCTGGAATTCCCTTCTTAAATTCCTCTGTGACATCAGCCCTCTCTCCTCCTTTAAGATTCCTCTTAAAATCTCCCTCTTTAACCGACTTTTTTTAACATAATGCTTCCTTCTTGGCTCAGTGTCAATTTTACATCAAATTACACCCTATGTG
Organism: Chiloscyllium plagiosum; assembly: GCF_037043375.1. Taxonomy (NCBI): domain Eukaryota; kingdom Metazoa; phylum Chordata; class Chondrichthyes; order Orectolobiformes; family Hemiscylliidae; genus Chiloscyllium; species Chiloscyllium plagiosum. Next base: position 19,184,668 of record NW_028270166.1, read on the forward strand.
AAGCTCCAAGAGAGCTTTTCATACCTTAAAGGCACTGTTTAAAGGCAAATTATTGTTGTTATTCCATTACCGTTGATTGTTCAATATGTTTGGCTACAGAAAAAATAAACAAACTCAAAGAAAAGACTCTTTAGGAATGAAATGGAGGGGAATTCACATTTATCTCTTATTGACTTGCTTGATGTTTTTAAAGCCTAATTATTGTGGTTGTCAGTCAAATGTATGACTTCACCCAGTCTTTGATGCTGAGTAGCATTTGAGAGGCAGTTCCTCCATGTTAATCAGAAATGAAATGTGTACATCTAATTTTGGCTAAAACGCCATTCCTGTACTGAGGTACTAAAGGTGTGTAAATCAAACTACTATTTCAAATAAGAACCTCGTTAATTAATATGCATCTTTCAATCAACATCGCAAAACTCCCCAGATTATCTGGTCATTATCACATCTCTCCTTGCAGCACCTTGCTGTGTGTAAATTGGCTGCCGCATTCTTTACATTACGAGTGACTCTGCTTCAAAAGTACCTAATTAGCTGCAAAGCAACTTGAGATGTCCTGAGGTCATGAAAAGGCCAATAAAAAAACTATAAAATAACCAATAATTGACAACCATTTTTAACTACTATGGCTTGGGGAAGCATACACGGGCTTCTGGACAACAGAAGACCTTATGATGTCTGTCAAACAATGTTACATTCTGCACCTGCAACTTCCTCTTTCTGAATCAATTTGTAAAAGGTCTAGTCAGTGTCATTATCCACACAGCTAGACCAGACCGTTATTATGTGTCCAAAGTAGGCCTGGTGACACGTCTTTTACGCTGATGGTAGCGCTATGGTTGCTAATTACACCCTAATTACCAACTGTGCTCTGTTTCTTAAAAGAAACAAATGTATTGCACAAAGCAGTCCTGATTCTGTAGTAGCTCAGAAACCAGCTTCCAGCTACTCAGCTGGATAATTTTGGCGGCTTCAGGAAGAGCATGTTTACTATTATTCAAAACAGCAAGATAAAAACACCCTCTGCGTTGTGGTATATATCATAAAAAGGTAACCATCAATGGAAACAGTCACTCCCAACCCAGAAACCAGAATAGCATCCACAACAAAATTATATGTGTGGGTGAACTTTGTTTTTTTTTGTACCTATTTATAAAATATAACAACACATTGTATACCCAGTTGGGTCATTTCTAAGACTGACACATGCACTCAATATATTGGCACACTGTAATTGTTGGTTATATTTTGTAATTACATTTACACACAAATTCAGCAATTTCTTTCTTTCAGTGTGTTGGTTCCTATTGGAATCAGATGGCTTGCTTTAACTGGTGTACACCGTTTGGAAGACTGATTCTATACTCCCAGCAACAAACCCCAGTCGCACAGAAACAATGTTAGGAAGCTGAGAGCCTGCAACCCTGTGATTTTCCGACCTGTTAAATGAATGGGTGGAAAATCACAGGCTGCTAGACCTGACTTCCTGACTCACTCTCTCCACAAGTATAGCTGCTTACTTGGGAGTGCCCACTTACAGACTTTAGGCTGTGTCTTTAATTCACAGATTTTCCAAGTGGGGTTTCCAAAAACCTAGTGGGTAGATATAGAACCCTTTTTTTTTAGGGCTGGTGGTGAAATTTGCAGGTTTCTACCCAATGGCTAACACTGTTCAAAATGTGTCTGCATTCTTCAGTTTGCTAGGATGTGGAGTCTGTTGGATTGCAGTACAGCTTTTGTCTAAGACTGTGTATTTTCAAATGTTTTTGCATAAGGGTGTCTCCCTAGGAATGTGCAGGGGGTCCCCACAAGCGAAAGTCTGAAAGTCACTGAATTTATTCATTTCAGGCCAGACTGGTGCAACCGTTTCCTGTACAAGACACTATGAAACTCCTGATAAAATACTGGCAGCCCACACCCAGTTACCACATCCTACACGGTCTACATTGCGACTGAGAAAGTTACGAAAGGTTTTGTAGAAACCAAGCAGCAACGCAAACTGTGTGTGCTCCACTGACTCCCTGCAAAAGTGCCAGAAGACAGCACTAAAAATGGAGACAGGGACGTGAAAAAGCATCATAAACTTCCAAAACCTGAAATCTCACTCTAGGTGATGTCATTAAGCAGAACTTAAGGAGACACAGCAGATATGTAGACAGCCACAGCATCTGGAATGTGTTACAGGCAAGAACCCAATTATAAGTGGTATGGGTGGTTTCTGTATGTGTGAGGCCCCAAACTGCTCTCTGCCAACCATCAACAGAGGAGGGGCGGATAGTGTAAAGTGCATAGCCCTTTCCTACCAGGCACATTGTTTATTACCTAAACCCAAAGTTTGTTTTGTAGTGGTATAAACAAAAGGGTGGAGGTACAGACGAAAGAGTATGCAGACAGCTTTATTATTGTTCTTTTTTTTTAGAAGTTAATCCAGGAGCCTACTCCTCCTTCTACAACACAAATACCTGATGATAAAGATAGAATCAGACTACTTATTATATTCATTTAATTAAGGCTTTTTAAAAATTTCAGCAGCATCAAGTGACTGATGAGAGATTTGGAAAGGCCATTTGAATGACCATAAGCTCCCACTGTCCCGATAGCAAAGCAACTGCGCCAACAACACCCAGTGGCACAAATATTTAATACCTCATCATATTTCCTTTCATTATTAATACAACACTTAGCTTCCCCGATGGCTTGGTTGGTGATTGCAGTCGAGAAACCTCCCAGGTTAGACCTACAATCTGTGTTATTGACCCACCTCAGTCAGAGTAAAGTTAGGGCACCACAGCTTTCTTTCTTGTTAATTCATTCATGACCTAGGCCAGCCTTTATTACCCACCCCTAATTACCCTGGGGAAGGTGGTGTTGAGCTGTTTTCGTGAACTGCCACGGTCCTTCAGGTATAGAGACACCCACCATGCTGCTTGGGAGGAAGTTCCACCATTCTGACTCCGTGATAGTGAAGGAAAGGCAACATCATTCCACATCAAGGTGAAGCGTGGCTTGGTGAGGAAGTTGCAACTGGGTGGTGTTGCCATGCATCTGATGGCCTTGTCCTTCTAGATGGGAGTTTGGAAGATACTATTGAACTCGACTTTGTGAATTATTTCTGTGCACTTTGTAGGTGGTATCCACAGCTGCTTCTGTGTGCAGGTGGTGAAGGGAGTGTTTGATGAAGGTGCCAGATGATATGTCAGCCAAATAGACGAGTGCTAGCTTCTTGAGTGTTGTTGGAGCAGCACTTAGTCTTCCATCACATTCCTGACCTATCCCTCGTCTATGCTCAACAGGTTTTGGAGACACAGGAGGTGCACTGCAGAATATTAAACATCGAATCTATTCTTTTAGCCACAGACTGTATGGCTCAGAATCTGGCCAACGGTAATCCCCCCAGGATGTTCATAATGGGGATTTCAAGAATGGTGATGCTATTGAATGTCAAGGGCCAATAATTATTTGATTAGATTAGATTCACTACAGTATGGGAACAGGCCCTTCGGCCCAACAAGTCCACACTGACCCTCCAAAGAGCAATCCACCCAGCCCCACTCCTCTACCCCATATTTACCCTTGACTAATGCACCTAACACTATGGGCAATTTAGCATGGCCAATTCACCTGACCTGCGCATCTTTGGATTGTGGGAGGAAACCCATGCAGACACAGGGAGAATGTGCAAACTCCACACAGACAGTCATCCAAGATGGGAATCGAACCCAGGTCCCTGGTACTGTGAGGCAGCAGTGCTAACCACTGAAACATCCACTAAACAAAGGAGGAAGCATTCAAGCAATGCTGCTTTTGCCAAAGCCCAGGATTGAAACAGGAACCTTTAGATCTTCAGTCTAACACTCTCCCAACTGAGCTATTTCAGCTGTGTTATGTTTTCTCTTATTGGAGATGTCCATTGCCTGACATTTGTGTGGCATGAATATAACTTGCCAGGGTCTTGCTGCAATTGCATGTGGACTGCTGAAGTACCTGAGGAATGAGAAATGATGCTGAACATCGTTTGTCATTAGTGGACTTCCTGCTTCTGACCTTATGATGGAGATAGGTAGTTGATGAAGCAGCTAAATATTGTTAATGGTAGGACACTACCCTAAGGAACTCCTACAGTGACATCTTGAAGCTGAGGTGATTGACCTCTTTCCTTTGTGTTAGATATGATTTGAATCAGCAGAGATTCCTCTGATTCCATTTCACTCCAATCATTTTCGGGCTCTGGGTGTCATACTCAGTCAAACACTGCCCTTATGTTAAGGGCGGTCACAATTACTGCACAGCTTGAATTCAATTCTTTTCTCCTTCTTGAACCAAGGCTATAATGAGGTCAGCAGCCAGGTGGCCCTGGTGGAACCCAAACTAAGCACTGGTGAGCAAGTATGAGTTCCACTCAATAGCCTTCATGACACCACCTTCCTTCATTGTGCTGATGATCGACAGTAGACTGATGGGGAAATAGTTGGCCTGATTGGAGTTATCTCGTTTTTTTTATGCAGAGGACATAGCTGGGCAAGTTTCAACATTTTTATAGCTGTACTAGAATAGCTAGGTATGCAGCTACTTCTGAAGCACAAATCTTCAGTACTGTTGAGTATGAAGGTATTCATAGAATATCTACCTCTGTTGATAGAATATCTACCTTGTTGTTTAGCTGTCCACTACCATTCATAATTAGATGTGACAGGACAGCAGAACTTAGTTTCGAAGCATTGAATGTTGGATCTGTCTATTCAAGCTGTTGGCATGCAAGGACCCTTTACAACTTACCAGGTTGACACCTCACTTTTCGGTATGCCTGGTGCTCCTCCTGTCATGCATCCTACACTCTCCATAGAACCAGTGTTGATCTCCTGGCTTGATAGTAAAAATTAAAATGCTGAGCCATGAGATTACAGATTATGGTTGAATACAATCCGACCGGTGCTGATGACCCACAAGACCTTACGAGTGTCTAGTTTTGAGTTGCTAGATCTGATCAAAATATGTCCCAATTAGCTGGTAGATGATATTCTCAATATAAAAATGTGACTTCACTCCCACAAGGACTTCTACTGATACTGTCATAGATGACCATGTCTTAATGTGGGGTGGAGTTGAGGTCACCGTGATTTTTCCCTCTTGTTGCTTCCCTCACCACCTGTGCAAGATCAATGCAGCAGCTATGTACCTTTGGATTTCTCCAGCTCAGTCAGTGGAAGAAATACCAAACCACTCTTGATGATGAACATTGAAGTACCCCACTCAGAGTACATTCTACACCTTTGCCACCATTACAGTTTCCTCCATTCAACATTGGGCAGCAATGATTCATTAGCTGAGAGGAGTACCTAGCAATCAGCAGGAGATTTCCTTGGCTATGTTTGGCCTGATGCCATCAGATTTCATGCTGTCTACGCGAGGGGTCCCAGGGTAAATCCTTCCCGATTCTATTCCACTGTGCTGCGATCTTTGGTATATCCATCCTGCCTGTAGTACAGAATATATCCAGGGATGGTGATAGTAGTTCGGGGACATTGTCTGTATGGTATATTTCAGTGAATATGACTGTGAGGTCGTTGCTTGACCAGTCTGTTGGACAAGCCCCCTGATGTTGGTAAGGGTATTTTGCAAGGTTAAAATTTATGTGAATTAGCCAGAATGTCTCTTCCCCAATCGCTGCCCAGAGATACCTGTCAGAAACTAGATGTCAGTTAAAGACTGTGGACATTCATTATTTTATTTGTGCCAACATTGATACCAATTCCTTCAGATAAGCCATGGGAACTCTTCCCCCAGTCCATCTGCCTCTCTACTTTTGTCTCTGCCTTCAAACTGCCTCAAGCTTTTCGTCCTGTCAAGATCTGTGCTTATGTGGATTGGTGTCAATTAGTTTTTTTTCATAATGGTCACGTGAAGTGCCTTCAGACATTTTAGACGCATAAGATGCTGTGCAAATGCAAGTTGTTGTTCATGGTCATGCATTGCGAAATGGCCAACTGAAATGTGGCTGATAGCCAGCAAGATATAGCCCTTGGTATAAATCTGTGCTGCAAGGGGCAGAAAGAACTGCCCCAGGAAACAGAAGGAATGCAATAGTCCTTCACAATCGATAGACAATGGCTTGGCAAATCTATCTCAGAATCGAAAAGTGTGGCGCTGGAAAAGCACAGCAGGTCAGCATCCGAGGATCAGGCGATATGACGTTTTGGGCATAAACCCTTCATCAGAAGCGTGGGGGGTGGAGGGGATAAAGGCGGCTGAGAGATAAATAGGAGGTTGAGGGACTGGGGGGAAGGTGGCTTGGAAGGTGATAGGTAGATGAAGGTGGGGCATGATGGTGATAGGTCAGAGCAGAGGGTGGAGCAGATAGGCGGGAAGGAAGATGGACAAGTAGGACAGTTCAAGAGGGTGGTGCCGAGTAGGAAGGTTGGATCTGGGATAAGGTGGAGGGAGGGGAGATGAGGAAACTGGTGAAAGTGAGGTTAATGCCGTGTGGCTGGAGTGTCCCAAGGCAGAAGATGTGGCGTTCTTCCTCCATGCTTTGGGTGGCTAGAATTTGGTGGTGGAGGAGCCCAGGACTTGCATGTCCTTGGCGGAGTGGAAAGGCTGCAAAACATAATGAATAATTAGGCAGAACATACAACAGGTTGGACAAATCCATTTGTGCTCATTTTTCACCGCAGAAGAATTTGACCCTCAATGTTAAGATCTTTTTTCCAAACAAATTATAATAAATGAATTACTCCACACCTCTCTGTACTATTCCTCCTAAAATATAGCATAAAAAGGCAATTATTTTTCATCTATTTTAGCACACTATCATGACAATTCAGTGAATCTTTTGAATAACTCAAGCCACAAAACATCAGTGCAACATTAACTATTTCATACCTGTTGGCTAGGAGTGCCAGAAAATTCACTGCCTCGTATCCTTAATCAGCTAAAGGTCAGAATTGAAAAGTGTAGTCAGAGCTCCAGAAACACCAGCCTTTTCAAGTTAACAACTGAAAACTGCAGCATTTTCAAAATGTCAAAGGTCAAGTAAAAATATGCGATTGATTATAGCATGCACACCTCCCACATGTATCATCTGTTGCACATACGATTGATGCTTGTGTCTGATTCTAATTTCAATGATCTTACTTTAAAATAGTATAATGAGGAAAAAGTGAATATTGAACATACTTGGTTTGTGGTTTGAACCTAGGCTGGCATACTTATGGGGGCTGAATGTTCATTTTGTGCTACAGTGTTCTGAGGCTTATAACTTATGATTCCAAAACAACTGTGCACAGTAGGCTAATGTTTTGCCCATTTCACCAGTAATACTAAATGGTATTAGTGATACAACCATATAAAGAACATTAATGGAAAACAAAATACAGTTGGTATTAAACCTTCTTATTACAAACTTATTTGGATATTGACCATATGATTTAAAAAAGCAAACAACTCAGTAATACTAATTAACATAGGAACAATAATTTGATTTTAATATATATGGCTTCTTGAATAGTTTAGTTCTAAATGGGAGAATGAACCACACAAAATGGCGGCATCCAGTTTGAAACTGAGACCTGTGAAGTTAAAAATCACACAACACCAGGTTATAGTCCAACAGGTTTAATTGGAAGCACACTAGCTTTCGGAGCACTGCTCCTTCATCAGGTGGTTGTGGCACAACCACCTGATGAAGGAGCAGTGCTCCGAAAGCTAGTGTGCTTCCAATTAAACCTGTTGGACTATAACCTGGTGTTGTGTGATTTTTAACTTTGGACACCCCAGTCCAACACCAGCATCTCCAAATCGAGACCTGTGAAGACTGAGCTGATCATAACAATTGGGGTGCGTCAATGTCAATGCCATTGGCTTAGAAAAGGGCAAGACAGGCAAGTTCCCGCTCTGGATCATTGAGTCACATCATGTGGAACTGTAAGATGGTAGATGTCGAGGGAGAACAGGTTGAATGGGGATAACAGGCTTGAAGTGGGATCTTGCATTTACAAATATTTTTCACATTAACAAGATGGCTTACAGTCCTCTGCAGCCAATGCATTACTTTATGCTTAGGAATGCCAATTGTTCTATCAGCAAAATGAGCAAACATTATCCAGATTGAAGACTGACAAACTGCAAGTATATAGCACTATAGCAATTACACGATGTTCAAAAGTGCTTTACAGTAAGTGAAGCCTAGTCACTTTTGCGATGTAGGAAACATGGCAGCCAATTTGTCTTCAGCCAGGTGACACAAACAGCAATGTGATCATGGATTATAATGCTGGATTTACTTACAGACATACTAATTTTTTTAAATTCTAATGAGTTTTAAAAGGGGACATATTGCCAAAATATAACAGCAAATGTAAATTAATGACTGTCTAGCAAAGACTTGAGAGGAAATATGGAATGTCATACCTGAAGAGATGCCAAGGGAACTTCAGACAGCAACTCTTCAAAGGTAAATGTGCAATTCAAAAGAAACTAGACTGCGATCTCCTCTGGTAATGGCGATAATAAGAGGTTGACTATCATTTTCAGCAGAAAGTCAACTCCTGTGCATTATAAACTAAACCATAGACAAGTCTGTGTTTTAAGCTCCCAGTGGATTGGTCATACTAAATGCCCATAGTGTCTAGGGATGTGTCGGCTGGATGGATTAGCCATGGGAAATGAGGGTTATAGGGTGGATCTGGGTGCAATGCTCTTTGGAGGGTTGGTGTGGACTCGATTAACCACACTGGACTGAATCTATATCTGTGCTTTTCCAGCACCTCTAATCCAGAATCCTGAATCTATATCTGGGAGATAGCACCTCTGCCAGTGCTGCACTGGTACTATATTCTGATGTCAACTTTGATTTTAGTTCTCAAGTCCTAAAGCATGATCTTAAGCCTACAATCTTCTGACTGAGAGGAGAGAATTATACCAATTGAGCCTTAGCTGAAACAGTCAAAGTTGCTAGTATTTTTGACCTTAAAATAATTGACCCATAGTCTACAATTTGTAAATACCACATCATTTTGTTATCGAAAAGGTAAAATACACAAGAAATGCAAATGTTTGGAATTAAGAGGTACAAATGTTGCCTCCTTTACATTTTGTAGAGCTGCAATGTCAATCTTGTATTATGCTTTCAAACTTCAGTTAATTGAGGGAGGACTTGACTCAGTTTAGGAAATTCATGATGTGTTTCACAGAAAGGAGTACTCAAGACAATTTGGTCTAAGGTTACCTGAAACCCCCACCCTGCCCATTCATCTTTATTTCAAAATGAAAGTGGGTGGAAATTAATTGAACACTTTACAAGAACAGGAAATTACTCTCTAAAGGCACAAGGCCTCTAAAAATTAGATTAGTTCAATGAGATGAACAGCTGAAGAGTATCAAAGTTTAATATTGAAAGTAATTAGTGAACCTCTCGCAGAAAGAAAGCTTTTTCAGTATTATTTTACTTGTTTAACAGCTTTGCTTGTATCAAATTCACTTCCCATTTCCTTAAGATCTCATGTTGTGGTTAGTTCCTCTTTATAGTCCAACACTGAAGTGGGGAAGCTTCTGTTTGCTAGTTTTTTGCTGTCCTATGTGAATTGGTGACTACCATCATGAGGCCCATTTCAGTTCAGGTGTGCTACTGATGGCATTCTGCCCCATCACCTATCACTTTAGACTCATAGCAAATTAGTTTTTGCATCATGTGCTCATTATGTGACAGTAATAGTGTATTAAGTGATTTTAGTCTAATTTCTTCTGTGTGATGACATCTATTTAATTGGTCTTGTTCAACTTAATTGCTGATCTTCCAATGAGAAAAAAAAGGATTATAATTTAGCTTCCATTTCTCCTTCAGAAATTTATTCAGTAGGTTGGCAACCTTTTAAATGAATATTGATTCTTAAAATCTTGCTGAATTTCAAACTAGTCTGTTAGCACCAACCTATGAATTTAAAATAACTTAATTGTCACATACTCCCTTTGAACTGTACTAGAGACTAGTGATATTTAACTTCTATGTTATCTCGTTTTTATTGCTGATGGTCACTACTCTTCACAGTGCCCATGTGCAAAGAGAAGGTGAAAACTCTTTTAAATAGATTGGATTACATTTGTTGGAGCACAGAATTTGCTCCTTACGGTCAAACATTTATTCCAGAATAAGACTGGGATTAAAATCTCTCAATCCACCACCCTATTAAGTGAGTCAAATGAGTCAATGTCAACCATTTTTCCCAGGACTTCATTCCAACTTCAGATCACCGTCCAAATGCAGGAACAGTTCCTATCACAGTGTCCAAGCAGCAGTAATTTGTCCTGGTGTCTCAGTGTGTCTGAATAATCCATTTTCTGTTAGCCGCTGGTCTCATTTCATATTCTCTATTTAATCTCATATTCACTTTTCCAATTTCTCTCTGAAACTATTTTCAGTCTGGTCCTCTACTGTATAAGTTTTGTATTTATTCTTCATCTTAATTGTTAGTTTTGATCTACTTTTCCTCTTTGTGCGAATATACTTAGACTATTTCTGAACTCTGTCTTCTTAAAGGTCTATTGGTCATTTACAGTTTTGCTTGCTAATCTCTGATTCAAATGTATCTGAGCCAAATCTTAATACATTGATTAACCCTAATTAATCATTCATATCCTGAATTGTTATTTATTGATTTCCATGATTAAAATTATGTTATGATACAATGAACACTGTCTTTTTTAATGTTCTCCTAAAAATGCTTCATTCATTTGGCCGACCTTGTTCCCAAGAATAAGGACCAGTGATGGTGCCTGTCTCATTGAACTGGAATCATATTGCTGAAGAAAGTCTTTCTCAAGTCACTCTAGAAACTCTTATCTATCTCTGCCTTTTGCACGAGCACCATTGCAGTCTTTATTCTGTCCCTCTTTATTACTATCCAATAATATTTGCACTTGTTGGAATTACCTTGGAAATCTGTTTCTTTATTTCTTTCCCATGAGGTGATGCCTGACATGATGGTTGACCAATGTAATTGCACTATTTTTTTGTTCCTTAGCATTAGCCAAATAGATTCTGCTCTTGACCCCTCCATGAGATCCTGGGTGTCCAGCACTGCAATGTTTCCAACAATGCCACTCTGCCTTCCTTCCTTTCCTATCTTCTCTGAACACGTTGTATGTCAGAATATTTATGTCATGCCCTTCTTTGAACTAGGTGGCTGTTATAGCTACAACATATTTCCATGTGGAAATCTGTGTCTGTAGTTTTGCCAATCTTATTTATCACATTCTGTACATGCACATGCAAACACAATTACTTATTACTTTCTCCTTTAGCCTGAATTCGCCTAATGATTTACTATCCCCTACTCTAGTGATATATGTCTTTTACAGAATTCTATACACCTTTCTATTCCTCTCTAATATTCAACAACTAATAAATCAGAGTCTACAAAACTGCACGTAAAGAGTGAAGAATGTTATGATCACAACTCAGAACCCCAAAATATGCTTTTCAAAAGAGGCTGCAGATTTAAACTAAATTGCTGTCTGGAAAGAGCATGTCACATTTCAGGATACAAAAGGGGGCTTTAAACAGCAATCCTTCAAAGAGGGATGAGTCATTCATTCATAGAGCTGTACAACACGGAAGCAGACCCTTCGGTCTGTCTGACCTGCTGTGCTTTTCCAGCACCACACTCCCAACTCTAATCTCCAGCATCTGCAGTCCTCACTTTTGCCTTTGGTCCAACTAGTCCATGCCGACCAAATATCCTAAATTAATCCAGTTTCATTGCCAGCATTTTGCCCATATCCCTCTATACCTTTCCTTTCAGGTACCCATCCAAATGCCTTTTAAGTTTTGTAATTGTACCAGCCTCCACCATTTCCTCTGGCAGCTTGTTCCATACATGCATCATCCTCTGCGAGAAAAAATGCCCCTTACATCCCTTTTTATATCTTTCCTTAAACCTATGCCCTTTAGTTTTGGACTCCCCTACCCTCGTGAAAAGACCTTGGGCTATTCACAGTGTCTGTACCCTCATGATTTTATAAACTTCTATCTGGTCAGCTTCCAATGGTGCAGGGAAAATAGCCTCAGCCTATTCAGCCTCTCCCTACAGCTCAACTTCCAACACTGGCAACAACCTTGTAAATCTTTTATGTACCCTTTCAAGTTTAACAACATCTTTCCTATAGCAGAGAGACCAGAATTGAATGCATTGGCCTAACCAACGTCCTGGGCAAAGCAGACGAGATTTCTTGGGATAATAAAGATCTCAAAGGGCTGACCACTGCCTTCACAACATCAGACCATCCCCTGCCATTTATGGTCCCAGAGTGCAGATACATTTTGTATTTTTCTCTTCTTTAAAGCCAGTTTTAATTCAACTTGTCTTTGCTGTGACTGAACATTCTTGTGTGTGCCAGCTGGCTAAGGTACTCATGTGTATTAGCCTGGGTTCGAGCATCAGCGTGCTGTGAAAATCACAGTCAAATAACGTTTTGGAATACTGTGTGCAATTCTGCTTTAGGGTGTTATGAAGCTTGAAAGGATTCAGAAAAGATTTACAAGGATGTTGCCAGGGTTGGAGGGTTCCAGCAATTGGGACAGGCTGAATAGGCTGGGGCTATTCTCCGTGGAGCATCGGAAACTGAGGGATGATCTTATCGAGGAATGATCTTATCGAGGTTTACTCAATCAGGAGGGACATGGATAGGGCAAACAGACAAGGTCTATTTCCCAGGTTGGGGGAATCCAAAACTAGAGGGCATAGGCATAAGATGAGCGGGCAAAGATTTCAAAGGGATCTAAGGGGCAACTTTTTTCACACAGAGGGTGGTGCATGTATGCAATGAGCTGCCAGAGGAAGTGGTGGAGGTGGTACAATTACAACATTTAAAAGGTGTCAGGATGGGTATACGACGAGGAAGGGTTTTGAGGGATATGGGCCAAATGTTGGCAAATGGGACCGGATTTAGTCTGGTCAGTTGGACCGAAGGGTCTGTTTTGTGCTGTACATCTCTATGATTCTATAACTATCCCCTAGACATCCCTGTCTTGCGGGTAAAGGGATTATTGCACTCTGAGTACAAGCAGCCAGCAAGCCAGTAAGTCAGGTAAAAGAAAAGAGGACAAACAAATGGACTTTGTCTCATCCTGAATGCTGGAACTCAGTCATAGTCAAAAGGAATAACCACCACAGCATCTCAACCAACCTGAAAAGCTCACAATCTTAAAATCCACTGTTCAATTACTAATGTCAATACCACTAATAACTTCCTTGTAACAGTTGTGAAATGCTACTATCTGCTTCTAATGAACAATTCAGAGACTTATCTGCATATTTTCTTTTTAAAGTTTTGTCATTTTAGACTCATTTGATATTTCTAATCTGTGTTTGGTTGTGTTGAATTATTAAGTGCTCGCACATATGGTAAATAATAAATTCACTCTTTACTAACTCAGAAAAGACTGGTTAATTTGGCTCCTTTTACAATAGGGGTTCATTTGGATGTAGCTAAAAGGTGTTTACAGGGAAAAGGATCTAGTTTTAAATTAACTTTCAAATTAACTTTGTTAACCAAGGTGGGGCAGATGCTCTCCTGTGTGATTTAGAGTATCTCATCTGGAACGGTAACAGATTGGCAAATCTCACCTGGGGTCTGGGTGTAATTAAAACTACATGTTTTGATTGAGAATGATCTTCATACTATCCTACAATCTCCTGAGAGATCTGCACTCTTCTATTGCTGGAATTTTGAGCAACTCAATTCTAATCACTCCCCCTTAATGCCTCCACCTTGGCATTAAGCTTTGGAATTCCTTCTCTTCAACTTTCCACAGCCCTCCATCTCTCAAGCTCACTTTCCTCCTTCAAGATGCTCTTTCAATTCCATCTCTTTGACTAAGCTTTTAGTTATTTGCTCTAACATCTTTTTTGATCCGTCGCAAGTCATAGCTTGTTATACTCAGCACCTGCAAAGTGTCTCGGAATATTTGATCATATTTAGATGCTATATGAGTTCAAAATATATTCTTGTAACTCATTTCAGCTGGCACCGCATCAGGAGTGGTCAACTGGCCTCAGTGCTCCTGGGTAAGGAAAGAAACAATGTTTTTTGTATCCTGTTCTTGATCATTTGCCAGTTTCCAGCATGATTAGATTAGATTCTCAACAGTATGGAAACAGGCCCTTTGGCCCAGCAAGTCCACAACAACCCACTGAAGAGCAACCCACCCAGACCCATTCCCCCGCATGTAATTACCACTGACTAATGTAACTAAGAGTATTGGCAATTTAGCATGGCCAATTCACCTGACCTGCACATCTTAGGACTGTGGGAGGGAACTAGAGCATGTGGAGGAAACCCACGCAAACATGGGGAGAATGTGCAAACTCCACACAGACAGTTGCCTGAGGCAGGAACTGAACCCAGGTCTCTGGCGATGTGAGGCAGCAGTGCTAACCACTGAGCCACCGTGCTGCCCCATGAGGAGGGTATACTTGTGGACATTGGGTCACAAGGGGATTAAGTTTAGCTGTGATATTCCCCATAGTTGGAAATGCTGCCAACACACATCCATATGAAGAATGATGAAATAGGCACGATATTGAAGGATTATCAATGAAAGGAGGAACTTCCCTCAGGTGAGAGGCATGCAGGAAGCAGGCTAGTGCAAAAGAGATCAGCGTGGAGTGGTTGGTATAGGCATGTCCCATTATCTCCTACTTGGTGTCAAGCCGAGAAAGAAGAAAAGATCAAAGAAATTATTTCAATTATGATCTCGACAATCAAATCATTGAAATGTGATCAGGGATACATCTTCGAACCAATTTGAAAATGTTACGAACTTTACAATTAACCCCATGACAATTACTACCTGAACTTGTCCCATTGAATTTTGTCAGGCAAGATTACACAAACTTTTTAGTCTCTCATGTGGTTGTTGAGAGTGATGTTATAATAATGGGACTTCACTGCATTGTTATTAATCAAATGGGAGCTGAAAAGAACATGAAAATGCAGAACTGAAGTGCTACCTTGGCCAACAAAATTATTATGTCAAGTTGCTGTGTCAGTAGAGAGACACTTGAAATGGGGATTGCATAATAGGGCAACATTGATTTGTGTGCTGCAATTATTACTGCCACAAATCAGCACTGATTAAAATCTTTTCTATCAAATCAGTTGTGACGACTAACCTTCCCTACCATACTCTTAGTATCAATTAGTATATTTAGAATTCAATTCAACCTTGATTTGATTTATTTATTGTCATGTGTATTTTGTTACAATATACAGTGAAAGTGTTGTATAGTGTCGCCACTCTCCTAAGCCATCTTCAAACACAGAAAAATAAACCAAAACATAGAGTATAAAGGCATAAAAATGAGGAAATAGAGACATAAAGACCCTGAGTTGAGTTTCAAACCTTACATCCTGTTCAGCACCAAGTTTACCTACTTTCTTTCACAATGTCGCCTCCCTGCCCTTGCTCACGAGTTCTCACAATCTGTGATTATTTGCGTCTTCGTTGTCTGAAAGTTGTATTCTTCATTGCTGTCATTTGGAGGAATTGAATGTTCTCTTGAAGCAAGTTTAGTGGGAGTGTGGGGTGGGGGATTTAAATCATGAGAAGGGAGTGGGAAATAACCATCCAATCGCTCACATTTCCACTTCCATCCCAAATTAAGCCCAGTGTCGAAGGCTTGCGGGCAGCTTTCCAACCCCAATGCCAAATGAGGACCATAAGCGGGGAATTGGTGATTACTTAAGGGCCTCAAACTTGTATTCTCCTATCAGGGGGCTTGTCTTGTGGAAAGCCAAACAGGTGCAAAATCTATTTGAAAACTAGCTTTCTGATTCTATTTTGATCACTTCTCCTAATCTGCCATAGATTACCATGTCCATTGAACTATTTTGTTCTGAATACTATATAAAATCAAGTCTTTACTGATAAACAGTATTCCATGCACACGTAACGAATTGGCATGTTTTTAAAACAGACACATAACAGGTTATTATTGGGGTTGGGGTTAATATTATTAATGATTATTTTAGAAATATCAAGTTGCATTATTTTTCAGACTCCTCCACAAAATATAATAAAATGCAAACAAGTTAGTAAAGTATTAACTTGTAAAAGCATCATGGAATGTTTATCGTGCCTGATTAAAGGACTCTGTTAAAGTCTGTTATTGTTCAGCTGCAGACAATATTAAAATGTTCTAATAACCCTTCAGCTGTGCTACTATTGTGTGTAGAGTCTACTCCACCTGTGTGCAAAGTTGTTATTCATCTATTATATTTGAAAGCTTCATCTTTAAAATTCAGATGATATTGTCTTTTGTGTTTTATAAAAACTATTGTGTTGAGTAAAAATGTAAATTAAGCATTTAAAAAAAAAGACCCGTTGGAGTGATTTTTGACAAATATTGGGGATGCACAGTCAATAATTACTTAAAATTCCTTTGTTCAATTTAGTCACAAGTGGATAATTGTATTTGTATGAGAATTTACTGTCCCCTGCTCAACCTGCCTATTTAGAACAGGTTAACACCTCTGATTAAATTGTAGACAGAAACATTTCATCGCTGTGTTTGCTACCAGTACTGCACAGTGCAATTTTAACCCTCAAGGTTTCATAACTGCACTTTGTAGGAATTATCTCATGGGCTGGGCAATGCTGTCCTTGGTATAAAAGTGAGAAGTTATATATTGAACTGAGTAGGAAGTGAGTTGGGCTTTTATAAATCTAAGATAATAAATGGATTGTAAAGAGGGAGTTCTGCTCATTAGAGGTTTATTTAAAATGAACATTACTTCCTTGGGCAACAATTCATTCTTCAAACATTAAGCAGTATCTATTTAATGGAGGGATGGGCTACAGGATGTGTTTGACTTCTGAGACACCCGGTGCCAGTATTGAGTGCTCCAGGGCCAGGAATAGTATAAACAAACCCAGAATGCATTGCTCCCTCTACCTTGCCCTAAACCAGCCTTAAGGGGAGCAGACATTGCATTACTGTGTGACTCTTATCCCACTTCTCCAGTGAGTCATCCTCTGGACTGCAACTGAGTAACTATTTCACAGGTGATAAGTACTACTGGCAAATAAAGACAAGTATTGTCTTATTAGTGCAGGCTAGACTTGATCTCAATTCTCAACAGAGAAAGCCTGTATCTAACTCACCACACCAACCACTATCGTAATGAGCAGCTGTATATTTATAGGGATGTCCCTACTTATGCTTCATGTGATACAAGAATAAGACTCAATTGTGTGCTGAAACAAGACATCATGAATGCCTGTTTTTATCCCTTATTTACATGTTTACCAATTTAGTAGTGGGACTTGGAAAAAGAAGAAAAACAGAAGCCATTTCCACATTTTTTTAAGCAAGGGGAATTTCACCTCACTGACTCCGAGGATAGCACAGATAATTTTGATTGCACTCAGACTGTTTCAGATTCTGATTTTCTCAGAAACCCCTGAAACCTCCTGTAAGAAACATGATTAACTAAAGTAGCCCCCTGCCAGCAAATGGTTACTGGATATAACTATGCCACCTCATATGGAATATATACCAGGAATCTCAGTAATGGAAACTCCTAATAATCCTGCAAGCAATGTCAAGATGGGCACGGGGTAGGAGCAGATGTGGGGGTTGGTGGTGGAAGGGAGGAAATAAGCTAAGGTTCCCTCTCTTGATTGGTACCCAACAGCATCTACTGGAGGCCTGCACACACATTACATAATTTACCTGCTGAACCATGAGGGAAGATTGGATGACTGGATTCCCTACAGTGGGGAAACAGGCCCTTCGGCCCAACAAGTCCACACCGACCCTCCAAAGAGCAACCCACCCGGACCCATTCCCCTACATTTACCCCTGACTAATCCACCTATCATCACAGGAAACTTAGCATGGCCAATTCATCTAACCTGCGCATCTTTGGACCGTGGGAGGAAACCGGAACACCCGGAGGTAACCCATGCAGATACAGGGAGAAATGTGCAAACTCCACACAGACAGTTGCCTGAGGTGGGAATTGAACCCAGATCCCTGGCGCTGTGAGGCAGCAGTGCTAACCACTGAGCCACCGCACCGCCCCAGTAAACTCACTGAATTTTGTCCTCGTGGCAGAGGTCCCTCTGCAGTATACACACCTACATCCACAGTCTGTGGCACTCAGGCACTCACCTTGTCAATGGCAGCCAATGAACGGGTTGCTGCCAGGGTGCCCCGCCTCCCAGAAGCTGCCAGGTAGTCAGAGGATAGCTTCTACTCAGAGTGTGGCCATTGTTGGTCCAGCACCTGGAAAAGGAGGGTGCCACGGAAGGAAGAGCTGCCCTGACCAAGTAAGTGAAGTCTATGGCCAGCAGATCAGGCAAGGACAGGGAGAAAGGGGTTGCTGAGGCTAAGAAGTGCTCCAGCTGCAGAAGTAGGCATTGTTGGTGGGTGGACCATATACTGCCTGATTGGAAGATACCCCCCTCCACCCTACTTGATCAGTAGGTTTTCACTTGGGGATCACCAGTGGGTCAGAAGTCTTACCCACTGCTTTTAAAATGACAGTGGTGTAAAAGAGGCTTTTCATTGTCCTTTATGTGGGAGGGGCATCCACATTCTCTGCTGCTGGTAAGATGGAATAGTGGGAGTAGGATGACAAGTATTTCACCACTAACCCTGCCACGTTCTCTCCCACCCCACCCCCTGCCACCTACACATTTCCCCTATGATTTAAAAGGTTCTCCTCCCTACTTCCTAACCCATTCTCACAGTCCTTACATTCCTATCAAGTTAAGTTGAATTAAATCCCATGTGGCCAACATTCTCACATCTTCTGGTCACCTTTGCCACTGAGCTGCTATGAGTTGCACCTATGCTCCAAAGCAACAGCTGTTATTTCAGCATCTATCTGAACGCAAAGCAGTACATTGCTGCTGTGTTTGTGGTGAAACATCAATGTACTTTATCTCTGTGATTTTTAAAAAAGTTAGTCCTGGCAATAGTAGAGGTGTATTCCCTGCACTTCCCAGCAAGAGATAGCTATCAAATCTTCTGTGGTTGCCCAGGTTCCTCCGCATTGCCAACTGTAAGATTCAGGTCAAATGCTGTGATTGTGTACAATCACAAGTAGCAAGGCTAAAGAAACTACCTTCCTCTTTCACAAGGTTGTTTTTAAACCATGAATTGACTTGCTCTCTTCATCTCCGCTCTCTCATTTTTGAAATGTTTTTGTGTGTGGTTAGTCATGATTCACATGTGTGCATGTGAATGTGTTTGCACGTGGAATGCCTCCCTGCCTCCTCCACTCCTGATGGTCACCCCCACACACAGACCCAACCACCAACACATAAATATGCCAAATTAAAGGACAGCTCCGCTCTGATTATGGCTCTGGCTGTGCTGAATTGTCTTCGATCAGCACAGGAAGTATGTACATCCAGCTGAACGTCGCTGCCAGTGTGGGATATTGCAGTCAGCTCATCTGGGTCTGTGAAAACGAGTGCAAATTATAGTGAGCGCAATAGGTGTTTTGCAGTGAGAAGTAACATGGGAATTTTTCTCTGGTTTTGAGCTAACCTCATAAGCCTGGCAAATGAGCCCCAAGTTTAAATCATTCTCTGGCATCTATTATTGTTATAGGTTACACCCGCTGAAAACCAAACATGAAAAATGCTAAACTTTCAGTCAGTAAATAAAATCATGTTTTTATTACTTACTATGGATTTATATGCTTTACATAAAGAGTTCCTTTACATTTCTTCTACCCTTGTCTCTGCTAATACTTGTTGGAGTTAGGATTTGTACATGCTAGCTGTGATGTATGAGCATTGATAATGAGGCCATGCACCACTCGCCTATGGAGAAATATCCTTACTATTTCTCCTGTTTCCTAGCTCACAAAGAAAAACTAACTCAGGCAATACAGAATGCTGAACTGGGAAGCCCTTCATTTAGGTGACTCAATTACCTCATCAGATAGTGCTAGGAAGTACCCGAGATACATGATTTAATCACAACACAATCACTACTGGCCACCACATTAGATGTCAGGATCCTGCTCCTCCTCTCTTGTCACCTCTTGTTCTGTCCCAAGAGGTGTTCTGCAATTGAATATCCTGAAACTCACAGAATATGTACTCAAGTAGTTGCATTGATACTTGCAAATGTTTGTAAAAAAAGAACTCAGGGGGATCTAAGATGGCGGCGATCTGAGAAGATCACACTGCAGAGCTTTGCATCGTAGCAGGAGCAGGACAGTCCTTTAACCCACCCAACCCAAGTCATCAGGATTTCTTGGGGTGTTGGAAAGATTGTGGAGCCCCAAGAAACATTTAAAAATTGACTTACCTGTATTTTCAGCTGTCCAGAAATGCTTAAAAAGGGAGGAGGAACATCTGAGGCCGGGCCTGCAGCTCAGCCTGCAGCAGCCTCAGAGCAGATTACTCTCCAGGACCTGGTGAACCATCTCTCAAAATCTTGCGAGATGTTGGGGAAACAGATTGAAGAGAAGCTGGCTCCAGTCTCTCTCATGCTGCAGAAGCATGAGCAGCAGCTGGGAGACCTGGAGAAGAGGACGGATGAGGTGGAGCACAGGGTCACAGTGGTGGAAGCTGATGCCAGTTCATTCAAGGAAGAGATCCAAGCCCTGAAGACGCAGGTTCGTAATTTGCATGACCAAGTGGATGATCTTGAAAACAGGGGCTGGAGAAAAAACATTCGGATCATCAGTCTGCCTGAGGGTAAGGAAGGTGAGCGGTCTGCGGAATTTGTTGAAGATTGGCTTCCAAAAGTCTTTGACTTGGAGACTGGCATGAGAGGATTGAAGATAGAGAGGGCTCACCGGGTCGCAGGATGGAGGTTGGGTCTGGGTCAACGCCCTCGTCCTTTCCTGGTGCGGTTCCATCATTACCGGTATAAGGAGAGAGTCATGGAGGCTTCCAGACTCCAAGGGAAGGATCCAAAGGCCCTAATGTACGAGGGGTCTAAGATCATGTTTTTTCAGGACTTTTCAGCGGCGGTGATCCAGAAACAGAAATCGTATGATGGTGTCAAGAGAAGATTGAAGGAGCTTGGGATTCAGTACTCCCTGAGATATCCGGCAGTGCTTCAGGTCACCTTAGATGGATCCATGCATCTCTTTGACACATCGGAGAAGGCAAGAGACTTTGTGGACAAACTAACCTAATTTAAACAATTGTAGTATGTATAAATATTGTTGCTTGGGTATGTGTTTATCATTCTGTAAAAGAAATGGAGGAAATCCAGTTGGAGCTTTGTTTTTCCCCTTTTTTTTTCCTCTATTGATAATAATTTGGTTCAAACTATGTCTGGCGGTGGTTAAGATGTACATTTTAAATTTCTAAGTTAGGACATACCAAAAGATGGGTGGGGTATTTATTTCCTTTTTTTAAATAAAATAATGTTGTTTTATTCATATTGATATTCTATGGGGTGTTTATTCTTTTTAGCTTGTGCTTGCGATGTAGTTCCAGCTGGGAGAAGTGAAGGTGGTTGAGATGGTTAGATGCCTATTTATGGGCAGTTCGGGATGGGTAGTTGCCCCCTCCGGGCAGGGGGTGAGTTCCCCTACTCAGCGCTATTGGTGCTTTATATGTTGGTTTGTTTTCTAGTTTTTGTTGTTTTTTATTTTTAATAATTTTGTATGTTTATTAAATGTAGTGGTTTTAGTTTATGTAGTTTTATATTTGGTGGACCATGCAACACTAAGGCTCTGCAATTTTTGGTTTGGGTTCCTCCTCTCTGGAATTTAAATGTAATTGCAGAAGATTATGGCTAATGATTTGATTAAATGGTGTACCTGGAATATCAAGGGAAGTCACTCACCAATTAAGAGGAAGAAGGTACTCTTGAGTCTTAGAAAGGAGAAGGTGGACATTGCTTTGTTACAGGAGACACATTTGGATGACAAGGAGCATCTGAAATTACAGCAGAATGGCTTTGACTGAGTTTATTTTTCATCATTTAATACCAGTAGGGGAGTGGCTATATTGGTAAGGAAAAATCTCTCATTTAAATTGCTGGAATGTGTTAAAGACACATACGGGAGGTTTGTAATTCTTAAAGCCTTGATAAATGGGGAAGAATATGGCATTTTAAATGTTTATTGTCCCCCAGCTCATCCTCTTAAATTCTTGATCGATGCTTTTTCTAAACTGATAAGTCTCAAGTCTCGGCACATCGTTGTAGGGGGAGATTTTAACTGCCTCATGGACCCCACAGTAGACAGGTTGCCTAAAGGTCCCTCGATACCCTCTGCACAAACTAAACAGTTATTGGGTTTGTGTGGGGAATTAGGATTGGTGGATGTCTGGAGGTGTCTCCACCCTACAGGTAGGGATTTCACGTTTTTCTCCAATCCGCACAGATGTCACACGAGGATTGATTTTTTTCTGACCCCTGTGGTAACCCTGGATCTGGTGGCATCCTGTACGATTGGTAATATTGCCATCTCTGATCATGCTCCAGTGTACCTCATGGTTAAAATTAAGGATGTTGCATTAAGAATTTCGGGCATTCCTAGACATCAACAAAAACTCGGTTGATAGCTCATCTGTTCTCTGGGAAACTGCTAAAGCTTATGCCAAAGGGTTAGTTATTTCATATTCCACAAGTAGGAAGCGGCAGAAGGATTTTAATGTTTCTAGGGGCAGCCAGCAGGGCTGTCCCCTTTCACCATTACTTTTTACGTGGGTGATTGAACCGTTGGCAGAGGCCATTCGTGGGGATCTCAATATATCAACTCCAGAAGTGGGGTCAAAATTACATAAGATCTCACTGTATGCAGATGATGTTCTAATTTTCTTGACAAATCCAGCAGTCTCAGTGCCTTGCCTGATACAGTGCATTCACGCATTTGGCGCTTTTTCAGGGTATAAGATTAATTTTGCTAAATCAGAGGCTATACCTATGGGTGGTCTTACGAAAGAGTTGGCTCTTGAGAGTGACTATAGATTCCCATTTAGGTGGTCACAGGAGGTTTTTGTGTATTTGGGCATATTCATTACTCCAGTTCTGGATTGGCTGTTCAAAACCAATTTTACTCAATTATTTGAAAGATGGGAGGCATTTCCAGTCTCATGGTTGGGTCGAATAGCGCTTATTAAAATGAATATTCTCCCTCGTTTGCTATACCCTATACGGATGCTCCCCCTGATTTTCAATAAACAAACACTCAGGAGACTGAACAGTTGGTTCAGCTCCTTTATCTGGCACCGTAAACGGCCCCTCATTAAATTAGCCAAACTGCAGGTACCTCACAGATTGGGGGGACATTAAAAATTAGCAATTAAGCTCGCTTTTGACCTACATAAGTGATTGGGTTTGTGGGGACCCTCTTTCATTATGGCTAGATATCAAAGTCTCCCAGGCAAGGTGTCTCCTTACCAGTTTGCTGTTTTTGGACAAGGTGAGGACAGTTAGGGAATATTGCCATAACCCAATAGTCATCAATACTGTTAAAGCATGGAGGGCAATTCAGCAGAGGGAAGGTAATATTGGCAAAACATCTTTGTTTACACCTTTAGTGGGTATGCCGAGTTTTCAACCAGGTATGATAGATTCAGGATTTAAACGTTGGGCAGCTAGGGGTATATCTTGCATGAGTGATTTATTTGAGGGAGATGTAATGATGTCCTTCGATCAGTTAGTACGGAAGTACGAGTTACCTAATAGAGACCTCTTTCTTTTTTTTTCAAATTAGGGATTTTATTCAAAAAGGACTACACTTTTGACTGATTCCTACAAATCTGACATGGAAAGAGGGGTATTAAGGGCTAAGAGTACACTCTCTGTCAGTACTCTATATCACCAATTGGGGGGTGTCACCTCAGATGAGTCTGATCGACTCTGCAAGATGTGGGAAAGAGAGCTGAGTGTTGAAGTTTCTTCAGAGGCATGGGAGGATATTTGGGAGAATGCAAGGAAGATATCAATTTGCAATAGGACCCATGCTTTACAGTTGAAGATTCTCCACAGGGTCCACTTAGCCCCAGACCGTTTGTCAAAATTTAAACCAGGGGTATCTTCAGCATGTCCCAAGTGCAAGGTCTGTACGGGTACTCTTACCTATTGTCTTTGGTCTTGTGACAGGCTTCAAACATATTGGAGTGCTGTGGTGGGTGCAATGGAGAGGATTTTAGGTATAGGGGTGGAGAAGGACCCTATTTCGCTCCTTTTGGGCCTACCCATTGTATTTCCTGCAGACTCGCATAAGGCAAAACTTTTCAATATTCTCACGTTCTGTGCAAGGAAGAATATCTTGCTAGGTTGGATATCAGAAAGCCCCCCAGGCCTGTCGGGTTGGCAGAAGATTGTTATGGAGCATATTCCCCTGGATTTTCTCACAAATATGGTACACCACAAAACTGAGAATTTTTACAAGACATGGCAACCCTTTTTGAAATACCTAGACACAGGTTTATCTGCCACACTAACAAGGGCTTTTATATAGCTGTAACGATTGTGTTTCATGAGTCCAATATCCAGGGAGGAGGAACTGTGAATGTATGAGTGTTTTGTTTGGCTGGGCTGCGTTATTACTATTTATTTGTTTGTTGTTAGGTATTTATTTAGTTAGTTAAATAGCTAGTTTAGTTTTTTTTTAATTTTATACTTTTCTATATATGTTTATACATTCGTATAGGTGGGTGGGTTGGGGAATTTTTTTTATTATTTGGGTTTAGTTTTGTACTATTTTTATACTGTTTTGAATTGCATTATTTTGTATTTGTTGTCATATTTAAAAATCTATTTTTTCTTAATAAAAATATATTATAAAAAAAAGAACTCAGTACGCTATTACCTCAACTAGCTTGTGTCGAAGAAAAGGGGCAGTATTAGAATACTGGCTCTAATGATATACAGAACTAACATTAAGAGTTAACCGTAGCTTTCTGCATGACCTATGTGAGATTGTAGGTGAAGGAAACCAGACATTAATTGCCTTCAGCTGAGAAAAAGCCAATGGTTAACTTTCCACACTCCTTTGGTTCAAAAGACCCAACTCCTTTCAGATGACCCTCAGGACAAGGCTGAACATTGAAAAGTCCAAGCCCAAAAAAAAATCAGTTCAAAGTCCACAATCCAGGTCTGCATCAAAGATAAGAACAAAGAACAAAGAAAATTTACAGCCCAGGAACAGGCCCTTCGGCCCTCCAACACTCAGCCGATCCAAATCCACTGTCTAAACTTATCACCCAATTCCTAAGGATCTGTATCCCTCTGCACCCCAACTAATCATGCACCTGCCCAGATGCACCTTAAATGAATCTACCATGCCTGCATTTACTACGTCTGCTGGCAACGCATTCCAGGTTCCTATAACGCTCTGTGTAAAGTACTTTCCGCGTGTATCCCTCTTAAACTTTTCACCTCTCACCTTGAACACGTGACCTCTCCTTATTGAATCCTTCACCCTGGGAAAAAGCTTATCTCCTTCATGGTTTTGTAGACCTCAATCAGGTCCCCCCTCAATCTCCTTTTTTCTAATGAAAACACTCCTAACCTACTCAACCTCTCTTCATAGCTAGCACCTTCCATACCAGGCAACATGCTCGTAAACCTTCTCTGCACCCTCTCCAAAGCATCCACATCCTTTTGGTAATGTGGTGACCAGAACTGTACACAGTATCCTAAACGCAGCCGAACCAAAGTCTTGTACAATTTTAACATGACCTGCCAGCTCTTATACTCAATACCCTGTTCGATGAAGGCAAGCATACCATATGTCTTCTTGACCACTCTATCCACCTGTGCAGCCCCTTCAGGGTACAATGGACCTGAACTCCCAGATTTCTCTGCTCATCAACTTTTCCCAAGGCTCTTCCATTTACAGAATAATTCGCTCTAGAATTAGACTGCCAAAAAAGCATCACCTCACATTTGCCTAGATTGAACTCTGTCTGCCACTTGTCCGCCCAGCTCTCCAGTCTATCTATATTCTCCTGTATTCTCTGACAGTCCCCAATGCTTTCTGCCACTCCACCAATCTTCGTCTCATCTGCAAACTTACTGATCAGACCAACAATGCCCTCTTCTAGATCACAAACAACAGTGGCTTTCGCACTGATCCCTGTGGAACACTACTCATCACCTTTCTCCATTTCAAGAAACTCCCTTCAACTATTACTCTCTCTTTCCTGTTGCTCAACCAGTTCTTTATCCACCTAGCTAGAACACCCTGCACACCATGTGACCTCACTTTCTCCATTAGTTTATCATGGGGAACCTTATCAAATGCCTTACTAAAGTCCATGTATATGACATCTACAACCCTTCCTTCATCTATCAACTTGGTCACTTCCCCAAAGATATCTATTAAATTGGTAAGGCATGACCTACCCTGCTGAAAACCATGTTGCCTATCACTGATAAGCCCATTCATTTCCAAATAAAAATAGATTTTATCCTTCAGTATCTTCTCCAGCAACTTTCCCACCAGTGACGTCAGGCTCACAGGTCTGTAGTTACTTGGAATGTCTAGTACAGGAGGCCAACATTAGCAACCCTCCTGTCCTCCGGCACTTCACCTGTGTTTAAGGGTGCTACAAAGATATTAGATTAGATTAGATTAGATTACTTACAGTGTGGAAACAGGCCCTTCGGCCCAACAAGTCCACACCGACCCGCCGAAGCGCAACCCACCCATACCCCTACATTTACCCCTTTAACCTAACACTACGGGCAATTTAGCATGGCCAATTCACCTGACCCGCACATCTTTGGACTGTGGGAGGAAACCGGAGCACCCGGAGGAAACCCACGCAGACACGGGGAGAATGTGCAAACTCCACACAGTCAGTCGCCTGAGTCGGGAATTGAACCCGGGTCTACAGGCGCTGTGAGGCAGCAGTGCTAACCACTGGGCCACCGGGCCTCAGCTATTTCCTCTCTCACCTCCTTCAGCCACCTGGGATAGATCCCATCCAGTCCTGGAGATTTGTTCACCTTAGCATCCTTTAGCCTACCCAACACATCCTCCCTCCTTATGTCAATGTGATCTAATCTTAACGTTCATTATGTCCCTCTCCTCAGTGAACACCAATGCAACCGGCAGCACGGTGGCACAGTGGTTAGCACTGCTGCCTCACAGTGCCAGAGACCTGGATTCAATTCCTGCCTCGGGCTGTGTGGAGTTTGTACATTCTTCCCATGTCTGTGTGGGTTTCCTCCAGGTGCTCTGGTTTCCTCCCACAGTCCAAAGATGCACAGGTTAGGTGAATTGGCGATGCTAAATTGCCCGTTAGTGTCAGGTGAAGGGGTAAAATGTAGGGGAATGGGTCTGGGTGGGTTACTCTTTGGAGGGTCGGTTTGAACTTGTTGAGCCGAAGGGCCTGTTTCCACACTGTAAGTAATCTAATCTAAGAAATTATTGAGTATCTCACCCATTTTCTCAGGTTCGACACACAACCTTCCTTCCTTACCCTTTAGTGGACCAAGACTTTCTCTAGTTACCCTCTTGCTTCTTATATATGAATAAAAGACCTTGGGATTCTCCTTAATTCTGCTTGCTAAAGTTATTTCATGACCCCTCTTAGCCCGTTTGATTCCTCGTTTAAGATTGGTCCTACATTCCCGATATTCCTCCAGGGCCCATTCTGTTCTTAGCTGCCTGGACCTTATGTACGCTTCCCTTTTCCTCTTGGCTAGTTGCACAATTTCTCCTGTCATCCACAATTCACACATCTTGCCTTTCCTAGCCTTTGCTTTCAAAGGACATGCCTATCCTGCACTATCTTCAACCTATCTTTGAAAGCCTTCTACACATCAAATGTGGACTTCCCTTCAAATAACTGCTCCCAATCCACATTTCCCAGATCCTGCTGAATTTTGATATAATTGGCCTTGGCCCGGTTTAGTACTCTTCCCTTAGGACCACCCTCATCTTTGTCTACGAGTATTCTAAAACTTACAGAATTGTGGTCACTATTCCCAAAGAAATCCCCCACTGCAACTTCTACCACCTGTCCTGGCTCGTTCCCCAACACCAGGTCAAATATGGCCCCTTCCCTCGCCGGACTATTGACATACTGCTCTGGAAAACATTCCTGGATGCTCCTTACAAATTCTGCCTCATCCAGACCTCTAACACTAAGTGTATCCCAGTCAATGTTGGGAAAATTAAAATCTCCAATCACCACCACCCTGTTGCCTCTACATCTTTCCATAATCTGTTTACCTATTTGTTCTTCTACCTCACATTCACTGTTGGGTGGCCTGTAGTGCGGCCCCAACAATGTAACTGCACTGTTCTTATTTCTCAGCTCTAGCCATGATGTCTCACTACCCAAGCCCTCCATAGTGTCCTCCTTTAGCACTGATTCGGAGATGCCGGTGTTGGACTGGGGTGTACAAAGTTAAAAATCACACAACACCAGGTTATAGTCCAACAGGTTTAATTGGAAGCACACTAGCTTTCGGAGCGACACTCCTTCATCAGGTGATTGTGGAGGGCTCGATCGTAACACAGAATTTATAGCAAAAATTTGCAGTGTGATGTAACTGAAATTATACATTGAAGAATTGATTGTCTGTTAAGCCTTTCATCTGTTAGAATACAGTGATAGTTTCACTTCTTTCATGTGAAACTATCACTGTATTCTAACAGATTAAACCTGTTGGACTATAACCTGGTGTTGTGTGATTTTTAACTCCTTTAGCCCAGCCATGATATCATCCCTGACCAGCAATGCAACTCCTCCCTTGCCTTTTACTTCTCTCCCTGTCCTGTCTGAAGCATCTATATCCTAGAACATTTAGTTGTTAATCATGTCCTTCCTTCAACCAAGTCTCTGTGATCACAATAACGTCATACTCCCAGGCACAAATCCAACCCCTAAGTTGCACTACCCACCTAACTCCTTGCATCATCAGTGCTTAAACGCTAAAGAATTCCCCCACTAATTCATAGTTTGGAATCATGTTTTTACTTTTCAATTTAGCTGAGCTGTTGAGGAATGATGAATGACCTAATCATTCGTGACCTTAACAAGTAAATATATTCTGCAATGTTCATTAATGTTTGTCAATCCATGAGAGACATAGAATGCCTTTACCAAATGCTGTGCCACCTTTAGTTGATAGTTACTTCTTCATAAAATTAACACAGGAAAATGTAGTCCAATGCAAATTAACTCTATCATTGAAAGATCCTTAGCTACATGGTGGCTCAGTGGTTAGCATTGCTGCCTCACAGCACCAGGGACCTGGGTCGGGTGACTGTGTGGAGTTTGTAGATTGTTTCCATGTCTGCATGGATTTCTCCCGGACACTCCAGTTCCCTCCCACAGTCTAAAAATGTGCAAGTTAGCTGGATTAGTCATGCTAAATTGTCTGTAGTGTAAAGAAATGTGCAGACTAGGTGGTTTAACCATGGGAAATACAGAGGTGAAGGGGGTGGATCTGGGTGGGCTACTCTTTGAAGGGTCAGTATGGACTTAATGGGCCAAACTGCCTGCTTGATCACTGTACGGATTCCTAAATTGTGTCTTCTGTTCAAATCCAACACTATGTCAGTCCTGTTTTGATGGTAAACTGGATACCTGCGTATTGTTAACAATAACACAGAGACTCTTTCAATCTGGCTGACTGATTATATGTTAGTGGAAAGGATAAAGCAAAATGTGTATCATCATGAAACATTAGTTCTTCATGGAAATCAATATATTAAACAACTCTGGTCTATGTATTTCCCCAAAACTGAAAGGACACAGCAAACACTTGATTGGTTCACAACTAACGAACATGAAAATGTATAAACAATTGCTTCTTTTCAATTGTTTCAAAAATGAAGTAATTTGCTTTGACATAACGTCTCCCCGTGTCTGCGTGGGTTTCCTCCGGGTGCTCCAGTTTCCTCCCACAATCCAAAGATGTGCAGGTAAGGTGAATTGGCCATGCTAAATTGCCCGTAGTGTTAGGTAAGGGGTAAATGTAGGGGTATGGGTGGGTTGCGCTTCGGCGGGTCGGTGTGGACTTGTTGGGCCGAAGGGCCTGTTTCCACACTGTAATGTAATGTAATCTAATCTAATAACATAGTGAAAGATCCTAAGGGCTTCATTAAAATAAAGAGCTCAGGTTCAAGCGAGAATTTGGAGAAAAGAAGGGGGTAAGGTTGAGGAACTGAGTTATGATGATACATTAGTAGATATAAATGTACCAGCGTAGCTGGATTGACAAGAGAAATAATGAGGCTTTCATGACCTCCAGTTGCCAAAAGCACTTTTCAGTCAATTAGTGTTTCCTACTGCTGTAATATCGGAAATACCACCACCAATGTTGTGCACAACAATAGCCAATGAGTAGGAATGAGATAAATGACCTGATAATCTGTTTTAGTGACATTAGTTGAGGGATAAATCTTGCACTGTACGCTGACAAAACTCTTCTTTGAACTGTACCCTGAGATTGTTTCCATTGTCTGAGTGGACAGAAAGGGTGTTCCCATTCCATGAATTTCTGCTGTCTCATGCACTGAATATATTTTCTTTCTTTTTCTGCCGTTTTTCTTTGATGCAATCAATTTAATTCCTTCATTTCTTGTGCTTATCCTGTTCACAAGATTCATGACTCCAAAACTTTTCAGCCCCAAGGTAGTTCTGAGGCAAAGGTCCAAAAGCAATCTGATAGAGATTTCAAAATCTTTTCTCTTCTTATTTTTTTTTAAGATTGCACTTATCCCAATGACATGCTTGGAAATCAGCAGGTTTAGCTGTTTGGGCAGCTATGTCTAGAGGCCCAGTCCTGAAGAAGGGTTACACCTGAAACATTGACTTCTCCACCTCCCACTGCTGCCTGGCTTGCTGTCCCCCTGCTTCTCCACCTTGGATTCCAGCATCTGCAGTTTTTTTGTCTCTAACCATGTCTTCGAGACCAGCAAAGCCAAGGGTTTGAAACAGAAACAAGGGAATAATGTAGCTTTAATATCTCTAGGCTGGGTAGAGCAGGCAGGTTGCTGGATATGCATGTGTTTGTCGATTTAGATGGAATCAGGATTGAGTCCATCGAGAATGCTCTCTCACACATACATGAATAATGGTGGCCTTGGGTGTTCTAACAAAGTACATACAAATTTGTGGAATTTCATTCAAGCAAGAACTTCTGTGGCAAGTGCAAAGTGGGTCAGCAGCTTGTTTCACATCTCTGATAGACAAGCAGGAGGCTGGAAGAACACAGCAAGTCAGGCAGCATCAGGAGGTGGAGAAGTCAACATTTCAGATGTAACCCTTCTTCAGAACTGGGATTGGGTGTAAGGGGAGCTGCAGACAAAGGGGGTGGCGAGGGCAGGGTGGTGAAGTGGGGATAGGTGAAGACAGGCAGAGGGTTGGTCAATGGGAGGAATGAATCCAGTCGATGGCTGGGAAGAATGGAAGGGAGGAGGAGGGGCTGGGAAGGTAATCGGGGGATAGGAAAGGAGATTATTCTGCCCAGGTGGAAGATGAGATGTTGTTCCACCAAATTGCAGTTTGGTTCGGTGTAACAATGGAGGAGGTCAAGGATGGTCATGTTGGAAAGGGAGTGGGAAAGGGAATTAAGATTACCTCAAGTAAATTCAGGAAAGGAGATGGGAGGCTGGTGGAAAATATCCTAGCTATGTTTGAAAAGCCTAGATGATTCAACTTGTATGAATTATGTTGATCAAAACCCTAGTCAGGCAATTACGTGTTAAAAGCAAATCTGCACTGTACAGTGTTTGTCAAAAGAGCTGTCGACACACACACACACACAAAACACACTCCTCCCCTCCACCCTGATCTAATCATGCCTCGCGAGTAAATGCACGGCTATCAAAGTCATACCCAAACAATTTGAAGGACAATAACTGTTATAAATGTGGAGGAAAGCCATGTGTCTATTTGTTTCAGACATCTGTCACTACAGGCCCATTAAATTTGGAAACGTTTTAAATGAAACTTATGCATCCGTGTATTTAAAGAAAAACCCTTCTAATGCCCTAATAGTGCTGTACTCCAGTTAATGAGTTTGCAATTAGTGAGCAAGAAAACCATAAACCCAGCTAACTTGTATGCCTTGGAAGAGATTGTTGCAGAGGGACTATGCCAGGCTGGATTTAAGGGGAAAGAAATTGTACATAATCACAGATAATTAAGTTGGCAAATCTATATGCTAATGAGGTTTCTTCTGGACTGCCCAGACTGTCAGTAAGAATTGCAAATGACAGAGAGCAAGGGCACTAAGCTGCAATATCCCTTTTTCCCTAGGTCTTTACATTAGCCTGTATTAAGGTTTCAAGGCTTTGGCAGGCCAGCCCAAATGTCAGTAAGAATACATGATCAGATAGAATGAGACAGTAAAAGAAAAGCAGTGGCAGAGCCTGCTGCTGGTTCACTGTCTTTCAGTAAACAAAGTGCCTGGTCCTCCCCTAGAGCCCTGAGACTACGAAAGCATTGAGTGCTGAGCCGTGTACTCAAATATACAACTTTCCATAAAGTTGTACCTTCCATAAAGGGGTGGCACGGTGACTCAGTGGTTAGCACTGCTGCCTCACAGCACCAAGGTTCCAGGTTCAATTCCGGCCTCGGGCGATTGGCTGTGTGCACTTTGCACTTTCTCCCCGCGTCTACGTGGGTCTCCTCCGGTTGCTCTGGTTTCCTCCCACAGTTCAAAGGTGTGCAGGCTAGGTGAATTGGACATGCTAAATTGCCTGTAGTGTTAGGTGCTCTAGTCAGAGGGAAATGGGTCTGGGCGGGTTACTCTCCGGAGGGTCGGTGTGGACTGGTTGGGCCGAAGGGCCTGTTTCCACACTGTAGGGAATCTAATCTAAAAGCTGGATGGTACATAGGCATATATTAAAATCTAAGGTGACAAAATCTGCATGGACAACCAAATGAAAAGCAAAACTTGTATAAATACATGTGTTTTTAAAATTTAAATTGCTTTT
This sequence comes from Chiloscyllium plagiosum, assembly GCF_037043375.1. Classification (NCBI taxonomy): domain Eukaryota; kingdom Metazoa; phylum Chordata; class Chondrichthyes; order Orectolobiformes; family Hemiscylliidae; genus Chiloscyllium; species Chiloscyllium plagiosum. The sequence goes on from NW_028270166.1 coordinate 19,217,566, forward strand.
TAATTTTCTATTGATCACGACTGAACATCAGTGAAGTGAATGTAACTCATGATTGAGGGGATCGAAGACCAATGTGGAGATCAAGTTCTTGCACCTTCTGTGCTGACACACAAACACTTTCTTCCTTGCTTAGTTTTCCACCCACCTGACTCACGAGTCATGATTTAAAACAAGATTGTTTCTTGGGTGCTGCCAGGACAAGCATGATCAGTTTCCACCTGAATAAACATGATCACACTTTCCTGTTTTCAAAAGCTTGCATCTTCAAAGCAAAATGACACGCTTTTCCAGGAGCTCATTATTTTAATTAGAACTCCTGGAATAATGAGAAAAAGTGGCGGGCGTTGGATAGGTTTAATGTTCACGACTGCTTACTTGAATCTTTAATTGCTGCACTTCACTGTAATTAAGTTTCTTTTGAAGTGATTGCAGTTTTATATCAGTTTATTCTTTCCTGTCAGTCCTCCCTCTCAATCAGTCTGACGCAAATTGGCTCCCTTTATGGAAAGTTGTACATTTGAGAACACGGCTCAGCACTCAATGCTTTCGTAGTCTCAGGGCTCTTGGGGAGGACCAGGCACTTTGTTTACTGAAAGACAGTGAACCAGCAGCAGGCTCTGCCACTGCTTTTCTTCACGGAAGGCACTCACACGTGTCAATATCATCAACTGGAAATAAGTCTTAACTCTGCTTTTGGATTTTATTTTAAAATATTCATTCAGCGGATGTTGGCATCCCTAGCAAGACTGGCATTAGTTCCCCCTTGAGAAGTTGACAGTGAGTCACCTTCTTGTACCACTGGCAAGGGTGGCATGGTAGCTCAACAGTTTGTACAGCTGCCACACAGTGCCAGGGATCCTGGGTTCAATTCCAACCTGGGGCCATGGTCTGTGTGGAGTTTGTACATCTTCCCCACGTCTGCACACAGATATAGAGGCTAGGTGGATTGACCACCTTAAATTGCCCTTCATGTGCAGGCGAGGTGAATTAGCCATGGGAAATGCAGAGATAGCGTAGGTTGGTGTGGACTCCATGGGCCGAATGGCCCGCTTCCACACCGTATGGATTCCAGATACATCCACAGTGCTATTAGGAAGGGGGATTTAGGATTTTAAACCTAGCGACATTGAAGGAATAGTGATATAGATTCAAGAAAAGTGACTTGGTGCAGAAATTCATGAACGTCTTGGGGAATCAAGAGCATATTTAGTGTTAATTGTAGGGGCTATCAATTGTCAGTGTGATGGAGGTCTAGGAGCAAAAGCATTTGTAGTTTTAATCATCAATTAGATGTGTTATTTAATTCTTTTATCTGTTGATCAATTTAATTTTTTAAAAAGGATAACTGACATTGATTCCTGATGACGGGTTCCTGCCCGAAACGTCGATTCTCCTGCTCCTCGAATGCTGCCTGACCTGTTATGCTTTGCCAGCACCACTCTAATCTTGACTGTGATGAGTGTCGAGCTTCGGAATTTTTTTTTGGAATTGCCCATTCTCAGGAAACACAACAGAAAGTGAATAGATTCTGAGGGGACATTGTCATCTCGAAGACTACCAGTTTCACCTTAATAACAGCTTGTGAGAAATAAAATTCTTTGTCCATGAATCCTATTGATAATCTTAACAGTATGCAAAGATCATTTCTAACTGAGTATAAATCTAACCATGCTGTTACATTGCAAATACAGTAGCTTAAACATCAGAATAGGGAACGATTGACCAGTTTCAATCTGACTCCTTTTGTGTCGGTCGGGTCATTGGAAGTGCACAATGTGTTAGTGCTCACAGTAAGGGAGATGGTTCATGCAGCAGAGCCGTATTAACTCAAGCAGGACGCCCCACTGAAACTTGTCAGCTGATTGTTATTTTCATCCTTCTGCAGATCACTGTTAAAGGACGGTCAGTGCTTTGCTTAAACTGCCTTTTCTTTGTAAATAAACCTTGACGGTATGACCTGTCAGGTGAAAGTCATCAGCTCAAAGCACAGCAGCAAATCTAACCTTCCAATCTCAGCAAATAGTTTGAGTGAAACGAATGCAAATAGACTGAAGTGACACACACTGCCCGTTCCGGAAAGCAGCAGGTTCAGAAAATGCACTTGCCCAGCGGGAAGCAAAATCAAAATTACATGTCTTATTAAACCCCGTACAATACTGCACAGAGAACTGCGGGCGAAAATTGCTCTGCTCGGTGGCTCTTCAACTTTGGGAAATTGGGAATCTCCAAGCTGTGATTTTCCATCCGTTAAATCTGATGGATGCAGAATTGCGGCTGCACTATTTCCCTCTAAAGTGCTCCCAGCAACTGAAATGTCCAAGTGGAAAATCTATGGTAACTTTAGGTGCAGTAACATCATTTGTGCATTCATGAATATGTCATCTTGTCAGTAGCTGAAACAAAAGCTTTCACTGTTGCTTTTGAACATTTTTACCGTTCCCCTGGCAGTTTTTCATGACATTTCAGAAAGCATCCAGAGCAGTCATGGTTCACACTATGCTCTGAAATCATTTATTTTATTGCAGTTTTAAAAATATATTTTCCTTACCCAGTTCTTCATGTACCTTATACCAGTTTTTCGACAGGAATGCAGGTTACTTCCTGCAAGGTCCTGTGGAGTATCGCGCGCAAGCTCAATTCTGCCATCTTTGCACCCAAAGATGTGCAGATTATGTGGATTGGCTGTTCCAAATTGCTCATAGTGTCCAGGGATGTGTAGGTTAGGTTGGTTAACCATGGGAAAATGTTACAGGAATAGAGTAAGGCGTTGGATCTGGGTGGGATGCTCTTCAGAGGGTCTGTGTGAACTTGATGGGCCGAATGATTCTATTCTATTCAGATGAATGAGTTTGGAAATTCACAGTGTCAATGATAAAAGCATTGAACCAAGCACATCACGAGTTCAATACCTCCTGTCAGAGTCTGGAGCAGAGTGCCCAGCTGATATTACGGTGTAGTACTGAGGGAGTGCTGCTCTATTGGAGGTGAGACATTTAAACCCTTGCTCAGTTAGATGTAAGGTACCTCATCACACGACAGCATGCGCGTTTTCCCCAGAGCTTGGACAATAATTATCCCACGACCAATACCCCTAAAAACAGATCATCACATTGCAATTTATGGGACCAAACTCCGTGCAAAATGGCTCCTGCATTTTTTTTACATTGTAACAGCGGCAACATGTCAAAAATAATGAATTGATTGTGTAGCACTTTGGGATATTTTGAGATGCTATGGAAATGCAACCGTCTTTCATCTTCCCTCTCAACTCTCAGCATTTTGAAACATTGACGCATACTGCCCCTTCATAATTTTCAGAACTCAGTTGTAATTGTTCATCAGTAAACGTGCAGATTTATTCTGGACAAAAAAAAAGTTTTTCAAATATTCAAATTGTTGAAATCATGACATGGCTGTTCAGGACATTGGTTAGGCCACTGTTGGAATATAGATTGAGTTGGGATATCTGGTCGGCATGGACGGATTGAACCGAAGGGTCTGTTTCCATGTTGTACATCTCTATGACTCTATGTGAATGCTAATTTCATACAGGAAGCACAAGACTGGGAGCTCCTGATAGCTCCTTTGCCATCTGTACTGCCTGGTGTGGACCTGATTCACATCAAGAAAGGTGGTCCCAGTTGCTGATCTCAGTCACAGTGCGTATTATTATTTCTTGCAGCTTGAACAACTCTGCAGTTGACTGGAGAGAAAAACAACAGGGAGAGTTCTTACACCTGATCATATTACCTGCCCTCTTGCAAAATGCATGTGTGTCTGACTGCAGCAAGTGTGCCCTTATTTTTGATCAACTTGCCACCACTCACAAAGTTGGCTCATGCACAAAGAATAGCTCCCACCCACACTGAGGTTGAGATACTCGTGGGCTGCTGAGTCAGCACCTTCACGATAGGCGGTGACAAAAAGTAGTAAACCTCATGCTCGCGACTGGTAAATTCAGTTTGCCGTGTCGGTTTGCAGGTGCTATGCAAACATAGATTAAACTAGTTCAGACAGGGGTTTGTATCTGAATGAACAGAAACAAACATAAGTCATGTTACTTTCTTGTTTGGGTAAAAATACATCAGTCTGGTGAAGGTTGACACAGTGCAGGTGCAGAAAGCTTCAGCCTAATGCAACAGCGTTTTTATTTTAAAAAATGGAACCGAAAGCAGAGAATGAATTATTTAAAAACATGCTCTGCTTGGATTGCATGTGGCAATCTGCTCCGAACACTCACTTGTGCATTGTATTAAATGTCCCTTCTGAATTAAACAAGGTTCGCTGCTGGGACAAAAAGAGGTGAAGCACTGAGAGGAATGTAGTTTTTTTTGTGCAAGATGCATGCTCAGAATATAGCATGTAACATTGCGTGCATCAACGTCTTCTTTGTGTGAGATGCTATTGGTGAAATCCGCTTCTAATTCATTATGTTGTGACGCACAGTACCAGATGGCGCATGTGGCAAACAAGATTAGGAGTGATTGTGGTGCTGAGTCTGTAATACTAGATCTGCCTGCAGTGTTTTCTTGGCTTGAAGATGGAATATTAGCTGAATGAAGTTGACATTCTTCTATATATGGGGGTGCATTAATGTATGAAAAGACATCATTGCTGTTAATCTGGTTACATTGCAATTCATTTTTCAATTAAACAAGCCAAATTGATCTGCCATATCACAGAGCACGCAGGAGGCTGAGACCAGCGGAACCAGTGTCAGCTTTCACTTTTTCTCACATCTAATGACAGTAATCCTACTCAGAGGTTGCCAGGTTAAAGGGGAGTTATCATTGTTCTGGAAAATTTGAACACAGAAATCCCGAGCTTGAAATTCAACACATCTTCAATAATGTTACCTTTAGGAAATTAAAATAAATTAAAGCAGGCACATTGATGTCAAAGCAGTTAAAAGGAATTCTTAAGCCATAAGGGACCAGCCAAATCCTCAGTTCCAAGTCAATGAGTAAAATCTCAGCCAGAGGAGCACTAGAGATGTGGCAATTGACTGCACAGTTCTCAGGCAGAGATTCAGCCAAGGCTTTTATTCCTAATTGCAATCCAGCCAATTGTTGTTAATAGCAATAAACCAAACTGGTTTACAGCAGAGTTGGAGGTATCCAAAACTCATTCCACTGTCCTCTTAATGTTTGTGATAGGACTTGGCTGTATCTTCTCTGTTGTTGCAAAAGCATAATGACCTACTCTGTCATTACTCAATTTCCAATTCAAATGAATTGTGATCCTTAGCCTCAGTTGCTAAAAAAGGCTGATGCTATGGAAAGGTTAACAGCTCACACCCCCTCCACCTTGACTAAACACAGTGGCAATACAAAGCAAAATTGCAAAGAGCAGCTGCTTGGTAACAGTTTGAAATGTCAGCCTTGTGCTCAATGCATGGTCTAATAATACAGTGGATCAACAGTAGTAGTTAACTTATAGAAGGCCAAATAAACAAGGTGGAACCTTCTCTATCTGCGGTGGACAGTGAAGGAAGAGAGAGAGAGAAAACCCATATGGATGAGTTTTGAGGCCTTAATTTACATTGAGGTGAGAGACGAACAAGATACAAAGGATTTTGCACATATGGATGCATCCTGTTTATGATTCTGCTAAGCCCATTTGGTCACTGTAACAGCATCCTGTCAGATATGGGTTGAATTTCTCAGCAGGAGTCAGCATGCTGCGGCACAAGTTCTGTTTATTTCTGGGGAGTTTGTCAGTTTTGCATTTGAACTTTGTTCTTCTACAGGGTGTAATTAGTGGTTTGAAAGCACCTTTTCTCACACCTATGTTTACAAAGCTGATAAAGCATCTCACAAGGCTGGTTACTAGGTGACCATGAGAATCTTACTCCTTTTGCCAGTTCACACCCAGGGGCGTGTGTCTGTGCCTGAGCTCCTTTGTCCTCTGGTAGATTGGAGTATTTTGGAAAGGGGGTAAGTTTCTTATTTGTGAGGCTGGGAGGAAATGGTGATGGTAGTAATGAAGTGTGATAAGGAAACAACAGTTAACGAATATGCTCCCTTTTGGCATGCACAGTGAAGTGCTGCAGTCTTCCTCAATCTGGGTTGGTGGTGCGGAATACAGCACACAATAACAAGGGTAAATAGAATGCATGGATCGCTATTTATATGATGATACAGTTGGTTTCTGTGGTTACCACCTTTTGTCAAGAGCAACACAGGACACAGCAAAGGCAATGGGTGGGCTTGGGGATAATATTACAGTTTTAGCACTGTGGTTTGTTTCACGATGAGAGAAACTGTCAGTAACTTTGTCTTTTCAATCATTAGCTGAGCCGAGGCAGGGAAAGGTGAAAAGTAACCTTGACTAGAGTTTTTAAAGTAAAGTTCACAAATGCATATTCTTTAGTTGAAGCTTTGGTTGTGAGGAGCACACATGAGGAATTCAGACACAGAGGATGATTGTACAGAGCCTTCAATCCAAATTATGCAGCTTGTCTTATGATTGTTGTATTGTCCCAGTCAAATTTGTGGTCCTTGTCGTCTGTGTGTATGGTTACTAGGGAAAGCAGTTCGCATTCACCAACACCAACTAGCCACTAAATGTCACAATCAGTTGTCCCTAGTAACCACTCACACATGACAAGGACCACAAATTCAACTGGAACCACACAAGGATCATAGGATAAACTGAACAGAGAACAGCCACAGAATTTCTAGAAGCGTGGCACTCATCCACCGACTCCATCAACAAGCACATTGACCTGGAGCCAATATACCGGTCACAACAATGAACAACCGGAACCGGCAATTAGCATCAGCAGAAACAGAACCAAATAAATTCCAGAAGAGACAATTCAGCAGCACTTCACAGGAGGCTCCAAAGCACTGAAGGTGTCAGGGGACAAAATGTCTGTAAATCAACTTTCCAGCTCAGCGAACATACCCACAACTACGGCAGCAAGTGGGTGGCAGCAGTCCCATTTGCTAGCTGTCATTGTTCTTGGTAGTAGAAGTCACAGGTTTGGAAGCGGTTGTCAAACTTTGGCAGATAATGGACCCTGCATTCGTGGCTCCCATTTTCACCAGTGGTGCAAGGAGGGAATATTCAAAGGGATGGTTAGGATGCAAAACCAAACAGGCTACGGTGTCCTGAATGATGTTGAGGTGCTTAAGTGTTGTTGAAACTGTAGTTCTCCAGGCAAGTGGAGAATATTCCATCACATTCTTGTCTTGTGCTTTCTGGATGGTGGATAGGATTTGGATAGCCAGGTGATGTGTTGGTCACCATCACTACTCAATGACACATGGGAGAGATGGTGATTGGGAGTTGACAAACATGTTATATAAGATCATAAGACCCAGGGGCAGAATTAGGCCATTTGGCCCATTGAATCTGCTGACATGTTTCTCTGCCACATTTTCCTGCCTTCTCCCTGCAAGTCTTTATCCTCTTTCTAATCAAGAACCTATCTATCTCTGTGTTAAATGCACTCAAGGACTTCATTTCCACAGCCTTCTGCACCAATGAATTCCACAAATTCACCACTGTCTGGCTGAAGAAACTCCTCATCATCTCAGTTTTAAAAGGTTGCCCCTTCACCCTCTAGCAGTGCCCTTGGGTCCTAGTCTCTCCTACGAGTGGAAATATCTTCTCCACATTCACTCTGTCCATGTCTCTCAGTATTCTGTAAGTTCCAATCAGATCTTCCTTAATCCTTCGAAACTCCATCGAGTACAGACCCAGAGTCCGTAACTGCTACTCAGTCATAGAGTCATAGAGATGTGATAAGCCCTTCATCCCCAGGATCATTCTTGTAAACCTCTTCTGGACTCCCTCCAATGGCAGTATATGCTTACTTAGGGGGCCCAAACCAGCTCGCAATAATCTAAATGCACTCTGACCAAGCTGACTTTTTTTATACAGCCTTAGAAGTAAATCCCTGTTCTTGTATTATAGCCCTCTCAAATTGCATTTGCCTTCTTAGCTGCTGACTGAACCTACATGCTAACCTTAAAAGAGTCCTGAACTAGGACTCCTACATGCTATATTGTGTTTCAGATTTCCAAACTCTTTCCCCATTTCGAAAATAGTCAACCTAAGTGCATAATCTCACACTTTCTCACATTGTATTCCATCTGCAACTTCTTTGTCCACTCTGTGAGCCTGTCCAAGTATTTCTGCAACCTCCCCATTTCCTCAACACTACCTACCCCTTCACATATCTTTGTGTCATCTGCAAACTTAGCAACAATTCCCTCAGTTCCTTCAACCAGATTGTTAATATATATGGTGAATAATTGTAGTCCCAATACTAGCCCCTGCGGAACTCCACTAGTCATCACCTACTATCCTAAAAAAGATGCCTTTATCCCTATTCTCAGTCAATTCTCTATCCATGCCAGTACCTTGCTCCTAACACCATGGACCTTTATCTTATTTAGCAAACTTCTGTGCCATTACGTCTGATTTCAGCTTCTCCCTCTCAAACTGCAGGATTAATTCTATCATGTTATGGTCACTGCCCGCTAGGGTTTCCTTCACCTTCAGTTCCTTAGTCAAGTCTGCCTCATTACACATCACCAAATCCAGAATTGCCTGCTCCCTAGTGGGCTGTGCCACAAACACTTCAAAAAACCATCTTGTAGATATTCCACAAATTCCTTTTCCTGGGATATACTACCAGCCTGATTTTTCCCAGCCCAACTGCATAATGAGGTCCCCCTTGATGATTGTAATAGTGCTTTTTTAATCTCCTGTATTATCCACATGCTGACTATGGCTAGGAGGCCTGTACTTAACTCTTTTTACCTTGTTGGTTCCTCAATATTACTCAAACCCACCCCCACCCCCAGCATTTAGTTTAAAATCCTATCTACAGTCCTAGTTCTAGCATTCACCAGGACTCTGGTCCCAGCATGACTCAGGTGGAGCCTGCCTTATTGGAACAGCTCCCTCCTTCCCCAGTACTGATGCCAATATCCCATGAAGTCAAACCCATTTCTTCCAAACTAATCTTTGAACTACATTTTTATTTCTTTAATCTTGTTGATCCTGTGCCAATTAGCTCATGACTCAGATAGTAATCTGGAGATTATTATCTTTTTGGTTCTGCTTTTTAATCTAGGCCCTAGTTGCTCATATTCCCTTAGCAGAATCTCTTTCCTCTTTCTACGTACATGCTGCTATTTATGTGGACATGGGCCACTGGATCTTTCCCCTCCCACTCCACGTGAGTGTGCAGCTCAGATGAGATATCCTGAACCCAGGCACCAGGCAGGCAATACTGCCTTCGCGCCGGACAGCACAATTCTATTCCACTGACTGTACCATTGCCAATTACAACTACATTTCTCTTTTCTCCCCCTCTTGAATGACTCCCTGCATCATGGTGCTATGGTCAGTTTGCTCATCCTCCTTTAAGCCCCCACTCTCATCCACACAGGGAGCATGAATCTCAAACCTGTTGTACAAGCTCAAGGACTGAGGCCCCTTCAGCACTACCTCATGGATCCCTCTATCTGCCTCGCTCATAGTCCCACCCTCCTGTCCCTGACCTTTGCTCCCCTTATGTGCTCATCAACTCTGAGCCAGAGTTCTTCAAGCAAGCAAAACTTGATAGGAATCAGAATGGGGTCCACCAATTCCCATTTTATGCAGGTACAACACATTGCCTGGCCCTGCATCTCTATTTTCTTTGTTTTTAATTTGTTTTTTAAAAAGTTTATTTTAGTTTGTAACCTGTAAGTATTTTCTCTACCTAAATCTGAAAGTAGTCTATAATTGATAGTCAAATTCGTAGTTATTATCAAACAATGAACTTACTGTTTTCCTGTAACGTCATTCTCCTTTTTGTGCTGGGGCCCCCAATCCTGGGCTTCAATTTATCCTATAAAAAGACCTTACAAACTATGAATCAAACAAAGCAAGCGAAAAGCACCTCTTCCATTCCACTGAATTCCCAAATTGCCTCCTCCAAACTCCCCAAACTATCTACTCACTCGGGTTGTGTCTCACTCTGGATGTGATCGCTCCCTCCTGACTGTGCGTAGCTTATTGATTGTGCACTTTCAACAGGCCCTTGCTTAAATAGAACTGAGATGACTCACACTTGTTAAGCTTCAATAGTAATCAATACTTATTGAGGTCCTATTCAGGCTTCAGGTGATTGACTGATAACTTTTCCTTCTTCTTCAAAGGTGGAACTCCATACATCTTAGAACAAACATATGAGATAATGCCACATAAAATGTCAATGCTTAAAACTAGCCATTCAATCCAACATGTTTATACCAGTGTTTATGTTCCATACAAACCCTGATTATTGCCCAATAACGGTGTCATCATTTATGCCTGTACATTTAAGCAAGACGCTATAGGTCGAAAAATGGCAAATCCTAGCAGAAAGACAGACATGTTGGAACAGCGGTTGAAGCGTTTCTACTGCTTGCTGTTTGCAATCAAGCAGTGATTGCATTCTTTATGAATGCTTTATGCTATCACTGCAAAGATCTGAGAGAATACTCCCTCATAAATTACAGAGATTGATTCACACAAAATAGCTTATTGTTAAATCATAAACATATACTTGTCCTAAGTCATATTTGATTCAATTGCAGAACACGAACATTTGATTTAATGACAAAAGATTGAATCTCTGCATATGCCGACAGATGAGTTATTAATAGGGGCCAAATTCCACCAACAAGAGAACCAAGTTATTGAAGGAACAAAAGGTTCAAAGTGCGCTAATAAATTTTCACTTCAAACTCTTGCAGGATATCTGTTACTAATAAGTGCCACATTCTGCACCACATTCTGCAAAAGGTAAAGGTCACAGATCTCAAATGTTGTCAGTATTTAAGACCAGCAGAATACTGATAGTCCCAAACAATGACCATTGTAAATCAGTACCAGACAGAAATACTGAAATAAGATTTTGGGTCATCAAAAAACAAATCCCATGCTTCAACAGTTTGTCCCTCTTTCCTGAATGTGCCATCTCCTGATAATGCACAGTTGCATGGACATAAACTGCCTGCTGATTAGGAATGCAACATTCACAGAGTTATCTTTGTGTCTCTAAGTACTGCCAATAACCAAAGAGAACAATTGCAGAGGTACTAAAAATATCTCGTTTTGGTTTATTATAAGTTTGTAAGAAAAGATCTTTGGAAGTGGGTGGCTTTCCACAGTCGACCTTCCATAAACTTGAGAACAATGAGCTATTTGTCCTAATTCACAACCAGTTCCATTTATCTGTCACCCCTATGTTCGCTGATATACACTGGCTCCTTTAAAGCAGTGTATCGATGTTAGAATTCTCATCCTTGTTTTCAAAACCTTTGGGGTCTTCCCCCACCCTTGTCTGTCTCTTTCCATTTGTAACCTCCTCCATTCCCAAAACTTTGGAAGATATCTGCACTCTTCCAACTGTTCCTCTGTATTTTCAGCATCCCTAATTTTGAGTGCTCCACTGTTGGCAGCAGTCTGTTTAGGTGCTGGAATTTCATAGCTAAACCTTGCTGCCTTTCTCCTACTTGAAGAGGTGTCCCTTAAAACGTAAGCTTTTTAAACTAAGTAGTTGGAAATATGCCCTATTATCTCCTTATGCAGCTTGATGTCAAGGCTTGTGTACCAATACTGGATCAGTGGTGCTGGAAGAGCACAGCAGTTCAGGCAGCATCCAAGGAGCTTTGAAATCGATGTTTCGGGCAAAAGCCCTTCATCAGGAATAAAGGCAGTGAGCCTGAAGCGTGGAGAGCTAAGCTAGGGGAGGTGGGGATGGGGAGAGAGTAGCATAGAATATAATGGGCGAGTGGAAGGAGATGAAGGTGATAGGTCAGGGAGGAGAGGGTGGAATGAATAGGTGAAAAAGGAGCTAGGCAGGTCGGACAAGTCCGGACAAGTCATGGGGACAGTGCTGAGTTGGAAGTTTGAAACTAGGATGAGGTGGGGGAAGGGGAAATGAGGAAGCTGTTGAAGTCCACATTGATGCCCTGGGGTTGAAGTGTTCCGAGGCGGAAGATGAGGCGTTCTTCCTCCAGGCGTCTGGTGGTGAGGGAGCGGCGGTGAAGGAGGCCCAGGACCTCCATGTCCTCGGCAGAGTGGGAGGGGGAGTTGAAATGTTGGGCCACGGGGCAGTGTGGTTGATTGGTGCGGGTGTCTCGGAGATGTTCCCTAAAGCGCTCTGCTAGGAGGCGCCCAGTCTCCCCAATGTAGAGGAGACCGCATCGGGAGCAACGGATACAATAAATGATATTAGTGGATGTGCAGGTAAAACTTTGAAAGGCTCCTTTAGGGCGTTGGATAGAGGTGAGGGAGGAGGTGTGGGCACAGGTTTTACAGTTCCTGCGGTGGCAGGGGGAGGTTCCAGGATGGAAGGGTAGGTTGTGGGAGGGCATGGACCTGACCAGGTAGTCACGGAGGGAACGGTCTTTGCGGAAGGCGGAAAGGGGTGGGGAGGGAAATATATCCCTGGTGGTGGGGTCTTTTTGGAGGTGGCGGAAATGTCGGCGGATGATTTGATTTATGCGAAGGTTTGTAGGGTGGAAGGTGAGCACCAGGGGCGTTCTGTCCTTGTTACGGTTGGAGGGGTGGGGTCTGAGGGCGGAGGTGCGGGATGTGGACGAGATGCGTTGGAGGGCATCTTTAACCACGTGGGAAGGGAACTTGCGGTCTCTAAAGAAGGAGGCCATCTGGTGTGTTCTATGGTGGAACTGGTCCTCCTGGGAGCAGATACGGCGGAGGCGGAGGAATTGGGAATACGGGATGGCATTTTTGCAAGAGATAGGGTGGGAAGAGGTGTAATCCAGGTAGCTGTGGGAGTCGGTGGGTTTGTAAAAAATGTCAGTGTCAAGTCGGTCGTCACTAATGAAGATGGAGAGATCCAGGAAGGGGAGGGAGGTGTCAGAGATGGTCCAGGTAAATTTAAGGTCAGGGTGGAATGTGTTGGTGAAGTTGATGAATTGCTCAATCTCTTTGCGGGAGCATGAGGTGGCGCCAATGCAGTCATCAATGTAGCGGAGGAAGAGGTGAGGAGTGGTGCCGGTGTAATTACGGAAGATCAACTGTTCTACATAGCCAACAAAGAGACAGGCATTGCTGGGGTCCATACGTGTGCCCATGGCTACCCCTTTGGTCTGGAGGAAGTGGGAGGATTCAAAGGAGAAATTGTTAAGGGTGAGGACCAGTTCGGCCAAACGAATGAGAGTGTCGGTGGAAGGGTACTGTTGGGGATGTCTGGAGAGGAAAAAATGGAGGGCTTGGAGGCTCTGGTCATGGCGGATGGAGGTGTAGAGGGATTGGATATCCATGGTGAAGATGAGGCGTTGGGGGCCGGGGAAATGGAAGCCTTGGAGGAGGTGGAGGGCGTGGGTGGTGTCTCGAACGTATGTGGGGAGTTTCTGGACTAGGGGGGATAGGACAGTGTCGAGGTAGGTAGAGATGAGTTCAGTCCTCCAGACCAAAGGGATAGCCATGGGCACACGTATGGGCCCCAGCTATGCTTGTCTCTTTGTTGGCTACGTAGAACAGTTGATCTTCCGTAGTTACACCGGCACCACTCCTCACCTCTTCCTCCGCTACATTGATGACTGCATTGGTGCCACCTCATGCTCCCGCAAGGAGATTGAGCAATTCATCAACTTCACCAACACATTCCACCCTGACCTTAAATTTACCTGGACCATCTCTGACACCTCCCTCCCCTTCCTGGATCTCTCCATCTCCATTAGTAACGACCGACTTGACACTGACATTTTTTACAAACCCACCGACTCCCACAGCTACCTGGATTACACCTCTTCCCACCCTATCTCTTGCAAAAATGCCATCCCGTATTCCCAATTCCTCCGCCTCCGCCGTATCTGCTCCCAGGAGGACCAGTTCCACCATAGAACACACCAGATGGCCTCCTTCTTTAGAGACCGCAAGTTCCCTTCCCACGTGGTTAAAGATGCCCTCCAACGCATCTCGTCCACATCCCGCACCTCCGCCCTCAGACCCCACCCCTCCAACCGTAACAAGGACAGAACGCCCCTGGTGCTCACCTTCCACCCTACAAACCTTCGCATAAATCAAATCATCCGCCGACATTTCCGCCACCTCCAAAAAGACCCCACCACCAGGGATATATTTCCCTCCCCACCCCTTTCCGCCTTCCGCAAAGACCGTTCCCTCCGTGACTACCTGGTCAGCTCCACGCCCCCCTACGACCCACCCTCCCATCCTGGCACTTTCCCCTGCCACCGCAGGAACTGTAAAACCTGTGCCCACACCTCCTCCCTCACCTCTATCCAAGGCCCTAAAGGAGCCTTCCACATCCATCAAAGTTTTACCTGCACATCCACTAATATCATTTATTGTATCCGTTGCTCCCGATGCGGTCTCCTCTACATTGGGGAGACTGGGCGCCTCCTAGCAGAGCGCTTTAGGGAACATCTCCGAGACACCCGCACCAATCAACCACACTGCCCCGTGGCCCAACATTTCAACTCCCCCTCCGACTCTGCCGAGGATATGGAGGTCCTGGGCCTCCTTCACCGCCGCTCCCTCACCACCAGACGCCTGGAGGAAGAACGCCTCATCTTCCGCCTCGGAACACTTCAACCCCAGGGCATCAATGTGGACTTCAACAGCTTCCTCATTTCCCCTTCCCCCACCTCCTCCTAGTTTCAAACTTCCAGCTCAGCACTGTCCCCATGACTTGTCCGGACTTGTCCGACCTGCCTAGCTCCTTTTCCACCTATCCACTCCACCCTCTCCTCCCTGACCTATCACCTTCATCTCCTCCCCCACTGACCTATTGTACTCTATGCTACTCTCTCCCCACCCCCACCCTCCCCTAGCTTATCTCTCCACGCTTCAGGCTCTCTGCCTCTATTCCTGATGAAGGGCTTTTGCCCGAAACGTCAATTTTACTGCTCCTCGGATGCTGCCTGAACTGCTGTGCTCTTCCAGCACCACTAATCCAGAATCTGGTTTCCAGCATCTGCAGTCATTGTTTTACCTCGTTGTGTACCAATATTCCTTGGGGAATTGTACTATATAAAAAACGCTGTATAAATATAAGTTTTGTTCTTTTCATCATTGCCATCACTGGATCAATAGCCTAAAATTCAGTGGCAAACACCATTGTGGGAGAACCATCACTGCCAAGACTACAGTGGTTCCAGAAAAAGACCAACCATTGCTTCCCTCAGAAAGTAACTAGACACGGGCAAAAGCATTGCCATCATCTACTTCCTAAGAGTTTTGAAAGCAGTATGAACATTTCCATAAATGGTAAACTGATACGTATTCAGTTTTATAATGTATTATTTCACAGTACAAAAGGAGTTCATCTAACCTGCACAGATTCTTTCAAAGATCAGTCAAGTTAGTCCCAATCTTTGCCGTTTCTCCATATCCCTGTACTTTTTTCTACTTCAAAGTATTTGTCAAATTTGCTTTGAAGTTGCCTGTTAAAACTTTGTCCACCACTCTCTCAGGCAGTGCATTCCAAATCCTACTCACTCATTAATATTTCCTCCAGTCTATTTTTCTTTAGTTCCTTTTTATTTATCCTTTTATTTATTCTTGGAGAGGGTGCAGAAGCGGTTTACAAGAATGATTCCAAGGATGAAGAGTTTCAGTTATGACGATAGATTGAAAAAGTTGGGATTGTTCTTCTTAGAGAGAAGAAGGCTAAAAGGAGACCCATTCAAAGTGTTCAAATCTATGACTCGGCTTTTAGAATAGATTGGGTGAAATGTTCTCCCTTGTGAAAGGAAGAAACCAAGAGGGCATAGATTTAAAGTGAATTGCTAAAGAAGCACGGGTGAAGTTCAGAAAAACTTCTTCACTCAGCAAGTAGTTGGGTTGTGGAATGAACTGCTTGGAATTGTGGTGGAGACAGGTTCAATTGAGGCATTCAAGAACATTGGATCACTATTCAGATAAAGATAATGCGCAAGGATATGGGGTTAAAATAGAAGATTACCACTAGGTCATTTGATGAACTGGTGTAAGCATGATGGGCCAAATGCACCCCAACCCTTCTGTGATTCTAACCCCTTTATGATTTTAAGCACTTATATGAAATTGCTTTTTGGTCTTATCGAAGGAGAACAACCCAGCTTCTCCAATCTATCCACATAACACAAATCCCTGGAACTATTCTAGTCAATCTCTTTTTATACTTTCCCAAAAACCTTGATGTCCTTCCTAATGTGTCTTAGTATTGGAAACAATGCTGCAATTGGGACAGAATGGATACTTTGTATAGTTTTAGAACAACTTACTGGTGTTTATACTCTAATAAGGATAGTGAGGAACAATAATGGTTTAATCTAAACTGAGTTAATATTTGAGGGAGGTCGTGGCCTAGTGATATTATCACTGAATTACTTCTCCAGAGACCCAGATAATGTACTCAGGACCTGGGCTCAAATCCTTCCACAACAAATGGTGGAATTTGAATTCAATAAAAAGAAAACTGGAATTAAGAGTTTAATAAAAGCCATTAATCCATTTGTCAATTGTCAGGAAAAAACCCATCTGATTCATTAATGACCTTTAGGGAAGGAACTGCCAACGTCACCTGGTCTGGCCTACATATGATTCCCTAACCAATAAAGGCAAGCATGCCATACACCTTCTTTACCACCCTATTTACTTGCGTGGCCACTTTCAGGGAGCTACGGACTTGAACCCCAAGATCCTTCTATACATCAATACTGTGCAATGTGGTTGACTCTTAATTTGGGATGGGCAATGATTGCTGGCTTAGCCAGCGACGCCCTCATCCTGTGAATGAAAAAAAGAAAAAAAACATCACTTTTTGTATCCTCTGACAACATATGTCTCTATTTGAATAGCATTTCCTTAACTGACAGCTCACACCCAGGCCAATCTCACATTGCGTGCCTAGCTGACAGTGTACACCCAGTCTCAGAATTTCATTGCATCCCCTAACTTGCATCCACTCCCTGTTTCATACTGTGGCCATAACTGACAATTCACATCCAGTTTCACAATACATCGGCCTAACTGCCTACTCATAGCCAGTCAGAAACCGCCCCTCCCCAACTGACATCTTATGGTCAGCTTAATCACACAAACCAATATCTCACATCGAATCACACCCTGCATTCCTAGGATCAGCAGTCTGAGACCGAACAGTATCCTGCTGACAGTTTATGTTCCATCTGGTCTGGTGCCTTTTGTGGCTATTCCTATTTTATCTTGTGTTCTGTGTAACCTCTGTGTTCACTGCATTCTTTCATTTCCATGAGCAGTACCCACCCAACTGTGACACTCAACACTGGCAATCGCCACCAGGAGAGCTGGTCGCCTTCACCAACCTCTTACACAAACAAAATATAAACTCAAACTGAGCTTCTTTATATCCTGAATGATATTTCAGCATCGGCATTTTTCGGGCTCAACTTCTGAATTCAAATCCTGCATGCTTCAAAAGTAGAGCAAGCATGTAAGGTTGCAGGGGATGGGAGATTATGTGACTCAATGGATATTGCTCCTCCCTCTGAAGTGAAATATCTGGGCTAAAGCCCCACTCCAGGACTCATGTCACAGGGGGAACACCCAGAGCACAATTCAACTGGATGATAATCAGCCTGCTAACACCTGCCCACTGATCCCAAAGGGAGAAAAGTTCCACTTGAGGATATAAAACAAACAAGTCTGTAGGAATTTATAACTTACACACAGGGTTATTATCATAAATGAACCCCATTTGCCGCAAAGTGTCTTGTTTGTTAAATAAGGCACCAGCATGCACAAGTGTAAAAAGTATAGCTTTTAATTTATTCACTCAGAAGCTGTGGGTGTTGGCTGGCACAGCCAATGCGTATTGCCCATCCCTTTTTGCCCTCAAGAAGCTCTCGGTGAGCTACGTTTTGAACCACTGCAGTCCATTTGGTGTGGGCACACACAATGCAATTTGAAGACAGCTCCAGGATTTTGACCCAGCGACACTGAAGGAACAGTCAGAAATTTCTACATCAGGATGCTGAGTGGTTTGGATGGTAACTTGCAGGCAGTAGTGTTCTCATGTGTCTCCTGCCATTGTCCTTCTAGATAGTAGCGATCTTCGGTTTGGAAGGGGCTATTTTAAGATAGAACATAGAAAAGTATAGCACATTAATGAGCCTTTCAGCCAACAATGTTGTGCCTAACATGACGCCAAATGAAACTATTCCTTTCTGTCTGCCCTTGGTTCATATCCCTCTAAAAGTCCCGTAAATGACCTTATCATATCTGCATCCATCACCACCCCTGGCAGTATGTTCCAGACCCCTTCCACTCTCTGTGTAAAAAACTTGCCCTTCATGTCTTCTTTGAACTTGCCCCCTCACCTTAAATGCATGTCCCTAGTATTAGACATTTTAAATCTGGGAAAAAGATTCTGACCATTAATGCTGTCTGTGCATCACATAATTTTATATACTTCTATTAAGACTTCCCTCAGCCTTTGCCACTCAAGAGAAAACAACCTGAGTTTTTCTAGCATCTCCTTATAGCTCAAACCCTCTAATCCGGGCAGGATCCTGATAAACCTCTTCTGAACCCACTCCAGAAGCCTCCACATCCTTCCTGTAACATGGTGATCAGAATTGAATGCAATATTCTAAGTGTAGTCTAATCAAAGTCTTGTAAAGTTGCAACATGGCATGCTGACTCTTGTACTCAATTCCCTGACCAATAAAGGCAAGCATGCCATACGCTTTCTTTACCACCCTATCTAGTTGCATGGCCACATTCAGGGAGCTACAGACTTAGTCATAGAGTCATAGAGATGTACAGTACGGAAACAGAACCTTTGGTCCAACTCACCCATGCCGAGCAAATATCCTAAACTAATCTAGTCCCATTTGCCAGCACTTGGCCCACATCCCTCCAAAACCTTCCTATTCATATACCCATCCAGATACCTTTTAAATGCTGTAATTGTACCAGCTTTCACTACTTCTTCTGGCAGCTCATTCCATCCACGCACCACCCTCTGTGTGAAAAAGCTGCCCCTTAGACACCTTTTATATCTCTCCCCTCTCACCTTAAACCTATACCCTGTAGTTCTGGACTTACCCACCCCAGGGAAAATACATTGTCTATTTATCCTATCCATGCCCCTCATGATTTATAATTCTCCATGTGGTCATCCCTCAGCCTCTGATACTCTAGGGACAACAGTCCCAGCCTATTCATCCTCTCCCTATAAATCCTCCAACCTTGGCAACATCCTTGTAAATCTTTTGTGAACCCTTTCAAGTTTCACAACATCCTTCCAATAGGAAGGAGACCAGAATTGCATGCAATATTCCAAATGTGGCCTAACCAATGTCCTGTACAGCTGCAACATGACCTCCCAACTCCTACACTCAATGCTCTGACCAATAAAGGAAAGCCTACCAAACACCTTCATTATTCTATTTACCTGTGACTCTACTTTCAATGAACTATGAACCTGCACTCCAAGGTCTCTTTGTTCAGCAACACTCCTCAGGACCTTCCCATTAAGTGTATAAGTCCTGGTCTAATTTGATTTTCCAAAATGCAGAACCCCGAGATCCTTCTGTACATCAATGCTCTGCAGAGTCCTGCCATTAACTGTATATGGTAAATTGCTGCTATGCATCTTGGAGATAGTACACACTTCTGCTACTGGTGGAGGGAATGGAGGCTTGTGGATGTGGTACCAATCAAGTGGGCTGCTCTGTCTTGGATTAGGTCAAATTCTTGAGTAGTATTGGAACTGTACTCATCTAGACAAGTGGAGAGTGTTCTATTGCAACCCTGACCTGTGCCTTGTAGATTGTGGACAGGCTTGGTGAGTCAGGAGAGTATTCCATGATTTACTTAAGTTAGCGTTATTGAAGTTACAGAGTCTCAAGTATTAAAAAGCACCAGAAACATCCGAAAACTTATGATACCTGTTTATTCTGTGAGGGCACAACAGCTGGATTTTTTTAAACTAATGTGTATTTGTGCTCCTCAAAATATGCATCAGTCAAAAATGGATGTCAAGAGTAAGGCCTTATTTCCAAAGCTCTCAACCATTGACAGCATCAAAACTTCTCCACAAAGTCAGTTTCCTGCAGAGAAGAATCAGCTCTCAGTCTCAGCTTCTGAACAGCAATTCAAGTTGTGCTATGACAAAATTATCACACTGTGACATGTTAATACCAGGAACAGCTGAACTGTTGATCACACCCAGAGTAAAGGAGGGGTAGGATGATGATTTGACAAAATAGTTAAATACATGTCACATTTAAAATGTCACCTTGTCTGAATTGGTAGCACTTTCCCCTCCTAATCAGTAGGTTATGGGTTACACCCGACTCCAGAGCACATTAACGAGATTAGCAGTCACTGCCATACCGAGACAGTGTTGCATCATTTTAGATGCTATTCCTCAGATGGTACCTTACACAGAGACCTTATCTGCCAACTTTCATAGATCTTAAGGCACTGTTTGAAGAAGAATAGGGAATCGTTGTGCTCAAAACTCTTTATCCAAATTACTCGAAAAATAATTAACTGGACGTTCATTCTATCAGAGCTTATGTATTCAGTTGTACATAAAATATTGCAATGTTTAGTATTATTCTGTCACAATAATTAATGTATTTCAACATAAATTATTTCATGTGAAGCATTTTGAGAAATTTCAGATAAGCTGCCATATAAATAAAGTTATTTTCTCTTCTTTCAAAAGATGTGCATTTTAATTATTTAAGTCCAGCACCAGTTCACTTCGGCATGCCAAAAAACCTGCCTTTATGTTGCATTTAATGGAATGTTAGGGCCCAGTCACATAGCCAATGACAATCCAAAAATAACCTCGCTGATCTTTGTGAATCAGGCTAGCTGAATACAGTGTTGCCTCTGTCTATGTGAGACCTACGAGCTTTTGACATACATAATTCACAGCACTCAATGGAATTTCAAGCCGCTTATTTTCTGCTCATCCCTCCTACTTCACCACTGAGTCAAACCTTTCCTAGTTGTCCAACCTTAATGTTAAATCCCGATTTATCTCTCAATTCCCATTATCCCCTTATGACGGTAATGAATATGCTTGTTTCATTGATAATACCAGCCTCCTGTTCAATTGACTTCCTTACCGCCAAATGTATGGACATCCACTTTCTTTCCTAGACCCAATAAATCCCTACAATCAGGTTACCAATCCTTCCATTACTCCAAAACAGCCATAAGCAAATTATAAATAATATTGTGGCCACGAGAGCACACAATTCTACACCAAAGCCTCCCTCCTCTTTCATTTCAGGTCTTCCTGAGGCTGTGAATGGCGCCACACAAATGCAAGTTTTTCTTGACCTTCACATTACATTTTCTTTATGTGGCATTAATATTTAGTATTAATTTCTGGCTCATTCGCTTTATTCAGTTTCATTGAAGAAAAACAGTTCCAACCCATAAATCTAAAGAATACACCAAGTCAATGAAATTTTAAAATGGAGACAGTACTGTGTAAAATGTGGTGGAGAGCAGGTTTCAATTAACTTGGGCTCTTTGCATGTACACCATGCCATAAATGATAGATTTAAGTTTAGGTCTGGTATTTCTGATCAAAGGTAGGGTTCAGGGAAGGGGGTGGGGTGAATTGAGCAAAAGATAAAATCCCCTTTCAGCTGCAGTAAGCTCAATGACTTGTATAGCTATTGGATTGAGGATTTGCTACAAGTTGGAAGTTTTGAATAAAATAATATGGGGGCTCAATGAGATTTAAGAATATGTTTTGAAATAATTTCACACTTTTCCATGTGGCCGGAGTTTAAACATGAGACTCTGGTTTCAACCCTGATTAAAAGCAGCAATTGTTAGTCCAACAAAGAGTATCTCTTTTGCACATAATTCTTTGACATTGATTAATATGACAGGAGGTACAAAACAAAACCTCACTTGTTCTGAAATGTTCAGGCTATTACAGGACACCAGTTGATTAAGAAGCCTGAGGTCATATCTTGAGTGCAAATGACTAGTGCCACATGACTGATAAAGCACAAGCTGACGTTTATCAATAGCCCAGAAGGATAGTCTTCAATAAATCTAGCTTCTAAGTAAAAGGATTCACATGTTCATGATGTAGTCTGTTATCTGTTATTGAGATTAAAATTCAATCCATATCAAATTGCTCTAAATAGAGTCTAACTCCTTATTATGACATGTAATCAATAGTAATAAGTTTTTATTACTAACAACCTTCAAACTAAATCTTAAAACATGTTCCTCATTTTTTCCTAACTCTCACTTTAATCTCTTAAATCTTCCAATCTCCTAAAGATGCCCATTTAACATTCACATCTTCTACCAGTTGCTAGTTAGTAAACAGTAGCAGGCCTTTTGGATGACATTTTCTCCTTAGTTTGCGCTAAAACCAATTGTACTTCCACAAATGCTCCACAATTTAAGTTAATCCAACTCAACACATAAAGAGGGTTTGAATCAAAGACCTGGTCTTCAATCGTTCTGTATCTCATCAGGTAAAATCTGCCAGGGTTTAGTTATGGTGGGACAATCACAAACCTGGCAGATATTCCTTTAAATACAGGTGATTGAGAACTGGGACTACTGATGGTGGTTTCTTAATGTCAAAACAATTTGTTAGCATAGCTTTGGTAATTCTATTATTTCTGGTGAGGCAGAAAAAGACCTAGTTTTAAAATTCTGAAAAGGCTATTCAGGAGCAGAAACAGGAAGGATGGTAGAGA
Organism: Chiloscyllium plagiosum; assembly: GCF_037043375.1. Taxonomy (NCBI): domain Eukaryota; kingdom Metazoa; phylum Chordata; class Chondrichthyes; order Orectolobiformes; family Hemiscylliidae; genus Chiloscyllium; species Chiloscyllium plagiosum. Next base: position 19,240,269 of record NW_028270166.1, read on the forward strand.
TTTGGAATGTTCTTCCCTCGAAGAATAATTGAAGCTTTCAAAATCAAGGCGGATATTTATAGTCAGCAGTAATAACAAGGAGCAAGGAATAAAAAAAAAGAAAAAGTAGAGTTGAGGTGCCAATCAATCATGATCTAATTGAATGGCTAGGCAGACCCAAGGGGCTGAATGGCCTATTTTTGTTTTTAATGTTCCTATTTACCCAGTAAGCCATTAATCTCTTTTAATGAGAAGGGGAGTAGAGCTACTGCTGCCTTGCCTAGGGTGATACAGCTTGTAACTGAGTCAGGTTGTGACTGATACCCACCCACATAGAGTTTGACCTTCACTTCCTAAGTACAAAGTATCAGAGCTGGCACGATGGACTTATTATTGTGTGTCTGTGTATGCAGACAGTATGGAACTAGGCGTGGGCGAGTTGCCGCAACCTTGGCTTAAATGTTTGTTCTTTGGCTTTTACTATTGAACCAAACCAAATATATCTGGAAGTCCATTTCAATAGGTTCTTTTACTGGAGTTTGGAGTTAATTAATATCAGTCCGAAGTACGGCTGTGTGAACCAGGTATTTAAACTGAGGGAAGGTTCAAGAGGTTAATGTCAGCAGTAGAAAGATTAAAGACAAAAGGACCTTGGGCAAATACTGAAGAATTCCAGATCTAGCTGAAAACTCCCACAGGAGAGATACCTTAAACAACATGGCTCTTTGACAGAGGTAAGATGAAACACAGGGAAGGAGAGGGTACAAAGCCCAGCAGTGTTATTGCCAGTAACCAGAGGCAGATGGGTAATCACACACTAGCTTTGGCGAGATCAAAGAACACAGGAAAATCATTGACAAGAGATTTGTACCATGGATGAAAAAGCTGATAAAGTAAAGATCTTTAGTGCAGAGCACGGAAAGAAATAAAATGAACAAAGATAACTTGATACCTTTCTCGCTAGTAATGGAGAAGTTATTAACAGTCATAAATGAGGATTTCACCTTAATTTACAATTCTTAATATACACTTGGTTGTACATTAATGATGCTGATTAGAGCCTCTTGTCTTCTGGACTAATGGTTTGGCACTGCTGTACCTATTTCCTTCTACATTATGAAGGGCTATAGATTAAATCTGGGGCAGAAACAGTTAATGTTGAAATGTTTTCACAAAAAGAAAGAAACGTTGAAGCTTGTCTCTCTTGACACTGAAAAATAAGACACCTCCATTTACTATTCCTGAAAACACCCACTCAGTTCACTAATGAGAAACAGCCCATCAGATGAAGACATGGGGTGGGGCTATTATGATCACTTTCTATTTTACATTTCATGGTTTCAGATTCCAAACGATCTGGTAATTAGGTGCAGAGGAGCATAGCCACCTAGGTTGTTCAGGGTCCAATTCACCTACCTGACCCTCAGCGCAGAGCAATGTATAGAGCATCTGTGCTTCAGTAGAAAGGTCCTCATTGACATTTATCAGTTGATGCAGCCAGCAACCTCACAGCGCGGTGTGTCTGAATCTATGAAGGTCCACTATTATGTCAGAGGAGGTCACAATTGCTCTCTATTTTATGCGGGCTAACTATATTTTCCTTTGCCAGAGACAGGCAAGAAACATCACTTCACTTGTTTTCAGGATTCCCAATGGTACAAAGTGCCACTGATTGGACGTACATCACTTTGCAGACACTGCATCTTACACTGAAAGGAATTCAACTCCCTCCCTTTCAGCTGGCAGGTAACCCATGGGGATCTGCCATAGGTGGCACCATGTCACCAATGTGAGGGTGCCCAATGCCGTCACTGCATGCTGAGCAGTTGAGGTGTAGCAACACAAGAACGGGGAGACGGAAAATGAAGAAGAGGAGAGGGAGGAAGGGGAGGGGTGAATGCGATCAGGACACACCTTCAATCCAACAACTCCCCAAGAACTCATGTGAGTACAATCCCAGGAATTACAACTCCAGTTTCCCCCATTCACCCAACAATCTCACTTCATTACTTTCTGTCAGTGATTGCAACACAAGAACAAAATCCAATACTAACTACTAATTCCAAGTGAAAATTACAAATGAAATTATGCCATACAGCACACAAGATCAATGAATTACCTTTGTAACCTCCATTACATCTTCCAGGTGCCTTTGCTTGTCCTAAGCATACCCCAGTGGCTGTAGCTGATGGTGGTCTGTTGCCTACTAATGGAGCAAACTGCAAATGATTGTGGAGAATGACAATAAGCAGTTCAGAGCTTGGAAAGGTCCAATTTTAGACCATCATCTTGGTTTGGGCAGCAGCACTGGGAGGAGAAATACTGTCTTCTTGAGAAAGGGCACCTTGGAGTCACTGCCACTCCCGTGGAACAGTGCCTGAGCAATCCTGGCAATCAAGAGGAAGAGAGTTTGCTGGAATGCTGTGACACTGTGGAAGCCCCTTTGCACTCAGAAATCCACAGACCCGACTGAGGACTGCAGCAGCCTTGGTTTGCAATATAGCAGGCTAAGCTTTTATATTGACAGGATTCACATTGGGAGGCTTCTTCTTGAAACTGTTACATTGGCCATTGGATGCTACACCCCAGTTGGCTGCAAAGTATGGGCACGGGGACAGCAACCACTTTGTGCTGGAAAGGATGGGCTCCAGGCTCTGGTCAAAGACCCATGCCAAAGTGCCGCAGACCTCCTCCATGCCCCTTGACAGTGACTGCAGGAATTCTGTCTAGTTTCTCATTGCATCAAGCGTTTAATGGTCTGTATCTTCCAATTCAAATTGGCATCCCTATTCTCATAGAATCCCTACAGTGTGGAAACAGGCTCTTTGGTCCAACAAGTCCACACTGACCCTCCAAAGAGTAGCCCAATCCTCTTCTATTCTACATTTACCCCTAACGAATGCACCTAACCTACACATTCCTGTACACTATAGGCAATTTAGCATGGCCAATTCACCTGACCTGCATAGATTAGATTACATTACAGTGTGGAAACAGGCCCTTCGGCCCAACAAGTCCACACTGACCCGCTGAAGCATAACCCACCCATACCCCTACATTTACCCCTTACCTAACACTACGGGCAATTTAGCATGGGCAATTCACCTGACCTGCACATCTTTGGACTGTGGGAGGAAACCGGAGCACCCAGAGGAAACCCACGCAGATACGGGGAGAACGTGCAAACTCCACACAGTCAGTTGCCTGAGGCGGGAATTGAACCTGGGTCTCCGGCGCTAACCATTGCGCCACCGTGCCGTACACATATCTTTTGGATTGTGGAAGGAAAGCAGAGCACCCAGAGAAAACCCACACAGACACGGGGAGAATGTGCAAACTCCACACAGACAGTAGCTTGAAGCAACTCTACCCAATTAACTTTCCAGCATTTTTCCAACTAAGCTTCTGATACAAGATCCATCAAAACGGAAGCTGTCCAGCAAACCACAGAGAATGGATCATCGCAGAAGTCATAATTTGTAAGTGAGTGGTTGAGGTTTGGTGTAATGGGGACTTTATAGGGCTAGTGGTGCAGTTAATAAAATGATTAGCATTTCAAAATAGATTCATGGACACTGACCACTGTGTGAGGTCATAGAATAGCTTGTGACACTGAATACTGGTCTTCTTTGAATTTGACTCCGTGACTCTTTGCTCCCAGTACTTTCCAATTATGGATCTGGAAGGTACAGAACATCTGTCCTACTTTCCACCACATCACCACAGCTTCCAGTGCAGTGTCCATAAACTTTGCAGTCCTCACTTGGCCACGTTGTTTCATTCTTTATTGCTTCCCAGGTCAGATTCACTGCTGGCATCTGCTCCAGTCACAATGCACATCTTATTTATGAGGTAGAGATTAGTTTGAAGCAGTTCAGACTAGCTATAAATGGAGTAAACTGCACATCAGTGAGCAGTGTGGTTAGCAGCATGGTTACATTGAACAGGCTTGGGTTCATTACTCACTGCTATCCCCCCGCCTATTTTCATAGTCCATTCAGTCTAACTGTCAGTCAGTTTAACAGAATTGATAAAAATGTCTTGTGTGCTTGTTGCTTTATTGTTGGGAAAAGAAAATCTTTGAAACTGAAATGTATTTATCAAGAAAAAATAAAGTAAAAATAAAGTTCAAGACTGACTTTAATTCAGAGAGCTTAGTTCACTTCTGCTTTACTTTCAAAGATATTGTCTTTCCAGGTTTTGCATTTTGTCCCTCTTCCATTTTCTCTCTCCTGCTGAAGAGGAATGAAATTTGGCTTGGGATCAGACTGCAGTAATAGCCAGTGCAGGTGAAACTGTACTTGAATGTGGGTGACAAAACAGGTGATATAGTAAGTTATCAACCTGTCCAAGATGTATATATAAGAAAATGAAGACACAATAGCGGTCCTCTTTGAAATCCCATCTTAATCAAATTTCATTGAACCTCATTAACCCTTTCTACAGTGAACTTCAATGATCATGAAACACTACAATATCGCATCCAGGGAATTATTTTTAACGCATAGGTGCCAATAGGCTACTTAATTGGGATGAAGGGATCATGGTCTGGAAATAATCAGGAAACCATCAGACCATTGCTTATTTCATCCCCATCTAACATACACACAGATCAATCTTTCAGCAGATGTCATCACATAAGGTGTAGAAGCAAGATTTTTAGATGATTGCAGCCCACCTCACCAGGTCACTGCTGTGGAGGTGAATTTGAGAACCTTATTTGTTAAATTGATCATATATTTAAAAGATATATGAATATATTTATCTTCTTTCAAAATATACTTTCAATATAAAAGGATTAAACCTTTATGCACTCCGTGTTCATGTGATTTACTTATTTCTTAAACAATAGAATGTCTGATTAGTTTTATGGTGAACCTTGAGCTTCCCCAATAAATCCTAGTGTAGTGATTGTAACAAGGTCAGCCAGCTGAACTTCATAGAATATGAGTTCCTTAATTGTGGCTGTTAATCTGATCCAATCAGGGAGTTCTGGCTGAAAGATAAAAAAGGGGAACTGTCAGAGATACTGCCATTCTGTTGGCTGACTTTCAATGAGGCAATACTAAAGTCTCCACAAGTAAATAAAGGGTGACTTAGTGACGAGATACCGGCCTCTGTGGAAGAATATATCCCCTTCCAAGATGCAAGGTGGAAAGCTTACATTTAATTGCTGGCCTATGCTGAGTTAGCCAGACACTGGATGCATTCAAAACGTACCATCGCTGGGCAAGTCTCTCAGCCTTTCCTGTTATATCCAAATAGCTCATGTACACATATAGTCTAGGCACAAGTGTGAAGAATGACATATTGATTGCATGCAGAAATTTTGTTAACATCTGAAAAATGCAATGCAGTAAGAATCGGTGACATTGAAAATTGTGAGGGGAAGGAACAGATTAAAGAGAACCAGTAATAGCCAAAGAAATCAGTAACAATTAGGGCAAAAAACAGAAGAAATGACTGATGATATATTAGACTTCAGATTGTAAGTTTGCTCACTGAACTGGTAGGTTTGTTCTCAGACATTTTGTCACCATGCAAGGTAACGTCATCAGTGAGCCTTTGTTGAAGCGCTAGTGTTCTGTCCTGTTTTCTATTTATGTGTCTTGGTCTGTTAAGGTGGGTGATGTCACTTCTGGTTCTTTTTCTCAGAGGTTGGTAAATGGGGTCCAAATCGATGTTTATTGATGGAGTTCCGCTTTGAATGCCAGGCCTCGAGGGATTCCTGTGTGTGTCTCTGTTTAGCCTGTCCCAGGATGGATGTGTTGTCCCAGTTGAAGTAGTGTCCTTCTTCATCTTATTTTGTAAGACTAGTGATAGTTGGTCACGTCTTTTGCTGGCTGGTTGGTGCTCATGTATCCTGGTGGCTAGTTTCCTGTCTGTCTGTTCGATGTACTGTTTGTTGCAGTCCTTGCAGGGTATTTTGTAAATGAGCTACAAATTTTCTCAAAAAAATTAGACTTCAAAAATGAAGAAAACTTGCCATATCTCAAGAATACTTTACAATGTTTCATGGGCAATAAACTACATTTAAGAGTTGATGTACGCATGGAATTAGTTCCCAAATCAGTCATGATCTCATTGACTGGCTGAACAAGCTTGAGGAGTTAAATTGCCAACCTTTGCTTCTTTATTATTGTTGTTTTGTGGGGAAAAGATCACATGAAGCCTTGACTGTGAATATCAATTTACAATTTCATCCTCATATAACTCAGTTGGTTTCTTGAGAAAAGTGAATTGTTACCCTTAAATATAATCATATTAAAATTTGGGTGCATCATTTTAACATTGCAGTTTATAGAATTCAACCACATCAAACTTAGTCCAACTTAGATTTCCATGAGTCTATCATGACCAGGATCATATCTGAGAGAATCTTTCTTTTTCTTTTGATATCTGCATTGAAATCCATTCCATCTATGATGGTAGGTTTAATCTGCTCACATTAAAGATCCCATTTAAAAAGCATTTTAATCTATAGCTCTGATGTGGAATTCCTTGATGCCGGAAGCACATTGTATAAAAGTTTTCACATTTTTAATGACTTTGGTACACGAAGATTTTTCTCTGTTCCAGAGATAATAGATTAAGTTTAAAAAATGTTCTTTCTTAACTCAGTCTTAAATCACATCAAGCCCTGTTCCCCTATCACCGAGGAGCTCACTGACTTGTGGTGACTGCAGGTCATGCAACATCTTGTTTTTGAAACTCTCACCACTGTTTTCAAACTTCTCCAAGGGCTCACCAATGACCATCTCTGTAATATTCTCTAGCCTTGTGGGATATTGGTGCTCCCCTAATTCTGGTCACTTGGAGTGTTTCTAATTATAATTACTCCACTGTTGGTGACTGTACCTTCAGTTAATTAAGGCCCATTCTCTGGTATTCCCTTTCTTGCACCTCTCTGTCACTCTAACTTGCTTTGCTCCTTTAAGATGTTCCTTACAATGACTTCTTTGACCAAGTTTTTTTCGTCACCTGATTCAATATTTCTTTATGTGACACAGTGAAATGCTTCAGAATGCTCCTTTCAAGCACCTTGGGACATTTTGTTATGTTTATGGCATTATATAAGTATAAGCTGTTGTTACTGTTTCACACAAACTTTCAAGAAACACACTCCAAGCCTATAATTTTCTTCCATGGTTGGCTGATCAACTTCTACCAAAGTGACATTCTTGATGGTCTGCTTCCAGTTTCTGTCGAAACCGATAGCAGTAAAACTAGTTTTTCCAAAGTAGTAGTAGTTTCAGACACCCACAGTACTGTTGCAGGTTTAACAGCACACTGGGTTCGTACCAAATAACACACCTAAACAAGGCAGATAAAGTCCCCTTTCTCATTTCAAAGATACAAAACAGAGTGGATGAACGCAACTTTCCGTGCAAAACAATTTCACTCCAGTGTAATGTAATTCAATGACAGTATTGTTGCATTCCCTGGATCCAGAAACAGTGCATTTGTTGTACCAGCTAACAATGAGGTAAATGGCATGTTGACATGCAACTTGAAGGAAACCATCAAACATCAGCATAGAGCAAAATGAGGTTACAGTAAAAGGAATTTTCATTACAAATGGTAAACATTAGTAAGGCAGATTCTGCAAGCCCATTCATCCTTTACACTCCAGAATTATGTGCACAGTTTGGACACCAGGTACATTTTCAAGTCTGAAAGGTGATTGCAGGTCTAATTTGCTTTTGTTTTAATACTTCACAGTATTCGTCTGTGTTTTGCTTACACCACATATTAAGGGGATATACTCTTCCACAATTTCACTGTCACCATTGTTGACCACACTGTCCTTTTCCATTGTATGCAAAGACCACAAATCCTTGCAATGCTCTCTGACAGTCTCCATGACTTCCATACAAATGAAAGGCAGAAATAAATAGCAAAAAAAGCGTGAAAGTTCTCCAGTTAGAGAGAGACAATGTTAACGTGACTTACTATTCCTGTAGTCTGTCCCACCTTCACATCAGTGTCAAGGAACAAGGGTCAGCATGCTCAGTCCTAAGTCAGAGGGTCATGACTATAAGTCCCACATCAAAATCCTGAGCACAAACAAAGCGAAGGCTGACACACCAGTGCAGTACTGTGGGAGTGTTGCTATGTCTGAAGTGCTGACTTTAAACTAAGACGTTAAACTGAAGCCATGTCTTCTGTCTCAGGTGGATGTCAAAATCATTATAATAACTATTTTGAAGAAGAGCAGAAGAGCTCTTTCTGGAGCCCAGTCAAAAGTGTATCCATCAATCACCATTACATGAACAAATCATCTGGTCATTCTCACACCTTTGATTGTGGGAGCATGCTGTGTACAAATTGACTGCTCCATTGCCTACATTAAAGCAGTGACTACATTGTGGAAGTATTCAATTGGCTGTAAAGCTCTTCGGGGTGTCCTGTGATCATGAAAAGATTCTGTTCTTTGGTTTTTTTTTGCTTTTTTTTGCTGAAGGCTTTGGCATCAACTAAGGCACAATGGGAGCATTGTTTGGAACTTCAGGGTACTTCTGCCCCATTTTAAGTTCCTCATTGCCTCTTTGAAGCTGCAATGTCATTCCAGCTGCTGCAGTTTCACTGCCTTCATGGGCTCCCCGCTATGGTCGTAAGAAAATTGCTCAGAGTCACCTCATACCGACCCAGAAGTAAAGGGCTGGACTGGCAGGGATTCGGATAAGTGGCCAGATGTCCGACCTGACAGGAACTCTCCTTTGAAATCTTTGCATGGACTGATTCAAAGTAATGTCTGCTTGTTCTTTCCTTCTTGTAGGTCCCACTATCAGCAGATTGGCTGACGTCATATGTCAACCTTCCCTTCCTTGGTCTCCTTCAAACATCCACTAGGCACACTGAGTCTTTGTGAATTTAATCCTGAGAAGCACCCAGTGCTGCTGAATTGCTCATTGATGCTGCAAGATGGTTGATGTCAAATTATCATCAATTACACATCCCAACCAACTTTTCCATCCAATAGACTCAGACACTGAGAATTAAGGTTGCAACTCCATTCTATTGAAGTTCATCTTAAGTGTGAAATAGCAAAACAGATTAATTTGCAATGATTCTTTGATAGCGAACTCACTCCCTGCTCAATAGCACCTCAGAGGGATTTCAAACTATTGCAAACATATCATAGGTATTACTTTCAGCATCCTTTAGTAAGGAATCATAGAACAATGCAGCATAGAAAGAGACTACTTTCCCCATCAAATCTGAGCTCCCAATGCCTTAAATCTGTCCTTTTGTTATCAATACTTCAGTCACTGCAAACTGATCTCTTTAATTATTGAATTGAAACACTTCATGATTTTAAACCTGATCCAATCTCATCTGAATCTTCCCTGTTCTAAGATGCTTCTCCAGTCTGTCCACACTACAATTCCTATCTCTCTCCATTTTTAAATTATTTCTTTCTTCTAAACCTTCACCTGGTTTCTGCTTCTAGGTGTGAGTTAAGCTATTTAAAGATGCAGTAACTATGAAGTGAGCTATTTGAAGACACATAACACAAACTGTGCTATTTAAAGACATATGCAGAACAAGACAAACCTGCAAATAGATTGTGCAATGTGTAATACACTAACAATATGAAGTAACCTTTTACCTATATATGTTGCATATGTCACTGCAAACATTCCATCTCCCAAGACACACCTGTGTCTAGATCTAAACCACTCCTCAGAGAGATAGTGACGATATAAGAGTTCGACCAAAGGTAACTTATTTACTTTCTCCAGAAGGCAGATTCATCACTTGTGTAAAAACTCTCCTAGACTTTAAAGACAATCACTTTTACCGAAACCTTTCACCTTCTTTACTCTCCAGGAGGCATAACTTTGTCTGCCATGTGGTTCTCTGAGCTCCAGCACCTCCAGCAAATGAAAGGAGATTGAAACAAAGAACTTGAATTCATATAGAACCTTTCACATCCCCGAACATCCCAAACTGCTTCAATAGCTAATTATCGTTGTCAAATGTAAACTTAGATAGTAACCGTTTCTGATTTATTCCATTGCAGTGGGTATAACAGATTAAGACTGTATACATCTTTGCTTAACAGCCACCCTCAGTCAGATTCAGTTGCTTAATAAAAATCCGGATTGGCTGTTTCTCCTGTCCTGTGCCAAACATCATGGGATCCAGTAGCAGCTGGGACAGAAGCCAAATGTTAAACCGGAGATCAGCACAACCAGGGATTATTTCCATTCTGAACCGTTAGGCCTCAAATTTTGGAATGGCCTCCATAAGCCATCTCCATCTCTCTTGCTCTCTCATTGTTCCTTGAAGACTCTCCTTAAAGCCTTTTTGTCCAAGCCTTCTCCTTGTGTGCTACAGTGTCAAATTTAGTCTAATAATTCCTGAAGAGTTCCTTTGGATCACTTAAAGGCACTATATGAATGCAAGTTGTTGTTACGGAAAGAATAAACATCAATACGCTAAACATTACCACAGAACTCACAACAACAAAGTCTTAAACTGGAACGAGTACATAAAAACATTTTGAATTACCTTACATGGAAAGTAGAGAACGTAAAGATTGCATTGTATCTTTCTGTTCTGTACATTCCTATGTTTCGATAAAAAACGTAGGGAAGGTGGTAGCCTATTGGTATTCTCACTGGACTCATAATCCAAGACCCAGGCTAACGTAGGTTCAAATTCTGCCCTTGCAGATGGTGAAATGGGATTTTAATATTTAAAAGAAAGGAATTAAAAGCCAGCCTAATGGCTTTCATGTAACAAGCTTTGTCCAGTAATCTCCTTTGGGAAAGGAAATCTGTCATCCTTACCTGATTTGGCCTACATGTGACTCCAGACCTACAGCAGTGGAATTGACTCTTATCTGCCCTCTGAAATGGCACTCATAAGCCACTCAGTTCAAGGGCAACTGACACCCACATTCCACAAACAAAATCTAAAAATACCATATAAGGCAGTCTTTTCGAAAAAATCTGTTTCTAAACCTGCACTATTTAAAAAAAACCTCCTCATTGGTTGACAGCTGTCGATTTTCGATGTGTTTTATACAGCAGAATGATAGAAGGATATAAACAGTGTTTTCAAAGCACTAAAAGCTGCTCCCAGTGACTGGAAATTTTCCACTTTATAAATTGCATTTCCTGTCTCGATAGAGTGATAAAATGAATTGGTGCTGTGCATATCTATACACAGTTATCTGTACCCTGGAGTTTCCCCTAAACTCAAGTCTTATCTAAACCTCCCCCAGTTCATCCAGTACTGGAAATACCACCTATAGATTTAGGGAGTGGCAGATTCACCAATCAGGGCAAAAATATTAATCAAATTATCATTGTACAATCTCTTCAGTAATTTTCATTGCAGGAGGACAACTCTTAAAACACTGACTGCTTTGCTGCTTTAAATCTGATGCAATTAATGGATTGGGACAAATTATTTTCATCTTGAATAGCTTGCTTCACTTTTCCTCCATTCTCTTCACAACGATATTCCCTTCTGCTAAACTCTCCTTCCTGTGTTCTAGCTGGTTGGTGCTTAATGCCTGGGAGGTAAAGATGAAATACACCCACTGTGTCAGAATCAAAGTTGATTCTGTACATGAGAGATTGTGACTGTGTTGCTAAGCAGTAAACAAGGTCAAATGTACAGATTTCAAAATGTAACATATTGTGTAATTCACAGGAAACTGACACAGCTACTCAAGTAACAGTAATGAATGAGTTTGCCCGGGATTTCAATTATTATCCACTAAGTGATACGTACAGGATACCATGACCTGCTGTGGCACATGTTGAAACAAATACACAGGAGTACTTGGGCCAGAGTGCAACTCCAGAGAGTTCAGATGGGTCATATTGCAAAAAACACAGTTTACCATATTGTTTGAAGCCACTTGAACCATTTGATCTGATACATCCCGGACTTGAGTCTATTATTTAAAAACAATGCAGAGGAAGGAGTTTTATTCCATTTTTGGCAAATTAGTTTTTTGTTTGCAATAATTATCATGTTGGACAATAGCTTTTCCAATTTGAACTCGTACCATTAAAAAAAATTCATTTTACAGCATAATGCAGGGAAAAAACAACCATAAGACTGCATATTGTACTGTCCTCCAGCTATAGTTCAAATCAAGTAATTTAGATTAGATTACATTACAGTGTGGAAACAGGCCCTTCGGCCCAACAAGTCCACACTGACCCGCTGAAGCATAACCCACCCATACCCCTACATTTACCCCTTACCTAACACTACGGGCAATTTAGCATGGCCAATTCACCTGATCTGCACATCTTTGGACTGTGGGAGGAAACCGGAGCACCCGGAGGAAACCCACGCAGACACTGGCGCTGTGAGGTAGCAGTGCTAACCACCGTGCCACCGTGCCGCCCACAGAGTGATAGATGCAAAACATTTTGCCCACTTTTGATAAACAAAAATACTGATAGAGTCAAAGAGCTGTATAGCATGGAAACAGGCCCTTCAGATCAACTTGTCCATGCTGACTAGATATCTGAAGTTAATCTAGTTCCATTTGGTCCATATCCGTCTAAACCCTTCCTATTCATAAACCCCTCCAGGTGCCTTTTAAATGTTGTAATTGTACCAGCCTCCACCACTTCCTCTGGCAGCTCATTCCATATATCCATACTGCATAAAATAGTTACCCCTTAGATCCCTTTGAAACCTATTCCCTCCCACCTTAAGTCTATGCACTCTAGCTTTGGACTCCCCCACACCAAGAAAAAGACTTTGCCTATTTACCCTATCCATACTCCTCATGATTTTATAAACCTCTATAAGGTCACCCCTCAGCATCTGATGCTCCAGGGAAAACAGCCCCAGCCTATTCAGCCTTTCCCTATAGCTCAAATCCTCCAACCCTGGCAACATCCTTGTAAATCTTTTCTGAACCTTTTCAGGTTTCACAACATCATTCCTATGGGTGGGAGACCAGAATTGTACGCAGTGTTCTAAAAGTGCCCGAGCCAATATCCTGTACAGCTGCAACATGACCTCCCAACTCCTATGCTCGATGCATTTACCAATAAAGGCAAGCATACTAATTGCCTTCTTCATTAACCTGTCTACCTGCGACTCCACCTACAAGGAACAATGAATCTGCTCTCCAAGGTCTCTTTGTTCAGCAACACTCCCCAGGACTTTACCATTAAGTGTATAAGGTAAAAACAATGACTGCAGATGCTGGAAACCAGATTTTGGATTAGTGGTGCTGGAAGAGCACAGCAGTTCAGGCAGCATCCGAGGAGCAGAAAATTGACATTTCGGGCAAAAGCCCTTCATCAGGAATAAAGTCCGATGAAGGGCTTTTGCCCGAAACGTCGATTTTGCTGCTCCTCGGATACATACAAGTCCTGCCCTGTTTTGCCTTTCCAAGATGTAGCATCTCACATATATCTAAATTATAAACTCCATCTGTCACTCCTTGGCCTGTTGGCCAGTCTGATCAAGGTCCCGTTGTACTCTGAGGTAACGTTTTTCACTGTCCACTACACCTTCAATTTTGGTGTCATCTGCAAACTTACTAACCATATCTCCTATATTCACATCCAAATCATTTATATAAATGATGTAAAGCATGGATCCAGCACTGATCTTTGTGGCACACTGCTGGTCACAGGCCTTCAGTCTGAAAAGCTATCCTCCACCACCAACATCCTCTGTATTCTACTTTCGCACCTGTTCCATATCTGAATGTCTAGTTCTCCCTGTATTCCATGTGATCTAACCTTGCTAGCCAGTCTACCATGTGGAAACTTGTCGAGTGCCTTACTGAAGTCCATAGAGATCACTTCCACTGCTCTGCCCTCATCAATTCTCTTTTTTATTTCTTCAAAAAATTTAATCAAGTTTCCACTTGTAACCACCAGACATCTCAAGGCACTGCTGTATTGTAAGACATGAACAGCAAGCTTCCATTAATAAGAACTTGACAATGATCAGGTAATCTGATTTTGTGGTATTGATTGAGCGACCAATTTTGCCCAGGGGTAACTTCCCAACTCTTCCTGAAAACAGTGCCATACACCATTCATCTTCATCTGAGATGTGGACAGGTCCTCGGTTTAATGACTCACCCAAATGACAGCACTTCCAACAGGACTCTTACAGTTCTGCACTGGAATATCAGGCTGGATTTTTCTGCTCAAGCCCTGGAGGAGGTTTTAAAACCAGGGCTTTGTGACTCCAAATCTCCAACTGAGCTATAATGAGTATGCAAATGATAAGTCAGCATGCAAATGATAAATCAGCTAACAAACTTACTAACAGTATAGCTTCTTAAAAGTTACCATTGAATTGTTCATATTGTAAAGAGTTCACAGGAAAAGTTTGTTTCATAGATTCCCTACAATGTGCAAACAGGTCTTTTGGCCCATCAAGTCCCAACCTTCCGAACAGCATCTCACCCAGACTCACATCCCGACCCTGGCCAGTCCACCTAAACTGTACATCTTTGGACTTGGAAGGAAACAGGAGCACCCGGAGGGAATCCATACAGACAAGGGGACAATGTGCAAACTCCAGGCAGTGCCTGAGGCTGGAATCAAGTCCAGGGCCCTGGCATTGTGAGGCAGTAGTGCTAACCACTGAGCTACCATGCTGCCCCAATGGGTATAATTTTCAGAACAGCATAATGTAGAATCCAAGTCACTGAGAAACAGAGGAGATAATCAACTGCTAAAGATAGTGCAGCAAAAGTCTCAAGAATGAATCCTCGTGTGAGAGAATAGAACACTATGAAAGACTGGATCAACTGAAACTTTTCAGACAAGAGGAGTCTGAACGTTGAACATATAGAAATGCACAAGATAATCATTATGCCTTACTGGGGCCGCGTGCCAGAATTCAAGCCCTGTTACACCCAGAATCGACACAAAAGTTAAATAGTTTATAAAAGTACATAAAGTCCCACAATTTGCCTGTGTTTTAGACCCAGGTTGACGGAAAGCATGGATCAGCTTTCAGTACTTAAGAAATGCTATTATTTATTACAAATCAATTAACTCCAACTACAGATAAACATTTATAAACCAACGACATGGTAACTCTATTAATCAAAACTCTATTCCTATTATAAAAGTCCCCTACATACATATACAGACATACAGGAGCACAAAGGAAATGAGTATTATGGATGGCGGAAAAAGCTAGGAAGGCAGTTCAATGGACCCTGTCCACAGATGGAGATCAGCCCTTTGACTTGTCAGGACTTCCTACTCCTTGGTTTTCCTTCTCCAGATTCTTTCACTTGTTTGTAAGAAGCGCAGGGTGACTATTTAACCCTATAAAATCTCAGACTTATTGCTTAAAAGGCACAGCTTACAGCAACTAAAAAGGAGAAATAAACTGGGTTTCTTTTGGCTGAGGTGTTTTTTTCACTACAGAGTAAAAGACAGTTGCTTTTTCAGGGGTCCAATTGCTTCTGAACAAACATTCACACCCATAAGCTGTTCATGGAAGCCAATCACGCAGGTGTTGGCAGGCAGAAGGCTTTTGTCATTGAGAACTGATCACCATTCAACCAGCTACCTGTTGCCAGCCAATACATATACAATTCCCTTTCACTACTTCCAGCTCATTTATAGTAACATCCCTGACTGCTTGAACAAATAGCAGTGTAAACAGTCCTTACAAAGAGAGTTGGTAACTTTGATTTTTCACAATCATTAGTTTAAAAACACTTGTTTTCCCATTTTAGTGCATAATCAAAAATACTGAAAAATAAAAAGATATATAAAATAGCTCCACAGAGGCCAGTATCCCATCACCAGGTTACCCTTTATTTACACATGAACAGTGCTTGACATATTACTGCCTCACAATGAGTCAGGCATTGGAGTTTCAGTATCTCTGACATTCACCCTTTTTATCTGACAGCCAGGACTTCCTGTTTGGATCAGATTAACAGCCCCAATCAGGGATCACACATTGTATTATGTCCAGCTGGCTGAGCTTGTTACAATCACGACAATACAGTTTTTAAGCCATGGAGAATGTTCAAAGAAAGTTACAACAATAATAAATAGGACAGTTTGAAGCCAGTAAAACATTACTTTTGGACTGATAGCTGGACATCCCTAACACACCGAGTGATTAACACTTGAACGAGTGTATTGGAGGCAAAAATCCCTGGAACGGTTTAAAAAAGGTATCATTGTGAGAGTGGAGGATTGTAAGATATTTGTGGATGGATGGATCAAAGAAAAAGTGATAGAATTCAACTTCTTTTAAGACAGTAGGTTCTGAGATAAGGTCCCAATCCAGGGTTTGAGTTATGTGGAGAGAAGGCTGGATAGGTGGGATTGTTTCACTGGGGTGTAGGAGGTTGAGGAGTGATCGTATAGAGGTTTATAAAATCATGAGGGGTAAAGATAAGATGAATGGTAGGTGTCTTTTCCCTAGGGTGGGGGATTGCAAGACTAGGGGGCATATTTCTAAGGTGAGAGGAGAAGGATTTAAAAAAGTAATGAGGGTCAATTTTTTCACACAGAAAGTGGTTTGTGTGTGGATTGAACTTCCAGTGGAAGTGGTGGATGTGGGTACAGTTGCAATATTTAAAAGACCTTTAGATAAGTACATGAATAAAAAATGTTTGGAGGGATGTGGGCCAAGCGCAGGCAGGTGTGACTAGTTTAGTTTGGGATTATGGTCAACATGAACTGGTTGGACTGAAGGGTCTGTTTCCGTGCTGTATGACTCTATGACTGAAATACAAGACCTGGGCTGACATTCAAGTGCATCACTAAGAGAGTACTGCACCATTGGAGGTGAACATTAAACTGACAACCCATTTACCTTCTCAATAATTTGGCATACTTTGAAAGGGAGTTCTGACCAATATCTATCTCGCAACCAAAATCATTTAAAAAAACACGGCTATTTGATTGCCACTACATTGTTGTTTGGTCGGTGTACAAATGATCTGCTATATTTTCTACTTTATTACAGACCACCTTTTATGCTGTAATCATTATAAAGTGCCTTTGAATATCCTGAAGTCAGGGATAGGCACTTTCTTTTCTTCCTAAGATTGTCCAAAATGTATACACTGTCTTTATTTACGCGATGATTTTGTAGCTTTGATAAACTGCTTTATCGGTTACTGCATCAATTGAAAATATAATCTTTGCTCAGTCCCTTCAGGTAGAAGATTTCTTTTCTGTGACTGTCACAGCAAACTCTTATACAGACTTATAATAAAATAATGTATTGTTTCTTTCTATTTTTGCTAATAAGTGTGAATTGGTGGTTGAAATAGGACTAATTCATAAGGGTTACTTACCTCTTCCCAGTCCACCCCTTGTGTTCCCTTTGTCCCATTCCTATAATTTTTACTGAACACATGACAAAGTTCTGCCACACAAAATTCCAGTGCTGGGTCATGAGATCATGATGACATGTTAAACATTGGCTTGTGTTAACATAATAAATTCAAATTAACATGTAACAAGATGGACGATGCTGCAGTGCTCATTTCCTCATCCTAGCTCTAACCTGCACATCTGAGGCTCAAATTGTCTTCCACTGTCTCACCAAATTCCCATTTGGCCTACTCACTCACACCACTCTTTGACCATGATCTTTCATGACTGGCAACATTCTTGTACTCAGTAGGCTTGCAAATGCTAATATGCTTCGGCCCAATTGACAGAAATGTACACCAAAGTAATTTTGTGACTGTTTTGCAATTTAAAATCTCATCATGGGATGAGAGCATCACTAGCTAGACCATCATTTATTGCCTATCTCTAACTACTCTTGAGAAGGTGATGGTAAGCTGCCTTCTTAAACCACTGTAGCCTTTGGTTGTAGTGCTGTTAGGAAGGGAGTTCTAGGATTTAGACCCAGTGACAGTAATACAGTTGCGAGTCAGAATGGTATGCGGCTTGGAGGGGACCTTGCAGGTGGTGACGTACTCATGTATCTGTTGCCCTTTCCTTCTTGATGGTCAAGGTCACATGTTTGGAAGGTGTTGTGGTACGTGACTGCTATCCATCTTATAGAGGGTACACACTGTTGCCACTGTGCATCAGTGGTGAAGGACCTGATTTCCCCCCACTTTATATGTCTTTTTACCCTCATTCAGATATTTCTTTCAAATTGATGGAATTGTAATGGTTGCTATCAGTCACAGTCACAACGGTAAGCCAGAAACTCCCAGTGTAAACACACTGTGAATGCATTCCAGTGTGCCACCTAATGGCTTAACAAGTAACTGCATTACTTGGTTTAACACTGAGCCACAGAGATCAGGGAACTCACAGTTTCATTCCCAGAACTGTGATGAACCAATTATTTATTGCTCTCAGGAAGGGTAAATCAACCAGGTATCCCCCTCTCAAATACTTACCAGTGCCAGACAAGGGTTGACAAGACATCTGAAACTGGAGCAGGCTGTTCTAAGTACAGTACTTGGGTGCACCTTCTCCACCCCCTAGACCACCCACATCCAGAATCTTGCCCATCAAATGATTACAAAGATGAGTCAAAGGTTGCCTAATTATCACATCAATGATATTGCTTTGTATACATTAAAGCCACATCTGAGATGCTCACAATTGGTATCACACCATCAAGTCCAGCAGGTGGACGGGGGGGGGAGGGAAATAGGTTCCTGGTTTCATCTCTGCTGGAAGCAAATTGTGTGTAACCCAGTGGCTCCCACTGAATGTGAAGTTTTCCTTGAACTGACCAAGACGAACACCCGCTGACCATAAATCAGGTCCTCAATGACAGCTCTTAACTTGTCTTTGCTTTGTGTGGCTTCTGTTTATATTTTTCGCATGGTCCCTTTAAGATTGCCACACATGTAGTGTGGAGACATATTAAAGGGATCAGTGCTGATAAGTGGCATATTCCTGACTGCCACAGAGCCACACAGCTGGGAGAAATCATTAATCTTGGTCAGGGCATGTGACATGTTCATGTCCATCACAGAGAAATCTCAAGCCTCAGCTCCTCTTCATCCCTCATGACAATGACTACATCTGGAGTGACTGCAGCTGAGTGTTTTTCATCATTCCTGGCTTTCAGGACCCAGGAAAATAAAAAGTGAAGTGATACAGCAGAAGGTGAGTAGCTTGCTATCACTTGCTGTTCAGACTGATACACTACTGGAAGGTGATTGATTGACACTGATGAAACTGTCTCACAGTATGAATCAGCATATTCACAGATGGAATTAACCTGGGAAAAAATAGTAGCTTTCCCCTTGTGGTCAGGTGACGCGAAGGCTAATATTAAGAAACATTAAGACTCTTACAGTTGTGAAGTGAATGTCATCATTAACCAGTAAAATATTGAGGGATTTCCTTTAGTTTGATCTTTAGTAATACCTGTACCTGTGACTCTTTGCTCCACAGATTGAACTATTACATTCTCTGACTGTATGTGCCACAAGCAGGCACAAGAGCTGAAGGTAGAAACTTGCACTGGGGTTTGAAGCAAAAACCTTTACAAAGGTATAAGCAGGTGCTAACTGCATTGTTTTGCCAAACCCCAAATACATCAAATTAAAATCAGAGCATGGAAAGCATGAAACTGAGCTTGCTAATATGAGAGGAATTGCGGAATTCTAAAAAAAGAGGAAGCATTGTCTCGTCAGAGGGGAATAAAAAGCAAGTTGACTCAGAAAATACTCCCTTTTGTGGGGTCTGGGAGTGAGATAGGAGCCCAGGCACATAAACATGTTTAGGTTATCTTTGGAGATTCAGCACTTGATGATAATAAGCAATTTATAACCAGTCAAGATTTGCTTGCAATATCATTCCTGGGGATGGCAACTTCGGTGGGAGAGGAGGCTTTTTTTTGATGTTTTATCAGATGACCTCCCAGCAACCTTTGTTTTTATCTGTCACTGATCAGTCACCATGCAGCAGCCCTGCTTTCATCAGGATTCTTTTATCTGATGCAATGATGCTATGTTGGTTACCACAACGTATAGACGTGGGTAATGTGGCATTGAAAGATTCAACAGATACTTATTACAGTTCCTGATGCGTACCAATTTTACAGTCACTTTTTAGCTAATATTAAGCTATTCATTTCCAACAAATAGCACACTTTCACCCACATGTCAGGCTTCTCATAGCCCCAGTTAAGATGGAATCTGAGAGTTTTATGCCCTCAGGTCACATGCTGTGTCTCGCTTAAAGGTATACTGCATACTAAACATGAGACATTAAAAAAATATTTTTATAACTGATAAGGAGAATTGAAGAGTAACCTTATTTTAATGATTTTTCTTTGGGGTTCCTTGCAATCTTTAATTCCTGGACAATCCAAAAGAGTTGGCAACTCTAATCAGAGTACTAACAACCTACCATATAAAAATGGACGGTGTCATCTATAGATGGAATAGGTCATACTTGCAATATAATTGTGAGCTAGGTAGCACAAACTACATGAATCATAGAATCCCTACAGTGCAGATGGATGCTGTTCGACCCATTGAGTCTGTACTGACCCTCCAAAGGCCATCCCATCCAGATTCACACCCCACCCTATTCCCGTAACCCTGCATTTATCATGGCTAATACACTTAGCATGCACATCCCTGGACACTGCGGGGCAATTCAGCAATCTGTCTAACCTGCACATCTTTGGACTGTGGAACAAAACCGGAGCATCCAGCAGAAACCCACACAGATATAGGAAGAATGTGCAAACTCCACACAGACAGTCACCCAAGGCTGGGTCCCCCACTGCTGTGAAGCAGTAGTGCTAACCACTGAGCCACCTCCCAAATTACTTTAAGTTTCTCAAAACGCTCTTTCTCTTTCATTTGCACGTGTAAATATCAGGTCAAAGTTTATAATTGTTTCCATGTGGGTTGGTGTAAACTTCCTGCCACACTCTTAAAGCCACAATTGACCTTTGAACCGTACATGTGGAGAATGTCAATGTAAACCTTTATCACTGCCTGAAAACGATCACATGACTTTTTTCTACAAAAAACAACCTGAGAAGACCCATCTTAATTTGATCTGCTTGTTTTATGCTTTCAGTCAAAGGCAAAATATATTCAAGAGTTGTACCCACCTACAATCTCTTTGAAATAAAATGTTATAAAAATTCTTTACCGATATTTCAATTTCCTTGATTTTCCTGCCTCACACAGACCTGTCAGCGTGGATCTATTCTTGGGCCAGTCTCTTCACTTTGAATTTCTTCAAAAGAAGGAAGAAATTCCCAGCTCTGAAGATGTGGGTAACTCATTGAGAGGTTTAGTTTATTATGGGATAGCAGCTTGTATCAATTAGACAGCAAACATTAAGGATATTGAATTAGTGATAAGTAACAATTTTCTGAGGACATATTTTTCAATCAATTATGGGGAAGATATTTGGATAGAGAACATTAACCTTTATTTCTTTCTCCTGAAACAGTACTAGTTCCACTATTTGATATGATCAACAACAGTGACAATGTTGGAATGGAACGAGGATCCAATAAACATCTGTACTGACAATGACCCTTACACATTGAGCATAATAGCACAAAATCATTCCACATGCAATAAAATTTGCAGAGAGAGAGAGAGGAGAGGCAAAATCAGCAAATAACCTTCATGGAACTCTAATTATCTTTAAATGCTAAATTAATACATAAACCAAAACAAAAGTATTTCATAAATAATTACTACATTCTTTTAGTATTTCAAAACCTTTAGAAATTCCCCTGGTGACACCTGTCGACAGAAGAAGGTATTACAAAACTAACAGCTGCTTTGACATTAAAAATCCTGAGCACGTATTTCATTCTGATGCTAAAAATACAGCAGTAACCAAGTTATGTTAACTCTTACCTGACACAGATCTCTGGACACTGTTGTTCCTATATGTTGTACTATGACAACACTTCTATAAAAATATTTCAGATACTTTGTCAATAAATAATATTGAACATACACTCAACTCGTTCTGTGACTTCACACAATTTGCATAAAATGTGAAAATATGAATAAAAGAAGATGTTTCAACTTCATGCCAGCATTGAAGGGATTGGAAAATAATTCAATATCTGTCCTAAATTTGTTCTTTGTCAATTGTGATTGTTTCAATAATTGGTATTTACATAGTGCTGTTAGTATAAATTAATATCCCAAAGCACTTTGCAGTAGCGTTATAAACTCAATGATGACACTGAGCCACAAAACGAGACAGTAAATCAGATGACCACAAATTGGTCAAAGAGGGTGATTTAAGATGTTTACTAAAGGAGGAAAGCAAGGTAGAGAAGATACTAATCCTTTAGCTAAATGTTCAGAAAATACCAACTCCACAATGGTCAATTTCTTCACATAACCTGTAAAATATTAAGTGTCATTGCTGAATTATTGGTGTTGTTTACTTCTAATGTCTTAGTCTCAACAGCTTTTTATGGTAATACAGTCTGTAGTACCGCTTTTATGGGGATCCATTCATTCCAATTGAATAAGTGTTTCAGTAGCATGCACCCCAGTGAATTAGCCAAGTCATTGGGAGAGATGGGTGATGTGGTGATAATGGCACTGGTCTGGTAATTGAGTGCTCC
This sequence comes from Chiloscyllium plagiosum, assembly GCF_037043375.1. NCBI lineage: Eukaryota > Metazoa > Chordata > Chondrichthyes > Orectolobiformes > Hemiscylliidae > Chiloscyllium > Chiloscyllium plagiosum. The sequence continues at coordinate 19,262,793 of NW_028270166.1, forward strand.
AGATTATTGATCTGGGTCCATGGGTGCAAATCCCACCACAGCATCTGATGAAATTTAAACTCAATAGATTAAGTCTGGAATTACAAACTAATCTCAGTAATGGTACTCATAAAACTATCACTGATTACCCATTGTGTTAATCAATGTTCTTGAGGGAAGGCAGTTTACTCTCCTTGCCTGGTCAGGCTTACATATGACTTCACACCCACGGCAATGTTGTTAGATTCTAGCTGCCCACAAGTTTGTGGATTCGAAAGATGATGTAAAATGAATTTTGGTGAGTTACTGCAGTGCATCTTGTAGTTGGTACACACAGCTGCTTCTTAGCATCAGTGGTGGAGGGAATGAATGTTGAAGGTGGTAGGTGGTGTGCCAATCCAATGGGTTGCTTTGTCCTAATGGTGGGAACATCGGTGCAGGAGTAAATCACTCAGCCCTGCTTCACCTTTCTAGATATATCTCAGTTTCTTATTCTTGAGTTATCCCATATTCCTTGATGTCATTAATAACTAGAAATCTATTAATCTCTCTCTTAAATTTACTTCATAACTGAACTTCCACAGCCCTCTGGGTTCACCATTCTGAGTGAAATGGTTCCTTCTCATCTCAACTCTCAATGATTTGCCTCTTATTCTGAGACTGAGTCCATGGTTCTAGACTCACAATCAAGGGAAACATCCTTTCTGTCCATTCTTTTAAGAATTCTGTAAATTTCTAAGAGACCATCTTTCATTTTTCTAAACTCAGAGAATACAGGCCCAGTCTTCAAAAGTTCTCCTCATAGGGAAGGCCCACCACTGCAGAAATTAGTCTGGTGAACTTCTGTTGAACTATGTTAAGTAAGATAAAAAAACACACAACACCAGGTTATAGTCCAACAGGTTTATTTGGAAACACTAGCTTTCAGAGTGCTGTTACTTCATCCACAACCACCTGATGAAGGAACAGCGCTCCGAAAACTAGTGCTTCCAAACCTGTTGGACTATAATCTGGTGTGTGATTTTTAACATTGTATACACCAGTCCAACAGTGGCACCTCCAAATTATGTTAAGTAAAGCCTTCCTCAGGCAAGGGGACCTGATCTATATAATAGTTCTGGTATGGTCCTGTACTCAAGCTCTCTTGTGATAAACGCTAACATACCATTTATACTGCAAATTGCTTGCTGCACCTGCATGCTAGTTTTCAGTTACTTTTGAACAAAGCTCCTTTAAACATTGACACTTTCTGATCTTTCCTTATTTAAGAAATACTCTGCACATTTATTCCTCCGACCAAAGTGGATAACCTCACATTCACACACATTTGGTCCACCTGGCATGCTCACTCTCACTCACTCCTGCTTACATTATCTGGAGGCCTCTTTGCATTCTTCTCATTAGCCCACTAAGCTTTGCATCACCTGCAAACTTGGAAACATTACAATTAGCCCTCACATTTAAATCATCAATTATGAACTGCTGGGGAGCATCACTGACCCCTGCAGTACACCACTGATTCCACCATAAGAATGGTGGTGTGTCTTTGGGTGATATTGGAGCTGCACTCATCCATGGGACTGGAAGGTATTCATTGCACTCCTGACTGGTGCTGTGTTGATGGTGAACAGGCTTTGGGGAACTATGAAGTGCCACTAAAGTCCCTGTTATTGATCAGCTTTTGTAGCCATGGTATTTATATAAATAGGTGAGTTCAGTTTCTGGTCAATGGTAACACCCATCAATAGTGGGGGTTTCAGCAGATGTTGGTGCCATTGAAATTCGAGGGGAGATGGTCATTGTCTGGCATTTGTGGGGTATGCTTGTTGCATTTTGTGATGACAATGACAGCAAAATTGTCACTCCTCTTTCAGTGAAGGTCACAGCAATTTAAAAGTCAACATGTGCGTGAAAAACAGTGGAAACCTAGAAGCTGCTATTTGTGGGTCTTTGTTCCTCAATAAGGTGTGCTGCTGGACCCACATCCCCAGTCTGCAATCAACTGGAACTCTGCGTTAATAAGAACTTGTACTCTGTGCTTTTCTGCTCACTGTAAAAATCCTTGTAACTGGAGCTTATTAAGTTCACAATCACTTCCTCATTGCTTTAGATAAACATAAAATTAGTTTCTCTGATGTTAATTTCACTGTTATGATTTAAAAATCCATACTTTTAAAAAAGCATATAACGTTTGGCTTTTATCATAATGTAAAAATTATTTTACTATTCGAATTTCGCGATTGAATTCAATGCTTTTAGCACTCTGGTTTTGCTCTCTCTGACAATATTTCGGAGTGTTTGGCTGCTAGATCTGCTGCAGAGATCACTGGCACTGATATCCGGAGATCCCCTCGACTTGTTGCCAGATTCAGATTGTTCGGTAAAAACAATGACTGCAGATGCTGGAAACCAGATTCTGGATTAGTGGTGCTGGAAAAGCACAGCAGTTCAGGCAGCATCCAAGGAGCAGTAAAATCGACGTTTCGGGCAAAAGTCCTTCATCAGGAATAAAGGCAGAGAGCCTGAAGGGTGGAGAGATAAGCTAGCTGGGGGTGGGGACAAAGTAGCATGGAGTAAAATTGGTGAGTGGGGGAGGGGATGAAGGTGATAGGTCAGGGAGGAGGGTGGAGTGGATAGGTGAAAAGAAGATAGGCAGGTAGGACAGGTCATGGGGACAGTGCTAAGCTGGAAGTTTGGAACTAGGGTGAGGTGGGGGAAGGGGAAATGAGGAAACTGTTGAAGTCCACATTGATGCCCTGGGGTTGAAGTGTTCCAAGGCGGAAGATGAGGCATTCTTCCTCCAGGCATCTGGTGGTGAGGGAGCAGCAGTGAAGGAGGCCCAGGACCTCCATGTCCTCGGCAGAGTGGGAAGGGGAGTTGAAATGTTGGGCCACAGGGTGGTGTGGTTGATTGGTGTGGGTGTCCCAGAGATGTTCCCTAAAGCGCTCTGCTAGGAGGCGCCCAGTCTCCCCAATGTAGAGGAGACCGCATCAGGAGCAATGGATACAATAAACGATATTGGTGGATGTGCAGATAAAACTTTGATGGATGTGGAAGGCTCCTTTAGGGCCTTGGATGGAGGTGAGGGAGGAGGTGTGGGCGCAAGTTTTGCAATTCCTGCGGTGGCAGGAGAAGGTGCCAGGATGAGAGGGTGGGTTGTAGGGGGACGTGGACCTGACCAGGTAATCACGGAGGGAATGGTCTTTGCGGAAGGCGGAAAGGAGAGGGGAGGGAAATATATCCCTGGTGGTGGGGTCTTTTTGGAGGTGGCAGAAATGTCGGCGGATGATTTGGCTTATGCGAAGGTTGGTAGAGTGGAAGGTGAGCACCAGGGGGGTACTGTCCTTGTTACGGTTGGAGGGGTGGGGTCTGAGGGCGGAGGTGCGGGATTTGGACGAGATGCGTTGGAGGGCATCTTTAACCACGTGGGAGGGGAAATTGCGGTCTCTAAAGAAGGAGGCCATCTGGTGTGTTCTGTGGTGGAACTGGTCCTCCTGGGAGCAGATGAGGCGGAGGAATTGGGAATACGGGATGGCATTTTTGCAAGAGGTAGGGTGGGAAGAGTTGTCAGGAAAGGTGAAAACCACACCACGGAACTCTCAATCTTCATGAGAAGGCAACACAAGCACAGTTGCTTCACCGTTGAATACAGAATACAGCCTGGGTTGTAAGATGAGCCTTTGTTTTTTTTCCCCAGCAGTAGTGCTTATTTCTCCGCAGCACCTATGCCGTGTGCGTGTAGGTGTAGGACACAGTGAAGAAACAACAAGTGCAGGAATCTTTATTCATATTCAACCACCAGGAAGAACAAGAAAACTCCGGGTGGCCAGTGACAAGCAGTGCCCTTCTCCTCATAGGCAATGCCTAAGTGATTGAAAATGTGAGGGAAGGTAGGGATCAAATCACAAAGGAATCAGAGGGTGAAATAAAGCACACCTCATGGTGCCCACCTCTCCTTGAAAACCTCAAGGGTGTTGATAGACACTGCATGCTCCTTCTCCAGGGACACCCAGGCCCAAACATAACCGCAGAAAAGGGGCAATCGACCATAACAACTTCCTCCACAGCCCGCTGCCTGGACCTGTTTTATGGCCAGCCCAGCCAGGCCCAATAGCAACAGATGAGTTCTTATTTATTTTTTGAAGATTCTAAATCCAGTTTATTTTTCTCTTTTTTCCTTCCATGTTTTGTGTGTGTGTGTGTGTGTGTGTGTGTGTGTGTATAGGTGTAAGAAGCACTGAATTTACAACGAGTGCATGAAACTTTATTCATAATCCACCACTAGGAAGAAAGGAAACACCCGAGTGGCCGGTGACAAGCAGTGCCCTCCTCAACAAAGGGCAATGCTGTGTGATCAAAATGTGAAAGGTGGGGGCAGGGATAAAATCAAAATGGAGTCGGAGGGAGAAATAAAACACTCCATGCCCCACGGTGCCCATCTCTCCCTGAATGCCTCCAGCGTGTTGGTAGACACCACATGCTCCTTCTTTAAGAACACCTGGGCTTGGATATAACCATGGAAGAGGGGCAGGAAATCGGCCATAATGACCCCCTCCACGGCCCATTGCCTGGACCTGTTTATGGTCATCCTGGCCAGGCCCAGGAGCAACAGATGAGCTTTTATTTTTATTATTACCCCCACACTACCGCCTAACAGCGGTAGTTCTTATTTTTCCCCAGCACCCATGTTTTGTAGGTGTAAGACACAGGGAATGAACGAGTACATAAAACTTTATTCATATTCCATCACCAGGAAGAAAGGAAACATCCGAGTGGCCAGTGACAAGTAGTGTCCTTCACATCAAAGGGCAATGCTGCGTGATCAAACAGTGAAGGGAAGGGCAGGGACTATATGAAAATAGAGTCGAAGAGGGAAATAAAACACTCCACGCCCTGTGGTGCCCACCTCTCCTTGAAAACATCGAGGGTGTTGGTAGACACTGCGTGCACCTTCGCCAGGGACACCTGGGCTCCAACACAACCATGGAAGAGAGGCAGGCAATTAGCCCTAACGACCCCCTCCACGGCCCATTGCCTGGACCTGTTTATGGCCAGCCTGGTGAGCTTTTAGTTTTTTTCGTTTCAAAGTGAGCAAGATGTTTGACAGTCCTTTTTTTTCTACCCCCACACTACCGCCTAACTGCGGTAGAGCTTATTTTTTCCCCTGCACCTATGGTACGTGTGTGCAGGTGTGAGACACAGTGAGAGACCCAAGGTGAACAAGTCTTTATTCAGTTTCCACCACCAGGAAGAAAAGAAACACCCAAGTGGCCAGTGACAAGCAGTGCCCTTCACATCAAAGGGCAATGCTGCGTGATCAAACAGTGAAGGGGAGGGCAGGGATTAAATCAAAATAGAGTTGGAGGGGGAAATAATGCACTCCCTGTAGCAACAACCTCTCCCTGAATAGCTCAAGGGTGTTGGTGGACACCGCGTGCTCCTTCTCCAGAGACACCCGGGCTCTAAAGTAACCGCGGAAGAGAGGCAGGCAATTGGCCTTAACGACCACCTCCTCGGCCCACTGCCTGGACCTGTTTATGACCAGCCTGGCCAGGCCCAGGAGCAACAGATGAGCTTTTATTCCGCAGTATCAATAAAGAGTGCTGTTTATAGCAATTTTAACACATCCATTTTAGGTGTCAGTATTTCCTAAGCACCAATTATTTAGAATGATATAATCTGTTTTGATCCAGCACTTTGTCAATAAAGTAATCACATCGACTGATCAAAACGCTAAGACATATTCCAAACTGGCAGCAGTTAGGATCCGTTGCAGAAAGCAGGAGGAGAGAGAAGGAAACAAAATCCACCTTCATATCATCATGTAAAATTGCTTTCCTTTGGGGGGGAGGCACTAATCACTTAATTGTTTAGAACTTAATAATATCAACATACCTGAATTCAGACACTGTATTGGCAGGTTTTCTTAGGTAATGCCTCCTCACCTTGTCCAGTGATGATATCATGACACAGAAATGCATGGACAGCCAAGACTTCTCTCCTTCCATATATCTGTCTTCTAACTTGTGAGTCGCAAAATTATTTTCTGCATTGACTTAATGAATATTATAAAAATATTCAAATCCATCAATGTAATATTAAGACTTCTTCCAATGCCAATGGTCTCATTCAGCCTGCGAAATCTCTTTGCAAACCCCTTCTGAATCCCCCCACACCTCCTGATATGTCTGTATTTGACAAACGTGATCACGTTGCTGGCTGGAACTTTCAGGCGATATTCAAATGAAAGCAATAGGAACTAGAATGAAACAATTGGAGAGTGCACAGTATTTAGACAAGAAGATAATGTGGATAAGAATATTGCAAAAAGAATTGCAAACAAAATTACTATCTCTTAATGTCTTAACAAGGCATTTTTATATAGATAGTGTATTTCTAAATTGCCTGTGATGATGTCAGAGTGGGTGGATCTGGCTTAGTAATTATGAACCTCATATGACGGACTTATTCCCTTGATGTCTCACCTCTTTTGCTCCTCACTTCATTCATCTAAATTTCAAATTTCATTTCAATGGAAATTTTTATGTGTTTGTGTCTGTGAAAGCTTACTACATATGTGGTTGACAGTTAAGGGATGAATTATAGATATTAATCATCTTGCTTAATTAGTGGCAAACTTCTACTTTTTCACCAAAGAACATGGTATGCATTTTCATAACTTGCCCATGAAACATTTCATTTAACTATCTCTTTCAACTTTTAACACATCTCAAACGTAAATTCAAATGAAGAACTAAATAATTGGTGTGATTGGTATTTGAGAGTTCCAGAGTATGATTCTACCATCCAAATTACCGAGCATCAATCTATCTGCATGACCTTTCTTCAGTTATACTTTTGACCCACTGGAAAATTACATTTCACCATTAGTTGCTTATGCTTATTATGTGAAATAACAATGGCCTGATGCTCTACAGGCTGTGGGCTGCCTCAGGTATAAAAACAGCTCATTTGCTTTGACCTTGGGAACATAATTTTAGTAGGATGTTTTGTTTTGTTCCAAAAGCAATTCTCAGTTTTGAAAAAAAATTGAGCTGATCTTCCATCTTCTGAAAATGTTGACTGTGCTGGTCTTACAGGCCTCAATCTTTACTTTGCCAAAATGGCTGTTAATTACTTGTGAGTAATGACATTGAGTGATTCTGTAGGAGCATCAAAGCCAAGATAATCATATCCTCACCCAAAGGCAACACATTTTCAACAGTAATAACTAAATAACAGATGAAAAATGGGAACTATGACTGATTTTTATCACTGCAGTCAATGTGAGGCCCTATTTACTCTTCCTATTAAGAGGAAAGTTTGATGCCACCTGATTTCATTCACCACGCAACAGTCAACTCCATAGAACTCTACAATAAAAGGGACGTCTTAAAATAATATTTAACCTGGCTAATATTCTCTACAACCCTAAATGCAGTAGCCCGTTAAAGAAGCCAGTTGAGAGACAAGAGGCACTTAATACTCAGTGATTCACTTGCTCAATAGATGAGCACGGGTTCAACAGAGCTCAAGAAAGACTTTCATCTCCCATTATCTCCTCAGATCTCTCAGAAATAGCGGTGTAATGGAACTTACAACAGCAAATGACATCTGTGAGGGAAGATACTGAATAGGGGAGCTCAAACAGTCATGCCATGACATCCAGCAATAGATCGCAATGATGAGCAGGATCAATTGGAGCAGTCCAAAAGAACCTTTCTGAGAAAAATGGTGTCTTTGGGGAAAGGAGAGCTCATGGGAAGGTGGAGGAGCAGACAAATAAAGGATTCCTCAACCAAAAGTAAATACTTCCTTGTCTAACCTTAATTTACTATCCTCTTTGTAAAGACCTGTTGCTAGTGGAGTAAAGAACCCCTGATTTGTGATTTTTGGGTGCTTTGTATTTTCAAATCTCACGCCACAACATCAAAGTCCTCAATATTCAACAAATTACAGTCAAGTGCAAAGGCATTTTCTTTAAGTAAGTAAATTGCTATGCAATTGAAGCACAAATATTTGCCAGAGCATTGAGAAAACTATATTCTTCTTTGATTAATGCTTTAGGTTCTCCGGTGAACATACATACGAGAATAGTTCCAGGAATGATAAACTTCAACAATGAGAATAGATCAAAGAAGAGGAAACTTGATCGTGAGGTGTCTGGTCATAGTGGATAGGGAGAAACTGTTCCCATTCATATAAGGATCCAGAGCCAGACAGCACAGTTTTAAATGAATGAAACAAATGCAAGATGAGAAAAAGAAATATTTTCATACAGTAAGTGATCTGAATTTGGAATGCACTGCCTGGAAGTTTGATGGAAGCAAGTCCAGTTGAGGTATTCAAGTAGGCACTGAGTGGTTATGTAATGAGAAATAATGTGCAGGGGTTGGGGGCGCAGTGGTGAAGGCAGGAGACTGACACTATGTCAGAATTCTCAGAGAACTGGTGCAGATACAATGGGCTGAAATTATCTCCTGCTGCACTGAAACAATTCAGTGAAACTTTGTAGAGTTTCATCTGAGGTTGTTTGAACCACACTTAAAAGACTTCAATACCCATTGCAAGGGTAGAACTTTATGCTACTCTTGCAGTTTCAAGCAGAATTTTAATTGTTTTTGAAGATTTTCCAAAATGTGAAATGATTCATAAGGTACTTGTGGTAATTTTGAAGATTCTTGAAATGATTACAGTTGGGCAATACGTCACAAAGAAGAGGCGTAATTGTAATTTCAGGTCTAACTATGTAAAAATACTAGAGAGAATGTACAGCACAGAAACAGGCCACTTGGCCCAACTAGTCTATGTTGGCGTTTATGCTGCACCCAAGCCTCCTCCTACTCCTGCTCCTTTAGCTCTGTCAGCATTGTCTTATAAGAGTTTCTCCTTGTGTTTATCTTGTTTAGTCAGCCAGGAAACTAAGACTGACCTTGATTCCCCTATGTTAGAGAGAAGAATCTGCAAAGTTCTGTAGCTTGAGTTTTTTTGGGCGGCACGGTGGCACAGTGGTTAGCACTGCTGCCTCACAGCGCCAGAGACCCGGGTTCAATTCCCGCCTCAGGCGACTGACTGTGTGGAGTTTGCACGTTCTCCCCGTGTCTGCGTGGGTTTCCTCCGGGTGCTCCGGTTTCCTCCCACATCACAAAGATGTGCAGGGTCCAGGTGAATTGGCCATACTAAATTGCCCGTAGTGTTAGGTAAGGGGTAAATGTAGGGGTATGGGTGGGTTTCGCTTCGGCGGGTCGGTGTGGACTTGTTGGGCCGAAGGGCCTGTTTCCACACTGTAATCTAATCTAATCTAATCAATTCTAATAAAGATGATTGATGAGGGGAGGGCAATAGATATTGTCTACATGGGCTTTACCAAAGCACTGGATAAGGCCACTCATGATAGGCTGGTTCTGAAGAATAAGTCACATGGCAATAATGGTGAGTTTAGCAAGTTGGATACTAAATTGGCTTGGTTGTAGAAGACAGAAGGTAGTTGTGGAGGGGTGTTTTTCTGACTGGAAGACTGTGACCAAAGGCATTCCACAATGATCAGTGCCGGAACCTTTGTTGTTTGTAATATATATTGATTTGGTTGAAAATATAGGTAACATTATTAGTACGTTTGCAAATGACATGAAAATTAGTGGAGTTCTGGATAGTGAGGAAAGTTATAGAGGATATAGAACAATTGGAAAGTTGGACAGAGAAATGGCAGAAAGACTTTAAATTGTACAAGTGTGACATGATGCATTTTGGGAGGTCAAATGCAGGAGCAAAGTATACAATAAATGGCAGGACTGTTAGGAGCATTGACATACTAAAACATCTTGGAGTACAAGTCCATTGTCCCTGAAGGTGGCAACACAACTGGGTAAGGTGGTAAAGAATGCATAAGTCATGCTTGACTTCATCAGTCAGGGTGATAATTCATGTTGCGGCCGTATAAAACTTCAGTTAAGCCACATTTGGAGTATTTGTGCAGTTCTGGTCACCACACTACAGGAAGAACATGCAGGTTTTGGAGGGTACAAGAAAGGTTTACCAGGATATTGTCTGGATTGGAGTTTATTAGCCATAAGGAGACATTGGACAAGCTTGGATTGTTTTCACTCGGACATCAGAGGTTGAGGGGCAACTTGAAAGAAGTATATAAAATTATGAGAGGCATGGATAGTTTGGATAGTCAGAGTCTTTTTTCCAGGGTGAAAATGTTAAATATGAGATGCATAGGTTTAAAGTGAGAGGGAGAAAGTTTAAGGGAGATATGCAAGGAAAGTTTTTTCTTTACACAGAGGGTGGTAGGTGCCTAGAACTTGCTGCCAGGGTGTGGTGGTAGAAGCAGATATGTTAGCAATGATTAAGAGGCATTAACATACAGGATTTGGACCATGAGCAGGCAGATGGGCTTAATTCAGAATGGCATTGTGGTCAGTGCAGACATGGTGGGCTGAAGGGCCTTTTCCTGTGTTGTACTGTTCTGTGTTTGATGTTCTATGATTACTGTTTGATGTGCCTATGTGTGGATGATGGCAAGAGCAAAAATCTTGACTTTGATGCTCCTTGCAGTTGACTAGTTCATTGATCCTTGTTACAATCTTTGTGGAGACCGATAAAATTTTGAAAAATATTAACATTCCTGATTGCTTGTTGGAAGGATAATAAGCCCTACATATGATATCATTCATGCTGTAGTTTGAGAGGGAAAAGCTGGAATCAGATGTAACAGGATAACAATTGTGTAAAAGTAGCTACAAAGACATGAGGGAGGAGGTGGCCAGAGTTGATTGTAAGGGGAGCCTAGCGGGGAAGATAGTGGAGCAGGAATGGCAGGGGTTTCTGGTGGTAACTCGGGAGGCACAGCAGAAATTCCTCCCAAGGAAGAAAAAACAAACTAAGGGGAGGACGCGGCAACTCTGGCTGACAAGAGAAGTCTGGGACAGCACAGAAACAAAAGAAAAAGCATTTGATCTGGTGAAGATTAGTGGGAAGCCAGAGGATCGGGAAGCCTTTAAAAAGCAGCACAGGATAACTAAAGAAGCAACTAGAGATAAAAGATGAAATATGAGGTAAACATGCAAGTAATATAAAAGAAGATTGCAAGACATATTTAAGAGGTAAGAGAGAAGCAAGAGTGGACATTGGACCATTGGAAAATGAGGCTGGCGAAGTATTAATTGGGAAAAAAGAAATGGCAGAGGAACTGAACAGGTACTTTGCATCAGTCTTCACAATGGAAGACACCAGCAGCGAACCAGAACTTCAAGAGAATCAGGGAGCAGAAGTCAGTGTAGTGGCCATCACTGTGGAGATGGTGCTGGGGAAGCTAAAAAGGTCTGAAGGCAGATAAATCACCCAGACCAGATGGGCCACACCCCAAAGCAGAATTCAGAACAGGTCACATGAACATCTTCATTCCTCTATTTTGCTTTGATTTATAAAGATAGTCCCAAAACATCATTTTACAAAATTCATTTCTGTAATACCCGCACTAAAGAAAACTTTATATTTTTGCAGGACCTTTCATAAGCTCATGTTCTAAAGTGTTTTACAATCAACAAAATACTTTTTGAAGTGAAGCCATTGTTGTAAAATAGGATGGACAGCTGCCCATTTGTGCAGAGCAAGCTCCCAAAAAACAGCAACATGAGAATGTCCAGATCATCTGATTATAGTAATGTTGGTCAGGAAATGGATTTGGGATTAGATACTGGAGAGAATCTGTCCCTTTTCAAGGTAATGCAACAAGAGCTTTTACATCTACTCGAGAGGACAGATGAGGTCTCAGGTCTTTCGACAGTCCAACATTCCTTCTGGTATTGCACTGGAGTGTCAGGTTCACTCTTGGAATCATAACAATATTGGTAACAACTGTCACTTGACTATTGAGGTCCCAGAGAACCAGAGAGGTTCAGTGACTGTGAGGCTTCGCTGCATCGATGAGTCAATTTCTTTCATGAGAAAGCTGGCACAAAGACGCAAAAATATTCACTTTGCACTGTTAAAATTGTTGACTTGATCATAGTAATCCTCACAAGATACAGACCCAAAGCAGGGCGTTAACCAAATACTGAAGAATGCTGTGTTAGTGGCAACAAAGAGATCCCTTTATTGTCTCGAGTCCAGACAGAAATACTTCAGATGGGCAGGAGATCAGAAAAAAACTAGGCAGTGACTCAGACGGAAGCAAAGAACAGTGTTAGTTACTTTCATGTTGTCCTTCACAAAGTAGTATCACAGCAGTCTTATTATCATGAATATGGTAGCTTTAAAGGGAGCACACAGAAAATGAGAAGTTCAACTCAGATCACCAGTACTGTGCTCACAATTTAGTGGGGTAGAAATTAGAAATGCACCTTTACTGTAGGAGCTATATTCAGGCTGGCCTGTAAACAGGCAACATTAAAAATCACATGACACCAAGTTATAGTCCAACAGGTTTATTTGGAAATACAAGCTTTAGGAGTGTTGCTCCTACATCAGGTAGCTAGTGCTCCGAAAGCTTGTACTTCCAAATAAACCTGCTGGATTAAGATCTGGTATTGTGTGATTTTTAACTTTGTTCACCTCAGTCCAACACCAGCGCCTCAACATCATGTAAACAGGCAAGCAGCCAACCCGACTTATACGGGCGTAAAGCTACAGTGCATATCAGATTCAATGCGCATGTATGCACAGTATAAAGGTCATGTAGGTCCTCAGCAACTTTATCAGGTGAGGACACATAACCAAAGATCACAAAACACTCCATTTCTGTCAAACTAGATGTAATTGTCCTCCTCTTGGCACAACAAAAACCCAGTGGGTGTCACTGACACCCCTTGGTTGCCTCTCTTGGCTTCAGCTTCTCCAGGACGTGACTGTGGGCCAACTCAGAATTGAAACCAGCTAGAATTCGTTTTGCAATATGCATTAGACAGTGTGGTGGCTGCTTAAGGTTTGCTAATTCTACTCAGAGCTAAACTTGACTTGGGCTGCTCTCAGGAACACGTTAAAAAGACTGCTGTTTTTAAAGGAAGCATTCATGCCACCTCATCCTCTGTCTCCGTGATCCACTCCCCTTTCCACAACATCCAAGTCATTGGCTAGCTCCATGCAGAAACAGTCAAACTTTCAGTCACATCAGCCCTGCAAGTTTAAGAGTGACCTTTGGCACAGGCCATTGAATTGGTTCTTCAACCTTAGGCATGACTTAAGCTCCATGAGTGCACCAACTATATTGCGCTAGTTCCAGGCTGTTTGAAAATCACACCCCAGTTTGAGAATTATTCTTTCCAACAGCAACATCAAACTAAAAAAAACACACACAAACTGCTCACATCTATCATGACCTCATTCCAAATGTTTCTTCCATTTTTATTGTAAATGCAAAATGCTGTGGGCACTGGAGACCTGACCTATATTTAGAAACTCAAGGGGCCTGGCAGTATCTGTGGAGAGAGAAACAGAGTTAATGTTGAGTCCAAGATTTCTTCAAAATCAAAAATGATGCTGCCAAGTCTGTTGAGTTTCTCCGGCACCTTCTGTTTTTATTTCATTCAACTATGTTGAGCTGGGAAGTAAACGAAGACATTAATCTGATTCACACCGAAGTTAGTTTCAATTTCAACTTTAATCATTTTGTTTTTAGATGTGGAAGCCATTCTCGCACATACGAACCGCAAACGCTGGGCGCAGTTACGCTCATCTGAAAGATGTAATATAATTAGCCTAGAAAACTTTTGTTCAAAAAATGACAGCTTAGTTGGGCGGGTGGCTCCAATGCTTTTGACGCAAAACTGAAAAAGTAAAGTCATCATAGTCTTACCAGACTACAGAGCTACTCTCTCATTAGAGGGAGACAATTGGTGCTGAGTTAACCTGAGGGTCATCAAACCTCAGGCAAGGTGTAAGGTTGTACATAAGTTAATGAACTATCGATGCAAATTACAAAGCACTCATCACCAAATCAAACTGAGTGTAAATCCAAGACCAGGCTTCTGCTGGAACCTCGTTTATCTTGTAGTTACAGTTGCCTGTTGAGGGCCTCACTCTCTTCAGTCCACTCCAGCAACTTGTGAATAAAGCAAATCAATTCCCAACCATTACCACCCTCCTGGGAAAGGAATGCAAGGCTTGGGCTGCCATTGGAGTGCATTTATCAGCAGCGCACTAGTCACCTAACAAAAAAAAACTCTCAAATTTACAAGTGGAAACATTGCAGATTGGGCAAAGATAATATACCCTTGCACCCATTGGACCCTGATAAACCGGTGCTACACAGATCAATTTCTGCCCCGTTAACTTCTTTATCGTACATTGGCCAGCTTTAATAGAGAAATATATTTGAATTTCAGTTGTGTAAACATCAAATTATTTTGCAATGTTAGGAGGAAGCCCTGTTGCAAATATTGACCTCAATTTCAACTCTTGACAGTATGTGCACCTAAAATTTGCTGCAAGTCATCAGCACATTCAAGTCCTCCAGGATGCCTAATACTATTTGTCTTTGGATTTTAATGTTTTAAAACTAAATTCAAGCACTTTAGGGACATGTACATGCTCTATTTTCCAGCTTTTGATTTTGGAAGGGAGTGGGGAGTGCACAGCAAATATAAATGAGTGAATTTGACATTACATTGTTTTACAAAATATTGAGGTTGTTTGTCGATATTTGTGTCACCTGATTAGACCCATGGTGAGCTCTGCCAGGAGGCTACCACTATCATCATGACCTCAACTCACATCCCCATCATGCAAGCCTCAATGGTAGAAGCCAGCTGCTGGAAAAAGAATGAAATAATAAAAGGAAACTGGCCAAATGTACTTTATGTTATTTGGGAGGTGTATGCATTATTCACATAAGACAAAATAAGATTGTTATATATTATGGGGCCTTGCATCTCTGCTGAAAATTATACATGAATAATATAATGTAGGCATCTCAAGCTATATTTATCTGGGTGTGTCCCAGCAGAAATTCATTAACAAACTCACTGTCTAAGGCTTTGCCTTGTAATTAAAACTGCACTTCAGTTGTAACAAAACTAAATAGAAAATGACTTTAGCGCAACTCATGGATTTTTAAAAATAAATATTTTTATTTGAAAAAAAAAGTTTTGGGTTTTTTGTTACAAAATTACAAAACTAATACAAAATAGTGTCACCACTTTACAATATAATAGCAACAACAATATAAATAAAAAAAAACAAACTATAATCTACTCTATGAACTACCAAAACACAGTAAAATATAAGGAAAAAAAACTCTATATAAAAGTAACTACAATACGGTAAATAACTAACTAAAAAAAAATTATATTAAGTCATAACAAGATTGCTTAACTTACATTCAATAAAGTTACAACACTCAACGCATTCTCATTGTAGCTACCCACCAATGGGAGCAATAGTAAGCAGACCCATATTTATATGGGCTTCTTCCTCCCAGGGGTCCCCGAGCCGACAGACATTACCCTCACAGCTAGTCAAAGGCCCTAGATAATATGGCCAATACATCTGCATCAATATAGCTCAACAAGGGCCACAACTCATGGATTAAAAACATAAAAAGTACAGTTTATTTCCTCAAAGCCTTTCTATTGCAAGTGACAGGCATTTTAAAAGTATTTTGTGTCTGATAACACATTGAGTAGTTAAGGCACTTCAATTTCTAAAAAGCTAAGCAATCAGTCAATTGAAAACTTGAAACTGACTCTGCTCCAAATATAAACTTGGCTGGATGAACTGCTCCAGGTTTGAGGTGGTCTAAAACTGTTCTATTTTTGTGACGCTCAGTCATTCATGGATTATTCATTTGCTGCATCATTGATATAGTGTGGCGGATTTATAATGCATCACAGTAGAAACACCCTTCAATGTCTGAGAAGCAATGCTGTACAGCCATGATTGGCCAATTATGAAACCCACAACTTGGAATGTCTTGACTCAATGAGAATAGTGTACCTTGACTCAGTCTAATCAGCACTTTGACTTTCATATCATTTTCCAATAAAGGATCATTTTAAAATGTTCATCCCTCAAAAAATGTACTCAAAATATTGAAAGGCCACAAATTGGCCATCACTCAGCAAAAGGTATGACAGCTGCAATCTTACTCTTTAAATTTTTAATCTATTTCACCTCCTTATTTCACTTCAGATTGTACTCCTAGTGGCAATTGCAGTTAAAGCAGCAAGTACTAACAGTGGCACAATAACATAAAACAAAGAACTCTGGGAAGCTGAGGATCTGAAACAAAGTCAGAAACTGATGGAGAAACTCAGCAAGTCTGGCAGTGTCTGTGAGAGAGAGTTAATATTTCAAGTCCTGTGACCCTTCTTCAGAATGTTTCAGTTCTTGAAATGTTAACTCTTTCTTTATTACTAACAGTAATTTGTTTTTATTACTAACAGTAGCAGGAGAAACTGAGGACTGCAGATGCTGGAGATCAGAATCGAAAAGTAGATCAGGCAGCATCCGAGGGTCAGGAGAATCGACGTTTTGGGCTAACAGTGCAGTTCACTTGATTCATCCTGAAGTTGGCTGGATACAGAAAACAGGGTAAAAACAGATGAAGGGCTTTTGCCCGAAACGTCGATTTTGCCTGTCCTCGGATGCTGCCTGAATTGCTGTGCTCTTCCAGCACCACTGATCCAGAATCTGGATACAGAAAACAGTCGATTCATAAGTTTCAACTATATAAAAAGGGTGTGCTTTTGTTTACAGGTCATTCTGCTATAACACGTGTTTCGTTAACGCAAATTCAATGTAATGCGTTCGACGAATTGGGGACACTTTCTAAAGTGTGAACTTTTAAAATCTGTGTTGGCTGTAACGCAATTACATCGCCAACACTTTAAGCGCTGTTTCTAAAGCGTGCTTTTTCTATAATGCGGGATTACATAAAAATGCAATTATCATGTTATAGAAGAACTACCAGTACTTTACTCCCTAAAAACATAGAATATAGGAGGAGGAGTAAGCCATTTGGCCCTTTGAGCCTGCTTTGCCTTTCAATATGATGATAACTGATCATCCCTCATACATTTTAATCCATTTAACATTAAGAACTATATCTATACCTTTCTTGAATGTCTTCAATTAGATTTTTTTTAGATTACATTAGATTAGATTACATTACAGTGTGGAAACAGGCCCTTCGGCCCAACAAGTCCACACCGACCCGCCGAAGCGCAACCCACCCATACCCCTACATTTACCCCTTACCTAACACTATGGGCAATTTAGCATGGCCAATTCACCTGACCTGCACATCTTTGGACTGTGGGAGGAAACCGGAGCACCCGGAGGAAACCCACGCAGACACGGGGAGAACGTGCAAACTCCACACAGTCAGTCGCCGAAGGCGGGAATTGAACCCGTGTCTCAGGCGCTGTGAGGCAGCAGTGCTAACCACTGTGCCACCGTGCCGGTTGAGTTTTGGTCTCAACAGGTTTTTGTGGCAAAAATTCCACAGGCTCACTCCTCTGGATGAAAAAAAACTCTCCCATCTCTAACCTAAACAGTCTAGCCCTTGTCCTTAGATTGTGACTCCTTGGAATTTGGACTTCTCTACTGAGAACACTCTTCATTTATCTGTACTGTCAAGTCATGTAAAAGGTTTTATAGGTTTCAATGGGACCCCCCCTCCATTCTGCCAAAGTCCAGTGAATATAGTCCTAACCGGTTCAATCTCTGCCTATATCAGCCCTGTTATCCCAGGAATCAGTCAATTGATATGAAAAGTTTACATGGCATCATTTTAATCCTCATCTGAAGCACTCAGAAATAACATTGTCTTGATACTGGACCATAACCCCAAAGTACAATGGACACTTCTTAACTTGTAAAACGAAACACATTTTGAAATTAAAAGTGAATTGGTATAGACAGAAAAAAATAAGAGTCTTGACTGTTGTCCGGCAAAGTTCTGAGAGCAACCCATGGAGTGTCACCCCTGTAAGGAGTCAGGGAAACTTCAAACAGAAAAAGATAGAGAGAGACATGACGGGAAGAGATAATGACCCATCCACCTAAAGCAGAAAGCCATGTTTTATTGACATTTTTACGTTTTATTCCTTCAGAAATATACAAAAACAGGAATACAAAAAAAGACTGACTGCCACCCTGATCCGTGTTCCGCTAGGGAATGGAGGTTGGGGTGTACTAGCCTAATGTCGAATGCTAGTATGCTGTGATTAGTCAGGGGATAAGGGCATCACTTGTTCTGCCAACATATATTGCCCATCTCAGAGGGCAGTTAAGAGTTAACCACATTGCTGTGGGTCTGGTGTCACACGTAGGCCAGACCGGGTAAGGATGGCAGTCTTCTTTTCTGAAGGTCATTCATGAACCTGATGGGTTTTTCCAACAATCGCCAATGAATTCATGGTCATCATTGGACCCTTAATTCCAGATTTTTATTGAATTCAAATTCCATCATCTGCCGCAGCAGGATTCAAACCTGAATATCGAGAACATTACCTGGGATTTGGGATTAACAGTCCAGCGATAATAGTCCAGCCATTGTCTTCTCTACAAAGGTCACACATAACCATTCACCAGCTGCTCTGCACTGCAGTTAAAAGGGATGCTAAGTGCTAGAAGTCAACTACCTATAAGCCAATCAGAGGAAATAGGACAAGGAATCTCCTGTGAAATGCTATCAGCCAACCACAATTAAAGAACACAGAACAAAAGAACTTCAAACTAACCACAAAAGCCAAAAATCCTGAAATCTATCAACATTCCGCTATCTACTCTACACAAGTATGTTTGCTACCTTTTCTATTTATTAAAACATCATAATTAGATTAGATTACTTACAGTGTGGAAACAGGCCCTTCGGCCCAACAAGTCCACACTGACCCGCCGAAGCACAGCTGACCCATACCCCTACATTTACCCCTTCACCTAACACTATGGGCAATTTAGCATGGCCAATTCACCTAACCTGCACATCTTTGGACTGTGGGAGGAAACCGGAGCACCCGGAGGAAACCCACACAGACACGGGGAGAATGTGCAAACTCCACACAGACAGTTGCCTGAGGCGGGAATTGAACCCGGGTGTCTGGCGCTGCAAGGCAGCAGTACTAACCACTGAGCCACCATGCTGCCCTAATTGAACCTAGCTGGTACTGACTGACATATGAAGGGTTTTATCATCCATATATTAAATTATTATTATACATTAGATTTTCTGAGTTCATCTTGTGTTGTTAGATTCTCAACTTTTCTCTTGTGGTTTTGGAGATCTCTTTACCAACAGCACTGAAGCAATATTCTTTAGAGGCTATTAGCAAGATGATCACTGTCAAGACGGATATGTACAGCATAAGACCATAAGACATAGGAGCGGAAGTAAGGCCATTCGGCCCATCGAGTCCACTCCGCCATTCAATCATGGCTGATGGGCATTTCAACTCCACTTACCCGCATTCTCCCTGTAGCCCTTAATTCCTTGGGACATCAAGAATTTATCAATTTCTGTCTTGAAGACATTTAGCGTCCCAGCCTCCACAGCACTCTGTGGCAATGAATTCCACAGGCCCACCACTCTCTGGCTGAAGAAATGTCTCCGCATTTCTGTTCTGAATTTACCCCCTCTAATTCTAAGGCTGTGTCCACGGGTCCTATTCTCCTCGCCTAACGGAAACAATTTCCTAGCGTCCACCCTCTCCAAGCCATGTATTATCTTGTAAGTTTCTATTTGATCTCCCCTTAATCTTCTAAACTCCAATGAATACAATCCCAGGATCCTCAGCCGTTCCTCATATGTTAGACCTACCATTCCAGGGATCGTCCGAGTGAATCTCCGCTGGACACGCTCCAGTGCCAGTATGTCCTTCCCGAGGTGTGCGGACCAAAACTGGACACAGTACTCCAAATGGGGCCTAACCAGAGCTTTATAAAGTCTCAGTAGCACAACAGTGCTTTTATATTCCAACCCTCTTGAGATAACTGACAACATTGCATTCGCTTTCTTAATCACGGACTCAACCTGCATGTTTACCTTTAGAGAATCCTCAACTAGCACTCCCAAATCCCTCTGTACTTTGGCTTTACGAATTTTCTCACCGTTTAGAAAGTAATCCATGCTTCTATTCTTTTTTCCAAAGTGCAAGACCTCGCATTTGCTCACATTGAATTCCATCAGCCATTTCCTGGACCACTCCTCCAAACTGTCTCGATCCTTCTGCAGCCTCCCCACTTCCTCAGTACTACCTGCCTGTCCACCTAACTTTGTATCATCGGCAAACTTCGCTAGAATGCCCCCAGTCCCTTCATCCAGATCATTAATATATAATATGAACAGCTGCGGCCCCAACACTGAACCCTGCGGGACACCGCTTGTCACCGGCTGCCATTCCGAAAAAGAACCTTTTATCCCAACTCTCTGCCTTCTGTCAGACAGCCAATCCTCAATCCATACCAGTAGCTCACCTCGAACACCATGGGCCCTCACCTTGCTCAGCAGCCTCCCGTGTGGCACCTTATCAAAGGCCTTTCGGAAGTCTAGGTAGACCACATCCACTGGGTTTCCCCGGTCTAACCTACTTGTCACCCCTTCAAAGAATTCCAACAGGTTTGTCAGGCATGACCTCCCCTTACTAAATCCATGTTGACTTGTTCTAATCTGACCCTGCTCTTCCAAGAATTTAGAAACCTCATCCTTAATGATGGATTCTAGAATTTTACCAACAACTGAGGTTAGGCTAATTGGCCTATAATTTTCCATCTTTTGCCTTGATTCTTTCTTGAACAAGGGGGTTACAACAGCGATCTTCCAATCATCCGGGACTTTCCCTGACTCCAGTGACTTTTGAAAGATCTCAACCAACGCCTCCGCTATTTCCTCAGCCACCTCCCTCAGAACTCTAGGATGTAACCCATCAGGGCCAGGAGATTTATCAATTTTAAGACTTTTAGCTTTTCTAGCACTTTCTCTTTTGTAATGGCAACCATACTCAACTCAGCCCCCTGACTCCCTTTAATTGTTGGGATATTACTCATGTCTTCCACTGTGAAGACTGACGCAAAGTATTTATTGAGTTCTCCTGCTATTTCCTTATCTCCCATCACTTGGCTTCCAGCATCAGTGGCCCAATGTCTACTCTTGCCTGTCGTTTGTGTCTTATGTTTTGAAAGAAACTTTTACAATCATTTCTAATATTACTGGCTAGCCTACCTTCATATTTGATCCTCGCCTTCCTTATTTCTCTCTTTGTTATCCTCTGTTTGTTTTTGTAGCCTTCCCAATCTTCTGATTTCCCAGTGCTCTTGGCCACTTTATAGGCTCTCTCTTTTTCTTTGATGGATTTCCTGACTTCCTTTGTCAGCCATGGCTGTCTAATCCCTCCCCGGATAATCTTTCTCTTCTTGGGGATGAACCTCTGTACAGTGTCCTCAATTTTACCCACAAACTCCTGCCATTTTTGCTCTACTGTCTTCCCTGCTGGGCTCTGCTTCCAGTCTATTTTTGTCAGTTTCTCTCTCATGCCCTCATAATTACCTTTATTTAACTGTAACACCATTACATCTGATTTTGCCTTCTCTCTTTCAAACTGCAGACTGAACTCTACCATATTATGATCGCTGCTTCCTAAGTGTTCCCTTACTTTAAGATTTTTCATAAAGTCTGGTTCATTACATAGCACTAGGTCCAGAATAGCCTGCTCCCTTGTGGGCTCCATGACAAGCTGTTCCAAAAAGCCATCCTGTAAGCATTCCATGAATTCCCTTTCTTTGGATCCACTGGCAACATTATTTACCCAGTCCACCTGCATATTGAAGTCTCCCATGATCACTGTGACCTTGCCTTTCTGACATGCCTTCTCTATTTCCTGGTACATGTTGCGCCCCTAGTCCTGACCACTGTTAGGAGGTCTGGACATAACTCCCACTATGGTTTTTTTGCCTTTGTGGTTCCTCAATTCCACCCACACAGACTCCACATCATCCGACGCGATGTCATTCAGCACCATAGATTTAATTTTGTTCTTAACTAACAAGGCAACTCTGTCCCCTCTGCCCACCTCCCTGTCTTTTCAATAAGTTGAAAACCCTTGGATGTTTAACTGCCAGTCCTGACCCCCCTGTAACCACGTCTCTGTGATGCCTACCACATCATAATCATTCACGATGATCTGTGCCATTAGCTTGTCTGCTTTGTTATGAATGCTACGAGCATTCAGGTAAAGTGCCTTAATGTTAACTTTCTTATGACTTCCAATATCTCTAATAATATGTCCTAAGTTATCCTTCCTTTTTGCTACATTCCCAGTCTGTCTCAAGTTTAAATCTGCCTGCACATATGCTATCCTGCCGCTTATCTTTCCATTTAACTCCATACTCCCTGTCGCTTTCACTTTCCCTTCCCCCCAACTCAGAAGTTTAAAGTCCTACTGACCACCCTATTTATCCTCTTCGCTAGAACATTGGTACCTAATCGGTTCAGGTGGAGACTGTCCCAACTGTACAGATCCCCCCCGGTTCCAAAACTGATGCCAATGCCCCATGAAGTGGAATCCCTCTTTCCCACACCAATCCCTTAGCCACGTGTTTACTTCCCTAATTTTCTTATCCCTATGCCAATTGGCACGTGGCTCGGGCAGTAATCCAGAGATTATGACCCTTGAGGACCTGTACTTCAATTTCCTTCCTAGTGCTCGATAATCCCCAAACAGGTCCTCCACCCTAGCTTTGGCTATGTTGTTAGTCCCAACGTGGACCACAACAACTGGATCCTCCCCCTCCCGCTCCAATATCCTTTCAAGCCGGTCGGAGATGTCCCGCACCTTGGCACCGGGCAGGCAACACACCATGCGAGACTCCCGATCCGGCTTGCGAAGGATACTATCTATTCCCTTCATTATAGAATCCCCTATAACAACTACTTGTCTTTTTGCTCCCCCCTCTTGAATGGCCTTCTGCACCATGGTGCCGTGGTCAGCTGGCTCATCCTGTCCAGAGCCCTTTTCCTCATCCGTACAGGGAGCAAGAATCTCATACCTGTTGGGACAAGTTCAAGGGCTGAGGCTCCTGCACTCCTGAACTCAGGTTCCCCCTACCTGCCTCACTTACAGTCACACTCTGATGTCCCTGATCACTAACTGGATGTGAATTACTTAATCTCCCAGGTGTGACTGCCTCCCGAAACAAAGTGTCCAGGTAACTCTCCCCCTCCCGGATGCGCAGCAGTGTTTGAAGCTCAGATTCCAGATCATCAATTCTGAGCCGGAGTTCTTCCAGCAACCAACACTTGCTGCAGATGTGGTCACTGCCATTCACAATGGGATCAGCCAGCTCCCACATCATACAGCTACAGCACACCACCTGACCAGCCATTTCTGCTTAGTTAATTACTTTATTACTTTGTACAGGTTTGAGTTAAAATACTTCCTGATACCTCTCTGCTAAAGTCTTTTTTAAAAAAACCAATTAATAGATAAACAGTACTTAGTAAGGGGGTTAGAGGAGGAGGGCGGGTGGGAGACACTACGGTTGTAGAGTCTCGGGTTTAGCTGCCTTCCTGATTTATATACTCACTGCTTTCCTTCCCGGCTGCCCCTCTGGTCATTGTCACAGTACACGTTGAATTAGTTGCGTTATTCCCATGCTCCTTGGGTGAAAAGGATTATGATTCAAGACAGAGGTCTGCATGCAAATGTTATGGAACACCTTTTCACAGATTAAGAAACCAATGCTCATGTCATGTCAGAGCATAAGATGAAGTATCTCATACATCAGGAGTTGAAAGACCAGTCACATTCTTCCTCAGCACAGGACCAGGAAATCATGATTCCTTTAACACAGGGGCTTCAGTGTTTGTGATGCTGACAAAGTACACGTGTTGTTAAATCATGTAGTTGCAACTCACTGCAGTAAGTTCCAGAAAAGCCCACACAGCTCAACCTGAATAGCAAGTTCAGCAAATTTAGAAAAACAGACAAATGACCATGCTTACAAATCTCTGCTGCCCATCATTACCAATGAAATGGCACTAAGTAATACAATATCAGTCTCAAGTCTGTAACATATGTGAAAACAGTATTATTTTGGTCCTCCTGCCCGGTCACTTTATTGCTGAGGCTGTAAAAAAAACAAAACGTCACAATTTTGCAAGGAACCAGACAACTCAATGAGGAGTTAGCTTTGATACAGGCACGAGATCCCTTTGCAAATTCTCTTAAAGGTATGGGCATGCAAGTTTGATTGAAACCAAACAACACTGAACAGATATTTTATTGAAAGATAAAGATTAATTTGATTTACTTCAAGTAACAATTAACAGAGTGCAATTCATTTATGATTTTGAGTAGGAGATTCCTCTATTTTGGTAGTGTACAAGCACTTTGTCCTAACAAGATGTACATATCTGACAAATGAAACATCCTTTTTAAGTGTTTATTGTTTAAAATTGTACATAAGCAACCAGTGAAGAGGAGCTAGAGGAGAAAGTACTACTAAGATGTTAGGCTTCTTTGTTCATGGTCATCCCAAAGATATCATATGCTATCTGCATTCTACCACACTTACTTTCATTTTATTAAGATTGGAGAAGAGGAGCTCTGAAGGTCATATTAGTATCAGGATTAGCTAAATTGGTCGATATCCTACAGGCTTTGCAGGTTAAATTTTCCTGTAACTTCAGTTGCACATCTCTTATGGATCCTATCCACTACACTCTGTTCTCAGCCATTTGAGCAGAGTTGAAAAATTACAAAAATCTTTAGAGGCCAAATAGGAAGGCAGCTGAAAGAGGACTTGACACAAGCATGGCAGATGACAGATGTTGGACTGACTGCAGACAAGCTACAGTGGATGTATGAGGATAATGCAAGACAGACAGAGCTTAAAAATGTGTTGCTGGAAAAGCACAGCAGGTTAGGCAGCATCAAAGGAGCAGGAGAATCGACATTTCGGGCATAAGCCCTTCTTCAGGAATGAGGAGGGTGTGCCAAGCAGGCTAAGGTAAAAGGTAGGGAGGAGCGTTGGGAATACGATAGGTGGAAGGAGGTTAAGGGGAGGGTGATAGGCCAGAGAAGGGGTGGGGGCGGAGAGGTCGGGAAGAAGATTACAGGTCAAGAAGGCGGTGCTGAGTCTGAGGGTTGGGACTGAGAAAAGGTGGGGGGAGGAGAAATGAGAAAGCTGGAGAAATCTGCATTCATCCCTTGTGGTTGGAGGGTTCCTAGGCAGAAGATGAAGCACTCTTCCTCCAGGCGTCGTGTTGCCATGGTCTGGCGATGGAGGAGTCCAAGGACCTGCATGTCCTTGGTGGAGTGGGAGGGGGAGTTGAAGTGTTGAGCCACGGGGTGGTTGGGTTGGTTGGTGCGGGTGTCCCAGAGGTGTTCTCTGAAACGTTCCGCAAGTAGGCGGCCTAGCTCCCCAATGTATAGAAGGCCACATCGGGTGCAGCAGATGCAATAAATGATGTGTGTGGAGGTGCAGGTGAATTTCTGACAGATATGGAAGGATCCCTTGGGGCCTTGCAGGGAAGTGAGGGGGCAGGTGTGGGCGCAAGTTTTGCATTTCTTGCGGTTGCAGGGGAAGGTGCTGGGAGTGGAGGTTGGGTTGGTGGGGGGTGTGGATCTGACGAGGGAGTCGTGGAGGGAGTGGTCTTTCCAGAACGCTGATAGGGGTGGGGAGGGAAATATATCCTTGGTGGTGGGGTCTGTTTGGAGGTGGCGGAAATGACGAAGGATGATACGATGTATCTGGAGGTTGGTGGGGTGGTAGGTGAGGACCAGTGGGGCTCTGTCCTGGTGGCGATTGGAGGGATGGAGTTCAAGGGTGGAGGAGTGGGAAGTGGAGGAGATGCAGTAGAGAGCATCGTCAACCACGTCAGAGGGGAAATTGCGGTCTTTGAAGAATTACAAAAATCTTTACAGGCCAAATAGGAAGGTAGCTTTCTCATTTCCCTCCCCCCACCTTTTCTCAGTCCCAACCCTCAGACTCAGCACCGCCTTCTTGACCTGCAATCTTCTTCCTGACCTCTCCGCCCCCACTCCCTCTCCAGCCTATTACCCTCACCTTTGAAGACTTCTTCAAAGAACCCTGCTTGGCACACCCTCCTCATTCCTAAAGAAGGGCTTATGACCGAAACGTCAATTCTCCTGTTCCTTTGATGCTGCCTGACCTGCTGCACTTTTACAGCAACACATTTTTAAGCTCTGATCTCCAGCATCAGCAGTCCTCACTTTCTCCTAGCAAGACAGACAGACCAGAAGATTGCTAGCAGGGAGGGCTTAGAATCAGTAGCATACTGTGTGTTTCGGAACTGAGCAAACAATGTAATCTGAAAACTGGCTGGATGTTAAGCAGGACAGAGGGAGCACATCATATTAGTCTTCTTCTGTGGCCAAAATGAAAAACCCACCAAGTCTATCTGTGCTTTCTTTATGTCATCAATTCACTGAACAACAGACGACTCAACATCAATGCCAATATTTTATTGCCAATAAACACAAAGATAATTACACTAAACCACCAAAAAAAGTGTCCTTACTGAGCAACTGCATCTTTTCTTGGTGTCTTTTGAAGATGCTAACTCAAACTCTAACTCTTTGGGTATGAGCCCATTTCTAAACTTCATCTAAATGATGACCTTTACATTAAGTTAACATTGGGCTAGCAAAGTAATTCAACATGATGGTAAAACCAGGATTTTTAAAAAAAACCTACACTACACCGAGCCCTTTTCTTGCCCAACAGCTACACAAGTATATGCTACATGTATGACTGTTAGATTAAATTACATTATATTATATTACATTACAGTGTGGAAACAGGCCCTTCGGCCCAACAAGTCCACACCGACCCGCCGAAGCGAAACCCACCCATACCCCTACATTTACCTCTTACCTAACACTACGGGCAATTTAGCATGGCCAATTCACCTGACCCTGCACATCTTTTGGACTGTGGGAGGAAACCGGAGCACCCGGAGGAAACCCACGCAGACACGGGGAGAACGTGCAAACTCCACACAGTCAGTCGCCTGAGGCGGGAAATGAACCCGGGTCTCAGGCGCTGTGAGGCAGCAGTGCTAACCACTGTGCCACCGTGCCGCCCACAATGTTGGCCCCATCATATTATTCATCACCAAACAAAATATTGTGCTCTAACTTCCCAATTAGTTCTGATCCTTAAAATATGATATAATTTTCAATCAGGCCGATTAGGAAGAAGACCCGTACCACAGAAGTTACCCATTTTGACACAATGTTCACGAATTAATTTGAGTCTCAAGTTTAATATGCTGAAGCTGCCTTATTCTTCCAAAATCAGCAGAATTTTGCTTTTACTCAAGGCTTCATAAAAACTTGAGTAAGCTTCAAATCTCAAATAAAAGGTTACTGTCCTATATTTGCACCAAATAATTTGGAAACTGCATAGATTCTCCTATTGTAAGGTACAGTGTAGCAACCGTTAATTTTTAGGGCAATTTGTAAAGTGTTTTTACAACTACCATCTTTATAGTGCAGAGCGGAGTACACATGCAGTCATCCTGGGTTGGAAGGAGGTAAGGGGCTTCGCTGCTTTTCATTTTATGGAAACAATAGAGAATCTGACTAAAACCTATAATCTATTTTATAAAATGTTATTTTGTAAAGTACATATATTCATTTATACTATGCATTTTTATAATACGCAAGCTTTAATTATTTGGAATATTAAGTGGCCTATTATTGCTGTTTAATTTCTGATATCCTGGAATCACTCGAATCACGTTGGAAAATAGCTTGGGTAGCACTGACAAAATTTAACCATCCAGCAACCGTGCCATAATGGCCAGTCATAGGATCATAAAACCCCTACAGTATGGAAAGAGGCTATTTGCTCTTTTAAGTCTACACCAATCCTCTGAAGAGCATCCTACCCAGACAGAGCCCCCTGCCCTATCTGTGGTACCATTTGGGCGGCACGGTGGCACAGTGGTTAGCACTGCTGCCTCACAGCGCCGGAGACCCGGGTTCAATTCCCGCCTCAGGCGACTGACTGTGTGGAGTTTGCACATTCTCCCAGTGTCTGCGTGGGTTTCCTCCGGGTGCTCCGGTTTCCTCCCACAGTCCAAAGATGTGCAAGTCAGGTGAATTGCCCAGGCTAAATTGCCCGCAGTGTTAGGTAAGGGGAAAATATATGGGTATGGGTGGGTTTCGCTTCAGCGGGGCGGAGTGGACTTGTTGGGCCAAAGGGCCTGTTTCCACACTGTAATGTAATCTAATCTAATCTAATAACCCCACTCAGGACTAAGAATTAATTCTTGGTCAATGCAAATAGTTAATCTTAGTTAGAAATGGCAGTAAAGACAATCTCTAAACTAAGGAGAATAGTTGTGAAGTTCCTAAAGTCTAGTAGCCCGCTAACACTTGATAATTCCCACACCTGAAAAAAATGATCACAAAGGCTATTTAACTTTGAAGGGTGATTTACATGATGGGACAACAGCCCAGGGAGTGAGGGGAGAAATAAAAGTTTGAGAATATGATTTCAGGAGAATTTAATAAAACAGATTGGTTGTTATTTATTTATTTCTTTAAATTCAATCCATTTAACTGTACAGAGTGTTGCCTTCTTCCAAAATGAAGATCGAACAATCAGCTTCATGAAACAGTTTGTCCTGCCAACATAAAAAGACAGCAGTAAGAAGAAATAAGTTCAAACCAAGGTGGAAAAAATAAATGCAAATCTTACACTAAATTAAGAGTAATAACTTATCCATAGTTGATATGTAAAATGCAACTAAACTTGCTTCTTAGTTGAATGTTTGCACTTGTCAAGTATAAGGATCAGTGCTGCAAAGTTAACCATTTTCTACTTGAGCTCCCTACGACTATAAATCAAACAATCCTGGTAAAGTGGACACATTGAGACAATGTGACAAATCCCCTAGACAAAGTCAGTTAGATCTGGATAGCACTGAACTTGTGTATTTTTAGCTCAAAAACAAGACTGACATCCAATATTTAAATGAAGTTAACAGTCACTCACAGGAATGGCTGAAAACAATATTGTCAGAGACCATCCCTACTCAGAGCCCACTGATGGGAGCACTGACTAATTAAAAACAGCAATTAAGACACAATGTACCTCGAACATTTCCTAAAACAAGTGTTTTCATACAGAAAGGATTCTCAGAGTATTGATTTTGTCTTTAAAAACAGACGTTTTTGTACATTCCAAAATGATAAAAGAACCTAATGGAACCACAATAGTCATAAGATTTTAAAATAAGTGAAACAAATACCTTTTATAACCCATTTATATTAATAACTCAATGTTATTGCCAAAGGACTCAGTTGATTTCTCAATTTCTAAACATTATACATGTTACAATACGCTTGATAAAATTATTTAAGCCACGTGATTAGTTGAGGAAGGGTCACTGGACCTGAAACATTCACTCTGTTTTCTCTCCATTGATCCTGCCAGACTTGCTGAGTTTCTCCAGCAATCTGTTTTTGTTTCAGATTTCCATAATTTGCAGTTCTTTGACTTTGTGCAATCATATTATGTTGGTTAGATGTTTCCGTAGTTATCAATTCTGAAAAACCTGGAAACCACCAGCAGTTCCAAAGACCATGCAAGAAATCAGTTTCATTGCTAACAGACATTCCCATACTTGAATTATCAAAAGTCAGTTAAGAAGTGACATCCATTCTTTTCAGATTGAAAATATAAGCTATTGGGAGTTTGTGACTTTGAAAAATAAACATTACATTTAAATGGTTTCCCTCAGTTTGCTGAGAAAGGTCACTTCTCAATGATGGTCTGACAGTTTCAACATACACATAAAATCATTAAAAGACAATGATTAGGTCAATGCAATTTATTTGATGACATGGCAACAAAAGAAATTATACAATTGCATAATCTGGTAATTAAACAGCATATTAGAAAAAACTGCACATTTCGTAAAATACTTCAGATGGTGTACATCTAGGTACGCAAGAGGAATAAAGGGATCTCAGAGGAGAAGTACAGCCATCACGAAATTGGACCATGGGATAGCAAAGTCATAAAAAAATCAAATTGAGCACTTCCAGAAGAATGGAATTGAATTGTAAATGTATAACACTGAATATGTACCTAATCTTTGGGTAGGCCACACAGAGTACTGTATGCGATTCTGGGTAATCTTGTAAAGCTTCACAGAAAGGACTAAAAGCACTGGAGAGGGCACAAAGAAAACTTACAATTATAGTACCAGAAAAGTGTGGTCATGCACATGAGTAAAGACTGAACAAGATGGGTTTCTTTCCTCTCGGAAGAAATCGCAGCTGAAATGTGACCGCGATATATTTCCAACAGATTCTGATGCAGTGGATGCAGAAGGAATGTGGAATGCAGAATGCAAAAGAGACTAACCCAGAGTGGTGAGAATACAGAATACAACCACAGGAATGGTTGAAGTAAACAGAAGTGATGCAAGTTGTAGATTCATTTGCTGACATGTTTTTCTGCAGACATTTTGTCGTCTTGCTAGGTGACATCGCCAGTCTGTCTTTCATACGGTGTTGGCGGTCTGTCCAGCCTGGTTTTCAGGTGTCTGTTTTTTGGTACTTCCAGTTCTGTATCTGAGTGATGCACCTAAAGGGAAGTTGAACAAACAGGAGGGAAGGAGGAAGTAATGGACTACTGTAATTGAATCAAAAGAACCATGGGTGGAGTCTGATGGAATATGAACACTGACACAGCCAAGTTGGACCAAAATGACCTGTTTTCTTGCTGCACATCCTGCATAATCCTATGCTGAGTACACTTTGGCAATATTTTCAAAAAGTTGTAAAAATTGATCAGAAAAGGCATTTATTTTGAAAACTTGAGCATGGTGACTCAGTGGTTAGCACTGCTGCCTTATAGCAACCAGGGACCTGGGTTCAATTCCACCCTCAGGCAACTAAGTGGAGTTTGCACTTTCTCCATGTCTGCATGATCTTCCAAGTGCCCCAGTTTCCTCAGACAGTCCAAGGACGTGCAGGTTAGGTGGACTGGCCATGCTGAGCTGCCCACAGTGTCCAGGGATGTACAGGCTAGGTGGATTGGGAAATCCAGAGTTACAAGGGGAGGGTAGATTGGATGAGATGCCCTTCGGAAAGTTAGTGTAAACTCAGTGGGACAAATGGCCTGTTTCCACACTGTAGGGATTCTATGATTGTATGCTGTGTTTGCCTACACTGTGACTGAGAGTCAGGTTTAAATGTATAGTCTTGTGTATTTAGATATATTAATGGGAGAAAAACCTTTCCTGCAGTTTAGTGCATCACAAACTTGCATGTTAGGAGAATTAGACCATTTAGCAATTTAAGCGCATCTGCCTTTCAATAAGATCATGTCTAATTCTGTTTGGGGATAGACTGGCATGTGGTACACAATCACAAAATAAAAAGAACTGTGGATGTTAAACATCTGAAACCAAAACAGAAATCGCTGGAGTAACCCAGAAAATCTGGCAGCATCTGTGAAGAGAAAGCAGAGTTAACATTTCAAGTCCAGTGACTCTTCTTTAGCCATCACTCAAGGGAACCTCCTCTGAACTGGATCCAATACATTTACATCCTTCCTTAAACAGCGAGATTGAAACATATTATACTTCAATCTGCCAATTCTTTGCACATTCACTTCAATTATCTATATCAGTCTGCATCCTTATTATGCCATATTCACAACATACCTTCCTGCCTATCTTTGTATCATCTGCAAATTTAGTCATTATGTCTTCAACTCCCTAATTTGAGGCATTGATAGAAATTGTAGCTAGCTGAATGTTCAGCGCAGGACCTTATTTTCATATGCACTCAATGTGAATTAGACACATTCACGCATACTCTATTTTCTGTCAGCCAGCTAATCTTCCACTGGTCCACAACAAGTCATAGTTAAATTCTGAAACACAAGTATTACAATTTTACAGCTGCATGCAGACAAAACATATGTATAAACTGGTACTCTGCACTTCAGTAATGACCAAATCCTGCTGCTTGGGAGCTTTATACTTTCACAACAGAATACATAATGACAAATACCTATTAAGGGAGTATACAGCATTGCTCAAAAGACAAATACTAATCCTTTTGATAATAAAAATACAAGGGACATGGAAACTACTTCAAACAGCTCCAAAAAAAAAAAACAGCCAAAAGTACAGGTTCAAGGACTTCAACCTGTGCTGTTATTTCTATAATCCAATGGAAAAGAATCGCATTAACACAATTCTTCCATTATATTTTTGTACCAAAAGAACACAATTGGCTAAAATCAGTGACTTTGGATCTACATGACATTAAGAAACCCAAGTACACAACTCCTGCGATATCAAAGCTAAAGTTTCACTTTCGGAATTCTTACTGCTTTCACATAGCTATGCTTCATTTTTATTTTGAATTTAGAGTTTCTATTCTAATATCGAGTAATTGTCATACTAGTTACACATTTGAAAAAAAAAGTGTAAATTCATTCCAATCGATTCTTTTTCATTAAATTTGAGATATAAACACTTGCCCTTCTAATCAAAAGCTGTCAGTTCAGGAATCATAGTTAATAATTAAATTGCATGTTGTACAACAGCTGGCATTGTCAAGGCTATAGAAGGTATCAAGTGTGAAAAGCTGCAGAAGGATCACCACCATTAGCAACAAAAATCCTTCATTATACTGATGCTCAACTGCTGCAAAAAAGTCAGTGTTAGTTGCCTATATACAGTAAACAGAAATTGACACTGCAGTGTACTTGAAAGTTCTAGTATATTACCCCTTATACCATGAACTAATGTTTAGTCAATATCGATTTTAGATGGTTTGATATGATACAAGTGTTAAAATGTAAAACCTTGCATACAATTTGTTGTATAGGAGATTCAGAAATCCATTTATCTTTCCAGAACATTATTAGTTACTACAGTGATCGTAATACTATTTTAACCAAAAAAGGTCTTGCTTCAATAAAAGCCCAACTTGAAAGGCTTCCTACTACCTTCAGGGAAAGCATTGGTGGACCATTAACTTGTACAATTGTGAAACATATAGTTGACAGTTTAGCGGGAAAAGGAAAGATACACACACTAGTGGATTCTTCCTCAATATTAATATACTTAAAAGTCAAGGAAAGAGCTCACTTCTGTTGGTACAGGGTACATGACACCTTTCAGTTACTGCCACTTAATTCCAGCTGTGCAGAGATTTTTTTTTAACAAAACGATCCAATCAAAAATTTGTGCAGCAGATCCAAACCAATAACAAATCGAGCTCTTACTCACTCGTCAAGTTACTCCAGCGCTTTTATGATTGCTTCATTAGCTTCTATGCTAATCAAGGCCTCTGCCCGTTCTATCTCACCAGATGCAGACGATAGTTCAGCATTGGCTTTGTCCAGGTTAGCCTTTGCAGCCTATAACAAAAATTTTTAAAAAGTGTTTAATTCAGGCGTAAAACAACTTGTACACCATTTCATGAAAAGTAGGATACAAATCCATTTAAATTTTGCCTTCTTAAAATAATAAAAAATTACTTTATTCAGTCAGGTTGTGGAAAATACTTGCTACATTTATCACTAACCTAAAAATATGGTCTACAACCCACTTAGTTAGGATATCCAAAAGAAAGGCAAATAATTCTCTGAAAACGTAACCACAATTATACAACCGTAAGCAACAAGTAATTTTCATTATTTTGTAAAAAGTCTGATCCTAAAAGAAATGTTCATATCGCATAAATAGCTTTGCTTTTATGGGAGAATCATTATTAAATTAAATTTAAAAATACTGCTGTCAGTTCGTGCCATCCCTATATATTTATTAGTTTGGATTAGATTAGATTCCCTACAGTGTGGAAACAGGCCCTTCGGTCCAACAAATCCACACTGACCCTCCAAAGAGTAACCCACCCAGATCCATTTCCCTCTGACTAATGCACGTAACACTATGGGCAATTTTGCATGGCCAATTTACCGTCCCTGCACATCTTTTGGGCTGTGGGAGGAAACTGGAGCACCCGGAGGAAACCTACGCAGACACAGGGCGAATGTGCAAACTCCACACAGACAGTCGTCCGAGGGTGGAATCAAACCTGGTACCCTGGTGCTGTGAGGCAGCGGTGCTGTGAGGCAGCAGTGCTAACCACTGAGCCATGGTGCCATATATCCCTACCACGACCAAGGTCAAAATATACTCAATGTTCGAGAAGTTTAACAGTACACTTACTTTTCTGTTGAAAAATGTGATGAAATTTCTTCAATAAAGTAATGATTCGCTAGGCTAACAATTATGCATTTCACCACAAAAACCTATAATTGCAGCAAAGAATACAATCCATAAATAATCTCATAATTTGGGCCCAGTTCAAAGTATATGGTGAGAAAGCCAGAGTTTGCTGAGTTTGTATTTTTCATAGTTAACAAAACAATAAAACGACAGAAGGTCAAACATGCAGGACGTGACTAAGTTTGAAGTTAACCTTAAAGGTGTCTGAATTCAATCAGTTCTATTCCACTTGCTAAAAAGGAACTTGAAAACATGATTGGTGCTGTATCTCAAACACCTGCACACAAAGTAAAATATCATCCATGATATTACTGAGAACCAGGGTATTATAAACAGCACTACCAAATCCAAGGTTTGTGTAAAGATTTCTAGCTTAGGTGCCAGTTGTCATGGTGGAGTACGTTTGCCGAGCTGGAAAGTTGATTTGCAGACGTTTTGTCCCATCCAGTTGATACGTTCAGTGCTTTGGAGTCTCCTGTGAAGTGCTGCTGTATTGTGTCTTCTGGAGTTTATTTGGTTCCGTTCCTGCTGCTTCTGGTTGTTTGTTGTAGTGGCCGGTTGTTTCATAAGGTCTTTGCATAGAATCTTGTAATTCACCTTAGTCTTGCACATGATGGGTATAGAGTCTTTTGTCCTGGTGAGTTGTTGCCTGAGCGTGGCTATTGATTTATGGGCTGTAATGAATCCGAGTGGTTGGAGAAGTCAGGCTGTCAGGCATGGAACCTAGCAATCCACATTCACAAATCCCAAACTAGCCACTAAATGCCATGACCAGCTACTCTTTGTAGCCATACACACAGATGACAAGGGACACAAATTAGACTGGGACAACACAACGATCACAGGACAACCTAAACAGAGGATAGTCAGAATTTCTAGAAGCATGGCACTCATCCAAGGACTCCCATCAATAAATACAAACCTAAACCCAATTTACCGGCCACTACAACGAACAACCAGAAGCAGCAGGAACTGAACCAAATAAATTCCAAAAGAGACAAAACTGCAGCTCCACAGAGCAGGCTCCAAAGCATTGAAGGTATCACCTAGACAGGGGATGAAACATCTGACAATCAACTTCCCAGCTCTGTGAACATCCCCACAACTATAGCAACTACTACATCCATGTTGCAGTCTCAAACTTCAACATTAAAATTTTAGCTTTGATGTTCTTTTAAACAAAATGGGTAATGATTGTTTTTCAACTCTGACGCTTTTTGGATGTGTCATCCACATAACAGCCATTTGGTCTTCAATTACAGCAATAGCACTGGCTAGGTAATTACAAGAAACAACTAGACTAATTGAGTTCAGTTTTTCCTACTGTGAAGTGAGTCACACTTTGACATCCAGCAAAACCATCACTGAGATTATGAATTTTTAGCACTACTCAGACAATTTATACCTTCTGCACATCCTCAGCCACTGAAGTACAACTGGCAGCAACAAGCTGAATGGCCAATCATATGGCACATGCACACAAAATCACAAATTCGTGCTCTACAGCAAATCTCTCTTTAATAACTAACAGAATGTTAATATATTATACATATTCAAAGTTCTTCAAGGTTACTGAAAATGTAATGTCTTAAACACAACTTATTGGGCTCTTAATCTGCACTTTTGCCCTAC